>NC_087270.1:1300000-1950000 GCF_015220805.1 Pogoniulus pusillus | reverse complement strand
CTTCAGGACTGGGGGAACAAAATGTGTCTCTAATTGCCATTAGCCTCTGCAGGAGAAGCAAAATGTGATGGACAGGCACCAGTTTATTGGTTTACACTCCATAAAAGAAGCTGCTGTTAGTTTTATTGCAGCCCTGGCTTTGCTGTTTGCTGAGGGGAAAGGTAGGTCTTTACATGCTGTCCTCTGTTACCTGCTCAAGCTGTGCTGCAGCCTGCTCAGCTGCTTGCAAGACTCTGTTAAATGGGAACACATGTTTTGGGGAGAAAAAACAGCTTTTGCCACTCCTGCCAGGCTGCTGCTTTGCAAAGGCAGGGATTATGCAAGCTACTGTGCTTGCACCTCAGCAAAGTCACAACCAGGTGGCTGGGCAGGGTCTTGGGACCTAAACAGCAGGGAGAAAATGCTGGAAGCATCAGAGAATGTTGCCTGAGCAAAGAGTAAGTCTTTAAGGATGTGTCAGCTCCAGTGGAGCTGCCAGTGCTCAGCCCTCTGTGAATCTGGACCCACTTTAAGCTGCTGGGTACCACTCTTCAGTGGTGGAAGTGTTCCATGACAGGGCTTCTGGCTGAGCTGTGAGCTGTCATCGTGCAGAGCTCATGCCTGGCTTGGTGAAGACATCATGAAACAGCTTGGCAACCATCTCTCCTGCCTCTAAACACTCCCACCTTGTCCTATCCCTCTGAGAGGGAATGGATTGAAGCTTGAGGAGGGCAGACTGGATACTAGGAAGAAATTATTTACAGTGAGGGTGGTGAGACACTGGCACAGGTTGCCCAGGGAGGTTGTGGATGCTCCTTCCCTGGAGGTGGCCAAGGCCAGGTTGGATGAGGCCACGGGCAACATGAGCTAGCAGAAGATGCCCTTGCCTGTGACAGGAGGATTGGAACTGAATGATCTTTGAGGTCCCTTCCAACCCAAAGCATTCTATGAACTTATCAAAGCAACTGTGGAATCTTCTATTTCTAACAAGGAGACAGGGCTTCACGAGAGCCAGCAGCAGGGAAATAGACTTCAGGTTATCTGGGAAGGAGCATTTCACCCAGTGCCAGTGAGAAACTCTGCTAAGAGGTGGCTGGGGAGAGACGTTGCTGCAGAAAGCCAACACTATTGCCCACAGAGGTTGTGGATGTTCCCTCCTTGGAGATGTTTGAGGCCAAGTTGGATGAGGTTTTGAGCAACCTGGGCTAGGGGAAGGTATCCCTGCCCACAGCAGGGGAGTTGGAACTGGACAATCTTCAGGGTCCCTTTCAACCCAAACCATTATGTGACTGCATGAATATCTATGACAAAAGGAACCATTTGCAGTGGTGAGGAGTTGATGAATCACAGAATCACAAAATGTCAGGGGCTGTAAGGGACCTCAAAAGATCATCTGGTCCAGCCCCCTTGCCAGAGCAGGGTCACCCTGAGCAGGTCACACAGGAACACATCCAGGCAACTCTGGAATATCTCCAGAGACTCCACATCCCCTGGACAGCCTCTTCCAGTGCTCTGTCACCCTCACAGGGAATAAATTCTTCCTCAGGTTCACGTGGAACTTCCTATGGCTCAGTTTCCAGCCAGTGCCCCCTATCCTGGCACTAGGCATGACCCAGCAGAGCCTGGCTCCAGCCTCCTGCCACTCACCCCTTACATGAATAAAGTCTCCTTGTCTCCCAGCAGCACAGCCCCAGCTCCCTTAGGCTCTCCTCATAAGGAAGATATTCAACTTCCTTAATCATCTTTGTGGCTCTGTGCTGGACTCTCTCAGGCAGCTCCTGTCCCTCTTGAAATGGGGGACCCAGAACTGGACACTCTTCTCCAGATGAGGGGACTCACCGGGGCAGAGTAGAGGGACAGGAGAACCTCCCTCGACCTCCTAACCACAGCCCTTCTAATCCAGCCCAGAAGAGCTGTGCTCCTGGTGGGGCAGCAAGCATTAACACAGACCACCTGAAGGGCCACCAGAAAGGCAAATCTGGCTTCAAGTGGTGCTTGAATTCTCCTTTGCTGGCATCTTGCAGGCCTGAGGTGCAGAGGAGCAGAGGACAGCAGGGCCCCTGTGTGAATTAGGTGAAAGGAGGCAGGGGTTTATTTATGACAGGCAGCTCTGGAAGCAAAAGCCAAGGTCCCAGGCCTGGCAGTAATTCCAGGGTTTCGGAAGTGGCTGAAGTGTCTGGTAGCCACCTGCAACCCAAACTGCCACAAATCATTTCCAGCCACCTGCACCAGCCACCTGCACTCACACCTCGAGCAAAGGTGTCCTGCTTCACAGACAGCCCAGAGATTCCTCGAGTGATGTTGGTAAAGATCAGCCAGTTCCAACCCCCCTGCTGTGGACGGCGACACCTCCCAACCTGGGCTTGAATATCTCCAGGGAGGGAGCATCCACAACCTTCCTGGGCATCCTCTTCCAGTGCCTCCCCATCCTCACAGTCAAGAATTTCTTTCTAATCTCCAGTCTAACTCAGCTCTCCTCAGGCATAAAGGTAGAGGAATGTAAGCAGGTTGCCCCAAATGACATCCAAGTGAGTTTGGAATCATAGAATCATAGAATCAACCAGGTTGGAAGAGACCTCCAAGATCATCCAGTCCAACCTAGCACCCAGCCCTATCCAGTCAACCAGACCATGGCACTAAGTGCCTCATCCAGGCTTTTCTTGAAGACCCCCTGGGACGGTGCCTCCACCACCTCCCTGGGCAGCCCATTCCAATGCCAATCACTCTCTCTGGGAAGAACTTCTTCCTAACATCCAGCCTAGACCTACCCTGGCACAACTTGAGACTGTGTCCCCTTGTTCTATTGCTGGTTGCCTGGGAGAAGAGGCCACCCCCCACCTGGCTACAATGCCCCTTCAGGTAGTTGTAGACAGTAATAAGCTCACCTCTGAGCCTCCTCTTCTCCAGGACAAACAGGCCCAGCTCCCTCAACCTCTCCTCATAGGATTTGTGCTCCAGGCCCCTCACCAGCTTTGTTGCCCTTCTCTGGACATACTCCAGCACCTCAACATCCTTCTTGAATTGAGGGGCCCAGAAATGGACACAGCACTCAAGGTGTGGTCTGACCAGTGCTGAGTACAGGGGCAGAAGAACCTCCCTTGTCCTGCTGGCCACACTGCTCCTGATGCAGGCCAGGATGCCATTGGCTCTCTTGGCCACCTGGGCACACTGCTGGCTCATCTTCAGCTTACTATCTATCAGTACCCCCAGGTCCCTTTCCTCCTGGCTGCTCTCCAGCCACTCAATCCCTCTGGGCAAGGAGATCCCACAACCTCTCTGGGCAGCCTGATCCTCACAGTACAGTTTTTTCTCATGTTTAGGTGGAACCTTCTGGGTCCCAGTGTGTTCCTGCTGCCTGTGATGGTTTGGGTGTTCCCTGCCCCCCCACGCTTTGGAAAGCACCCAGACTAGACTCAGCCAGCTCTGGAAATTGAATGAAGCTTATATTTACAGCTTAGCTCAATATGCAAGCAGAGATTTACAATATAGATACAGCTATATACAGAAATGTACAAGGTAGAAGGGAATACAGAAACACAACAGCCCTCCCAGAAACCTGAGTCCCCAGGAGGGGCTCCCAACTGCCCTTCCACCTTCTCCCACCCCTCTCTACCTTACCCCAGACATTGCCTTGTGCCCAAGGAAGAATGGAGAGTCAGCCAGGGGGGCTAGGAAGCAAGTGGGTTAATCAGAGAGACAGAAGGTGAGGTTAGAGAGATGCAGCCCAGAGCCCAGACAGAGAGCAACTACGTTTGGATTCTTGCTCTTATACCTCTCAGCAAGCCTATGAGTGCAGTAGACATCACCATTGTTTCTCTTTCACAGTCTGTAATCTAATTCTTCTCACCAAAACATTCTAGCTAGCTTCAGACTAGCACACTGCCCCTTGTCCTCTGGGCAGCACAGAGAAGAGTCTGTCACCATCTTCTTGTCTCCTTTCCCTTTAGATATTGATATGCATCAAGAAGATCCCTTATCAGTCTGCTCTGCTCCAATCCCCTCAGCATCTTTGTAGCCTCCACTGGACTCTCTCTAGTAGTTCCCTGTCTTTCTTGAGCCCAGCACTGGTCCCAGTACTCCAGATGTGGCCTCACTAGGGCAGAGTAAAGGGGGAGGAGAACCTCCATCAACCTGCTGATCACACTCTTGATGCACCCCAGGAGACCATTGACCTTCTTGGCCAAGAGGGAATGTGGCTGGCCCTTGGGCAAGATATTTTCCACCAGCACTCCCAGGTCCTTCTCTGCAGAGCTGCTTTCCAGCAGGTCAACCCTAACCGGGACTGGTGCAGGGAGTTATTCCTTTTCAGCTCCAGGATCATAGAATCACAGAATCACAGAGTACCAGGGGTGGGAGTGACCTTCAAAGCTCATCCAAGTCCAAGCCCCCTGCCAGAGCAGGATCTCCTAGACCAGAGCACACAAGAATGCGTCCAGGCAGGTTTGGAATATCTCCAGAGAGGGAGACTCCACAACCCCCCTGGGCAGCCTCTGCCAGGGTTCTGGCACCCTCACAGGGAAAAAATTCCTCCTCATCTTTCCATGGAACCTCCTATGGCTCAGCTTCCAGCCAGTGCCCCTTGTCCTGGCACTGGGCATCACCCAGCAGAGCCTGGCTCCAGCCTCCTGCCACTCACCTGCACATCTTGATAAGCAGTGTTGAGGTCACCTCTCAGCTCCTCCAGGTTCTTGTTAAACTCATGAGGTTCCTCTCCACCCAGCTCCTCAGCCTGTTAATTTAGGTGGGTTGGGTTTTCTTTCCCTGGTGATTTTAGCAGTACTGGTGATGGATTTGCTATTTATCCCCAGCCTGACAAAGCCCTGGGTGTGAGCAGATTGTCCACCCTGCCTCCCATTGCATTTTCAGCTGGGAAAAAGAACTTTGCTTGTATTCTTTCCACTTTATAAATTCAGATGTGCATCTGTCAGGCCTCCCATGCCAAGGGACACAGTACCTGCTAGTGCCTCCTGGACCTCCTGATCTGTTGGAAGGTAGGAGAGCCCTGCAGAGGGACCTGGCCAGGCTGGATGGGTGGACAGAGGCCAATGGGATGAGATTTAACAAGGCCAAGTGCAGGGTTCTGCACTTTGGCCACAACAACCCCAAGCAGCACTACAGGCTGGGGACAGAGTGGCTGAGAGCAGTCAGGAGGAAAGGGACCTGGGGGTACTGATAGAGAGTAAGCTGAAGATGAGCCAGCAGTGTGCCCAGGTGGCCAAGAGAGCCAATGGCATCCTGGCCTGCATCAGGAGCAGTGTGGCCAGCAGGACAAGGGAGGTTCTTCTGCCTCTGTACTCAGCACTGCTCAGACCACACCTTGAGTACTGTGTCCAGTTCTGGGCCCCACAATTCAAGAAGGATGTTGAGGTGCTGGAACATGTCCAGAGAAGGGCAGCAAAGCTGGTGAGGGGCCTGGAGCACAAATCCTATGAGGAGAGGTTGAGGGAGCTGGGGGTGTTTAGCCTGGAGAAGAGGAGGTTCAGGGGTGACCTCATTGCTGTCTACAACTACCTGAAGGGACATTGTAGCCAGGTGGGGGTTGGCCTCTTCTCCCAGGCAACCAGCAATAAAACAAGGGGACACAGTCTCAAGTTGTGGCAGGGTAGGTCTAGGCTGGATGTTAGGAAGAAGTTCTTCACAGAGAGAGTGATTGGCATTGGAATGGGCTGCCCAGGGAGGTGGTGGAGGCACCGTCCCTGGGGGTCTTCATGAAAAGCCTGGATGAGGCACTTAGTGCCATGGTCTGGTTGATTGGCTAGGGCTGGGTGCTAGGTTGGACTGGATGATCTTGGAGGTCTCTTCCAACCTGGCTGATTCTATGATTCTATGATTCACAGATTCACAGACTGCAGCAGGTGGGAAGGGACCCTCAAAGGCCATCTTGTCCAAACCCTCTGCAGGCAGCAGGGGGATCTCCAATTACATCATGCTGTCCAGGGCCACATCAAGGCTGATTTTGAAGTCCCCTTGAGGGAGAAGACCTCAACCACATCCCTAGGCAACCTGTTCCAGTGTTTCACCACTTTCACTGTGAAGAACTTCCTCCTGATTAACTTTAATCTGCCTTGCTCCAGTTTCAAACCACTGCCTCTCATCCTATCACCACAAGCCCTTCTAAACAGTCCTTCCCCAGCCTTCTGGTAGGTCCTTTCAGATACTGAAATGTAGCTCTAAGTTCTCCCTGGAGCCTTCTCTTCTGCAGGCTGAACAGCCCCAGTTCTTGCAGCCTGTCCCCATAGTAGAGGTGCTCCAGCCCTCTGAGCATCTCTGTGGCCATGCCAACAAGTCTGTGTCCCTTCTGTGCTCGGGGCCCCGTACCTGAGCACAGTACTCCGGGTGAGGTCTCACCAGAGCAGAGTGGCAGAATAATCTCTTTCCATCTCCTGGCCATGTTGCTTTTAGTATCCCAGTATCATCAGGGTTGGAAGAGACCTCACAGATCATCAAGTCCAACCCTTTAGCACAGAGCTCAAGGCCAGACCATGGCACCAAGTGCCACGTCCAGTCCTGCCTTGAACAGCTCCAGGGACGGCGACTCCACCACCTCCCCGGGCAGCCCATTCCAGTGCCCAATGACTCTCTCAGGGAAGAACTTTCTCCTCACCTCCAGCCTAAATCTCCCCTGGCGCAGCCTGAGGCTGTGTCCTCTTGTTCTGGTGCTGGCCACCTGAGAGAAGAGAGCAACCTCCTCCTGGCCACAACCACCCCTCAGGTAGTTGCAGACAGCAATGAGGTCTCCCCTGAGCCTCCTCTTCTCCAGGCTAACCAATCCCAGCTCCCTCAGCCTCTCCTCGTAGGGCTGTGCTCAAGGCCTCTCCCCAGCCTCCTCGCCCTTCTCTGGACACGCTCAAGCATCTCAATGTCCCTCCTAAACTGGGGGGCCCAGAACTGAACACAGCACTCAAGGTGTGGTCTGAGCAGTGCAGAGTACAGGGGCAGAATGACCTCCCTGCTCCTGCTGACCACACCATTCCTGATGCAGGCCAGGATGCCACTGGGTCTCTTGGCCACCTGGGCACACTGCTGGCTCATGTTCAGGCAGGTATCAATCAGCACCCCCAGATCCCTCTCTGTCTGGCTGCTCTCAGCCACTCCGACCCCAGCCTGTATCTCTGCATGGGGTTGTTGTGGCCAAAGTGCAGCACCCTGCACTTGGAGCTATTGAAGCCATCCCCTTGGACTCTGCCCATCTGTGCAGGTGGTCAAGGTCCTGCTGCAGAGCCATTCTGCCCTCCAACCCAGCCACATCTGCCCCCAGCTTGGTGTCACCTGCACACTTGCTGATGACTGACTCCATGCCCTCATCCAGATCATCTATGAAGGTGTTAAAGAGGATGGGGCCCAGCACTGATCCCTGAGGGACACCACTAGTGACAGCTGCCAGCTGGATGTGGCACCATTCACCACCACTCTCTGGGTCCAGCCCTCCAGCCAGTTCCTAACCCAGCACAGAGTGTTGCCATCCATCCTAGGTGCAGAACTTTGCACATTGCCCACACAGACAATGTAGGTACTTGGACATATCAGGGATGCTTTAGAATCATTGAATCAGAGGGAGACTCCACAACACCCCTGAGCAGTCTGTTCCAGTGATCTGTCACCCTCACAGGGAAAAAATTCTTCCTCAGGTTTAAGTGAAGCTTCCTATGCCTCAGCTTCCACCCAGTGCCCCTCGTCCTGGCACTGGGCATCACCCAGCAGAGCCTGGCTCCAGCCTTCTGGCACTCACCTTTACATAGTTACAAACATTGATGAGGTCTACTCATCAGAGGGTGGTGATCAATGGTGCCAGGTCCAGCTGGAGAGCTGTGACCAGTGGTGACCCTCAGGGATCAGTGCTGGGGCCAGTCCTGTTCAACATCACCAAAGACATTGATGAGGGCACAGACAGACAGAGTCTGCTCAGCAAGTTTGCTGATGACACCAAGCTGGGAGGCTTGGCTGATCCAGCTGAAGGCTTGAGGCCATCCAGAGAGACCTGCACAGACAGAAAGCTGGACACAGAGGAACCAGATGAAGCTCAACAAGGACAAGTGCAGAGTGCTGCATCTGGGGAGGAATAATAAACTGCAGCAGTACAGGCTGGGAGGTGACTGCTGGAGAGCAGCCCTGTGGAGAGGGACCTGGGGGTCCTGGTGGATAACAGCCATGGCACAGCAATGTGCCCTTGTGGCCAAGAAGGCCAATGGGATCCTGGGGTGTATTAGGAGTGTGTCCAGCAGATCAAGGGAGGTTCTCCTGCTCCTCTACTCTGCCCTGGTGAGACTTCATCTTGAATACTGTGTTCAGTTTGGGGCTCCCCAGTTGAAGAGGGACAGGGATCTGCTGGAGTGGGTCCAGCAGAGGGCTAGAAGGATGATGAGGAGACAGGAGGGCATGGCTGATGAAGAGAGGCTGAGGGACCTGGGGCTGCTTAGTCTGGAGAAGACTGAGAGGGGATTTGATAAATGTTTATAAGTATCTGAGGGCTGGACAGGAGTAGGGGGACAGGCTCTGCTCACTGCTCCCTGGCATAGGACAAGGAGCAATGGATGTAAGTTGAAGAAAAAGAGGTTCTAGCTCAGCACAAGGGGACACTTCTTTACTGTAAGGGTCCCAGAGCACTGGCACAGACTGCTCAGAGTGCTTGTGGAGTCTCCTTCTCTGGAGCCTTTCCAGGCCTGTCTGGATGTGTTCCTCTGTGATCTGTGTTAGATAGGATTGTCCTGCTCTGGCAGAAGGGTTGGACTTGATGATCTCCTTGGGTCCCTTCCAACCCCTAACATCCTGTGAGCCTGTGGTCTTGTGATCCTCTTAGTCTCCTCTCCTCCCAGCAGCACAGCCCCAGCTCCCTCAGGCTCTCCTCCTAACAGAGCTGTTCCATTCCCTTCAGTAGATTTGTGGCTCTGTGCTGGACTCTCTCAAGCAGTTCTATGTTCTTCTTGACTTGAGGGGCCCAGAACTGGACACAGTACTCCAGATGCAGCCTCATCAGGGCAGAGTATAGTGGCAGGAGAGCTTCTCTCAACCTCCTAACCACAGCCATCCTAATGCCCTAGAACAGCATTGCCTCTGCTGGGCACGAACGCACATTGCTGGCTCATGCTCAACCTCCCATTCACCAGGACCTCCAGGTCCTTTTCCCTGTTGCTGCCTCCCAACAGGTCAGCCCCCAACCTATCCTGACCCCGGGGGTTGTTCTTTCCCATGTGCCAGACTCTACACTTGTCCTTGTTGAACGTCATTAGAGTCAAAGTATCACAGTATCACAGTATCACAGTATCACAGTATCACAGTATCACCAGGGTTGGAAGAGACCTCACAGACCATCAAGTCCAACCCTTTACCACAGAGCTCAAGGCCAGACCATGGCACCAAGTGCCACGTCCAGTCCTGCCTTGAACAGCTCCAGGGACGGCGACTCCACCACCTCCCCGGGCAGCCCATTCCAGTGTCCAATGACTCTCTCAGGGAAGAACTTTCTCCTCACCTCCAGCCTAAATCTCCCCTGGCGCAGCCTGAGGCTGTGTCCTCTCGTTCTGGTGCTGGCCACCTGAGAGAAGAGAGCAACCTCCTCCTGGCCACAACCTCCCCTCAGGTAGTTGTAGACAGCAATAAGGTCTGCCCTGAGCCTCCTCTTCTCCAGGCTAACCAATCCCAGCTCCCTCAGCCTCTCCTCGTAGGGCTGTGCTCAAGGCCTCTCCCCAGCCTCGTTGCCCTTCTCTGGACATGCTCAAGCATCTCAATGTCCCTCCTAAACTGGGGGGCCCAGAACTGAACACAGCACTCAAGGTGTGGTCTGAGCAGTGCAGAGTACAGGGGCAGAATGACCTCCCTGCTCCTGCTGACCACACCATTCCTGATGCAGGCCAGGATGCCACTGGCTCTCTTGGCCACCTGGGCACACTGCTGGCTCATGTTCAGGCAGGTATCAATCAGTACCCCCAGATCCCTCTCTGTCTGGCTGCTCTCAGCCACTCCAACCCCAGCCTGTATCTCTGCATGGGGTTGTTGTGGCCAAAGTGCAGCACAAAGTAAAACTCTCCAAAGTCAAGAGATAACAACCCAAGGCAGCAGAGCTCCCACGGTTCATCCCAGTAGCTATTTTCAACCCTAACTCTTTCTATTTACCTCTCTGATGTTAAAGCACAGCAGCAAACACTTATATCATAGAATCATAGAATCAACCAGGTTGGAAGAGACCTCCAAGATCATCCAGTCCAACCTAGCACCCAGCCCTATCCAATCAACCAGACCATGGCACCAAGTGCCTCAGCCAGTCTTTTCTTGAAGACCCCCAGGCACGGTGCCTCCACCACCTCCCTGGGCAGCCCATTCCAATGCCAATCACTCTCTCTGTGAAGAACTTCTTCCTAATATCCAGCCTAGCCCTACCCTGGCACAACTTGAGACTGTGTCCCCTTGTTCTATTGCTGGTTACCTGGGAGAAGAGGCCACCCCCCACCTGGCTACAATGCCCTTTCATGCAAGCCAGTGCCACTGCTCAGCCCCAGCCACGCAGCTCAGGCACACAAACGAGCTCCAGGTTTTACATGCAGTTCATTCTTCATCTTGCCTTTCTGGGCTTGTTTATGTTAGCCCAGCCTCCTTCAAAACGGTGTCCTAATTAAATCTGAAAAATGGACATTTGACTCTATTTTAAGTGATGATTTCATTCTGCCCTGGGTATAAATTTAAGTTATACATAACAGACATGCAGGCTGCACAGCTCATTCCTGGGTTATAGAGATGTGATTTAAACGAGAGCTTGTCCTTCCCTCCCCCCCTCCCTCCATATTTTTCAACTGTTTGTTTGGGGAAAAAAAAAAATCCCCACTCCAACTAAACCCCAAGCCAACCACCAAGCTTTCAGTTCCTGTGGAAAGCAGAATCACAGAATCATAGAATATATCTCCTTGGAAGAAACCTCCAAACTCATCCAGCCCAACCTAGTACCCAGCCCTAGCCAATCAACCAGAACATGGCATTAAGTGTCCCATCCGGGCTTGGCTTCAACACCTCCAGGGGTGGGGACTCCACCACCTCCCTGGGCAGCCCATTCCAATGCCAATCACCCTCTCTGACAACAACTTCCTCCTAACATCCAGCCTGAACCTGCCCTGGCACAACTTGAGACTGTGTCCCCTTGTTCTGTTGCTGGTTGCCTGGCAGAAGAGCCCAACCCCACCTGGCTGCAACCTCCCTGCAGGTAGCTGTAGACAGCAATGAAGTCTGTCCTGAGCCTCCTCTTCTGCAGGCCAAACACCCCCAGCTCCCTCAGCCTCTCCCCATAGGGTTTGTGTTCCAAGCCCTTCACCAGCTTCATCACTCTTCTCTGGACACATTCCAGTACCTCACTCTTGAACTGAGGAGCCCAGAACTGGACTCAGCACTCAAGGTGTGGCCTGAGCAGTGCTGAGCACAGGAGTACCAGTGAGTATCCTTGTCCCCAAGTGAGAGTCTCCTTCTCTGGAGCCTTTCAAGGCCTGTCTGGATGTATTCCTGTGTGACCTGAGCTAGACTGTATGGTCCTGTTCTGGCAGGGGCATTGACTTGATTATTTTTTCAGGTCCCTTCCAACCCCTGACATCCTGTGAGCCTGTGAGAGGTCCACATGTGGCTTGAACACCCCCAGGGATGTTCTTCACCACTACTCTGGGCAGACCATTCCAATGTTTGAGAATCTTTTCAGTGAAAAAATATTTCCTGCCCTGGTGCAGCTTTGAACCATTTCCTCTGATCCTGTTGCTTGACACCGAGGAGAAGAGACTGCTCCCTCCTCACTTCAACCTCTTCTCAGTTAGCTGTAGAGAGCAATCAAAATCACAGAATCACAGCAACATGCAGGCTGGCAAAGCCTCTCAGGAGCACCAAGTCCAACCTAGAACCCTACTCTACAAGATTCACCTTCAACCACAGCCCTAAGCACCACATCCAAACCACCCTTAAACACACCCAGGATGGGTGACTCCAGCACCTCCCTGGGCAGCTCATTCCAGTCCCATGACTATGAAAAACTTTTTCCCAATGTCCAATCTAAACCTCTCCAGTCTCAGCTTGAGGCCATTCCCCATTGTTCTATCTCAAATTCCCTATGAGAAGAGCCCAGTGGCAGCCTCTCTGCAATGTCTCTTCAGGTAGTCATAGACTGAGGTCTCCCCTCAGCCTCCTAAAGACTGAACAATCCTCTGTCCCTCAGATGCTCCTCTCCCTTCACCAGCCTCATTGCCCTTCTCAGGACACGCTCCAGCATTGTTCCTCTTGCAGTGAGGCAGCCCAGAACTGAACACAGTACTCAAGATGTGGCCTCAGCAGTGCTGAGCACAGGGGGATGGGCACCTCCCTATCCCTGCTGGCCACAGTGTTTCTAATACAAACCAGGATGCCACTGGCATTCTAGGCCACCTGGGCACGCTGCTGACTGATAGTCAGCTGACTATCTACCAGTACCCTCAGTTCCCTCTCCAAGGTACAGCTTTCCAACCACACATGCCCAGGTCTGTAGCTTACCATGGGTACCCCTGACTATATCTCTAGCCTGAGATATGAGTAATTGGTCTGTAATGTGCAGCATCAATCAGTAATTCCTTGGGAGGATGAATCTTGGGGTTCATGCTGTGTGTTCAAGGTGTGCCTGCTTGCAAACCTGGAGTTACCTCATGTGCAGAGTACCTTCATCAAAACCTCTAGTCCCATAGATGATGGGGAGCCCCAAAATACTGGCTCTGAGCTGCTTGTGCTCACATCCACTCAATCAGGATCAATCCTAACTCCTGATATTGAACTGATATTGTAGTATCCAACCTGATATTGGGATTTACAGTGAGGGTGGTGAGACACTGGCACAGGTTGCCCAGGGAAGTCATGGATGTCCAGGCACTGGAGGTGTTCAGCATCAGGTTAGATGAGACCTTGAGCAACCTGGTGCAGTGGAATGTGGAAGTGAAACTCTCCTACTCATGGCAGGGGAATTGGAACTAGATCTTTAAGGCCTCTTCCAAACCCCAAATCATTCAATGAATCTATGGTTTGTTTTGTGTCCTGTGAGGGAGATGTCCACCTTCCTGAGCGACTTATGGGATGAGGCACAGCACCGCAATCAGTCCCCCAGCACCCTTGATGAGTTCTACCTGTTAGTGGAGGCACTGTCCCTGGAGGTCTTCAAGCAAAGACTGGATGAGGCACTTAGTGCCATGGTCTGGTTGACTGGATAGGGCTGGGTGCTAGGTTGGACTGGATGATCTTGGAGCTCTCTTCCAATCTGGTTGATTCTATGATTCTATGATTCTATGATTCTACCTGTTAGTGGAGGCACTGTCCCTGGAGGTCTTCAAGAAAAGACTGGATGAGGCACTTGGTGCCATGGTCTGGTTGATTGGATAGGGCTGGGTGCTAGGTTGGACTGGATGAGCTTGGAGGTCTCTTCCAACCTGCTTGAGTCTATGATTCTATGATTTGTTTCAGAGAGCCTGCTTTGTTGTTCACCATGTTTATGCATTTAGGAGAAACTAAATGGCCCAGCTCCAAAGTGCCTCCTCTTTCCCCAGGTCCCATTTGTGGGCACTGTGGATTTGGCATTGCCAGTGCCTGCGTCTGCCGTGCCTCCTGAACGATCCCTCCTCCAGCAAATAGAGAACAGAGGCCCTTAAAACGTGGAAAATTAAGAAAATGCAGAACACATCGTTAAATCCTAGACTCAGGAAGCTGTGGCAATCTTTCCTTCCACTCACAGAAGGACCCCACTCTAACTGAACTCTCTATTTTAATGATTTCCAGTTTGGATGCCCCCAATGCACTGTGGAGAACCTCCACTGCTTGCTGTGGAATAAAAAAAAAAAACGGAAAAGCAAAGGAAAAGAAAAAGAAAAAGAGAAAATTGGGTGGTAAAATGAAGAATGCTGCAGCTAATGCAGAACAGTTGCATGCTTATATTCCACATTGCCCTAGGCAAAAGCCCTCCTTTTATTTTGGTGCACAAGGCATTGCTTTCCCTCCCTGCTACAGCAGCTGCGCTCACATCGTGTTTGATCGCCAGCTCTGACAGGCTGACCCAGAGCAGCTCTTCCAAGCAGCTCCTCACCCCAAACCCACCTCCCTTGTAACCCCTCTACAATGCACATAAAGTTCCTCCAGCCTCTTCCAACACTGAGCAGGCAGATTTTATATTTTCCATAACGTTTGCAGTTGCTGACAGCTGGAATAACTCCGTACTCAGTGTTACTGAGATTATTCTCCATCAAACATCCCTGGCTGCAGGCAGCATCCCTCAGACCTCACCACCTGCTCACCAAGGGTAAAGCCACTGCCTTGTTCAGGTAAAATCCTGGCACATCCTAAACTGTGTGTTCAGGGCTACTGCTTCCACACCTTGAGTGCTGTGTCCAGTTCTGGGCCCCTCAATTCAGGAAAGATGTTGAGGTGCTGGGAAGTGTCCAGAGAAGGGTGACAAAGCTGATGAGGGGCCTGGAACACAAACCCTATGAGGAGAGGATGAGGGAGCTGGGGGTGTGCAGCCTGCAGAAGAGGAGGCTCAGGGGTGACCTCATTGCTGTCTACAACTACCTGAAGGGACATTGTAGCCAGCTGGGGGGTGGCCTCTTCTCCCAGGCAACCAGCAATAGAACAAGGGGACACAGTCTCAAGTTGTGCTGGGGAAAGTCTAGGCTGGATGTTAGGAGGAAGTTGTTGGCAGAGAGAGTGATTGGCATTGGAATGGGCTGCCCAGGGAGGTGGTGGAGGCACTGTCCCTGGAGGTGTTCAAGAAAAGACTGGATGAGGCACTTGGTGCCATGGTCTAGTTGACTGGCTAGGGCTGGGTGCTAGGTTGGGCTGGATGAGCTTGGAGGTCTCTTCCAACCTGCTTGATTCTATGATTCTATTTGACACTCCAGGATGTGGTTTAATGGCCATGGTGGTGTTAGATCAAGTGGTTGGACTTGATGATCTTAGACCTGTTTTACAACCAAAACCTTTCTATGACTCTCTTCACTGGTCGAGGGCAGGTGGTCTGGATCAGGGTCTTAAATCTGTTAGTAGCCTTTTTTTATTGTTTTTGGGGGTTTATGGCTCACTAATACACTGTTTGATTTTCTTTTGGAATTGTTGGATCTTGACTCAGACAGGCTAGACAGATGGGTAGAGAGGAAGCTCATTAATCATAGAATGGTAGGGGCTGGAAGGGCTCTTCAGAGATCATAGGGATCACAGGATGTCAAGGGTTGGAAGAGACCCAAAGAGATCATTGAGTCCAACCCCTCTGCCAGAGCGGGACAATCCTATCTAACACAGATCACAGAGGAACACATCCAGACAGGCCTGGAAAGGCTCCAGAGAAGGAGACTCCACAACCACTCTGAGCAGTCTGTGCCAGTGCTCTGGGACCCTTCCAGTCAAGAAGTTCCCTCTTGTGTTGAGGTGGAATCTCTTTTGCTGCAACTTACACCCATTGCTCCTTGTCCTATCCCAGGGAGCAGTGAGCAGAGCCTGTCTCCCCACTCCTGGCAGCCTTCAGATGCTTATAAACATTTATCAAATCCCTTCTCAGTCTTCTCTTCTCCAGACTAAGCAGCCCCAGGTCCCTCAGCCTCTCCTCATCAGCCATGCCCTCCTGTCCCTTCATCATCCTCCTAGCCCTCTGCTGGACCCTCTCCAGCAGATCCCTGTCCCTCTGAAACTGGGCAGCCCAAAAGTGAATGCAGTATTCAGGATGAAGTCTCACCAGGGCAGAGTAGAGGAGCAGGAGAACCTTGATCTGCTGGACACACTTTTCTTAATACACCCCAGGACCCATTGACCTCCTCGGCCACAAAGGCACTTTGCTGTCCCACAGACAACTTGTTCTCCTCCTGCACTCCCAAGTTCCTCTCCGCAGGGCTGCTCTCCAGCAGAGCACCTCCCAAGATCAAGTCCAACACCCCTACCAAAGCAGGACCACTTCAGGCAGGTCACCCAGGAATGCATCCAGATGAGTATGGAAAGTCTCCAGAGAAGGAGACTTAAACCTCATGAAGTAGACAGAGGCCCACTTCTAAAGCTTGTCCAGACCCCTCTGAATGGATTTGATGCCTCAGACTTGCCAAATGCACCGTTCAGCTTAGTGTCTGTTTCCTTGTTCCATCTCAAACACATCACGGAGCCAGCAACCACCACCTGTGGTCTCCAACACATCCACTTCTGCCACAGAACTTCATGGGAGCTGAATGATGCCCTGACTTGTCAACCAGATTTTGTCCTTTCCCTTGTAAAAGAAGATGCACTTCACCTCCTCCTGTGTTCACCACACAGCACAGTACCTGCTCAATATCCAAGAAGCCAGGGATAAACCCAGCCTTTGATCTTGAAGTTGTGGGAAGAGTTTGGTGTGGTTTCTCTAGATTTAAGACAGATATCCTCGCTTGGCAAACTGCTCTGCTCCCCAGCACTAAAAGGATTCAAGCACAAATGCACAGACTTATGACACCAAGCTGGGGGCAGATGTGGCTGGGTTGGAGGGCAGAAGGGCTCTGCAGTGGGACCTTGACTGCCTGCACAGATGGGCAGAGTCCAAGGGGATGGCTTCAATAGCTCCAAGTGCAGGGTGCTGCACTTTGGCCACAACAACCCCATGCAGAGATACAGGCTGGGGTCAGAGTGGCTGGAGAGCAGCCAGACAGAGAGGGATCTGGGGGTGCTGATTGATACCTGCCTGAACATGAGCCAGCAGTGTGCCCAGGTGGCCAAGAGAGCCAGTGGCATCCTGGCCTGCATCAGGAAAGGTGTGGCCAGCAGGAGCAGGGAGGTCATTCTGCCCCTGTACTCTGCACTGCTTAGACCACACCTTGAGTACTGTGTTCAGTTCTGCCCCCCCCAGTTTAGGAGGGACATTGAGATGCTTGAGCGTGTCCAGAGAAGGACAACGAGGCTGGGGAGAGGCCTTGAGCACAGCCCTACGAGGAGAGGCTGAGGGAGCTGGGATTGGTTAGCCTGGAGAAGAGGAGGCTCAGGGGAGACCTCATTGCTGTCTACAACTACCTAAGGGGTGGCTGTGGCCAGGAGGAGGTTGCTCTCTTCTCTCAGGTGGCCAGCACCAGAACAAGAGGACACAGCCTCAGGCTGTGCCAGGGGAGATTTAGGCTGGAGGTGAGGAGAAAGTTCTTCCCTGAGAGAGTCATTGGACACTGGAATGGGCTGCCCGGGGAGGTGGTGGAGTCGCCGTCCCTGGAGCTGTTCAAGGCAGGACTGGACGTGGCACTTGGTGCCATGGTCTGGCCTTGAGATCTGTGGTAAAGGGTTGGACTTGATGGTCTGTGAGGTCTCTTCCAACCCTGATGATACTGTGATACTGTGGTACTGTGACTTGGAAGCAGGAGGGCAGCTGAGTAAGGGCAAAATGTTAGCATTAAAAAGCAAAAAAAAAAAGGGGAAAAAAAAAGGGAATTGAAAATAAAATTGAGGAGTTTATGTCCTAAATTCCACAGTGTCACTAGGATCTGTTCCCAGCTTTTCTTTAACCCAGGAAAGGATCTTGGTGTACTGGTTGTGACACAACATCTCTCTGATAGGCCTGTCAGAATTGTTCTGGTTTTTTTCCCAGAACTCAGGGACTTCAAATTATTCTGTGATGTCCCATCCCATCCTATCACTCCTTTTCCTTGTGCTCCTGGGATGCGTGCTTCAGCCACACTGCCTTCAGCAAGAGGAGCTGATGAGAGGCTGAGCAAGGAGGTTCCGAATTAGCACAACCTAAACACCTCCAGGTTTGCATAGAACAAAGCTGTGTGATCACTTTAGATGAAGCTTTTCAAGAGCTTCCATAAAGCAGGGAGCTAAGTCCAGGTGATGTCATGGATGGAGCTGGTACACGTTGCAGTAGTCAGGAAAACACTGATTGCCATAAGGTGTCAGCTTTGGCTGGGATGCTCCTGTCCCAGCATCCACTCTCCCCCCATACCACCTCCACCACCAAAGCCAAAAATAACCCTGCAGGATGATGTTCTCATTCTGGATCTGTATGGAGGTGAGAGGCTGTCCTGTATCAGTGCTACGATGTGGTCCTTCCAGCATAGCTTCAGGCACGACACATCTGACTCTCAGTGCATGGGATGTCTTCCAACTCAGAGGCTAATTCTGCATCTCCTTTATGGATAAGAATTAATCATGGAACATCTGGGCTTTCAGAGATAGAGAGTAGCAGCAGGAAGTTTGCACATGACACCAAGTGAGGTGGCAATACTGATTTGAATGAGGGTAGAGATGCTCTGCAGAGGGACTTGGGTAGGGCCAACATGAATGGGAGGAGTTTCAACAAGGCCAAATGCCAGGTCCTGCACTTGGGGCACAACAACCCCAAACAATGCTACATGTTTGGGGCAGTGTGGCTGGAGAGCTGCTGGCAGAAAGGGATCTGGGGGTTGTAATAGGCAGGAGCTGAATGTAAACCAGCAGTGTGCCCAGGCAGCTGAATGTGAGCCAGCAGTGTGCCCAGGCAGCTGAATGTGAGCCAGCAGTGTGCCCAGGCAGCTGAATGTGAGCCAGCAGTGTACCCAGGCAGCTGAATGTGAGCCAGCAGTGTGCCCAGGTGGCCAAGGAGGCAAACAGCATCCTGACTGGCATTAAGAATGCTGTGGCCAGCAGGAGTAGGGAGGTGATTGTGTCCTTGGACTGGGCTTTGGTGAGGTCACACCTCAAGTGTTATGTTCAGTTTTGGGCACCACAATACAAGAGAGATGTGGAGGTTCTGGAGTAGGACCAGAGGAGGGCAATGAAGCTGGGGAAGGGCCTGAAGAATAAATGTTATGAGGAGAGACTGAGGGAGCTGGGGATGGGTAATTTGAAGAAAAGGTGGCTGAGGGCAGACCTCATTGCTGTCTACAGTTACCTGAAGGGACATTGTGGAGAGGCTGCTGCTGGGCTCTGCTCACAGGGAATTGGAGACAGAGCAAGGGGGAATGGCCTCAAGCTGAGGCAGAGGAGGTTTGGACTGGACATTAGGAAGAAGTTTTTCACAGAGAGAGTGGTCAGGGACTGCAGTGAGCTGCCCAGGGAGGTGCTGGAGTCACCAACCCTGGATGTGTTTAAGGGTGGTTTGGATGTGGTGCTTAGGGCTCTGGTTGAAGGTGAATCTTGTAGAGAAGGGCTCTAGGTTGGCCTTGGTGCTCTGGAGGGGCTTTGCCCACCTGCATGTTGCTGTGATTCTGTAATGATCTCTGTGACAGGCTTGTGAGCAAACCACTTTCCATTGGACTTGCCATGAAGCATGTAAGAAGAGGGAACCCCTGGATCTCCTCTCTGGACTTTTCAGAGCTCTGTGAGGTGATAAGAAAGGCACAGACTAACATGGGCTAGAGGTAAACTGCTCCCAAATCCAGGCCAGGGAAAGACACCTGGAGCAGGGTGGGGAAGATGATGAAAAATGAGACTGGTGTTCTTGTAGAATGATGCAATTTATGTTATCCCTGAGGATCTTGGTATCTCACAGACATACAGGGTGGTTTATATCCTGCCTCCTGAGCTTCACAGCAGGGTGAAGGGCTCTGGTAGCATCACTGCTCTGGAAACCTTCTAGCACAACATCTCAGGCAGCACTGGCACCAGGAGACACTGTGTGAACAACCACTGGATCTTTCACCTCCCTGCATCTTTGCTCCCCAAAGTCCTGTCATCATTTGCAACTCTGCTGCCCCTCCAAGTCATTAAGGCTTTTCCAAAAGTATTAAGCCTGAGATGGAAAGACTTAACGTGGGCCAACAGATGAAACCTGGGTGGAAGGCTGCCACTGAGAGCGCAGGTGTGGGACATGGAGTGCCAAAGGATACAGAAGGGTTTCAGGGGAGCAGCTCTGTGTCTGGATGAATATCTGCTCCCAGACACATGCCAAGGTATTTGCACATTACTGGGCAGCAGGTGCTGCTTAGAGGCGAGGTGAAGCCTCAGAGCCAAGTGCAACAGTGGAGCTGGAGGAGAGCAGGTCCTTCCTAAACATGTGTCAGCAGCAAATGTGGTCATGCCCCAGCACAGCTCACCAGCACCACCTTGCCCGCCCAGCGCTTTGCTGGGTCCAGGCACAGATGAAGGATGTGGTGCCAAAGAGCTGTGCAAAACACTAACACAGTTGCAAGGCAATAATTCCTTTTCTCATTCCTTCACGCCACAGTGCCCAGGAAGCACCTGATGTGCCATCAGACATGTTTCAAGGGTCCACATTTCCATTTGGTGCTGAAAGTGTGGGAAACAAAGCACTGAATGGACTCAAGCAGCTCTCCCAGAGCAAGCTGGGATGTGAGAGCTGCCTCCATGGTTCCTGGATCTCAGTTGTCATGCCCCTGTACTCAGCACTGCTGAGGCCACGCCTGGAATAGTGGCTTCAGTTTTGGACCATTCATTACAAGAAGAATATTGAGGTGCTGGAGCAGGTCTAGAGAAGGGCAAAGAAGCTGGTGAAGGGTCTGGAGAACAGGGCTAGTGAAGAGTGGCTGAAGGAACTTGGGTTGTTTAGTCTGGAGAAGAGGCTGAGGGGAGGCCTCGTTGCTCTCTGAAAGGATGCTGTAATGATGTGAGGTGGTCTCTTCTCCCTGGTAGCAGGGAACAACAGCAAATGGCCTGAGATTGTGCCAGAGAAGGTTTAGTTTGGAGATGAGGACAAATTTCGTTCCTTAAAGTGTGGTCAGACATTGAAACAGGCTGCCCAGGGAGGTGGTGGAGTCCCCATCCCTGGAGGTGATCAGAACAGTCTGGATGCAGGACTGGGCAATCTGAGAGGTCTTTTCCAACCAAAGCAATTCTATGATTCTATCATCCAGAAGGCCCCACTGTGCAAGAGGGACATGAGGACATACTGTGGGGACACCTGTCTGGTCTCAGAGCAGCACCATTCATTCTAAAAGGTGGGTTTCAGGGGAATGGACTTAGCCAAAGCAGGGCAAATCATTGCACTAACCCTACAAAACCAACCCACACATCTAACCCAGTGCCTGAGCACGCCCAGGAATGCTGCAGTCCAAGACTTTGCAGCTTTAGTAAGTTCCTTCACAAGATTAGGTGTATTTTTGTTTAAAGCCCTGGGTTTGGAGCTGTGTTTTGACACATAATTGGTGTTTTTAATGAATTAAAGCCACCAGGCTTTGTGGCTGTAAGATGAAAGCTCGAAAAGAGCCTGAGTCCAAAATGGGAAGGAAAATGAAAAGAGTCCAGGATTTATTATTTTTCTTATTATTATTTGCCTGGTTTCTGAGCCTGCCTTTTATTTTCTTTGGAGCTAGCTTGTGATTTTTGAGCTCCTGGGGCTGACAGTGCTAGAGTTAGACTCCAGAGCCTGGCTGCTGCCTTTCTGCTCAAGCAGCTTTTACAGGCTGTAAGCAGGACAAAGCAAACATGTTCATATTATTTCTGCTTTACTAGAGGCTGTACAAGGAGGTCAGTTTGTTTCCTCAGGGCTTTCTTTGCTGCTTGCAACACCCAGCATCTATCCCCGTTCCTCCAGGTTAAATGCCAGGCTCCTCACCCCACTGTCAGTAAATCCCTTCAGAAGCTCTGAAGCTTTTTTTCTCTGTAAGATGCTCAAGCAGATAATGCTCCCAGGGCTGAGAATTGAACTCATATTTAACCCCCAAAAAATGAGCCAGCCAAGGCATCTCTTTACAGGATCACAGGCTCACAGGATGTCAGGGGTTGGAAAGGACACAAAGAGATCAACAAGTCCAACCCCCATGCCAGAGCAGGACCATACAATCTAGCTCAGGTCACACAGGAACACATCCAGACAGGTTTTGAAAGGCTCCATAGAAGGAGGATCATAGAATCATAGAATCAACCAGGTTGGAAGAGACCTCTAAGATCCAAAAGCCCTTAAGGCTTTTTTGTGGTGGGATGGAGGCAGCTGTAACCCAAAGCCCTCTCTGAGGGCACTCAAACATCCAGCAGCTGTGACGTGCCCAGTTTTGCCTCGCCTGGGCAAGGGATCCCACGGCACAAGTCAGTGAATGAATCCCATCAAATCACAGATTCATTTAGGCTAGAAAAGGCCTTTAGAATCATCAGAGCCCATGGCACAGCTTCTCTCCATGTGAGAACCTGGCTTGCTTCTTTACTCATCTCAAGATGAATCTGTATTTTCCAACACTTCAACCTGGTTAATCTGGACCTGAGCCCAAAAGTGAATAACGTTAGAGAATCTGCCAGTAAGGTGGGGGAGAAATAAGCAACTCAACTACTTTCCTCTGCTGTTTTTGCTATGAATCATGTTCATTGCAGGCCTGCTTCAGGCTTTTCTTTTTCTGGCCACTCTGTAGGTTTGGCAAACATCAGTATCTTTTGGAAGAGTGGCAGAGAGCAGCAGTTGGTGTCCCTGGAGCTGTAGGAGATGAGATGCAGCGGAGAAATGCAGCAAGGGCTCAGCTCAGAAGTGGCAAAGCTCTTAAAATCCCAGTTTGGTACTGAATTTGCTTTGAAGGTTATCTCCCAGCAAGCTGGGAAGTGGCTGTGCTGACTTTCCACCTGAAAACACAGGTGCTTTGCTGTGTCTGAAGGCATGCTTCTTTTGCCTTTATCACAGTATCACAGTATCATCAGGGTTGGAAGAGACCTCACAGATCATCAAGTCCAACCCTTTATGGGGCTTGAGGCAGCTGGTTCCCTCATAAAGATACCAAATAGTTTGAGGTTCTCTGCAGAATTATTTAGTGCTGGATGGGGGTTGTGGAGTCTTCCTCTCTGGAGATATTCAAGAACCGTCTGGATGCATTCCAGTGTGATCTGCTCTGGGTGATCCTGCTCTGGCAGGGGGGGGCTGGACCAGACGTTCTTAGCATGGAGAAGAGGAGGCTCAGGGATGGTCTCATTGCTGTCTAAAACTACCTGAAGTGAGGCTGTAGCCAGGTGGGGTTGGGCTCTTCTCCCAGGCACCCAGCAACAGAACAAGGGGACACAGTCCCAAGTTGTCCTGGGGGAGGTCTAGGGTGGATGTTAGGAGGAAGTTGTTGGCAGAGAGAGTGATTGGCATTGGAATGGGCTGCCCAGGGAGGTGGTGGAGTCCCCATCCCTGGAGGTGTTCAAGCAAAGACTGGATGAGGCACTTAGTGCCATGGTCTGGATGAGCTTGGAGGTCTCTTCCAACCTGCTTGTTTCTATGGTTCTATGATCTTTCGAGGTCTCTTCCAGCCCCTGACATTCTGTGATTCTACAACTGATGCATTGCTTCCCACAACCAACTTGGACCTGAAGGGTGCATACAAAAAAGCTAGGCAGGGATAGGGTGAAAGAAAAGGAATTAAAGCTTGAGGAGGGCAGGTTTAGACTTGAGATTAGGAAGAAATTCTTTACAGTGAGGGTGGGTAGACACTGGAACAGGTGGCCTAGGGAGGTTGTGGATGCCACTTCTTTGGAAGTGTTCAAGGACAGGCAGGATGAGTCCTTGAGCAACCTGGTCTACTAGAAGGTGTCCCTGCCCATGGAAGGGACCTTGGAACTAGGTGATCTTGAATCTTGGATCATAGAATCATAGAATCAACCAGGTTGGAAGGCACCTCCAAGATCATCCAGTCCAACTGCAGCCTGTGAGATGAGCTGAGGAATGCAGTCTCCATTTCAGCAGAGCTCAGATCAGCCCCCAGAGCAGCACATTTCTTGTTTGCATTTTCATTCCTCATTTAAGATTAATCGATACAGTTCCCTGCTCAGTGCAGGAATGAGAGTGGAAGGCAGAACTCCACTCAGCTTCACTCCCAGTGTTGAAATCTGTGCAAGGAATGCCTGGTTTTATTTTCCTAGCCTTTCTTATCCTGCTTCGCTCCTCCTGGGAGCTGTTTGCAGGAATGTTTTGGTGTCGTTCTATTTTTGCTAGCCTGCTCCTAACCCGCCCAGCTCCGTGGGGTACATGAACATTTAGCATAGCTTTGTGTCATTTCCCTGTTGATCTTGCACACTGAATTTTTATTTTAAAGGATTACATCTGCATTTGACTCCTGAGAGCAACGTAGCAACGAGAGGGGAGAAAAACCCCAGACAGGCAAAGTGAGCAAAGACCTGGTGGATTTGGGCACAGCACCATCACTGTCTATATCTTACCACTTGTGCTATGCTTAAAGGCATCTGCTGAGGTCACACGTTGAATGTGTTCCATTTCACAGACTCAGTAATTCACAGGTTCACAGATTGCATTGGGTTGGAAGGCACCCAGGACAAGGAGCAATGGGTGGAAGTTGAGGTGTAAGAGGTTCCATGTGAACCTGAGGAAGAAGTCTTTCCCTGTGAGGGTGACAGAGCACTGACACAGGCTGCCCAGGGGGGTTGCAGGGTCTCCTTCTCTGGAGATATTCAAAACCTGCCTGGATGTGTTCCAGTGTGATCTGGTCTAGGTGCTCCTGCGCTGGCAGGTGGGCTGGACCAGATGATCTTTTGAGGTCCCTTCCAGCCCCTGACATTCTTTGATTCTATGACCCTCAAAGGTCTTCTTGTCCAAACCCCCTGTAGGCAGCAGGGACACCTCCTACTAGATCAGGCCACCCAGGGACATATCAAGGTTGAATTTCAATGTCCTCAACCACATCCCTGGGCAACTTGTTCCAGTATTACACCACTCTCATTGTGCAGAAATTCTGCCTGATGTCCAATTTAAATCTCCCTTGCTCCAGTTTCAAACCGTTGCCCCTCATCCTGTTGCAACAAGCCCTTCTAAGCAGTCCCTCCCCAGCCTTCCTTCAGGTCCCCTTCAGACATTGCAATGTGGCTCTAAGGTCTCCTCAGAGCCTTCTCTTCTCCAGGCTGAGCAGTGTTAGCTCTCTAGCAGACATAACTAAGCTCTTCCCCACCCACCCCTGTTTGATTTGCATTTCACTTGCCCATTCTGCTCATGCAAGTTCTGTTGATTGGCTCAAGCAACGCACAAGCTCCTGAAAATCGTCTCTGCTACGGTGCCTTTTATTAGGAAATGAGGCATGAATGCAGAACGGCAAACCCCAATCGAGCCTGAACAGAAGTCTTCAGGCGATGCTGTGGAATTGATTTTCACAACAGGATGTGAACAGCATTGACAGGAGATGTTTTCTCATTAACTAGGCATTAATACAGATCACTGCCCTGTCATTGCTGGCTCCTATTTGAACAGCGAAAGAGACAAGAGAGGCTGAGGAGATTCAAATGCATTTTGGGAGCTGAATCTGCCACCTGAAAAAAAAAAATGACCAATAACAACAAACTCCTCCAATTATTTTTATCCTACAGGTCCTGCCAGGTGCTGTGGGCACTCAGCCAGGGGAGGGATGCTGTGCCTCACAAGAAGAGACACTGTTGTGGTAGCTGAAGATATTGAAAATCAGCCTTGATGTGGCCCTGGACAGCCTGCTCTAGGTGGAGGTGTCCCTGCTGCCTGCAGTGGGGTTGGACAAGATGACTTTTGAGGGTCCCTTCTAGCTCAGTGTAGGCTGTGAACCTGTGCATGTCTGTAGTGATGTTTGGTCCTTTCCTGCTTCTCATTCTTTTAATTCTGGAGCTTTAGCACTCTGAATTACTCCAGTCAATGGCATAGGAGTGGTAGGTGATGCTGTGGTGACCACTGGGCAGCATCCATCATGTGTCTGGGGGTATTTCATAGATGGTTGCCAATCCCATGCCCTCCTTGTGGCTGGTGGTCTCAGGCATCTTCATCTTCCACCTGTGTTCCCTCACTAAAAAGTCAGGGAGGAGGCAAGCTGGTTCCCATCTCAAAGGTGGGTTCATGTCCAGGTGCAGTGCCCCATTCATGCACCTCCACTAAGCAACAAGCCAGCTGGTTCCAGCATTCCGGCTCCTGCTCTGTCATCCTGGTAGTGTGAGTGAGTGGAGATGCTCACATTTATCCTTTGCTGCCCTCTTTTGCTTTCCAGCAACCTGATCCTTCAGCAGCTTTGTTTGATGTGGCTCATGCAGCCTGCTGTTCTGGCAGGCTAATAAACAAAATGAAAGAAATGTGGATGCTGGCAGTGCTTTTAACTGGAAATGGTCTCATTCCTTAAAGCAGCTGCCTGGGACACTGTTAAGATCTAGAATAAGAGCATCTTCATTAAGACATCTGCCCAAACTGCTGTTGCATGATACCAACACGGAGGCACGGCAAGGTCCGTGACCAGAATCACTCATGGAACTGAAGTGTGTCTCCTCTCCACTACCAAGGTACCAAACACAACCTCCTTTAGAAGCTCAAAGCTGCTCATTCACCCTGAACTGTACCTTGCCTCCATGCATGGTTAGAGCAGATGATCTCTGAGGTCCTTGGTCTAATTTTGGAGAGAACCTCCTCCAGAGCCTCCTTGAGGGGCAGCTCTGTGTGACACCAGCCCTAGTGGTGTCCCTTTGGATACCAGGAGATGTAGGCATCTGCTGAAATATGACCAGAATATTTGGTTTTCCTGCTTGTAGGAAAATTGAGTGAAATCAAAATGCCCTCTGGGGGCTTAGGTGGGCACAGTGAGGCTTACCCAGTTAGAAGGTGGGTCACTCAGTTCACCTAGAGGCTTATCCACTTAGGGAATGGGTTCCACAACTAACAAATGGTTTCCCAAATAGTGAATGGCTTCCCCAGTTAGGGAATGGTTTCTCTAGTTAGGGAATGGCTTCCCCTATTAGGCAATGGTTTCCTCAGTTAGGGAATGGTATCTTCAATTAGTGAGTGGTTTCCCCAGCTAGTGGATGGCTTCCCAACTTAGGGAATGGCTTCCCCAGTGAGGGAGTAGTTTCCCCAGTTAGATAATGGCTTCCCCGTTAGGAAATGGTTTCCTCAATCAGTGGATGGCTTCCCCACTTAGGGAATGGCTTCCCCACTTAGGGAATGGCTTCCCCAGTGAGGGATTGGTTCCCCAGTAAGTGAATGGGTTCCTCAGTTAGTGAAGGGCTTACCAGTTAGGAAATTGTTTCCCCAGTTAGTGGGTGGCTTCCCTACTTAGGGAATGGCTTCCCCAGTTAGTGAAAGGCTTCCTAGTTAATTGGTTCTGTTTACTGCTCCTTGTTTAGTTGGCAGGATGAAGCTATTTGGTACCTGTTGGGGTAATTTACTGTGGCTGTGTTTGGTTTGGGCTCAGGCTGAGGTGACCTGTGAAGGGCTGTGGCTCTCTTGGGACAGTGCAATAATAAAGCACAGCCTTTCCTCAAGGTTTTTATCCCTTCTCTTTTTTTGGTTGTTGCTGTCTTCCAGCTATTTCCCACCATCCAGCACCACAGTAGAGAAGAACACTAGCTCCCCTGCACCATAAATCCTCAAAAGTTCAAATCAGAATGATTCTGTTGCTATTTGCCAATGTTGGAGGACATAGTGGCCAATTTCTCCTTCCAGAAACAGAAGCATGCTCGTGGCATCCATTTCTGAAAGGCAGCAGCACTCACAGGTGGAAGGAAATGTTTAAGAGGCTTGAAAAGAAACATTCACCATCCTGGCTGCAAACAATAGACCCTTCTTTAGATGTGGTCCTTGCCACATTATGGTTCCATGAGCAGCTCTTCTCAGATGGAGGCAGATACTGGGAGAGTCTTCACTGAGCTGAATGAGAAGTTGCTTCACAGCATCATTCCTGTATCTGAAGGGGGCCTACAGGAGGGCTGGGGAGGGACTATTGACAAGGTCTTGTAATGACAGGACAAGGGGTAATGGATTTAAACTTGAAAAGGGGAGATTTAAACTGGATGTTAGGAAGAAGTTGTTTGCAGTGAGGGTGGCACAGGTTGCCCAGAGAGGCTGTGGCTGCTTCCTCCCTGGAGGTGTTCAAGGCCAGGTTGGATGAGGCCTTGAGCAACCTGTTCTAGTGGGAGGTGTCCCTGCCTATGGCAGGGGGTTGGAACTGTCTGAGTTTTGAGGTCCCTTCCAACCTAAACCATTCTATGATTCTATGATCATTCAGATTTGAAGTGGCCCTGAGCAGACTTGATGTTGTCCTGGGCAGTCTGATCTTGTTGGAGACATCCCTGCTGACTGCAAGGGGGTAGGTCAAGATGAGTTTTGAGGATCCATTCCAACCCAGTGCAATCTGTGAACCTAGGAATGTTAGAGCCATTCTTCCCATAAGCTCATACAGATAACTGCAGAACAGAATCATGACCAGCTTGCAGAGGCAGGTGCTTGAGTTCTGCCCATAAAGCAGAGGGATGTGTCTGCTCCTGGATGTAATCACAGAATCATTCCAATCAGAAGTACCCTTAAGATCACAGAATCACAGAATGCCAGGGGCTGGAAGGGACCTCGAAACCTCATCCAGTCCAACCCCCATGCCAGAGCAGGATCACCTAGAGCAGATCACACAAGAATGCATCCAGGCAGGGTTTGAATATTTCCAGAAAGAGAGACTCCACATGCCCCCGGGCAGCCTGTGCCAGTGTTCTGTCATAGTATCATAGTATCATAGTATCAGCAGGGTTGGAAGAGACCTCACAGATCATCAAGTCCAACCCTTTACCACAGAGCTCAAGGCCAGACCATGGCACCAAGTGCCACATCCAGTCCTGCCTTGAACAGCTCCAGGGACGGCGACTCCACCACCTCCCCGGGCAGCCCATTCCAGTGCCCAATGACTCTCTCAGGGAAGAACTTTCTCCTCACCTCCAGCCTAAATTTCCCCTGGCGCAGCCTGAGGCTGTGTCCTCTCATTCTGGTGCTGGCCACCTGAGAGAAGAGAGCAACCTCCCCCTGGCCACAACCTCCCCTCAGGTAGTTGTAGACAACAATAAGGTCTCCCCTGAGCCTCCTCTTCTCCAGGCTAACCAATCCCAGCTCCCTCAGCCTCTCCTCGTAGGGCTGTGCTCAAGGCCTCTCCCCAGCCTCGTTGCCCTTCTCTGGACACGCTCAAGCATCTCAATGTCCCTCCTAAACTGGGGGGCCCAGAACTGAACACAGCACTCAAGGTGTGGTCTGAGCAGTGCAGAGTACAGGGGCAGAATGACCTCCCTGCTCCTGCTGGCCACACCATTCCTGATGCAGGCCAGGATGCCACTGGCTCTCTTGGCCACCTGGGCACACTGCTGGCTCATGTTCAGGTGGGTATCAATCAGCACCCCCAGATCCCTCTCTGGCTGCTCTCCAGCCACTCCGACCCCAGCCTGTATCTCTCCATGGGGTTGTTGTAGCCAAAGTGCAGCACCCTGCACTTGGAGCTATTGAACTCCATCCCCTTGGACTCTGCCTATCTGTGCAGGCGGTCAAGGTCCTGCTGCAGAGCCCTTCTGCCTTCCAACCCAGCCACATCTGCCCCCAGCTTGGTGTCATCTGCAAACTTGCTGATGACTGACTCCATGCCCTCATCCAGATCATCTATGAAGATGTTAAAGAGGATGGGGCCCAGCACTGATCCCTGAGGGACACCACTAGTGACAGCTGCCAGCTGGATGTGGCACCATTCACCACCACTCTCTGGGTCCTGCCCTCCAGCCAGTTCCTAACCCAGCACAGAGTGTTGCCATCCAAGCCATGGGCTGACAGCTTAGCCAGCAGTTTGCTGTGGGGGACAGTGTCAAAGGCCTTGCTGAAGTCCAGACAGAGCACATCCACAGGCCTCCCCACATCCACCAAGCAGTCACCTGATCATAGAAGGAGATCAGGTTAGAAAGGCAGGATCTGCCCTTCCTAAATCCATGCTGGCTGGACCTGAGCCCTTTGCCATCCCTCAGGTGTGCTCTTATCACCCCCAAGCTAACCCGCTCCAACAAGATCCTTGACTCTGACCATCATCTATCTCTACCAAGGCTGGTGCCAAGCCATGTCCCTTAGAACCACAAAGTACCTCAGGTTTCATCTACTGATGCTCCAGAGAGGAGAATTTTATGGCATGAAACACTAAGCAAATCACAAAGAGTGGTTCTGAGCACTTCCATGTATTTATTTGAACTCTATTTCTATGTATTTCCAGCTGCAATTGTGCTTCAGTTACAGGAAGAAAGTCTTCATCTGATGTTGGCAGCTCCTCTTGATAAGGCAGGTTAGTGTTTGTTGGGGTTTTGCTGTTTATTGGGATGGGTTTGGGTTTTTTTTTGAAGGGGAGGGTTGCTTGTTTTGTGTGTTGGGTTTTTGTTTGCTTTATTTGTTGGGTGTTTGCTAGTTTGGTTTGGATGAGCTTTACTGGGTTTGTGTGTTGAGGTTCTGCTGTGTTTGGTTTGAGGGGATTATGGGTTTGTCTGCTGGAGTTTTGCTGGGTTTTGTTGAGGATTTGTTGTTTTGTTGGAGTTTGGTTTGGTTTGGGGTTTTTGTTGTTGGGGTTTTGTTGGTTTTATTCATTGGGGTCATGTTGGGTCTATTTCTTGGGGTTTTGTTGGTTTTATTTGTTGAGATTTGGTTGGTTTTACTCATTGGAGTTTTGTTTGCTTTATTTGTTGGGATCTTGTTGGGTTTATTTATTGGAGTTTTGTTGGGTTTATTTGTTGGGGTTTTGTTGATTTTATTCATCAGGGTTTTGTTGGTTTTATTCTTTGGGGGGTTATTGGTTTTATTCATTGGGGATTTGTTGGGTTTATTATTTGGAGGTTTGATTCATTGGGGTTTGGTTGGTTTTATTTGTTGGAGTTTGGTTGGATTTATTCATTGGGGTTTGGTTGAATTTATTTGTTGAGGATTTGTTGGATTTATTTATTGGGTTTTGTTGGGTTTATCTGTTGGGAGTTTGTTGGTTTTATTCTCTGGGGTTTTGTTGGTTTTATTTATTGGGGGTATGTTGGTTTTATTTGTTGGAGTTTTGTTGATTTTATTCATCAGGGTTCTGTTGGTTTTATTCTTTGGGGGTTTGTTGGTTTTATTCATTGGGGATTTGTTGGTTTTATTATTTGGAGGTTTGATTCATTGGGGTTTGGTTGGTTTTATTTGTTGGAGTTTTGTTGGATTTATTTATTGGGGTTTGGTTGATTTTATTTGTTGAGGTTTTTTTGGATTTATTCATTGGGGTTTGTTGGATTTATTCATTGGGTTTTGTTGGTTTTATCTGTTGGGAGTTTGTTGAGTTTATTCTCTGGGGTTGTGTCGGTTTTATTTATTGGGGTTTTGTTGGTTTTATTTGTTGGGGGGTTGTTAATTTTATTCATCAGGGTTCTGTTGGTTTTATTCTTTGGGGGTTTGTTGGTTTTATTCATTGGAGATTTGTTGGGTTTATTATTTGGAGGTTTGATTCATTGGGGTTTGGTTGGTTTTATTTGTTGGAGTTTGGTTGGATTTATTCATTGGGGTTTGGTTGGTTTTATTTGTTGGGGGGTTGTTGATTTTATTCATCAGGGTTTTGTTGGTTTTATTCTTTGGGGGTTTGTTGGTTTTATTCATTGGGGATTTGTTGGGTTTATTATTTGGAGGTTTGATTCTTTGGGGTTTGGTTGGTTTTATTTGTTGAGGTTTTGTTGGATTTATTCATTGGGTTTTGTTGGTTTTATTTGTTGAGGTTTGGTTGGATTTATTCATTGGGGTTTGGTTGATTTTATTTGTTGAGGTTTTGTTGGATTTATTCATTAGGGTTTGTTGGATTTATTCATTAGGGTTTGTTGGATTTATTCTTTGGGGTTTGTTGGTTTTATCTGTTGGGAGTTTGTTGGTTTTATTTATTGGGGTTGTGTTGGTTTTATTTATTGGGGTTTTGTTGGTTTTATTTGTTGGGGTTTTGATGATTTTATTCATCAGTGTTCTGTTGGTTTTATTCTTTGGAGGGTTGTTGGTTTTATTCATTGGGGATTTGTTGGTTTTATTATTTGGAGGTTTGATTCATTGGGGTTTGGTTGGTTTTATTTGTTGGGGTTTTGGTGATTTTATTCATCAGGGTTTTGTTGGTTTTATTCTTTGGGGGTTTGTTGGTTTTATTCATTGGGGATTTGTTGGGTTTATTATTTGGAGGTTTGATTCATTGGGGTTTGATTGGTTATATTTGTTGGAGTTTGGTTGGATTTATTCATTGGGGTTTGGTTGATTTTATTTGTTGAGGTTTTGTTGGATTTATTCATTGGGGTTTGTTGGATTTATTCATTGGGGTTTGTTGGTTTTATCTGTTGGGGTTTTGTTGTTTTTATTCATCAGGGTTCTGTTGGTTTTATTCTTTGGGGGGTTGTTGGTTTTATTCATTGGGGATTTGTTGGGTTTATTATTTGGAGGTTTGATTCATTGGGGTTTGGTTGGTTTTATTTGTTGGAGTTTGATTGGATTTATTCATTGGGGTTTGGTTGATTTTATTTGTTGAGGTTTTTTTTGATTTATTCATTGGGGTTTGTTGGATTTATTCATTGGGTTTTGTTGGTTTTATCTGTTGGGAGTTTGTTGAGTTTATTCTCTGGGGTTGTGTTGGTTTTATTTATTGGGGTTTTGTTGGTTTTATTCTTTGGGGGGTTGTTGGTTTTATTCATTGGGGATTTGTTGGGTTTATTATTTGGAGGTTTGATTCATTGGGGTTTGGTTGATTTTATTTGTTGAGTTTTTTTTGGATTTATTCATTGGGGTTTGTTGGATTTATTCATTGGGTTTTGTTGGTTTTATCTGTTGGGAGTTTGTTGGTTTTATTCTATGGGGTTGTGTTGGTTTTATTCTATGGGGTTTTGTTGATTTTATTCATCAGGGTTTTGTTGGTTTTATTCTTTGGGAGTTTGTTGGTTTTATTCATTGGGAGTTTGTTGGTTTTATTTGTTGGGGTTTTGGTGATTTTATTCATCAGGGTTTTGTTGGTTTTATTCTTTGGGGGGTTGTTGGTTTTATTCATTGGGGATTTGTTGGGTTTATTATTTGGAGGTTTGATTCATTGGGGTTTGGTTGGTTTTATTTGTTGGAGTTTGGTTGGATTTATTCATTGGGGTTTGGTTGATTTTATTTGTTGAGGTTTTGTTGGATTTATTCATTGGGGTTGTGCTGGGTTTATTTCCTGGGGTTTTGTTGGTTTTATTTGTTGGAGGTTGTTGGTTTTATTCACTGGGGTTGTGTTGTTTTTTTTTCTTAGGATTTTGATAGTTTTATTTTGGGGGAAGTTGTTGGTTTTATTTGTTGGGGTTGTGTTGGTTTTGTTCATTGGGAGTTTGTTGTTTTTATTCTTTGGGGTTTTATTCATTGGGGTTTGGTTGGTTATGTTCATTGGGGTTTGGTTGGTTTTATTCATTGGGGGTTTGCTGGGTTTATTGTCTGGTTTCGTTCTGTTTGTTTGGGGTTTTATTTTGCTAGATCAATTCAACAAAGTCAGTAAATCTGCAACAGCATCTGAAAATCATGGGAGCAGACCTGAAATAAGCTGCTCCACTGTTTAACAAGAGAAAACAAAGCTATTTCTGCATCCTTCTATTTGCACTGAGTGAAACATCTATTTTTATCCAAGGCCCGGTGGTAACAAAGAGTGGAACAAGCTTTGAGGTCATCGCTCTGTGCTGCAGACCTTGCAACGGGAGCTGACTGTAACATCTTTCCAAGTGTTCTCTTGGGGTCCATATGTGTAGACTGGTAAAGCTGTTAACGCTCCCAATTAGGTTTTAATTTATCTTAGTTTCCTCAGCGTGGCCATTAAAAGTCACACCACAGAGCTATTAAACCTTAGCAGTGCAGCCGCCGAGTTTTGTCAGGTGTTGACCAAGCGAAGACTGCTGCAGACAAGCAGCAGAAACTGGACTTTAATTCCAGCTTTTTGGAAAGAGTCGGGGGGGGGGGGGGGGGGGGGAAGTGTTTAAATAGGTCAGGAGACCCTGGACATCTGTTTGACGTATAATGCAAGAAAAAACAAATAAAAGCTTCCACATTCCCAAGGACAGAAAGCATTTAATCTACTGGTCCAGTCCTTTCAAGAAGCCCCCCATTTTGGCAGGAGATAGATGTCACTAAAGAAACAACCAACAAGATTTATGGCAGCTAATTTATGTCTGCAGCAGCTCAGACATGTTTTGGGGGCGGCAGAGCTCACCACGGGCAGTATTTTCCTTCCTGCACATTCTTATTGTTTCAGTTGATTCCAGCAGCATGTCTTGTGAGATCATTTATTGCTTAGCGCGAACGCTCCGCCGAAGCCATTTATTACAGGGGGAGGTGGGACACACACACACGCACACACACACACACACACATCAACACGTGGAGTGAGATCACTCCGCTTCCTTGGGGTCGGCCTATGGGAGGGTGATGAAATCATGTATTTATCTACAACTTATTAGATGCCTTTGATTGACTGGGGATCGATTTATTTCTTTCCCCTCCTCAGTGCGGCTGAGGAAGGTTCTGGGCGCTCGGCCGCGGTGTTGCGCGACAGCCGCTAAAACAATTATCACGATACGGGACCGTGGGGGCAGCCCTCTAACACATGTTTGCAGAGAGAAGAAGACAGCTCCAGCAACTCAAAATATAAGCCAGATGGAAAAGTCATCCGGCTCCAAGGAGGAGGGGGAAAAAGCTCAACCTGTTGTAGGTTGTTTTATAACTGGGGGAACGGTACAGTAAATGTTTGGGATAACCCAAGTCACCAGTAGGTCTTTCCTGCCATAGGTGAACTTCTGACCTTATTTCCTTGGAGGGCTGTTAAAATGAAGTCAGAGGGCAAGCAGAGTTATTTGCCAGCACGGTTTTCACTTGTGTGGTCTAGAAAGTTAACAGATTTTTGTTCTCCCTCCTCCAGGAGACAGACATGGTGATGAGGGGAAAGAGGAGATAGCTTCATTAACCTGCCCCATCCTTTCAGGTCTCCTAGGTGACACATTCGCCTGGAGTGGAGCTTCCCAAATGGTGTTTCCATCCTGCCAAGACCTGTTTACTTTGGCTGGGGACAATGTTTTATGAGATTTCACAGAATCACAGAACTCTTTTGGTGGAACAGACTCATAGATTCACAGAATGGGTTGGAAGAGACCTTCAAGATTATCCTCCTGTCAAGATTATGCCTCCCTGTCATGGCCAAGGATATCTTCCACTAGACTAGGTTGATCAAGAACTCATCCAACTTGGCCTTGAACACCTCCAGGGAAGGTGGTCCTTCATGGGCAACCTTCTCCAGTGTCTCACCATGCTCACTGTGAAGAATTTCTTCCTAACCTCCAATCTACATCTGCCTTCTCAAACTTCAGTCCACTCCCTCTCATTGTGTCACTACAAGCCCTTGTAAAAAGGTCTCTTCCTGGCTACCTTGTAGGCCACTTTGATGCACTGGAAAGCTTCTATAAATTTTCCCCCTTCAAGATCATCAAGTCTCACCTTTAACCCAGTACTGCCATTTCAGGTGTCCTCACTGGTGTGAGTGTAAATAGTGACAGAAGGAGATATTTGCAGCTTTGGATGGGTTTTCCGCTTCTGGAGTCAGACTGGAGCTGCCTGCTTTTATGACAACCTGGCTTTCAAGTTCCAAATGGTTTGGACAGATTCACTCTGGGATGGGTCAAGAAATGGCTGGAGGGCTGGGCCCAGAGAGTGATGGTGCATGGTGCCACAACCAGTTGGCAGCTGGCAGTGATTGTGTGCCCCACTGGGCACAGTCCTGTTCAACATCTTTACTGATGATCTGGACCAGGGGATTGAGTCCAGCGTCAGTAAGTTTGCAGATGACACCAAGCTAGGTGCAGGTGTGGATCTGCTGGAGGGTAGGAGAACCCTGCAGAGGGACCTGGCCAGGCTGGATGGGTGGGTAGAGGCAAATGGGATGAGACTGAACAAGGCCAAGTGCAGAGTTCTACACTTTGGCCATAACAAGCCCAAGCAGCACTACAGGCTGGGGCCAGAGTGGCTGAGAGCAGCCAGGAAGAGAGGGAGCTGGGGGTGCTGGTTGAGAGTAGCTGAAGCTGAAGCAGCAGTGCCCAGGTGGGCAGCAGAGCCAATGGCATCCTGGGCTGGCTCAGGAGCAGTGTGGGCAGCAGGACAAGGGCAGTCCATCTGCCCCTGTACTCAGCACTGGTCAGGACATGCCTTGAGTGCTGTGCCCAGTTCTGGGCTCCTCAATTCAAGAGAGATACTGTATGAGTTTGCTGGAAGGTGTCCAGAGAAGGGCCAAAAGGCTGGGGAGGGGCTTGGAGCACAGCCCTGTGAGGAGAGGCTGAGGGAGATGGGGGGGTGCAGCCTGTGGAAGAGAAGGCTCAGGGCAGAGCTCATTGCTGTCTGCAGCTGCCTGAAGGGAGGCTGTTGCCAGGTGGGGTTGGGCTCTTCTGCCTGGCAACCAGCAACAGAACAAGGGGACACAGCCTCAAGTTGTGCCAAGGCAGGTTTAGGCTGAATGTTAGGAGGAAGTTGTTGGCAGAGAGAGTGATTGGCACTGGAATGGGCTACCCAGGGAGGTGGTGGAGTGACCATCCCTGGAGGTGTTCAAAAAAACACTGGGTGATCTGCTTAGTGCCATGGTCTAGTTAGTTGGATAGGGTTGACTGGATGTTCTTGGTTGGATAGGTTGGACTGGATGAGCTTGGAGGACTCTTCCAACCTGGTTGATTCTATGATTCTGTAATAGCTGGACAAGTCAAAATAGCATAGAATGAGCAAATACACTGGAGCACATCTCATGTCAGAGATTCACAGGAGGACAAAGCTTTGTGGGTCAGAGCTGACCTGGAAGCCACACCAGAAATCAGCATCCTCATCCGCCTGAGTAGGAACTGCAAGCTCTCCTCACATCTCCTTCCTACTGCTTGAACTGGAAAATCTTTTGTGTGATTCTGGCACTCCTGAGACCTCATCCTGAAACAAGCCTTGAGCCTTTCCAGAGTGCTACATAGTGATGTCTATCAAAGCCTCATTGATGCTTCTTCTCCTCTGAGGAGAGACTGAGGGAGTTGGAGCTGTTCAGTTTGGAGAGGAGTAGGCTTCCAGCAGACATTAGTGTGACCTTTCAGTATCTTAAGGAGTCTAACAGAAAGCTTTTTAGCATGTTAGGCAGTGATAGGATGGGGGACAATGGAACAAATCTGGATCCTCTCACTCTGAAGAATCTGTTTCCTAGGGGAGGCTGGAGGAAAGCAATGACAGATACCTACCAGTGTCTCTATTCACAGAATCACACAACTTTAGAGGTTGGAAGGGACTTTCAGAGATCATGGAGTCCAATCTCCCTGCCAAGCAGGATCACCCAGGTAAGTGTGCACAGGAATGCATCCAGGTGAGTTTTGAAAGTCTCCAGAGAAGGAGACTCCACAACCTCTCTGGGCAGCCTGCTCCAGGGCTCTGGCACCCTCACTGGAAAGAAGTTACTCCTCATGTTGAGCTGAAACCTTCTGATGTCCAGTTTGTAGCTGTTGCTCCCTGTTTTATTGCTGCTGACCACCAAAAAGAGCTTGGCCTCCTCTGCTTGACACCCACTCCTCAGATACTTGTATACATTGATCAGATCTCCTCTCAGCCTTCTCTTCTCTAGACTAAACAGCCCCAGGGCTCTCAGTCTCCCTTCATAGGGAGGTTCTCAAGGCAAACTCGTTTATGATAAAGAAACCACTGACCATTCTCTGTCCTTATTCTTATCCTTATGCCCTGGAAGCCATGTGGTGAATGGTGCCACATCCAGTTGGCAGACAGTCACTAGTGGTGTTCCTCAGGAATCAGTACTGGGCCCAGTCCTGTTCAATATCTTTATTGATGATCTGGACGAGGGCATTGAGTCCAGCATCAGTAAGTTTGCAGATGACACCAAGCTAGGAGCAGGTGTGGAGCTGTTGGAGGGCAGGAGAGCCCTGCAGAGGGAGCTGGCCAGGCTGGATGGGTGGGCAGAGGCCAATGGGATGAGATTTAACAAGGCCAAGTGCAGGGTTCTGCACTTTGGCCACAACAACCCCAAGCAGCACTATAGGCTGGGGACAGAGTGGCTGGAGAGCAGCCAGGAGGAAAGGGACTGCAACTGCCCCATTGCACTGGGGGACTTGACTCTGCAGACACTACCTGCCTCCTCCAGACACACATTCTTCCTCAGATATGTGGAATTGACAACTTCTTCTCTGAATGCTGAAATTCGGGCAAGAAAATGAAACAGTATTGGAATGCTTCCAGGGCATAAGGTAGGTATAGGCTGGATATTAGGAAGAAGTTCTTCACAGAGAGAGTGATTTCCCTTTGGAATGGGCTGCCCAGGGAGGTGGTGGAGGCACCGTCCCTGGGGGTCTTCAAGAAAAGCCTGGATGAGGCACTTAGTGCCATGGTCTGGTTGACTGGATAGGGCTGGGTGCTAGGTTGGACTGGATGATCTTGGAGGTCTCTTCCAACCTGGTTGATTCTATGATTCTATGATTCTATGTTCTAGGAGCCAGCTGGGGCTTTTAAGCCCTTTGGAGGGAACCTGCTGGAAATGCTACCCACCACACACCATGCTTGGCTTCAGGTTCACCTGAGCATTTTTCCCCTCTCCATTTTCTGGCACAGAAGGTCTCTCTGACACCACTCTGACATGCTAAATAAACCAAGGTTGGACCGGATCATTGCTAAGGTCCCTTCCAGCCTGACATTCTGTAATTATTGTCCTTTCTTACCTGTGTCCCACAATGGCATGGGCCTCTCTGTTTACACCCTTTTTAACAGGAGGGTGTTGGCTTTCCTTTTCAATAGGCTTTGTTTTCCCCCTACTTTAGAATCACAGAATCAGTCAGGGTTGGAAGGGATCTCAAGGATCATCCAGCTCCAGCCTCCCTGCCATGGGCAGGGACTCCCCACACTAGATCAGGTTGCTCAGAGCCACATCCAGGCTGGCCTTAAAGACCTCCAAGTATGAAGCTTCCACCACCTGCCTGGACAACCTGTGCCAGTGTCTCACCGACCTCATTGTGAAGAACTTCTTCCTAACATACAAACTGAGTCTGCCCACTTCTAGTTTTGCTCCATTCTCTTCTGTCCTATCACTACCCAACACCCTAAAAAGTCCCTCCCCAGCTTTCTTTTAGCCCCCTTTAAGATATTGAAAGGCCATAGTAAGATCTCCTTGGAGCTTTCATCTCTCCAGACTGAACAGCCTCAGCTTTGCCAGTCTTTCTCCATCAGATCATAATTAAGAAATCCACATTCTGCTGATTGATTCATGAACTGCAACATTAACTGCTTCCTACCAACATTCAAGTTGTCTTCTCACTGCATCCCAACCTTGCTCCAGGCTTGTTGCCCACATTATGAGTGCAGGAAGACAGAGCTCCTGGGACTAAAATCACTTTGCTGGCAATATCAGACATCCAATGGTGGGAGGCTGGGAGGATGCTCACACCCAAACAGCCCTTGCACAGGTTAATTGGCTGCTCATCTACTTCTAATAGCAAGAGGTGGTAATGAATTCAGTTCATTCATTAATGAGCTGGATGAAGGGATAGAGTAGACCCTCAGCAAGTTTGCAGATGGTACTAAAACGAGAGGAATAACTGACATGCCAGAAAGCTGTGCTGCCATTCTGTGTGACCTGAACAGGTTGGGCAGATGGGCAATGGAAAGAAATGAAATGAAATTCCCTAAAGGCAACTGTTAAGTCCTGCAGATGGGAAAGAACAAGCCCAGGAATCAGTGCACGTTGGGTGCTGAGCTGCTGGAGAGCAGCTCTGAGGAAGAGGACCTGGGAGTCCTGGTAGGCAACAGGATGAGCATGAGCTGGCAATGGGTCCTCCTGGACAAGGAGGGTGATGACATCCTGGGATGAATTCAGAGGAGTGTGGCCAGTAGGTTGAGGGAGATTCTCCTCCCCTTCTACTCTGCGCTGGTGAGACCTCACCTACATTACTGTAGCCAGTTCTGGGCACTCCACCTCAAGAAGGACAAAGAACTCCTGGGGAGAGTTCACCCCTAAGATGCTGAGGGGACTGGAGCATCTCTCACATGAGCAGAGGCTGAGAAACCTGGGGCTGATTAACTGGGAGAAGAGGAGGCTGAGGGGGGAATCTCATCAATGCTTACAAATCTCTAAGGGGTGGGTGTCAGGAAGATAGGGCCAGACTCTTCTCAGTGGTCCACAGTGACCGAATAAAAGGTCATGACCACAAATCTGACGTAGAAAGTTCCATCTAAATGTGAGAAGGAACTTATTGACTTTCAGGGTGGTGGAATGCTGAAGCAGGCTGCCCAGAGGGGTTGTGGAGTCTCGTTCTCTGGAGCCAGCAGTGTGCCCAGGTGGCCAAGAGAGCCAGTGGCATCCTGGCCTGCATCAGGAATGGTGTGGCCAGCAGGAGCAGGGAGGTCATTCTGCCCCTGTACTCTGCACTGCTTAGACCACACCTTGAGTGCTGTGTTCAGTTCTGGGCCCCCCAGTTTAGGAGGGACATTGAGATGCTTGAGCGTGTCCAGAGAAGGGCAACGAGGCTGGGGAGAGGCCTTGAGCACAGCCCTACGAGGAGAGGCTGAGGGAGCTGGGATTGGTTAGCCTGGAGAAGAGGAGGCTCAGGGCAGACCTTATTGCTGTCTACAACTACCTGAGGGGTGGTTGTGGCCAGGAGGAGGTTGGTCTCTTCTCTCAGGTGGCCAGCACCAGAACGAGAGGACACAGCCTCAGGCTGTGCCAGGGGAGATTTAGGCTGGAGGTGAGGAGAAAGTTCTTCCCTGAGAGAGTCATTGGACACTGGAATGGGCTGCCCGGGGAGGTGGTGGAGTCGCCGTCCCTGGAGCTGTTCAAGGCAGGACTGGACGTGGCACTTGGTGCCATGGTCTGGCCTTGAGCTCTGTGGTAAAGGGTTGGACTTGATGATCTGTGAGGTCTCTTCCAACCCTGATGATACTGTGAGACTGTGATACTGTGACTTTCAAGGCGAGCCTGGATGTGCTTCTGTGTGACCTGCTTTAGGTGATCCTGCTCTGGCAGAGGGGACTGGACTCGATGATCCCTTCCATTCTATGTTTCTATGATAGTGGCAGGTGATGGTGAGGAATGAATGTGGGAAGCAGTGGCAGCAGGCAGCCCGAGGCAGAGCCGATGGCTGAACACCAGGCAGCGTGTTCCGCGTTATCCCTGCACTCCAGCAAACAGCAGACAGATGTTCCCTGGTGCGATACATCTCCACAGCCTGAGGTAGATCACAGGAAACACCCAACTGCTTCCAGCTGCGCCGCCGTGATGAAACGTTTCAGACATATGGTCCCAGAGCTGATCCCTATGTAGATGGTGCCTGGAAACAGGGAGAAGGCATTTGGGAACGAGTGGTGCCTGTGAATGGATTGCTGGAGGCTCACAGAGGGAGAGGGGTTCCTGTATGCTGGATGGTGGGGGGGGAAGCCCTGCTGCTGAGATTGTGGAGGAGCAGTTTGGGGATGGGGTGGTGAGCTTGGGTGTCTCCCAGTTAATAAAAAAAAATCACAACCCAAAACCCATCAAAAAATAAAATAAAATAAAATAAAATAAAATAAAGCAAAATAAAATAATGCAAAGAGAAATAAAGAAGGCAGGAGAGAAGAGAAAATAAGATAAAAGAAACAAGGGAAGGGAAGGGAAGGGAAGGGAAGGGAAGGGAAGGGAAGGGAAGGGAAGGGAAGGGAAGGGAAGGGAAGGGAAGGGAAGGGAAGGGAAGGGAAGGGAAGGGAAGGGAAGGGAAGGGAAGGGAAGGGAAGGGAAGGGAAGGGAAGGGAAGGGAAGGGAAGGGAAGGGAAGGGAAGGGAAGGGAAGGGAAGGGAAGGGAAGGGAAGGGAAGGGAAGGGAAGGGAAGGGAAGGGAAGGGAAGGGAAGGGAAGGGAAGGGAAGGGAAGGGAAGGGAAGGGAAAAGAGGAGAGGAGAGGAGAGGAGAGGAGAGGAGAGGAGAGGAGAGGAGAGGAGAGGAGAGGAGAGGAGAGGAGAGGAGAGGAGAGGAGAGGAGAGGAGAGGAGAGGAGAGGAGAGGAGAGGAGAGGAGAGGAGAGGAGAGGAGAGGAGAGGAGAGGAGAGGAGAGGAGAGGAGAGGAGAGGAGAGGAGAGGAGAGGAGAGGAGAGGAGAGGAGAGGAGAGGAGAGGAGAGGAGAGGAGAGGAGAGGAGAGGAGAGGAGAGGAGAGGAGAGGAGAGGAGAGGAGAGGAGAGGAGAGGAGAGGAGAGGAGAGGAGAGGAGAGGAGAGGAGAGGAGAGGAGAGGAGAGGAGAGGAGAGGAGAGGAGAGGAGAGGAGAGGAGAGGAGAGGAGAGGAGAGGAGAGGAGAGGAGAGGAGAGGAGAGGAGAGGAGAGGAGAGGAGAGGAGAGGAGAGGAGAGGAGAGGAGAGGAGAGGAGAGGAGAGGAGAGGAGAGGAGAGGAGAGGAGAGGAGAGGAGAGGAGAGGAGAGGAGAGGAGAGGAGAGGAGAGGAGAGGAGAGGAGAGGAGAGGAGAGGAGAGGAGAGGAGAGGAGAGGAGAGGAGAGGAGAGGAGAGGAGAGGAGAGGAGAGGAGAGGAGAGGAGAGGAGAGGAGGGGAAAGGAAAGGAAAGGAAAGGAAAGGAAAGGAAAGGAAAGGAAAGGAAAGGAAAGGAAAGGAAAGGAAAGGAAAGGAAAGGAAAGGAAAGGAAGGGAAAGGAAAGGAGAGGAGAGGAGAGGAAAGGAGAGGAGAGGAAAGGAGAGGAGAGGAAAGGAGAGGAGAGGAAAGGAGAGGAGAGGAAAGGAGAGGAGAGGAAAGGAGAGGAGAGGAAAGGAGAGGAGAGGAAAGGAGAGGAGAGGAAAGGAGAGGAAAGGAGAGGAAAGGAGAGGAAAGGAGAGGAAAGGAGAGGAAAGGAGAGGAAAGGAGAGGAAAGGAGAGGAAAGGAGAGGAGAGGAGAGGAGAGGAAAGGAGAGGAAAGGAGAGGAAAGGAGAGGAGAGGAGAGGAGAGGAGAGGAGAGGAGAGGAGAGGAGAGGAGAGGAGAGGAGAGGAGAGGAGAGGAGAGGAGAGGAGAGGAGAGGAGAGGAGAGGAGAGGAGAGGAGAGGAGAGGAGAGGAGAGGAAAGGAGAGGAGAGGAAAGGAGAGGAAAGGAGAGGAGAGGAGAGGAGAGGAGAGGAAAGGAGAGGAAAGGAGAGGAAAGGAGAGGAGAGGAGAGGAGAGGAGAGGAGAGGAAAGGAGAGGAGAGGAGAGGAAAGGAGAGGAGAGGAGAGGAGAGGAAAGGAGAGGAAAGGAGAGGAAAGGAGAGGAAAGGAGAGGAAAGGAGAGGAAAGGAGAGGAAAGGAGAGGAAAGGAGAGGAAAGGAGAGGAAAGGAGAGGAAAGGAGAGGAAAGGAGAGGAAAGGAGAGGAAAGGAGAGGAAAGGAGAGGAAAGGAGAGGAAAGGAGAGGAAAGGAGAGGAAAGGAGAGGAAAGGAGAGGAAAGGAGAGGAAAGGAAAGGAAAGGAAAGGAAAGGAAAGGAAAGGAAAGGAAAGGAAAGGAAAGGAAAGGAAAGGAAAGGAAAGGAAAGGAAAGGAAAGGAAAGGAAAGGAAAGGAAAGGAAAGGAAAGGAAAGGAAAGGAAAGGAAAGGAAAGGAAAGGAAAGGAAAGGAAAGGAAAGGAAAGGAAAGGAAAGGAAAGGAAAGGAAAGGAAAGGAAAGGAAAGGAAAGGAAAGGAAAGGAAAGGAAAGGAAAGGAAAGGAAAGGAAAGGAAAGGAAAGGAAAGGAAAGGAAAGGAAAGGAAAGGAAAGGAAAGGAAAGGAAAGGAAAGGAAAGGAAAGGAAAGGAAAGGAAAGGAAAGGAAAGGAAAGGAAAGGAAAGGAAAGGAAAGGAAAGGAAAGGAAAGGAAAGGAAAGGAGAGGAAAGGAGAGGAGAGGAGAGGAGAGGAGAGGAGAGGAGAGGAGAGGAAAGGAGAGGAAAGGAGAGGAAAGGAGAGGAGAGGAGAGGAAAGGAGAGGAGAGGAGAGGAGAGGAGAGGAGAGGAAAGGAGAGGAGAGGAGAGGAAAGGAGAGGAGAGGAGAGGAAAGGAGAGGAAAGGAGAGGAAAGGAGAGGAAAGGAGAGGAAAGGAGAGGAAAGGAGAGGAAAGGAGAGGAAAGGAGAGGAAAGGAGAGGAAAGGAGAGGAAAGGAGAGGAAAGGAGAGGAAAGGAGAGGAAAGGAGAGGAAAGGAGAGGAAAGGAGAGGAAAGGAGAGGAAAGGAGAGGAAAGGAGAGGAAAGGAGAGGAAAGGAGAGGAAAGGAGAGGAAAGGAGAGGAAAGGAAAGGAAAGGAAAGGAAAGGAAAGGAAAGGAAAGGAAAGGAAAGGAAAGGAAAGGAAAGGAAAGGAAAGGAAAGGAAAGGAAAGGAAAGGAAAGGAAAGGAAAGGAAAGGAAAGGAAAGGAAAGGAAAGGAAAGGAAAGGAAAGGAAAGGAGAGGAAAGGAGAGGAGAGGAAAGGAGAGGAAAGGAAAGGAAAGGAGAGGAAAGGAGAGGAAAGGAGAGGAGAGGAAAGGAAAGGAGAGGAGAGGAAAGGAGAGGAGAGGAGAGGAGAGGAGAGGAGAGGAGAGGAGAGGAGAGGAGAGGAGAGGAGAGGAGAGGAGAGGAGAGGAGAGGAGAGGAGAGGAGAGGAGAGGAGAGGAGAGGAGAGGAGAGGAGAGGAGAGGAGAGGAGAGGAGAGGAGAGGAGAGGAGAGGAGAGGAGAGGAGAGGAGAGGAGAGGAGAGGAGAGGAGAGGAGAGGAGAGGAGAGGAGAGGAGAGGAGAGGAGAGGAGAGGAGAGGAGAGGAGAGGAGAGGAGAGGAGAGGAGAGGAGAGGAGAGGAGAGGAGAGGAGAGGAGAGGAGAGGAGAGGAGAGGAGAGGAGAGGAGAGGAGAGGAGAGGAGAGGAGAGGAGAGGAGAGGAGAGGAGAGGAGAGGAGAGGAGAGGAGAGGAGAGGAGAGGAGAGGAGAGGAGAGGAGAGGAGAGGAGAGGAGAGGAGAGGAGAGGAGAGGAGAGGAGAGGAGAGGAGAGGAGAGGAGAGGAGAGGAGAGGAGAGGAGAGGAGAGGAGAGGAGAGGAGAGGAGAGGAGAGGAGAGGAGAGGAGAGGAGAGGAGAGGAGAGGAGAGGAGAGGAGAGGAGAGGAGAGGAGAGGAGAGGAGAGGAGAGGAGAGGAGAGGAGAGGAGAGGAGAGGAGAGGAGAGGAGAGGAGAGGAGAGGAGAGGAGAGGAGAGGAGAGGAGAGGAGAGGAGAGGAGAGGAGAGGAGAGGAGAGGAGAGGAGAGGAGAGGAGAGGAGAGGAGAGGAGAGGAGAGGAGAGGAGAGGAGAGGAGAGGAGAGGAGAGGAGAGGAGAGGAGAGGAGAGGAGAGGAGAGGAAAGGAAAGGAAAGGAAAGGAAAGGAAAGGAAAGGAAAGGAAAGGAAAGGAAAGGAAAGGAAAGGAAAGGAAAGGAAAGGAAAGGAAAGGAAAGGAAAGGAAAGGAAAGGAAAGGAAAGGAAAGGAAAGGAAAGGAAAGGAAAGGAAAGGAAAGGAAAGGAAAGGAAAGGAAAGGAAAGGAAAGGAAAGGAAAGGAAAGGAAAGGAAAGGAAAGGAAAGGAAAGGAAAGGAAAGGAAAGGAAAGGAAAGGAAAGGAAAGGAAAGGAAAGGAAAGAGGGAGAAGGGAAAAGGGAAAAGGGAAAAGGGAAAAGGGAAAAAAAGGGAAAAGGGAAAAGGGAAAAGGGAAAAGGGAAAAGGGAAAAGGGAAAAGGGAAGGGAAGGAAAGAAAAAGAAAGGGAAAGGAAAGGGGAAAGGAACACAATAAAACAACATATAAAAGAAAATAAAACCTAAAATAGAGTAATAGACTAAAATAATAAAAGGAAATAAGTAGAATAGAATAGAATAGAATAGAATAGAATAGAATAGAATAGAATAGAATAGAATAGAATAGAATAGAATAGAATAGATTGAAACCAACATCCAAAAAAATCCACGTCCAAAGATATCTCAGTCCCTTAGGACGTGCAAGAGGTCCAAGGTTCTCTCAATGACTTTGAACGTTCAAGAGATCCCAAAGTATCCCAGTGCCTTGCCTCTGGATGTCACCAAAACATTGCGCTTCCAGTAATGACTCCTTCTTCATATGCATCCTTTTGGAGTGAGTTGTGGTACTTTCTGGGGGGCTGCAGAAGTCCTTGTTCTCCATCTGCAGCAAGTGGTGTTGGGGTGATTTGACACTGCAGCGAAGTGAAGCAGAGCCAGGGAGTATGTCTGGAGCACAAGCTGGTCGCTCTTGCTTCCGACTGCCTGTCTGGGTCAGCCAGTTTGTGCAGGTGGGGGTGGAAGGACCCAGACACTAAACAGAAGGTCCTACTGTAACATCCCAGTGGTCCCTTATGACCTTGAAGATTATCAAAATCTCTTCTTTTGGGGCAGGTGGCTACCAACTTGTCTGCCTGTGTGCAGAGTTCACCTTGAAGCTTTGTAAATCCGAGAGGTTTGTGGTTTGAAGGTCTGAGTCATGCTTTGATGGCTTTAATTTCTCATCCAAATGCAGTGATGCTCACTGATCTGCAGGCAAGTTCTTAAATCAGGGGAGCCAAATATTCCTAGGGCAGCCTTAAATCAGCTTTAAGTGACTTAATTCAACTCAGGACGATTCCTTATCGATTTAAATGAGTCATTAAATCTCGACTTTAATGTCAATCAATCTTCCTACCTTGCCACTCTCATCTTCTGGGGCCACAGGAATGGGATCCAGCTGTTTGTGTTTAGGTCTGTGCCTGGCTGCCAAGGTGGGGAAATGTGGTTTCTTCAGTGTGCAGTTATCCAAACATTCCAGAAGGTTAGCTTCCTGTGCAAGGACATGTGTGCTGTGGCATCCTTGACAAATAAGGCTGGAAGGAGTGTGGAGAGGTCTTCTCATGCAGCCCCACCACAGAGTGGGTTTGGCCATGCTGAGTCACTCCTGGGCAGCTGCAGTCAGGGTCTTCTCCTGCCATGAGCGATGGAGATGGCAGTGCCTACCTAAGCAAGCTCCTGCTGTGTTTTCTCTAACCACTACAGAAGGTAACTGAGTGTTGAGCCATAGAATGGTTTAGGTTGGAAGGGACCTCAAAGCTCACAGTTCCAACTCTCTGCCATAGGCAGGGACACCTCCCACTAGATCAGGTTGCTCAAGGCCTCATCCAACCTGGCCTTGAACACCTCCCTGGGCAACCTGTGCCAGTGTCCAACCACCCTCAACCTGTGCCAGTGTCTCACCACTCTCACTGCAAAGAACTCTTTCCTAACATCCACTTTCAATCTCCCCTCTGCCACTTCAAACCCATTGCTCCTCATGCTGTCATTACAAGACCTTGTCAATAGTCCCTCCACAGCCCTCTTGTAGCCTTCAGATCCTGGAAGGCCACTCCAAGGTCTCCTGGAAACCTTCTGTTCTCCAGGCTGCAGAGCCCCAACTCTTGTAGCCTGTCCTCATAGCAGAGCTGCTGCAGCCCTCTGAGCATCTTGGTGGCCTCCTTTGGACTTGCTCTGAGAGTTTGATGTCCTTCTTGTGTTGGGAGCTCCAGAACTGCACACAGTACTCTAGGTAGGCTCTCATGAGAGCAGAGTAAAGAATCCTCTCCCTTGCCCTGCTGGCCACATTTCTCTTGAATCCCTATCTTTCTTGCTCCAGCTTGAAGCCATGGATTGTGTTGTCCACAGTGACAGGCAGAACCTTCTTATTTTCCATTTTGCAGTATCATTTGGTGCCTAACTCTTGTCCTATCCCATGTGTTCAGTTTTGGACACCAAAAGAGAGATGTGGGGGTGCTGGAACAGGTCCAGAGGAGGGCAATAAAGCTGGGGAAGGGCCTGGAGAATAAATGTTATGAGGAGCAACTGAGGGAGCTGGGGATTGTTAGTTTAAAAAAGAGGAGGGTGAGAGGAGATCTCATTGCTGTCTGCAACTACCTGAAGGGACATTGTGAAGAGGCTGCTGCTGGGCTCTGCTCACAGGTCCTTTGAGACAGAACAAGGGGGAATGGCCTCAAGCTGAAGCTGGAGAGGTGTGGACTGGACATTAGAAAGAAGGTTTTCATGGACAGAGTGGTCAGGGACTGGCATGAGCTGCCCAGGGAGGTGCTGGAGTCACCAACCCTGGGTGTGTTTAAGGGTGGTTTGGATGTGGTGCTTAGGGCTATGGCTGAAGGTGAATCTTGTAGAGTAGGGTTCTAGGTTGGCCTTGGTGCTCCTGAGGGCCTTTGCCCACCTGCATGTTGCTGTGATTCTGTGATCTCATTATTCTCTAACTTAAACACCATTTGCTCCTTCCTTTCTTGGGGGCCATGTTCTCCAGGCCTCTGATTCTTCCTGCTGCTCTACACCAGCTCTCTCCACAGGGTATCTCTTGTTGTTGAAGACTGAGCCATGTTAAAGGGCAAGGACAAAACCACCACAAATACAAGCACAGCATAAAGTGTTAGGACTCTTAGTGAAGTATTCAAACATGTACACTTTGCAACCTTCACCAGATTATGGCCCTGCTCTGGCATGGGAGTTGGACTCAATGATGTCCCTTCCAAGCCCTAACATCCTATGAGCCTGTGATATATCTTCAGAAATTCTTCCATGTGTGGGTTTAGCAGGTTCACAATGCTTCACCTCCAAGGCATCAATATCCAAAACCAGATGCTCACTTCTCCACTGTTTTCATAGACTCATAGAAGCAAGCAGGTTGGAAGAGACCTCCAAGATCATCCAGCCCAACCTAGCACCCAGCCCTATATCAAATCAGCCAGACCATGGCACTAAGTGCCTCATCCAGCTTTTTCTTGAACACCTCCAGGGACAGTGACTCCACCACCTCCCTGGGCAGCCCATTCCAATGCCAGTCACTCTCTCTGGCAACAGCTTCCTCCTAACATCCAGCCTAGACCTCCTCTGGCACAACTTGAGGCTGTGTCCCCTTGTTCTGTTGCTTCTTGCCTGGCAGAAGAGCCCAACCCCATCTGGGTACAGCCTCCCTTCAGGTAGCTGCAGACAGCAATGAGGTCTGCCCTGAGCCTCCTCTTCTGCAGGCTGCACACCCCCAGCCTCTCCTCATAGGGTTTGTGTTCCAGGCCTTTCACCAGCTTTGTCACCCTTCTCTGGACATGTTCCAGTATCTCAACATCTCTCTTGAATTGAGGGGCCCAGAGCTGGACACAGTACTCAAGGTGTGGTCTGACCAGTGCTGAGTACAGGGGCAAAATAACCTCCCTTGTCCTACTGGCCACACTGTTCCTGATGCAGGCCAGGATGCCATTGGCTCTCTTGGCTACCTGGGCACACTGCTGGCTCATCTTCAGCAGTAAAATTTGGATAGTTGGATGACAATGAAGTCTCTAGCAGGAGGAGGTAAGAGCTCAGCCCAGCAGGCTCTACTCCTTTCCTGCTGCCAAAGATCATGGGACAGACAGTGACATAAAGAACAGGAAACCTGTTGAGTAGCTCTTGGCATCTTGAATTCCACACTGGCACAGGTGGGAAATTAGCATGCAGAATCCAGAGCTGATCATAGAATCACAGAATGGGTTGAGTTGGAAGGGATCTCTAAAGCCCATCTAGTCCAACACCCATACAGTGATCATAGAATCATAGAATCATAGAATCAACCAGGTTGGAAGAGACCTCCAAGATCATCGAGTCCAACCTAGCACCCAGCCCTAGCCAATCAACCAGACCATGGCACTAAGTGCCTCAGCCAGGCTTTGCTTGAAGACCCCCAGGGACGGTGCCTCCACCACCTCCCTGGGCAGCCCATTCCAATGCCAATCACTCTCTCTGGGAAGAACTTCTTCCTAACATCCAGCCTAGACCTACCCTGGCACAACTTGAGACTGTGTCCCCTTGTTTTATTGCTGGTTACCTGGGAGAAGAGGCCACCCCCCACCTGGCTACAATGTCCCTTCAGGTAGTTGTAGACAGTGATAAGATCACCCCTGAGCCTCCTCTTCTCCAGGCTAAACAGGCCCAGCTCCCTCAACTTCTCCTCATAGGATTTGTGCTCCAGGCCCCTCACCAGCTTTGTTGCCCTTCTCTGGACATGTTCCAGCACCTCAACATCTTTCTTGAATTGAGGGGCCCAGAACTGGACACAGTACTCAAGGTGTGGCCTGACCAGTGCTGAGTACAGGGGCAGCATAACCTCCCTTGTCCTACTGGCCACACTGTTCCTGATGCAGGCCAGGATGCCATTGGCTCTCTTGGCCACCTGGGCACACTGCTGGCTCATCTTCAGCTTACTGTCTATCAGTACCCCCAGGTCCCTTTCCTCCTGGCTGCTCTCCAGCCACTCTGTCCCCAGCCTGTAGTGCTGCTTGGGGTTGTTGTGGCCGAAGTGCAGAACCCTGCACTTGGCCTTGTTAAATCTCATCCCATTGGCCTCTGCCCACCCATCCAGCCTGTCCAGGTCCCTCTGCAGGGCTCTCCTACCTTCCAACAGATCAACACCTGCTCCCAGCTTGGTGTCATCTGCAAACTTACTGATGCTGGACTCAATGCCCTCGTCCAGATCATCAATAAAGATATTGAACAGGACTGTGCCCAGCACTGATCCTTGGGACACACCACTAGTAACAGCTGCCAGCTGGATGTGGCACCATTCACCACCACTCTCTGAGCTCTGCCATCCAGCCAGTTCTTGATCCAGCACAGAGTGAATCTGTCCAAACCATGAGCTGGCAGCTTGGCCAGGAGCTTCTTGTGGCAGACAGTGTCAAAGGCTTTGCTGAAGTCCAAGTAGACTACATCCACAGCCTGCCCCACACTCACCAGGCAGGGAACCTGATCATAAAAGGAGATCAGGTTGGTGAGACAGGACCTGCCCTTCCTAAACCCATGCTGGCTGGGCCTGATCCCTTGGCTATCCTGTAGGTGCTTTGTGATGGCACCCAAGATGACCTGTTCCATGACCTTGCCTGGCACTGAGGTCAGGCTCACAGGTCTGTAGTTTTCTGGCTCCTCCTTACGACCCTTCTTGTGTATGGGAATCACATTGGCAGCTTCCAGTCTTCAGGGACCTCTCCAGTGAGCCAGGACTGCTGATAAATGATGGGGACATCTCCAACTAGATTAGGTTACTCAGACCCCCTGGAGGCCTTGCATCAGCCCAGACATGATCCGTGATGCTAACAACATCCCTGGTGAGGGCTGAAAGGGCATGGTTAGGGCTATGAGATGACACACATGCCTCCAGCTCTGCACCAGCCTGTGTACCTTCTCTGGCATCCAAAAATTCCTGCTGAATTGAAAATTGGCACTTATGGTCCTGGCCAGGTAAGGATGTTTTACCAGGGGGAAGGGGAAATATATTCACCTGGATTCAATGTAGGAAATTGATGGAGAGGGCTTTGTGGAGATGTTTGAAATCCCTGCACATGCACACACCTCTCCCCTTTATACTTTTTGTTTGTGTGGTTTGGGTTTGCTCTGAGCCATTGAAATGAAATATTCCCTGGTTCAGTCTGAGAAAAGAGCCCGAGAAGGTGAAGGCTGCACCAGGACAGGTTTAGAATCACAGAATCACAGAATGTCAGGGGCTGGAAGGGACCTCAAAAGCTCATCCAGTCCAATCCCATGCCAGAGAAGAACCACCCAGAGCAAATCACACAGGAACACATCCAGGCAGCTCTTGAATATCTCCAGAGAGGGAGACTCCACAACACCCCTGGGCAGCCTCTTCCAGTGCTCTGCACCCTCACAGGGAAAAAATTCCTCCTCATGCTTAAATGAAACTTCCTCTGCCTCAGCTTCCAGCTGGGCATCACCCAGCAGAGCCTGGCTCCAGCCTCCTGCCACTCACCCTGCACAACTTTATAAGCATTGCTGAGGTCACCTCTCAGCTCCTCCTCTCCCAGCAGCACAGCCCCAGCTCCCTCAGGCTCTCCTCCTAACAGAGCTGTTCCATTGCCTTCAGCAGCTTTGTGGCTCTGCACTGGACTCTCTCAATCAATTCTATGTCCCTCTTGACCTGGGGGCCCCAGAACTGGACACAGTGCTCCAGATGCAGCCTCAGCAGAGCAGAGTAGAGTGGCAGGAGAACCTCTCTTGACTTACTAGCCACAGCCCTTCTAATCCACCCCAGAAAGGCATTGGCCTTCCTGGCCACAAGAACATTGCAGCATTAATGGTTCATGCTCAACTTCCCATCCATTGGGACCCTCAAATCCTTTTCCCCTTTGCTGCATTTTGGTTGGATTGGAGAAGTAATTTCCTCCCCAAAAGGCTTGTCAAGTCCTGGAACAGGGTGCCCAGGGAACTGGTGTAGTTACCATCCCTGGAAGGATTGAAAAGCTGTGTAGATGTGCTGCTAAGAGACATGGTTTATTGGTGACCTGGCAGTGCTGGGTCAATGATTGAACTCAATGATCTTAAAGGTCTTCTCCAACCAAAATGACTTCATGGTTCTATGAGTCCTCACCATCCCTCCACACTGTGACTTTGGTGTATAGTAGATCCTCCTGCTGGTTACTGAAGCATCTCAGTGTCTCCATTCAGGCAATACTGATCAGTTCTCCTCAACAGACCAGAGATACATCCTCACTTCAGCTGGCTGACTTTGTATTTCTTGAGCCAAAAGACTGAATTTGGGGTCTTCCTTGCATTCATTGAAGGCTGGAGTGACACTGGCTGCTGCCCAGTTCTCGGTCACTTCCCCTGTTCTCCAGGGCTTTTAAAAGATGGTGGAGAGTGACCAAGCAATGACTTCTACCAGCTCCCTCAGCACTAGCAGGTGCATTCTATCAGGACACATGGACATGCAGATATCTAATTTATTTAATTGATCTCTAATTAATTTATTTAACTTATCTCTGACTTGATTTTCCTCAGCCAAGAGAAAGTCTTCCAGGCTTTTTCTGTTGTCTCCAAAGCTAGGAGTTCCTGAGGTCTGACATGAGCAGTAAAGACTGAAGCAAAGAGGCATTCAGTACCTGGACCTTCTCTGCATCCTCCATCACCATGGCACTTCCCTCATTCAACACCAGGCTCACACTTTCCCCAATTTTCTTTTTGCCTCAGGTATACTTGAGGGAACCCTTTGTGTTGACCTTGACCTCCCTAACCAGATTGAGTTCCCAGGAGACCTTGGCTATTGTCAGAGACTGAGCTAAACAGCATGTCCCAACATCTTACAAAAAAAACTTGGTTTGAGCTAAGTTTCCAAAAGTGCTAAGTGAGCATCCTGTTTGCACTCACTGTCCCATACATCCCCTCTTGCATCAGCTCAGACCCCCAGGAGCTCTCCAGTGTGCAACAACTGGACACAAAAGCAGCCAAGGAGTGCAGAGTGAGCTTGTGCATGCTGCCATGGGACCACCTGCCTGACTGCTCAGCCCACATGGACTGAAAGATCATCCCTCTGGACCACCATACCTGGACCTGAGCTCCTGTCACCTAACACACATAGGATGTGAAGGCTTCTTGTGCCAGGTGATGCTGATTCTGAGCCAACCACAGTCTAGCAGCTCCTGATTGATCAACAGCAGCCATCATTTCAGAGAAAACAGCCAGACAAGGGGGGGCTCAATCCTGGAAACCCCCTACCACACCCAGCATGCCCAACACCACTGGACAGCGGGGAGGCTAAGCAAAGCACTCCTGGGAAATGCTAAGTGACTCTCAGAAGAACCTGCATATTCAATGAGGCAGCAGGGAAAAGGAGAGCAGCTCTGACCTGCAGGCAAAGTGCTCCCCACACGCTCTCTTCAAACGGACTTTTGGGACACCAACTGACTCCAGGGTGACCTTTCTTCTCTCTGCATGGGGATATTGCTTTCTTTTCTTTCTCTTTCTACTCCCATCTCTCTTTCTCTTTCCCTCTCCTCATCCCTCCCTATCCTCACGTGTGCATGCAATAAAACCAGCCTATGTGTTTGACACCGTTTGTGCCTTAATTCTGTGCCCAAGAATCTGAACACCCCATAGCTGGGACTCCTCTGGACTGGGACAGCTATCCTTGTTACACCTGAATGCTCTAAGAGCATCCCTGGAATCTTCCCAAGTGGTCAGTCCCTTTTTTCAGGTACTGTAATGTTCCTTCCCTTGAGCTTTTTCAGAAGCATCCTGTTCAGCTACACAGGTCTCCTGCTTCCCTTGCTTGTTGTCATGCTCTTAGGGATACACCAATCCTGAGCTAGGAGAAAGTGATTCTTGAATATCAACCAGCTCTCTTGAGCCCCTCTACTCTCTAGAGCCCTAACACATGAGATATCTAGACTTGGTAACTACATTTCAGTATCTGAATAGGATCTGCAGGAAGGCTGGGGAAGGACTGTTTAGAAGGGCTTGGAGTGATAGGACAAGGGAAATGGTTTGAAAACAGAGCAGGGGAGATTTGGTTTGGACATCAGGAGGAAGATCTTGATAACGAGAGTGGTGAAATGCTGAAACAGATTGCCCAGGGGTGCAGTTGAGGATCTATCCCTGGAGACATTCAAGATCAGCCTTGATGTTGCCCTGGGCAGCCTGATACAGCTGGAGGTGTCCCTGCTGCTTGCAGAGGGCATTGGACAAGATGGGCTTTGAGGGTCCCTTCCAGCCCAAAGCAATCTTGAATCTAAGCAGTTTCTTGGAAAGGACAATGATAGCCCTCCTGAAGTCAAAGGCTGCAATCATTCTTAGCAATTTGTGCCTACTGCCCACGATCCTCAATTTTACCTTCTCATGATCACTACTGCCAAGGCTACCCTCAATCCTAATCATAGAATCATAGAATGTCAGAGGCTGGAAGGGACCTAAAAGCTCATCCAGTCCAACCCCCATGACAGAGAAGGATCACCTAGAGCAGATCACACAGGAACACATCCAGGCAGCTCTTGAATATCTCCAGAGAGGGAGACTCCACAACCTCCTGGGCAGCCTGTGCCAGGGCTCTGCGCCCTCACAGGGAAAAAATCCTCCTCATGCTTAAATGAAACTTCCCATGGCTCAGCTTCCACCCAGTGCCTCTTGTCCTGGCACTGGGCATCACCCAGCAGAGCCTGGCTCCAGCCTCCTGCCACTCACCTGCACAACTTTAAAAGCATTGTTGAGGTCACCTCTCAGCTCCTCCTCTCCCAGCAGCACAGCCCCAGCTCCCTCAGGCTCTCCTCCTAACAGAGCTGTTCCATTGCCTTCAGCAGCTTTGTGGCTCTGCACTGGACTCTCTCAAGCAGTTCTATGTCCCTCTTGACCTGGGAGTCCCAGAACTGGACACAGTGCTCCAGATGCAACCTCGGCAGAGCAGAGTAGAGGGGCAGGAGAACCTCTCTTGACTTACTAGTCACAGCCCTTCTAATCCACCCCAGAATGGCATTGGTCCTCCTGGCCACCAGAGCACCAGTCCCTCTTTATTTGTCAGTACTAGCTTCAGAAGTACACCTCTCCTTCTTGGCTTCTCCATCAAGTCAAAAAGTTACCATCACATTTATACAAAGGAGCTTGAAAAAGTGGAGAAATGGCCTTAAAATAATGGCTCTTGGTTGGATGCTTCAGGTTCAGCTGCTGGGTAATGCTGAAGATTGCAAGCCTGGCCAGCTACAGGAGTTTGGCCAAGCTGGAGCCCATCCAGCTCAGAGGAGACATGGTGCTTGTGTTTTTGGCAGGGGCAATAAAAATAACCCAGGTCATTCCAACAGCTCTCCGAGATGGACTGTATTTTATTTGTGAGCTCTTAACATTTCAGACTCCTTTGTCTTCTGTTCGTGTGCAAAGTGGACAGTGTTGTATTTTAAGGGTAATTATGTGGATTTGAAAGTTTCCTCTTTCATTCTTTTTACTGTTGGACCCTTAAATGCTGCCCAGGCTATAATCAGCTGCAAAATGGATCCATGTGCAGTGCACATGGCAAAGAGTATTTCTAGCTGTGTCTCCATCCGGGCAGCATCACCCCTGAAGAAAACCAAGCTGCTGAGTAGCTGGAACTTGAGTTTCTGGTCCAGAAGGATTTTTTTTACCTTTCACATCTTGTTTTCATGCTCCACCACGAAACAGCAGATTTTTTTTTGTTTTTTTGTGGGGGATGTTTTCCTCTGAAAAAAAAATTATAAGTACAGCCAGAGCTCTGTTTGGGCAAACACAATAAAAAGGAAAATTTCACTTTTGATGTTTGTTTAGATACCTCAAAATTGTTTCACAGACTCCCCACATTCCAGTGTGGTAGGTTTGCAAGGGACCTCTGGGCATCATCTAGTCCGACCCTTCTGCTAAAGCAGGCTCATCCAAAGCAGGCTGACTGCAATCGTGTTCAAACAGGTTTGGAATCTTCAGAGGAGAATCCTCAGCCTCTCTGAGCAGCCTGGTCCAGAGCTCCTGCATCCTCACTGGGAAGTTCTTCCTCATGCTCAGAATGAACCTCCTGGGTTCCAGTTTGTTCCCATTGTCCTGTGACTGGCCACCACAGAAAAGGATCTGGCCCCATTGTTTGACCCCCAGCCTTTAGATACTGATAAGCATTAAGATCTCTTCTCAGTCTGCTCTGCCCCAGTCTCCTTCCTCAGCAGCTTTGTAGCCATCTGCTGGGCTCTCTCTAGTAGTTCTCTGTCTCTGTCGAACTGGAGGAGTGTGGATCTGGACACAATACTTCATAGAATCACAGAATCTTAGAATCATGGAATCATAGAATCTTAGAGTAATAGACTCTTGGAATCATAGAATCATAGCATCAAGGAATCATAGAATGGTAGAGGCTGGAAGGAACCTCCAAAGGTCATCTCCCCCTGCAGTCATCAGAGACATCCTAACTAGATCAGGTTGCCCCAGATGTGATATCACTAGGGCAGAGTAGAAGGGGAAGAGAACCTCCCACTACCTGCTGGTCTCACTCTTCTTAATGCACCCCAAGAGACAATTGTCTTCTTGGCCAAGAGGACACATTGCTGGCTCATGGGCAACTTGTACTCCAGCAGCACTCCCAAGTCCTTCTCTGCAGAGCTACTTGATAGCAGGTCAACTTCTAACCTGTGCTGGTGCAGAGAGCTATTTGTTTTCATGTGCAGGACCCTACACTTGCCCTTGCTGATCTTCATGAGGGTCCTCTCTGCCTCACCAACCTGATCTCCTTTTATGATCAGGTTACCTGCCTGGTGAGTGTGGGGCAGGCTGTGGATGTAGTCTACTTGGACTTCAGCAAAGCCTTTGACACTGTCTGCCACAAGAAGCTCCTGGCCAAGCTGCCAGCTCATGGTTTGGACAGATTCACTCTGTGCTGGATCAAGAACTGGCTGGATGGCAGAGCCCAGAGAGTGGTGGTGAATGGTGCCACATCCAGTTGGCAGCTGTCACTGGTGGTGTTCCCCAAGGATCAGTACTGGGTCCAGTCCTGTTCAATATCTTTATTGATGACCTGGACGAGGGGATTGAGTCCAGCATCAGTAAGTTTGCAGATGACACCAAGCTAGGAGCAGGTGTTGATCTGTTGGAAGGTAGGAGAGCCCTGCAGAGGGACCTGGCCAGGCTGGGTGGGTGGGCAGAGGCCAATGGGATGAGATTTAACAAGGCCAAGTGCAGGGTTCTACACTTTGGCCACAACAACCCCAAGCAGCACTACAGGCTGGGGACTGAGTGGCTGGAGAGCAGTCAGGAGGAAAGGGACCTGGGGGTACTGATAGACAGTAAGCTGAAGATGAGCCAGCAGTGTGCCCAGGTGGCCAAGAGAGCCAATGGCATCCTGGCCTGCATCAGGAACAGTGTGGCCAGTAGGACAAGGGAGGTTATTCTTCCCCTGTACTCAGCACTGGTCAGGCCACACCTTGAGTGCTGTGTCCAGTTCTGGGCCCCTCAATTCAAGAGAGATGTTGAGGTGCTGGAACATGTCCAGAGAAGGGCAACAAAGCTGGTGAGGGGCCTGGAGCACAAATCCTATGAGGAGAGGTTGAGGGAGCTGGAGGTGTTTAGCCTGGAGAAGAGGAGGCTCAGAGGTGATCTTATTGCTGTCTTCAACTACCTGAAGGGACATTGTAGCCAGGTGGGGGGTGGCCTCTTCTCCCAGGTAACCAGCAATAGAACAAGGGGACACAGTCTCAAGTTGTGCCAGGGTAGGTCTAGGCTGGATGTTAGGAAGAAGTTCTTCACAGAGAGAGTGATTGGCATTGGAATGGGCTGCCCAGGCAGGTGGTGGAGGCACCGTCCCTGGGGGTCTTCAAGAAAAGCCTGGATGAGGCACTTAGTGCCATGGTCTGGTTGATTGGCTAGGGCTGGGTGCTAGGTTGGACTGGATGATCTTGGAGGTCTCTTCCAACCTGGCTGATTCTATGATTCTATGATTCTCTCTGCCCAAGTCTCCAGGCTGGCCAGATCTGGTTGAATGGCAGCACAGCCAGAAAGGGTCTCAGTGGCTTCTCCCAGTTTGCATCATCAGCAAACTGGCTGAGGGTCCACTCCATCCTTTCATCCACATCATTGATGCTTCCACTTGTGGGTTACTGCTGGTGTCAGAGCTGCTGTTTGTTTAACACAACACTGTGTTTTGGAATAGTGAAAGAAAAGAGAATATTGGGATAGGAGCACGTGGAAACCAGGAGTTGTTTGCTTTCTGAAGTAAATGGGTTAAAATTAGGGGACACTGTTTGGGGGTTGATGATCAGAGGGCTGGAGCACTTCTCCTGCAAAGACAGGCTGAAAGAATTTGGGCTGCTCAGCCTGGAAAAGAGAAGGCTCCAGGGAGACCTTAGAGCTGCATTTCAGTGTCTAAAGTGGGCCTACAGGAAGGCTGGGGAAGGATTGTTCAGAAGGGCTTGGAGTGATAGAACAAGGGGCAATGATTTGAAACTGGAGCAGGGGAGACTGAGGTTGGACATCAGGAGGAAGTTCTGCACAATGAGAGTGGTGAAATACTGGAACAGGTTGCCCAGGGATGTGGTTGAGGCTTTGTCCCTGGGGACATTCAAGCTCAGCCTTCATGTGTCCCTTGGCAGCCTGATGTGTCTGGAGATGTCCCTGCTGCCTGCAGGGGAGTTCAACCAGATTACCTTGGAGGGTCCTTCCCAACCCAAAGCAGTGAACCTTATGTTCCAGACACCTGCATTTGTGCTCTGAGTCTCCTCAGCAAGAAGAAACTTAGCAAACTTGCCTTGAGCACAGCCCTAGGAGGAGAGGCTGAGGGAGCTGGGATTGGTTAGCCTGGGGCTGGTTAACTGGGAGAAGAGGAGGCTGAGGGGGGAATCTCATCAATGCTTACGAATATCTAAGGGGTGGGTGTCAGGAAGATAGGGCCAGACTCTTCTCAGTGGTCCACAGTGACCAAATAAAAGGTCATGACCACAAATCTGACGTAGAAAGTTCCATCTAAATCTGAGAAGGAACTTCTTGACTTTCAGAGTGGTGGAGTGCTGAAGCAGGCTGCCCAGAGGGGTTGTGGAGTCTCGTTCTCTGGAGCCAGCAGTGTGCCCAGGTGGCCAAGAGAGCCAGTGGCATCCTGGCCTGCATCAGGAATGGTGTGGCCAGCAGGAGCAGGGAGGTCATTCTGCCCCTGTACTCTGCACTGCTTAGACCACACCTTGAGTGCTGTGTTCAGTTCTGGGCCCCCCAGTTTAGGAGGGACATTGAGATGCTTGAGCGTGTCCAGAGAAGGGCAACGAGGCTGGGGAGAGGCCTTGAGCACAGCCCTAGGAGGAGAGGCTGAGGGAGCTGGGATTGGTTAGCCTGGAGAAGAGGAGGCTCAGGGCAGACCTTATTGCTGTCTGCAACTACCTGAGGGGAGGTTGTGGCCAGGAGGAGGTTGCTCTCTTCTCTCAGGTGGCCAGCACCAGAACGAGAGGACACAGCCTCAGGTTGTGCCAGGGGAGATTTAGGTTGGAGGTGAGGAGAAAGTTCTTCCCTGAGAGAGTCATTGGACACTGGAATGGGCTGCCCGGGGAGGTGGTGGAGTCGCCGTCCCTGGAGCTGTTCAAGGCAGGACTGGACGTGGCACTTGGTGCCATGGTCTGGCCTTGAGCTCTGTGCTAAAGGGTTGGACTTGATGATCTGTGAGGTCTCTTCCAACCCTGATGATACTGGGATACTGTGAAACTATTTCAAGTCCTTCCAACAGACCTCCCACAAATGACAACTTCTCTGAAGCCCAACTGCCTCCAAAGATGTACACAGCTTCAAAAGGGATCCCTACCAACGGCTGGAGCCATACAGCCTCCCATCTGGCTCCAAGCTCCAATAATAAGGGTCAGGACCTTGTCCATTCATAGTGAAAAAAAATACTGTAAGAAAGCACTTTTTTAGTATTTCCAGATGTAAGGGGAACATTTTTCTTTTTGAAATACAATGAGAAAGCTTTGTCAGGTTTCTCTGGAAACAAATATATAGGCAAGGCCAGGGAAGAAAAACATTTTGCCAAGTAGTAAAGGCACATCAGGGCAGGTGAGTTTAGGAGCTGGCAGCACGAGGAGGTGCCAAAGGCCAGCAGAGTTTTGGATAGTGCAGTAAGTGGGATTTATCTAAATGGAATAAGGAACCACATTTTCAATAGACTCATGGAGGTTTTTCAGGTCAGGAGGGGGCCACTAAATCTGCTAGGCTTTTCCCCAGCATAACCTAAGCCCATTGAGTTTTTCCCTCAGATGCTCCTGAATAAAAAAAAAATAGATCAAAACAAAGTAACAAGCAAACAAAAAAAAAAAAGTCAAATTAAGAAAGAAGGAGGGAAAAAAACACCAAAAAATACACACCAACACCACCACCCCCCCAAAACACAAGAACTTGTATTTGAATGTCCTTTTGGAAGCTGTGGTATCTCAGAATCACAGAGGCTGGAAAAGGCCCCTGAGATCATCAAGTCCAGCCTATGACCCAAAGCCATGATGTCAGCTAAGCCATGCCACCAAGCTGCATCCAAATCTTTTCTGGAACACCTCCAGGGATGGTGACTTCACCACCTCCCTGGGCAATCCATCCCAGCACCCAAACACCCTCTTCATGAGGAAGTGCTTCCTAATATCCAACCTAACCCTCCTCTGGTGCATCTTCAGGCCAATGCTCTCTGGTCTTGTCACAAGTTGCCTGGGAGCAGAGCCTGACCCCCACCTGACTACAACTCCCTTTCAAGTAGTTGTAGAGAGTGAGAAGGTCCCCTCTAAGTCTCCTCTTCTCCAGGCTGAGTAGCCCCAGCTTCCTCAGCCTCTTCACATCAGACTTTACCTCCATCCCCCTCCTCAGTCTCATCTTGAAGTCACTAAAGTCTCCAGGCAGTCATAGAGGGAGTCAGGCCCCATATGCTTTGTTGCCTACAATGGGCTTTGGTTCAGGTGTTGCTACTTCTATCTCTTTTTCTTCATGATAAAAGCAAGCCTGCAAACTCTGTATTTTTTCCTTCACAAAAGTGTTTGTTCAGCAGAATGACATCACCCCTTGCTCTCTTTGACAAATGAAGCAGCTTATGCACCATGGATTCATGAAGCCCAGAAGGCTAATCCTATGGCTACATCAAAAGCAGTGTGACCAGCAGGGCAAAGGAGGTGATTCTTCTCTGGTGAGACCCCACCTAGAGGGCTGCATCCACTTCTGGTGCCTTCAGCATAAGAGGGACATCAAACTTCTGGAAGCATGTCCAGAGGCCATGAAAATGATCAGAGGGCTGGAGAGCCTCCCCCGTGGGGAAAAACTGAGGGAGTTGGGGCTACAAGAAAGCTGGAGAGGGACTATTTAGGATGTCTAGGTAGGGATAGAACTGGAGGGAATGGAACAAAGATGGAAATGGGGAGATTCAGACTGGTTATAGCCAGGTGAGGTTAGTCTCCTCTCCCAGGCAACCAGCAAGAGAACAAGGGAACACAGTCTCAAGTTGTGCCAGGGCAGGTTCAGGCTTGATATTAGGAGGGAATTCTTCCCAGAGAGAGTGGCTGGCATTGGAATGGGCTGCTCAGGGAGGTGGTGGAGGCACTGTTCCTGGGCGTGTTCAAGCAAAGCCTGGCTGGGGCACTTTGTGCCATGGTCTGGTTGAACAGCTAGGGCTGGGTGCTAGGTTGGACTGGATGAGCTTGGAGGTCTCTTCCAGCCTGGTTGATTCTATGTGATTCATATGTGGATGTTAGGAAGAAGTTCTTAACCATGAGGGTGGTGAGACCCTGGAATAGGTTGCCCAAGGAGGTGATGGAAGCCTGATTCCTGGAGCTGTTTAAGGCCAGGATGGATGAGGCTTTGGACAGCCTGATCTAGTGTGAGGTGTCCCTACACATAGCAGGGGGGTTGGAACTGGATGATACTTGTGGTCCCTTCCAACCCTGACACATTCTATGACTCTATGATTCTATATTCAGCCTGGAGAAGAGAAGGCTGAGGGAGACCTCAGAGCAGCCTTCCAGCACCTGAAGGAACTCTAGAAGAAAGTCAGGAAGGGACTTTTAACAAGGGCTTGTAGTGATAGGACAAGAGGAAATGCATTGAAGCTTAAGGAAGGCAGATTTGGACTGGGGATTAGGAAGAAATTATTTCCATTGAGGGTGGTGAAGACACTGGCACAGGTTGCCCAGGAAGGTTGTGGATGCCTGCCCCTAGAGGTATTCAAGACCAGATTGGATGAGACCTTAAGCAACCTGTTCTAGTGGGAGGTGTCCCTGCTCATGGCGGGGGGTTGGAAATGGATGAGCTTTGAGGTCTCTTCCAACCCAAAATACTCTATGAATCTATGAATCCTTAACTGCTTGCTACTCAAGCCCCTGAAGAGTTCTTCTGGCTATTCCATGAACAAGATTGTTCAAGCACAACCCAAAGCTTGGGTATAACTTCCTTTTGAGATGTGCTATGAGCAGCAAAATGAAGTGGAAAAAGCACTTCCCAGAGAGAAATTAAGGCTTCTATCCATCACACCAGAAGCATGCCTCAGCAGTGTCACCCATCTCCTTCCCCTTCAGTCCCCTCAGCATCTTCACTGAGAGAGTCATTGAGTCATTGGACACTGGAATGGGCTGCCCGGGGAGGTGGTGGAGTCGCCGTCCCTGGAGCTGTTCAAGGCAGGACTGGACGTGGCACTTGGTGCCATGGTCTGGCCTTGAGCTCTGTGCTAAAGGGTTGGACTTGATGAGCTGTGAGGTCTCTTCCAACCCTGATGATACTGGGATACTGTGTGATACTGTGATCTCCGTAGTCCTCCACTGGACTCTTTCCAGTAGTTCCTTGTCTCTTTAGACCTGTGGAGCCCAGAGCTGAACTCAATACTCCAGATGTTGAGGGAGCTGGGGTTGTGCACTCTGTAGAAGAGGAGGCTCAGGGATGACCTCATTGCTACTACCTGAAGGGAGGCTGTAGCCAGGTGGGGGTTGGTCCCCTCTCCCAGGCAACCAGCAAGACAACAAGGGGACACAGTTTAAAGTTGTGCCAGGGGAGGTCTAGGCTTGATATTAGGAGGGAATGGGCTGCCCAGAGAGTGATTGGCATTGGAATGGGCTGCCCAGGGAGGTGGTAGAGTCACTGTTTCTGGGCGTGTTGAAGCCAAGCCTGGCTGGGGCACTTAGTGCCATGGTCTGGTTGATTGGCTAGGGCTGGGTGCTAGGTTGGGCTGGATGAGCTTGGGGGTCTCTTCCAACCTGCTTGATTCTATGATTCTATGATTCTATATGGCCTCACTCTTGCAGAGTAGAGGCAGAGGAGGAGGCCTCTCGACCTTCTGATCACTTTAATGCACCCAAGAAGAAAATGCTTCTTTTAGGCCTCGGTAGCTTCTCTCTTGTTGATGTAGGAGCAGCAAGCGTGAAAGGCACTACCAGGTCACAGTGTGCTTGTGAACGCTCAGTTTCTTGGAAGCATGAAGCCTTAGGAGACTTTTGGGTTTCACTTTGAAAAACATCATGTTTCCAGCTGAGAAAAAGAGGACAGTACCATCTCTGTGGGTCAGGGAGGCTCAAAGAGCACTGCAGAGGGAAAAAAAAAAAGAGAAGCCTTTCAAGCACCTTCATGCTGCAGCTGATTCCATGAATGTTTGGGTCCTGACTCACAGTTTTGAAGGCATTTAGACTTGGCAGTGTCTTGGAAAGACTTTGTGGGATCGAATTCTTTCAAGGACCATCTAGATTTCAGTGGTGTTTTGCTTGCTTTGGGGATTTTGTTGGTCAAATTTATTTCCTTTAGTAAAAAAATAATTAAATTTGACTTTATTTCTTTTAATGTTCCTGGAATGTTTCATGCTTTCACCAGCCAAATGCTGTCCTGGTTACCAACAAGTATCTAAAGGACTATCCTAACTAATGTAACCTAGAATGAGTAGTATCAACCTGTTGTTGGTAGCCCCAGAGGTTATTGTGAATAATTAGTTTTCCTTTCCCTCTTTTACTCAGGGAAAAAAAACTTTAATTAGAAGTGTAGAGCTGCTTAGAATGAACAGAAAATACTTGGAGGTTGGACCAGATGATCTTCATGGTCTCTTTCAACCCAAAACATTCTACTGGCCTGAAAAACCAAAGTGCCCTTTAAAGGTATGGTCCCACTCACCTGAGATTTTGTTCTACTTCCACCCATCTGGGTGAAGAGACAAGATTCACTAACTCCATGATTTAGTAGATTCATAGATCCCAGAATAGTTTGGAGTGGAAGGAACCTTAAAGGTCATCTAGTTGCAACCCCCTGCTGTGGCTGGGGACACCTTCCACTAGCCCAGGTTGCTCAATGCTTCATTCAACCTGGCCTTGGACACCTCCAGGGAGGGAGCATCCACAACCTCCCTGGGCAACCTGTCCCAGTGTCTCACCAATCTCACTGGAAAGAACTTCTTTCTAATCTCCAATCTAAACCTGCCTCTTTTTTATGTCTCCTTCCAATCACACACATCTCATAGTAGAATAAGTCCAAGGAACCATCTAGTCCAAACTCCTAGTCAAGGGCAGGGACACCTTCCACTAGAGCAGGATGCTTAAAGCCCCATCCAACTTGGCTTTGGGTGTCAGCCACATCAGCCAGAGGTTCAGCTGCTTCAGTCAATGCTCACTTCTGTCTGTATTACTTCCTCTGTGCTGAAGCTTGCAAGCTCTGCTTACATCTCTTTGCCTGTCCTATCACTCTGTGTTCCTATGGCTCCCTTCTCCCTCACATCCAAGATCCTGAGGGTGGTGAGGCTCTCATCTTGCCCTTTTCCCACCTGATCCCTCAGTGGATGCACATGGCATCACTTCCCAATTAAGTTTTGTTCTGTCTCCTCACCCTTGGAGGGGTTAGTCTCTATAAATAGACATCAAGATAGGAGCTTTTGAGACCCTCCTTAAAACACACCATGGAGCCTGCAGAAGACTTGGCCTTGCAGTTTTGCAAAACGTAATTAGAGCTGGTCTCAGATGCTCCTTTATTGCTTTCTGTGCTATTTAAGAAGAGGAAAGAAAGGAAACAAAGACCTAGCTGTGTAGATTCTCATTTCACCTGCAGTGTGGCTGTCAAGCTGGGAATTTAGTCTGCTGAGTCCAAAAGGTTAGATCCCACACAGAAATAGTTTAGACCCATGTTGAGATATCTCATATTTAATTATGGAATGGTTATGTTTGCTAAAAGCTCAAAGCATATATCAGACAAGGCCACAAGGGCTCAGAGATGGAAAGGTTTGCTGTCTAACAATAAATTCACTGAAGGAAGTGTTTGCACACCCAACTCAGGTGACAGCCACAACGAGAGGAGGTGACCAGTGAGTCACAGCCTCCACCACTGGCTAGGGAGTGTTTGTGCTGCTTCAGTCCCTTGCAGTTCAAGGGCTTTGGGTAAATATTCATAGAATCATAGATTCATAGAATGGTTTGAATTGGAAGGGACATTAAAGATATCTAGTTCCAACCACCTGTCATGGGCAGGGACAACTTCCATTAGCCCAGGTCTTGAACATCTCCAGGGAGGGGGCATCAACAACCTCCTTGGGCAGCCTGTTCCAGTTCCTCACCAGCCTTACTGCAAAGAATTTCCCTCTAGTCTCTGGTCTAAATCTGTCCTCCTCAAACACCAATCCAATTCCTCTCATCCTATCACGCAAGTCTTTGTCAAAGCTAAAAATGGGTAGATTCAGACTGGATGTTAGGAAGAAGTTCTTCAGCATGAGAGTGGTGAGACCCTGGAAGGGGTTGCTCAGGGAGATGGTAGAAGCCTCATCCCTGGAGATGTTTTAAGATCAGGCTGGATGAGGCTCTAGACAGCCTGACCGACTGTGAGGTGTCCCTGCTGATGGCAGGGAGGCTGGAACCCAATGATCTTGGTGGTTCCTTCCAACCCTGACTGATTCTATGATTCTATGAAATGTCCTTTCCCGGCTTTCCTGTGTCCCTCAGGGATCAGTGCTGGGCCCCATCCTCTTTAACATCTTCATAGATGATCTGGATGAGGGCATGGAGTCAGTCATCAATAAGTTTGCAGATGACACCAAGCTGGGGGCAGATGTGGCTGGGTTGGAGGGCAGTGGCTCTGCAGCAGGACCTTGACCACCTGCACAGATGGGCAGAGTCCAAGGGGATGGCCTCAATAGCTCCAAGTGCAGGGTGCTGCACTTCGGCCACAACAACCCCATGCAGAGATACAGGCTGGGGTCGGAGTGGCTGAGAGTAGCCAGACAGAGAGGGATCTGGGGGTGCTGATTGATACCCACCTGAACATGAGCCAGCAGTGTGCCCAGGTGGCCAAGAGAGCCAGTGGCATCCTGGCCTGCATCAGGCTGAGGGAGCTGGGATTGGTTAGCCTGGAGAAGAGGAGGCTCAGGGCAGACCTTATTGCTGTCTGCAACTACCTGAGGGGTGGTTGTGGCCAGGAGGAGGTTGCTCTCTTCTCTCAGGTGGCCAGCACCAGAACAAGAGGACACAGCCTCAGGCTGTGCCAGGGGAGATTTAGGCTGGAGGTGAGGAGAAAGTTCTTCCCTGAGAGAGTCATTGGACACTGGAATGGGCTGCCCGGGGAGGTGGTGGAGTCGCCGTCCCTGGAGCTGTTCAAGGCAGGACTGGACGTGGCACTTGGTGCCATGGTCTGGCCTTGAGCTCTGTGGTAAAGGGTTGGACTTGATGATCTGTGAGGTCTCTTCCAACCTTGGTGATACTGTGATACTGTGTCCCTGCAGCCTTCTCCTCTCCAGGCTGAACAGCCCCAATTCTTTCAGCCTGTTTTTGTAAGGGAGGTGTTCCAGCTCTCTGATCATCTTTGTGACCTAGCAGGTCTCTGTCCCTCTTACATTGGGTGTCCAACAGCTGGACACAGTATCCCAAGTGATGTCTCACCAGAGCAGAGTGGCAGAATAGCCTCTCTCGATGTGCTGGCCAGGCTCAGTCTGCTTGCTACATCTCCAACTTGTTCCCAGCCTGCCTGGATGTGGAAAGACTTAAGCTTTTGATGGAAATCCGGGGCAGAATGTGATTTAATCAGGACTTGTTTTATCTGCAATGCTTCGTCTGCACTCTTCATAGTGTGCTGGATCTTGGCACACTCAGACACATTTTAGATTCACCATCTGGTTTGGGAACTTAGTACCTGTTTCTTTTAAGGCTGCACTCCAAATCCCTCAGGAGGCTGTTTGTTTGCTTTGATGGGTTTTGGAGCTGGCATTCTTCTAAGGACAGAGCCCTCCTCTATTTTACATGAGGAGGCCACACCTCGAGTGTTGTGTTCAGGTTTGGGCACCACAATACAGAGAGATGTGGAGGTGCTGGAGCAGGTCCAGAGGAGGGCAACGAAGCTGGAGAAAGGCCTGGGAAATGAAACTTACAAAGAGCAACTGAGGGAGCTGGGGATGGGTTGTGTGAAACAGAGGAGGTTGAGGGGAGACCTCATTGCTGTCTACAGCTACCTGAAGAGACATTGTGAAGAGGCTGCTGCTGGGCTCTGCTCACAGATAACTGGGGACAGAGCAAGGGGGAATGGCTTCAAGCTGAAGCTGGGGAGGTTTGGACTGGACATTAGGAAGAAGTTTTTCGTGAAGAGAATGGTCAGGGACTGGAATGAGCTGCCCAAGGAGGTGGTGGAGTCACCCAGGCTGGCTGTGTTTAAGGGTCATTTGGATGTGATGCTTACGGCTATGGCTGAAGGTGACTTGGTGCTCCTGAGAGGCTTTGCCAGCCTGGATGATTCGATGATTCTGTGACAGTAAAGGGCTGCCTGAAGGCTTTCAGGCAAACATCAAACCCTTCCTGAAGCCTGATTTGGATCTGTATCAAAAAATGAGGGTGCTTTTCTGAAATTCATCCAAACATATCTGAGACTCTGTGGATGAGGAGTTGGGTTAAAAGCCAGGGAAACAGCCACTCTTCTATTTTTTCTCCAATCCCATCTTCAGCATTGCTGGTTCTTGTAAAGCTCAGACCTGAGGGAAAAAGCATAATTCATGGGGGAGCTCAGTAATTCTCTCTCTGCTCTTGGAAGAAGTTAAGATGACCAGATGTGTGCAGTCACTGTGGATGGAAAAATAGGATTAAGTTAGCTCAGCAGCTTCTCTCCACTGTATGGACTGTAACTGGGACCCCAGCCACAGCTGTAGGATGCAGAGATGCCCTCCTAATGCAGAGCCATCACCTCCTCATCCCCTGCAAGATGTGTGCTTGTTTTCTTTTGGCATTTTACCACCAATAAATCACTCTCCTCTAGTTGCTTCATACACACACACATGTGCACGGGCCCTACATCTGCCCTGACACCTGAAGATCATCCAATCTACACAGAATCCTTCATCCCCAAGGTTTCTCCTCCAGACCTTGTTGAAGGAATGTGTTTATTAAGCACAAACAGCATGATCATAGAACCACAGGGTTTTTTTGGTTGGAAGAGACCTGTAAGATCAAGTCCATCTGTTAGCCCATCACTGCCAGGTCACCACTAAACCATTTACCTCACTGAGCCTTCTAAACCCCTCAAGGATGGGGACTCCACCACTGCCCTGAGAAACATGTTCCAGGGCTTGACAAGCCTTTGGGGGAAGGGCTTGATCCTAATCACAGAATGTCAGGGGCTGGAAGGGACCTCAAAAGCTCATCCAGTCCAACCCCTATGACAGAGAAGGATCACCCAGAGCAGATCACACAGGAACACATCCAGGCAGCTCTTGAATATCTCCAGAGAGGGAGACTCCACAACACCCCTGGGCAGCCTCTTCCAGTGCTCTGCACCCTCACAGGGAAAAATTCCTCCTCATGTTTAAATGAAACTTCCTCTGCCTCAGCTTCCAGCCAGTGCCCCTTGGCCTGGCACTGGGCATCACCCAGCAGAGCCTGGCTCCAGCCTCCTGCCACTCACCTGTGCATAGTGAGAACCATTGCTGAGGTCACCTCTCAGGCTCCTCTTCTCCCAGCAGCACAGCCCCAGCTCCCTCAGGCTCTCCTCCTAACAGAGCTGTTCCATTCCCTTCAGCAGCTTTGTGGCTCTCTGCTGGACTCTCTCAATCAATTCTATGTCCCTCTTGACCTGGGAGGCCTAGAACTGGACACAGTGTTCCAGGTGCAGCTCCAGCAGAGCAGAGTAGAGGGGCAGGAGAACTGCTCTTGACCTCCTAACCACAGCTCTTCTAATCCACCCCAGAAAGTCATTGCCCCTCCTGGCCACCAGAGCACATTGCTGGCGCATGCTCAACCTCCCATCAACTAGGACACTCATATCCTTTTCCCCTCTGCTGCCAACTTCAGCTTCCCATGACACCGAATCATTTTGACAAGAAGAGGCATTTAAGAAGTCAAGCCCAAATGCTGTTCTAGCACTACCAAGAAGTGATGCTTCATGGGGCAAACTTAATGGGCTGCCCCAAGCTCCACAGTGTGAACAGCAGCCTCAGAGCTCAGCACAACCAGCTGATGTGCAAACCTCAAAACCCTTTCCTGCCTTCCCATGCTGTTCAGTGTGGATAAGAGGCTGAAGAAAGACCTCATTGCTCCCTACAACTCTCTGAAAGGAGGTTGGGGCAAGGAGGGAGCTGATTCTTATCCCTGGTGGCAAGCAACAGGCCTAGAGGAAATAGATGCAGGCTTTGCAAGGGGAGGTTTAGGCTGGGAATAAGAAATATTTCTTCACTGAAAGGATTCTCAAACATCTGCCCAGGACAATAGTGGAGTCACCATCCCTGAAGGTGTTTGAACAGGCTGTGGGCCTGATGCTCAGGGCCATGGATGTCAGGTAGTGATAGGACTGGGAGGAATGGAACCAAGCTAGAAATGAGTAGATTCAGATTGGATGTTAGGAAGAAGTTCTTGTGCATGATGATGGTGAGGCCTGGAAGGGATTGCCCAGGGAGGTGGTGGAAACCTCATCCCTGGTGGTGTTTATGGCCAGGCTGGATGAGGCTCTGGACAGCCTGATCTAGTGTGAGGTGTCCCTGCCCATGGCAAGGGGGTTGGAACTGGATGATTCTTGTGGTCCCTTCCAACCCTGACTGATTCTATGATTCTATGTCTTAGTGGTGACATTGCTGTGCAGGATTGAAAGTTGAACTAGATGATCTTGGTCTGACCAAAGACTGTCTGTGATTCCTCCCCCACCAAGATCTGGTGAAGACCAGAGCAGGGCTGAGGGACCCCCAGGTCACCAAGCTGGACAATCTGCAGGTGTCAGGGCAGGTCCAGGGCCAGTGCATGTGTGTATATATGTAAAATATATACAGGAGGCTGATTTAGTGGTGGCAAGATGCCAGGAAAAAACACCCAGGACCGTGGCCCAAAGACCATCTATGTGATGCTAAAATTCTATGCTTAATCCTATGGCCCTGATATATTTGCCTTAAATACTGAAACATTAGCCCCAGGCAGCATAAATCAGAGCTGCTTTGCAGGAACCCTGCTGATTTACCCAGTTCTTGCCTGGCATCCTGACCTGCCCCTGGGGTTTTAATCAGGTCCGAAGCGACTGAAGTACAGAGCCAATGAATTATTGTCAGCTCTTTGATAGCTCGGTGAAGGCTTGCCCAGCTGGAGAGGGGGAATATCTGAAATCAACCCATCAAACCACAGCCCTGCTGGTATTTTACCCCTTCAGCCTTCAGCTCATCAAAAGCCAGTAACAGCCTCTGGCAGATCCCGTCCGGCTGCTACTTATTCTCCTCCTAATGAATGGGAAAATCTCCATGGCAAGTGGAATTTATGGATGAAGGAATTCTAGTTCCCATCTTTTCATCCTTGCTGGAGTTAAGCAGGCTGCAGATGACAGCTCTGTAAAATACAGCCCACCTCCCCCCCAAAAAAAAACCCAATGAGAGACCCCAACCTTGAAAAAGGGTCAGAGGAGTCCTATCTGGGGAGGGAGATGGGGAGATGGGGGCAGAAAAACCCCACCTTGAAACCTCCCAAAGACCCTGTGCGGCTCCTGTTCCTCCTCTCAAAGCCAAAATGTAGGAGAACAAAATATTTTATTGAGTGGGCTCTGATGACCTTCACTTATTTATATATATTTTTTTAAATGAACAGAGCCTGTTGAAGGAAAGGGTGGGAGAGGAGGGAGAGGGGGGGGAGAAATATGTCTATATAAGCATATGAAAAACCCCCCAAACTAACTTCAGATGGCGAGCTTAACCTCCAGTGGTCTGGCAGATTAAAAACCATTAAATCTTGGTATCTAAATTCTAATAAAAATCATGTCTCCCATGGTTTTAGTGACTGCTTCCAACTGCACTTAGAAGCTTATTATTTTCGGGTCAGGCAGTGTGCACTGCAAAAGTTTCCTTTTCTTCTTTCTTTTTTTTGGTGTTGTGTGGCTTTTCTATTGCAAAGCCTTAGTTTAAGGCTTGCTCTCTTTGTCAGACTTCACCCAGGAAAAAGCTTTGTGGTTAAAAAAGAGGCAGCCTCAAGTTTTAGCTAAGAGTGAGACATTTTAATGGCAAGTGAAACCCGCTGCACGTTCCCCCCACCTTCTTTTGTGCAGCATTATTAATATGGCATGTGTTCATTGAGGGAAAAAAGAGTTCATTTGTTTTAATTATGGCTGGTAAGATTGATCAAGAAAGCTGGGAAGGGACTTTTTAGCATGTCAGGGAGGGACAGCACTGAGGGGAATGGAGCAAAGCTGGAAATGGGTAGATTCAGATTGGATGCTACGAAGAAGTTCTTCAGCATGAGGGTGGTGAGAGCCTGGAAGGGATTTCCCACAGAGGTGGTGAAAGCCTCATCTCTGGAGGTGTTTAAGGCCAGGCTGGATGAGGCTCTGAGAAACCTGATCTAATGTGTGGTGTCCCTGCCCATGGCAAGGCTGATGGAACTGGCTGATCCTTGTGGTCCCTTCCAGCCCTGACTGATTCTATTGTTCTATTCTATAAGTAGAGGGAAGAGTTGGTGCAGCTTGACTTCATACTTAGGTCACAGCATCAAGGGGACTTGAGCATCTTCCCTACAAAGAGAGATTGAGAGCCCTGAGGTTGTTTAGTCTGGAGAAGAGAAGACTGAGAGGAGATCTAATCAGTGTATACAAATCTCTGAGGGGTGGGTGTCAAGTGCCTGGGGCCAAGCTTTTTTTGGTGGTCAGCCAAGGAGTAAAGGATACAACCTTGAATGTAGAAGGTTTCACTTGAACATGAGGAGAAATGTCGTTACTCTGAGGATGATCTCTGGAGGCACCTTCCAACCTCTAATATTCTGTGATTCCCCTGGAGTGAGGCTGAGTTTTCCTGGGTTGGAAAAGCAGTCAAAGGGATTGGTGAATAGGACAAAGTGGAATGGATTGAAGCTTGAGGAGGGCAGATTTGGACTGGAGATTAGAAGGAGATTCTTTGCAATGAAATGGTGGTGAGACACAGCGATAGCATTGCTGAAGGAGTTTATATGTGCTCTTTCTTTGACAGAATGAGGGGACACAGTCTCAAGCTGTGCCAGGCCTGGTTTAGGCTGGATGTTGGGAAGAAGTTTTTGCCAGAAAGAGTGATTGGCATTGGAATGGGCTGCCCAGGGAGGTGGTGGGGTCATCATCCCTGGAAGTGTTGAAGCAAAGCCTGGATGGGGCAGTTGGTGTTGTAGTTTAGTTGATTAGGTGGTGTTAGGTGATAGGTTGGACTTGATGATCTCCAAGTTCTTTTACAACTTGATTCATTCTGTGATTCTGTGATTCCCTGAAACTGTTTAAGGCCAAGTTGGATGAAGACTTGTCCAAACTGCTCTAGTGGAAGGTGTCCCTGTCCATGGCAGGGAGATTGGAGTTAGATGATATTTAAGGTCCCTTCCACCCCAAATCATTCTATGAATTTTTGATTCTATGATTCCACAATTGTGCTCTTGCTCTTCCTCATCGTGGTCTGACTTTTAGCTACCACCAGAAAAACAAACAAACAAACAAACAAACAATATATATATATATATATGTATATATATATATATATATATATATACATAAGCAGGGTGAATCATCAATCTCAGAACTTGATCTTTAAGTTCTCTTCCAAATCAAACTCTTCTGTGAATCTATGAATCTATGAACAGAGAAAGATGGTTGATGCCCCAGGTCAGGCTGGATGAGGTTCTGAGAAAGCTGATCTAGTGTGAGGTGTCCCTGCCCACGGCAGGTGGATTTGAACTAGATGATTCTTGTGGTCACTTCCAACCCTTGACTGATTCTGCGATTCTATTCTATGCTTCTATGATTCTATGTCCTAGATCTTTGGAAATACTCTCAGCTGCAGCAAGCCCATAAACCGAGCATAGAATCAGTTAGAGTTGGAAGGGACCACAAGGATCAGACAGTTTCAACCTCTTTGCCATGGGCAGGGATATCCTACCCTAGAAACACCTCCAGGGATGGGGTCTCAGCCACCTCCCTGGCAGACCCATTCCAGCCTCTTACCACTCTCATGCTCAACAACTTCCTCCTCACATCCGCTCTGAACCTACCCACTTCCAGCTTTGCTCCATCCCCCCCTAGTCCTGTCACTGCCTGGTAGCCTAAAAAGCCCCTCCCCAGCTTTTTTGCAGGTCCCCTTCAGATCCTGGAAGGCCACAAGAAGGTTACCTGGGAGCCTCCTCTTCTCCAGACTGCACAGCCCCAACTCTTTCAGTCTGTGCTCACAGCAGAGCTGCTGCAGCCCTCTCAGCATCCTCGTGGCCCTTCTCTGGACATGCTCCAGCATCTCTACATCCCTCTTCTAATGGGAGCTCCAGAACTGGATGCAGTACTCCAGGTGGGCTCTCAGCAGAGTGGAGCAAAGGGGGAGAATCACCTCCTTCGCCCTGCTGGCTACACTTGTCCTGATGCAGCCCAGGCTCTGGTTGGCTTTCTGGGCTGCAAGTGCACACTACTGGCTCATGTTCTGCTTCTTATCCACCAGCACCCCCAAGTTCCTCTCCTCAGGGCTGCTCTCCAGCCAGTCACTGCCCAAAATCAGGCTGTTCAGAGTTTCCCTTACTCAAAAGGCCACAAAAATTAATGGTAATAACAAAAGACTTTAAAGAGTGAGGTAAAGCCTCCAGCTGATGTTCAGAGCTCATGGTCAGGGCAATGTCAGAAACCAGTATTTCCCTCTTTTAGCATGGTCGTTCCAAAGACTAACCAAGCCTTGCCCATGAAGGAGGCCTTTTGCTGCCACAGATATGAGAGGGGTTGGGGAGGGGGTGGGGGGGAAATAATCTGCCTTTGCATTCTGACTTTACATCAAAGCCCTTTCATTCCCCGTCCAGAAGAGTTATAAATGGGGCTGGGTGCAATCGGTCCGGCTCCTGCCTCGAGACGGAGCCCTTCAAACGCCTCTTGGCTTTCAAATGCCACAACATTAATATCCAGCACGCTGGAAGTTAAAAAGAATATTTATCCACGTACACATCACATTAATAATGCATCAATTGACTGCTCTCCTATTTAGAAACTAATATATTAAAACAAATTACCAAGTGACAAAACTTTCTTGACAGGGGATGAAATACGGTGGTCTGCTTTATTGTTCGGTCTACATGTTATTAGAAATGGAGGAAACGCTTCCCCAGGCTCTGACTTTTGGGAAAGAAAAGAGAAAAACAAAAATCTTTGGGTCTGATTCTCATTTATGCCCCAAAGCTCCCCCTTCGCTCCCCGGCTCGTGTGAAGCGGCAACAGGGCAGATAAGAGCAAAGTCTTTCCGAGCCAAAGGCTTTCAATCTCCTTCTTTAGCATGTACTTGAGGGAGAGAAAATAACCTTCCACCCCACCAGTAGCTGCGCTGAGGGGCTGGGTACCAAGCAGCAAGATTTCAGGACCCTGGCACTAAAAATTTGGCAGGGTCTTTAGCGTAATCCTTTAATCTGTTTACCGCTAGATACAAGAGAAAATGCTTATTTACATGAGTCAACATCGACTTCCATTTCAAACGGGACTTTAATCTGTTTAGAGAAAGGCTTGAGAGGAAATGATTCAAACTACTTTAAAGATTAAAGCTATCATCTCTCTCTTTTATTTTTTTCTTCTTTCCTTTCAAAGGAGATCTCAGGCAACCTTCAGAGGAAGCAAAGCTCATTAAAATTAGCCTGATAACGTTTAGGACACTCAATTATTTGACCTCACTGCAGTAAAATATGATTGTGGCAATTTTTTGCCCCTTTTGGAGGCTGTTGAGTGTGAGGTCTCATATCAAGTGGGTTTTACCCTCTCCACATGCATGGGGTGGTTGGAGTTGCTCAATGAACCATAGAATCATTTAGGTTGGAAAAGACCTTTAAGATCATCAGCTCCAACTATTAACCTAGAACTGCCAAGTCCCTTACCATACAGAGGGCTGCAGCAGCTCTGCTGTGAGCACAGACTGAAAGAGTTGGGGCTGTGCAGTCTGGAGAAGAGGAGGCTCCCAGGTGACCTTCTTGTGGCCTTCCAGGATCTGCAGGGGACCTGCAAAAAATCTGGGGAGGGACATTTTAGGCTATCAGGCAGTGACAGGGCTAGGGAGAATGGAGCAAAGCTGGAGGTGGGGAGAGTCAGAGTGGACACGTGGAGGAAATTGTTGAGCATGAGAGTGGTGAGAGGCTGGAATGGGTTGGCCAGGGAGGTGGTTGAGGCCCCGTCCCTGGAGGTGTTTCAGGCCAGGCTGGCTGAGACTGTGGGCAGCCTGATCCAGGGTAGATTGTCCTGATCCAGGGTAAGTTGTCCCTTCCCATGGTAGGGGGATTGGAACTGTCTGATCCTTGTGGTCCCTTCCAACCCTAACTGATTCTCTGATTCTCTGATTCTATGATTCTATGATTCTATACTATGTCCCTCACCACCATTAAATCCATTCAGTGACACTGACTCCATCACTTCTCTCAGCAGCCTGTTCCAGGGCTTGACAACCCTTTTGGAGAAGAAATTGTTCCTAATATCCAACGTAAACCACTCCTGGAACAACTTGAGGACATTTTCTCTTGTCACTTGCTACTTCAGAGAAAAAACAGTGCCCACAGGGACATGGATCTGCCAGAGGGCTACAAGGATGATAACAGGACTGGAGCAGTGCATGATGAGGATAGGCTGAGGGACCTGGGGCTGCTTAGTTTGGAGAAGAGAAGACTGAGAGGGGATTTAATCAATGTCTATAGCTATCCGAGGGCTGGGAATAAGCAAGGGGGGGACAGATTCTGTTCACTTGCTCCCTGGGATAGGAGAAGCAGCAATGGATGGAAGCTGCAGCACAGGAGGTTACAGCTCAACACAAGGGGGAATTTCTTTACTGGAGGCGTCCCAGAGCCCTGGCACAGGCTGCCCAGAGAGGTTGTGGAGTCTCCTTCTCTGGAGCCTTTCCAGGCCTGTCTGGATGTGTTCCTGTGTGCCCTGAGCTAGATTGTCTGGTTCTGCTCTGGCAGGGAGGTTGGGCTTGATGATCTCTTTGGGTCTCTTCCAACCCCTGACATCCTGTGAGCCTGTGATCCCACATTCCTACAGCCTCCTTTCAAGTAGTTGTAGAGAGCAAGGTCCCCCCTCAGCCTCCTTTTTTCCTGGCTAAACAATCCCAATTCCCTTGGCAGCTCCTCAGAGGACTTGTTCTGTAGACCCTTTACCAGCCTTGTTGCCCTTCTTTATATCCACTCCAGCACCTTAATGTCTTCTGGTAGTGAGGGAGAAACTCTAACACAGCCTAATTTTCAGCCATCATGCTTATGGTGTTCTACTCCATCTTTACTCCTGTGTTGCAGTCATTAGAATGTTCTGCAGCAAACATGAGTGATGCTTTGGAAGGGCTTAGTGCTTAAATGTGGTTTTCTTTGGAGCCTTTATTTAAATATACTTTAGATTAAAACCATCCATCCCACCTGACAGCCCTCCCTCGTGCTGGGCATTGATTTCCATGGAGCACCTTCTCCTGAGGACAGAACAAACTGACTCTTGTTTGCTCTACAGATGCTTATCCTGGTGAAAACTGGGTAAATCCTACTTTTCAAAGCAAAGGCAAATGCTGAGGTTCCCGCAGCTCAGGATGGGGGGAAAAGGAATTGCCACACTGGCAGGATAGGAAGGATCTGGATGTAGCATAGCAGTTCTTTTACCCAGCTTCCTTCACAGAGACCACTTACTAGTGTCCAGCTGCAGAAATTCACCTCCAGCACTCAGATGGGGCTTAGATATTGAGACAGGCTGACAAAGAGGTTGTGGAGTCTTCTTCTCTGGAGAGATTCCAAGTCCACCTGAATGTGTTCCTGGACAACCTGCTCTGGGTCACCCTGCTTTAGCAAGGTAGTTGGACTGGATGATCTCCAGAAGTCCCTTCTAACCCACACCATGATGGGATCTTCTCCCAGGCAATCAGCAACAGAACAAGGGGACACAGTCTCAAGTTGTGCCAGAGCAGGTCTAGACTGGATGTTAGGAGGAATTTTTCCCAGAGAGAATGATTGACATTGGAATGGGGTGCTCAAGGAGGTGGTGGAGTCACTGTTCCTGGGGGTCTTAAAGCAAAGCCTGGATGAGGCACTTAGTGCCATGGTCTGGTTGATCGGATAGGGCTGGGTGCTAGGTTGGACTGGATAGGCTTGGAGGTTTATTCCAACCTGCTTGATTCTATGATTTTATGTCACCATCTCCTGCCCTTAAGCTGCTGGAGCACTTGAGCACATGCCTGACTTTGGTGTGTGTCCCTTGTATTCGGCTCTGGTGAGGCAACACCTCTAGTATTGTGTTCCATTTTGGCCACCTCAGTACAAGAGAGATGTGGAGGTGCTGGAGTGAGTATTGAGGAAGGTAACAAAGCTGGGGAAAGGCCTGGAGAATGAATCTCACAAGGAGTGACTAAAGGAGCTGGGCATGGTTAGTGTGAAAAAGAGGAGGCTGAGGGGAGACCTCCTTGCTATCTACAGCTACCTGAAGGGACATTGTGATGATTTGGGTGTTACCTGCCCCCCCACACTTTGGAAATCACCCAGACTAGATTCAGCTGGGTCTGGAAATTGAATGAAGCTTTATATTTACAGCTTAGCAAAATATGCAAGCAGATATTTACAATATATACAGTTATATACAGAAATATGTAAGCTTAAAGGTAATAGAGAAACACAACACCCCTCCCAGAAACCTGAGTCCCCAGGAGGTGGCTCCTTCCACCTTCTCCCACCCCTCTCTACCTTACCCCAGACGTTGCCTTGTGCCCAAGGGGGGTTAGGAAGCAGGTGGATTAATCAGAGAGAGATGACAGGTTAGGTTAGAGAGAGAAAATGCAGTCCACAGCCCAGACAGAGAGCAAATGTCTTATCTATGTTTGGATTCTTGCTCTTATACATCTCAGCAAGCCTATGAGCAAAGTAGACATCACCATTGTTTCTCTTTCACAGCCTGTAATCTAATTCTTCTCACCAAAACATTCTAAGTAGCTTCAACCTAGCGTAATCTACCCCTGTCTATTTCACTCAGACTATTGCTGAGAGCTATCTGATCTAAAACAATATTTACACTAATGAATATTACAAACTCAGTTCACACTTCATTCCAGATATCTCAGATGTAGGTGATTGAAAAGCTCAGAAAACAGCAAACAGTTTGTCTCCTCACAGATGAGACAAGAACAGGGACTCCCAGGTGACATTGGGTTCGTGCTCATGTACTGCAGATTCTTTCAGTGGACGCCAATGGTATCTAGAACAGAAAACTCTTAACAGCTTGTATTATACACTCCAAATTTAAACTCTCTCAGCTAAAGTTAGATTTCTCTGTGGAATACACTGGATTTCACCATTGTCCTGCATTACCCAGTAGGTATGATCAGGACCTTCAGCAGACACCACCCCTTGGACAGGTTTTCCTTCGCCCGAAGGAGAAAATACCCAAACAGTTTTCCCTAACAGATTCTTTTCACGTACAACAGGAACTTTATCACCGTCTACTGTTTGGACCAAATCTGATTGTGCAGGTCCTGCTCTGTTTACTGAACCTCTACTGTTTACCAACCAAGTTGCTTATGCTAAATGTTTGTCCCAGTTTTTCAGAGTTCCACCCCCCATGGCTTTTAGGGTGGTTTTCAGCAAACCATTGTAGCACTCAATCTTCCCTGAAGCTGGTGCATAGTAGGGTATGTGATAGATCCATTCAATACCATGCTCTTTGGCCCAGTTTTTCACAAGATTGTTCTTGAAATGAGTGCCATTGTCTGACTCGATTCTCTCTGGAGTTCCATGTCTCCACATGATCTGTCTCTCCAAGCCAAGAATAGTGTTACATGCAGTAGCATGTGGAACTGGATAGGTTTCCAACCATCCAGTGCTGGCTTCTACCATCGTTAGCACATACTGCTTGCCAGAACGAGATCGAGGTAAAGTGATGTAGTCAATCTGCCAGGCTTCACCATACTTGTACTTTGACCATCTCTCACCATACCATAAGGGCTTGATTCGCTTAGCCTGCTTAATAGCAGCACAAATGTCACAGTCATAGATGACTTGGGTGATAGCGTCCATGGACAAGTCAATTGACCTATCGCGAGCCCATCGGTATGTTCCATCTCTGCCTTGATGTCCAGATGAATCATGGGCCCACTGAGCTAAGAACAGCTCACCTCGGTGTTTCCAATCAAGGTCAAGATCAGAGTTTGCATCAACTTGAGCAATCTTAGCAGCTTGGTCTGCCTGCTGCTTGTGTTGGTGTTCTTCAGTGTCTCTGCTCTTAGGCATGTGTGCGTCTACGTGCCGCACCTTCACTGGAGTTCTCTCCAGCCGTGCATCAATGTCCTGCCATAGATCAGCACACCAAATAGGCTTTCCTTTCCTCTGCCAACCATGCTTCTTCCAGTCCTTTAGCCAACCCCATAGAGCATTGGCTACCATCCATGAGTCGGTGTAGAGGTAAAGGATAGGCCAATTCTCACGTTCAGCCACATCAAGAGCAAGTTGAACAGCTTTTACCTCAGCAAACTGACTGGATTCTCCTTCTCCATCTCTCACTTTGGTAACTCTCCTGGTAGGACTCCAGACTGCTGACTTCCATCTTTGCTAGTTCCCAACAAGATGACAGGAACCATCTGTGAACAAAGCACAGTTCTTTTCCTGATCAGAGAGATCATCATAGGGAGGAGCTTCCTCAGCACCAGTTATTTGCTCCTCTGGAGGTTTGGAACAGTCTGTGCCTTCTGGCCAGTTGGTGATCACCTCCACCAGACCAAGTTGATCAGGATTACCCATTCGTGCTCGTTGGGTTATCAAAGCCATCCATTTAGACCAGGTTGCATCTGTGGCATGATGTGGTGCTGAACCTTTGCCTTTGAACATCCAGTTTAGAACTGGCAGTCTAGGAGCTAAAAGCAATTTTGACTCAGTTCCAATCACTTCAGAAGCTGCTTTCACTCCTTCATAGGCTGCTAGTATTTCTTTCTCTGTTGGGGTGTAATTTGCCTCTGAACCTCTGTAACAACGTCCCCAGAAACCAAGTGGACGACCACGTGTCTCATTTGGAGCTCTCTGCCAAAGACTCCAAGTTGGACATTGTCACTGGCAGCCGTGTACAGAATGTTCTTAATGTCCGGACCAGATCGCACAGGTCCCAAGCCCACTGCATGGACTACTTCTCACTTGATCTGATCAAAGGCTGCTTGTTGTTCAGGTCCCCACTCGAAATTGTTTCTCTTATGAGTCACATCATGCAGAGGTTTGACAATCTGACTGAAACCAGGAATGTGTAGTCTCCAAAATCCCACCACACCAAGAAAAGAAAGTGTGTCCTTCTTACTGGTGGGAACTGCCATGGTAGAGACTTTGTTGATCGCATCCTGAGGAACGTAACCGCGACCATCCTGCCACCGCACTCCCAGAAACTGAATTTCTCTGGCAGCTCCTTTGACCTTGTCTCTCTTAATGGCCAAACCTGCTTGCAACAGAATGTCAATGATTTTGTTACCTTTCTCGAAGACTTCCTCTGCAGTTTGGCCCCACACAATGATGTCGTCAATGTACTGGATGTGCTCTGGAGCTTTACCTTTCTCCAGTGCATTGTGGATGACTGAGTGACAGATGGTTGAGCTGTGTTTCCACCCATGAGGCAAACGATTGAACTGGTACTGGATTCCTCTCCAGGTGAATGCAAACTGAGGCCTGCACTCCTTTGCTATGGGAATAGAGAAGAAAGCATTAGCAATGTCTATGGTTCCATACCATTTAGCCTCCTTCGATTCCAGCTCGTACTGGAGTTCCAGCATGTCCGGCACAGCTGCACTCATGGGTGGAGTCACCTCGTTGAGGGTACAAAAATCAACTGTGAGTCTCCAGTCTCTGTTAAGCTTACACACAGGCCAGATGGGACTGTTGAAAGGTGAATGAGCTTTCTCGATGACAGCCTGACTCTCCAGTTGACGAATCAGCTGATGAATGGGCGACAAAGAGTCACAGTTAGTTCTGTACTGCCTGTGATGAACAGTTTGAGTTGCAATTGGCAGCTCCAGATCCTCTATGTCATGATGTCCCACAACTGCAGATTCATCTGACAGTTCAAGTCTAATGGACAACTTCAATTTACCATCCTCAGTCTCTACAGATGCTATTCCAAAAGCCCATCTGTGACCCTTAGGATCTTTGAAACAACCTTGTCTCAAAAAGTCAATTCCCAGAATGCAAGGTGCATCAGGACCAGTTACAATAGTATGTTTCTTCCACTCTTTACCAGTTAAACTTATCTCAGCCTGCAACTTAGTTAACTCTTGAGATCCACCAGTGATTGCAGAAATAGTGATAGACTCTGTCCCTTTGCCATTTGATCACAGTACAGTACACTGAGTACCTGTGTCAGCTAAAGCCCTGTATTTCTGAACTTCTGAACTGCCAGGCCACCTAATGAATACATTCCAATAGATTCGGTTCTCTCCACTATCCCTTTCCTCCTCCTAGCTGGAGGCAGGGCACCCCTAATGCTGAACATGGCATGTGAGGTGTACACAGTGATTGGTGTTGTTGTGAGAGAAACTGCAATAGTTGGAATGATTGCAGTTGCTCTGGGGAGCTGAAGAAGTGACAGCTACTTTTCTGGCATTGCTGCCTCTGTTTCTGCCACTCTGCAGTTCCCTGACTCTCTTTGAAAGAGCTGCAGTAGGTTGACCATCCCACTTGTTCATGTTCTCACCATATTTGTCACACAGAATTATCCACAGTGACGCACATGATTGCTGATGTCTGGGTGGAATTTGTCTCCTCCTGGGCTGGAATTGCCTTGCAGGAGGTGGGCATCTGTTCCTGATGGCAGAAACATGCACCCATTCAGAAGATGCAGGGATTATATCCTTCACCAGATTGGAAATGGAGGTTTTGAGTTCCTCCTTCAGTTCTCTCATGCTGTTCTTAATGCCAGATTTTACCTCTCTCATCTCTGTACCCAGAGTTTTTATGGCACAGACTATGGCAGAATGTGCCAAGCTGTCCTCTACCTGCCTGAGCTGGTTAGTGAATTCACCCACAGTGAAAGACCTTCCATTATCACTCCTTGACAGAAATCTGCTAGCCAAGATGTTAGCATAGGATGAAGGAGCAAGCTTAATAAGCTTCTTCATGAGACCTGTCCCAAGAGGAATGTCATCAGGCTCATGTGTGCCATGATCTCCATAAAGCACTTCCTTCACAGCAAACTCCTTCAGAAGCTTAATTCCCTGCTCAATGGTGTTCCACTTCTTGGCCACCCATGGCAGATCATCTTGGGAAGGATGTCTCATAGCCACAGCCAACAGGAGTCGTGTCCACAAGCTAACCCTACCAAGAGGACTTGCCAGGTATTTGTCCACTCCACTCTCCTTGGTGAGTGGTCCTAGCTGCTTGGCAGACTTGTCTCCTACCTGCAGGATCTGGGTGTCCCTGGCCTAGAAACAGAACTTTCCTAAGAGCACTCTTAAACTCATCGGAACCATTCTCTTTCTTGGCAGCCAACCTCACAGCACTCCTCTGATCAGAGTACTGGAATCTGAGCATGTTCGCCAAGTCCCGAAGACTAAATGCCCTCCTCTTCCTCCTCTTGCTCGCCAGAGGTCCCCTCTCTTACATCCTCTTTTGAATCACACTTTGTCAAATGTGGTGTCTTAGCTTTCACCGTAGCAGGTGCCAAAATGGCCTGAGCTGCTACAGACTTTGACGTCTGGAGGGTTTGAATCATTGAGGGTCTGGCCTGAGGCCTGTGAGTTCAGATCTGCCTTAGAGGTAGAGGGGTTCTTGTCTGCTGCTGGCTGGAGATTCGAACTGGCTGAGTTAGTGTTACTAGTGTTATTATTCGAAGGAACATCTGGGCTTTGATTATTTCCCTGTACTCCTGGGAATCCTGCCAACACTGCTGTGTCATCATTCCCACTAGGAACATTGGCAGCTTTCCCAGAATCTGGAGAGGGAGGTGTAGTGGCTGTCCCTTGATGGGAAGGAGGTAGTGTTCCTCAGGGGAGTTATCTTTGTTTTGGTTTGGACCGCTTTGTTTATGTGACACTGTCCCTTTCGTTTTGGACACAGAGACTTTCCTAGTTCTTACAGGCATTGCACTCAAATTTTTCACACAGAATGTTAAAAGTATTATAAAATCAAATATTATAAGACCTAGGATCACACACACCAGAAATGCCACAGTGTGGTGTGAATACAATTCTGAACAAGGGTCTGGCATCTCAGTTCTGAGCATGATAACCCTCAACAATGCAGTGGATCAAGCAGTACTTCCATTGCCTGCAATATTATTGGTAAATACCCCTGTTATACTACTAGCAAAATTTTCAGTGACATTAAAACCAGCACACCCAAGAATGAGATCCCCCCAGCTCCAGAAAAGGTTTGTGAGTTTAGCTTTGACCTTCTTAAAAATTATATTAAGCAAGAAATAACCAATGTGGGCTTTCATCCAATGGTACACAAGAAAACAGAAAACAGGCCACACAATAGCCCCCATTAAGTAAAATAGCTGCTTTATTAGCTTAATTCTGATTCCCAGAGTTAATTAACAATCACTCAAAATGAATTTGCCCCACGTTGGGGATCCAAATAAAAAACATGTGATGGTTTGGGTGTTCCCCCACAGACACACTTTAGAAATCACCCAGACTAGTCTCAGTCAACTCTGGAAATATGAATGAAGCTTATATTTACAGCTAGCACAATATACAAGCAGGTATTTACAGTATATACAGTTATAGACAGAAATAGACAAGGTAAAAGGTAATACAGAAACACAACTCCCCTCCCAGAAACCTGAGTCCCCAGGAGGGGCTCTCAACCACCCCTGCACCTTCCCCCTGCCCCTCTCAACCTTACCCCAGTCCTAAAGAAGAATGGAGGTTCGGCCAAGAGGTTAAGAAACAAGGTGGGTTAGGCCAAATGGAAGGTGAGGTTAGGGAGTAAGATGTTGCTCAGCCAGCAGCCCAAGCGAGAGTGAGAGAAAAATGACGAGAGTGTTATCTGATGTTTTTGTTTCTTGTTCAGCAAGACTGTGAGGGAAGTAGACATCACCATTGTTTTCCTTTCACAGCCTGTGAGCTAGCTTTTCCCACCAAAACATTCTACCCTGCTTCAAACTAGCACACCTCCCCTAAGTTCTCTTTTGAATCACTCCTTGTCATATCACAGTATCACAGTATCATCAGGGTTGGAAGAGACCTCACAGATCATCAAGTCCAACCCTTTACCACAGAGCTCAAGGCCAGACCATGGCACCAAGTGCCACGTCCAGTCCTGCCTTGAACTGCCCCAGGGACGGCGACTCCACCACCTCCCCGGGCAGCCCATTCCAGTGTCCAATGACTCTCTCAGGGAAGAACTTTCTCCTCACCTCCAGCCTAAATCTCCCCTGGTGTAGCCTGAGGCTGTGTCCTCTTGTTCTGGTGCTGGCCACCTGAGAGAAGAGAGCAACCTCCTCCTGGCCACAGCCACCCCTCAGGTAGTTGTAGACAGCAATAAGGTCTCCCCTGAGCCTCCTCTTCTCCAGGCTAACCAATCCCAGCTCCCTCAGCCTCTCCTCCTAGGGCTGTGCTCGAGGCCTCTTCGCCTCTTCGCCTGTTCCGTCTTCACCCGGGCTTTGGCTTGAGCCAAGATAATTTGAGCTGAAATGGACTTTGATGACCCCTGTAGAGGGTCTGAATCAATCTGTGTTCATTCATGTGCCTGTGGTGCCTTCAGGACCTCTGCAAGATGAGATCTTCACAAAGACAAAGCCAAATTCTCAAAATTCTGGGTTTTCCTTTCTCCTTTCCATCCCCAACAAAGGGGATTTTAACTTCTACTGGAAAAGTCTCCAGAAATGGTCCTTTCAGGCTTAAGATATGTTCTCCCTTAGGCAGCAGGGCTTAGGCTGGGTAGTAAGAGATGAGTTTATCTATTCCCACCTTGAAACTGGCCAAGACAAATAACTAGAGGTAGCAGTGTCAAACATAAAAAGTGAACCAAGCTCTGGCAAACTTTGAAATTGGTTCTAGAAGTATTAGAGTCAGGATGCTACTGCCAAGCACACTGAACCTGTGAAATGTTTTTCTGCTCATCTGGGTTAAGGTGGCAATTTGGCCTGGGCAGGTGGAGCACAGGTGTGCTGGATCCAGCAGCTGGATAGGTGCTTCACCCATGGACCTGTTCCAGGAAGCTCACAGAACTCATAACTCTCTCTCACCTTTTAAAGTCAGAAATTGTTATTTCATTAAGTTGAAATGACAGAAGTAGGTGACCAGTGAAGCAGCATCTGAAAAACCTGCAACAGGGGAGATGTTTCTCCATCCAGGCTGGGGGAATGCCAGCAGTACATGGATCAAAGTTGTGAGGATTTGGTTTTGCACAAAGCCCTCAGTTTCAGCTTTCCTTTTTGCTGTAAGTATCAATAATGCAATAATGTCAATAATTAGTGGCCACATCTAACAAGAACATCCACGGATTACCAGAGTCACAGGCTGGAAGAGACTCTCATAGGTCATCTTGTCCAACCCCACCCCCCTCCCCTGCAGGCAGCAGGGACACCTCCAAATAGATCAGGCTGCCCTGGGACACATCAAGGCTGATCCTGAATGCCTCCAACAGTGGGCCCTCAACCACAGCCCTGGGCAACCTGTTCCAGTATATCACAGAATCACAGAATGGTTTAGGTTGGAAGCGACCTCAAAGATCATCTAGTTTTAATTCCCCACCATAGGCTACCATTGTAAAGAACTTCCTCCTGATGCCCAACTTCCAACTTCCTCCTTATGTACAACTTATATCCTCCTTCTTCCTCCCCTTTCCAGCTGCAAAGAATTAATGAGACTCATAGAATGGTTTGGATTGGAAGAGACACAAAAAATCATCTGATTCCAATGCCCAAGGCTTCATCCAACCTGGCCTTGAACACCTCCAAGGAGGGGACTTCCAAGACATCCCTGGGCAACCTGTTCCAATGTCTCACCACTCTTAGTATAAAGGAATTTTATTTTTTTAGTATCCAGTCTCAGTCTGCCCTCCTCAAGCTTCAATCCGTTCTCTCTCATCCATGTTTGCTATTTTCATTACTTTCCAGGCATTTTCATCACTTCTCAGCTGAACTTGCCCTGATCTAAGGAATTCCTTGGGTTTCTACATGCAAAACCTCAGTGACAGTGGGGTTATCCAAGACATCCCTAGGCAACCTGTTCCAGTGCCTCTCCTCTGCCCTGGTGAGACCCCATCTGGAATACTGCCTTCAGTTTTGGGCTCCCCAGTTGAAGAGGGACAAGGATCTAATGGAGAAGATCCAGTGGAGGGCTACAAAGATGATGAGAGGACTGGAGCACTGCCTGATGAGGAGAGGCTATGGGGCCTGGGGCTGCTTAGTCTGGAGAAGAGAAGACTGAGAGGGGTTTCAATCAATGTCTATAACTATCTGAGGGCTGGGGGTCAGGAACTGGGGGAAAGGCTCTGCTCACTGCTCCCTGGGATAGGACAAGCAGCAATGGATGGAAGCTGCAGCACAGGAGGTTCCAGCTCAACACAAGGGGGAACTTCTTGACTGGAAGGGTCCCAGACTACTGGAAGAGGCTCCTCAGAGAGGCTGTGGAGTCTCCTTCTCTGGACTTTCCAGGCCTGTCTGGATGTGTTCCTGTGTGCCCTGAGCTAGATTGTGTGGTCGTGCTCTGGTGGGGGGTTGGACTTGGTGATCTCTTTGGGTCCCTTCCAACCCCTGACATCCTGTGAGTCTGTGACCACTATCACTGTGAAGAATTTCTTCCTAATCTCCAGTCTAAATTCTCCTGCTGAAATGTGATTGAGCTGTTCCAGAACAGGCGCTAGAGCCAGCAAGGTGAGAGTTAATTTCTTGGTAACAAGGGTTTAATTTAAGGTAATTATTGCTGTGTTAAAGAAGCAGCCTCCTCCATTATTTATTTACAACATGCACATTAAAATGCTTAACTAGAGCTCAACCCTATTAAGCTGATCTGCAGCATCAGCACATGGAGGCGGTTTTGATCAGAACTTATCCTCTTTCTTGTTTGTGAAATGCAGACCTTAAAGCTTGGCTGATGTGGGGAAGGGATTTCTTAGGAGGCAAGAAGTGAAGCTGTTATTCCCCCTCTTATCTGGGCCTAAAATCGGAACTGAGCAGTGAGCCACAGTGAAAATGTGCAAATATGGAATATTCCCATGTAAGAGAGCATGGCTGGGAGCTCGTGCCAGCTTTCGTTTGGGGTTTGGAGTCAAACAAGAGCCATGGCAGGGTGTGTGGTGTGGCGAAGCCCATCCAGATGTTATTGTTTTTGTCAGGGGGATTGTACAGTCAAGAAGGACGTGGAAGTGTTAGAGTGAGTCCAGAGGAGGCCACAAGGATGCTCAGAGGGCTGCAGCGGCTCTGCTATGAGGACAGGCTGAGAGAGTTGAGACTCAGCAGCCTGGAGAAGAGAAGGCTTCCAAGAGACCTTGGAGTCGCCTTCCAGGATCTGAAGGGGGCTACAGGAAGGCTGTGGAGAGACTATTGACAAAGTCTTGTAATGACAGGATGAGGAGGAATGGGTTTAAACTGGCAGAGGGAAGATTGAAAGTGGATGTTAGGAAGATGTTTGCAGTGAGGGTGGTGAGACACTGGCATAGGTTGCTCAGGGAGGTTGTGGTTGCTCCCTCCCTCGAGGTGCTCAAGGCCAGGTTGGATGAGTCGTTGAGTGACCTGTTCTAGTGGGAGGTGTCCCTGCCCATGGCAGGGGCTTGGAACTGGCTGAGCTTTGAGGTCTCTTCCAACCTAAACCATTCTATGGTTATTGGGGGTTTAAGCTCCTGCCCCATGCAATGTGTGTTTTAGTCACCACCTCTCCTGTAACGCAAAAGGCTCTGTCTCCAGACAGTGCCAGCAACAGAGTGAGGAGCTCTGGTGTCAGCTCCCTCTATCAGAAGGAGTCTTCATAAGGCTTTAAAATGTTTTGATGGTGTGAAGGAACATTAAGCAATGTAGACAATGAGCTCATGTTGAAGAGCACCCTCCTTTTTTATGCAGGGCACTAAAACACTCTGGAGTGGCTTCACAGTCTCAAAACACAAGGTCCTGAGCATTCAGCATGCTGTTATTTGGCTGATTTTTCCTTTCTCTCCATTACAAACCATGGTCCTGAGTGTTTATCCTTCCCTGACTCACAGCAAAAAGGATGAGATCACAGTTTGACTAAATCCCAGCATGATGGAGATTGGACAGGGCTTCTGGGGATTATCCAATCCAACGCTCTTGCTAAGGTAGGATCACCCACAGCAGATTGCCCAGGATGGCAATGTCCTCCATAGACTCTCTTGGCAAGCTCAAGTACCCTCACAACAAAGAAGTTCTTCACATTGAGATGAAATCTCCTGGATTCCAGTTTGTGTCCATTCCCCCCTGTCCTGTTACCGGGCACCACTGAAAGTAATTACACCACTAAACTCATGAAACTCATCCTGTGCTCACCCCTAAGTGAGCACATGTGGCTAGGGAAGAGACAAGATCCCCTCCATCAGAACCACTAGCAGGTTATTCCTTGGAGATGGCTTTAAGCTCATTACCTCCCACAGCAGGATTATTTCTAGGCACATCCAGCATCTCAACAAACCATGGGCAGGCAGGAGGCTACATGTCTCACCTACCTGGGGCATGGATGTCATAGCATCATAGATTGGTTTGGGGTGGAAGGGATCTTTAAAGGTATTCCAGCCCAATCCTCCTGCAGCAACCAGGCACATCTTCCACTACTTAGGACTTAGGGGTGCTGGTGGACAAGAAGTTCAATATGAACTGTCAGTGTGCTCTTGCAGCCCAGAAAGCCAACCAGAGCCTGGGCACTATCAAGATAAGTGTGGCCAGCAGGGTGAGAGAAGTGATCCTCCCCCTCTACACCATACTGCTGAGATCCCACTTGGACTACTGTGTCCAGTTCTGGAGCTCCTGGGACAAGAGTGCTAAGGAGGTGCTGGAAGGTGTCCAGAGAAGGGCCACGAGAATAAGAAGAGGGCTGGAGCTGCTCTGCTGTGAGGAAAGACTCAGGGAGTTGGGGCTGTTCAGTCTAGAGAGGAGAAGACTCCCAGCTGACCTTATTGTGACCTGTCAGTATCTCAAGTGGCCTACAAGAAAGCTGGGGAGGGACTTTTTAGCATGTCAGGTAGTTATAGGATTGGAGAGAATGGAACCAAGCTAGAAATGGGTAAATTCAGACTGGATGTGAGGAAGACATTGTTCAGCATGAGGGTGATGAGAGCCTGGAAGGGGTTACCCAGGGAGGTGGTGGAAGCCTCATCCCTGGAGGTGTTTACGGCCAGTCTAGATGAAGGTCTGATCTAGTGTGAGGTGTCCCTGCCCATGGCAGGGGGGGTGGAACTAGATGATCCTTGTGGTCCCTTCCAACCCTGACTCATTCTATGATGGCATGTAGGTTTCTACTACACTTACTCTCCTTTGGTGGGAGCTGGGATTATGTGCAAGACAAAAAAAGCCTCCTGCAGCACCTCTGCTCTGCAGACATGAGTTTTCAGTGGGTGCACATCAGTGCCTGGTGAGAACTGTGAGGGAGAGGTGGCATTGTAGGTGATGAGGAGCACAGGCTGCCTTATGCATGGTGTGGTATGGAGGTCGGCAGTGTCCTCAACATGGAAACGTTCACATGTGGCAAAAGAAGTCAGGTTGGAGCTGCAGCTTCTCTAGCAATGGGCAGCAGCCAGCAGGAAGTGTTGGTGATGAAGTGAGAAGCCTAACAGCACCCACTCTGCCTGAAACATGTGGGCATAGGTTTTCCACGATGGCCAGGAAGGAGAGAAAGCATCTTAGCAGATTTGGCAGTGCTGGGCTAATGGTTGGGTTCCATGATCTTAAAGGGCTTTTCCAACCTCAACAATTCTGTGGCTCTATGATTAAATGACAGCAGGAGGAGTTCCTGCTGGAAATGGGTGACAGTTTGCCAGCAGCAGAGGAGAGGAATCTGGTGACATTTCCAGCTAAATATGTGGTTAGTCCTTAAAGGTTATTAAGGGAAAGATGGAGGCTGGAGCTGGTCCTGGTTTGCAGTTGCCCTCGGTTTTGGAAGGGGGTTTGGGCAGCTGCTGTCTTCTGGCATTTGGCCACTAGATGCCCCTGTACATTGCAGGCAGGACGTGGCCACTGCCAGCCCCTTGGCCAACACCGACGCAGTGGCTGGGAGCCACTTAGCATCTCCATCACCCTCTCATCATTCTTTGGGCACTTCGTGTCCCAGTATAAACGCTCTGTGAGAGTCAGGTTCTGCTGAGAGCCCTCCTGCCCAAACGGGAGCAGCAAGGACTGCAAAACTGGCTGTCTCTCCAGATGAGGAGGTAAATTCTCTGCACCCCTTAGACCTTTGCCCCTTATGCCCAGGTTCACTGCCTGCTTACATTTCACTATAAACACATTTCAGTATCTGAAGGAAACCTACAACAGAGACTCAAGTGTCAAGTGGTTGGGGCCAATCCCTTTTCAGTGGTCAGCAGTAATAAGCCAAGGTTGTGGTTGTGGCCAGGAGGAGGTTGCTCTCTTCTCTCAGGTGGCCAGCACCAGAACGAGAGGACACAGCCTCAGGCTGTGCCAGGGGAGATTTAGGCTGGAGGTGAGGAGAAAGTTCTTCCCTGAGAGAGTCATTGGACACTGGAATGGGCTGCCCGGGGAGGTGGTGGAGTCGCCGTCCCTGGAGCTGTTCAAGGCAGGACTGGACGTGGCACTTGGTGCCATGGTCTGGCCTTGAGCTCTGTGGAAAAGGGTTGGACTTGATGATCTGTGAGGTCTCTTCCAATCCTAATAATACTATGATACTGTGAAGGAGCAACAGATACAAACTGGAACATAGAAGATTTCACCTCAGCATGAGGAGAAACTTCTTTCAGTGAGGGTGACAGAATCACACAGAATCACAGAATTAACCAGGTTGGAAATGACCTTTGAGATCATCGAGTCCAACCTACCACCTAACACCTTCTAATTAGCTAACCCATGGCACTAAGTGCCTCATCCAGTCTCCTTTTAAACACCTTCAGGGACAGGGACTCCACCACCTCCCTGGGCAGCCCATTCCAATGCCAATCACTCTTGCTGTGAAGAACTTCTTCCTAACATCCAGGCTGAACCTGCCCTGGTGCAGCCTGAGGCTGTGTCCTCTTGTTCTCTCACTGGGTGACTGGGAGAAGAGACCAACCCCATCTGCCTACAGCTTCCCTTCAGGTAGTCCCTAATGTCCTCCACCAGTCCCTCTTTGTCAGTACTAGATCCAGAAGAGCACCTCTCCTTGTCAGCTTTCAACCTGACTCAGTCTGTGACTCCGTGACGGAGTATTTTGGGCTGTTATGTCAGTAGCTTTTCTTCAGCAATGGTTGGAGCTCAGGAAAAGCAGGCTTGGTCCTCCTGGGCTTTTACCTATCATTTGACAAAGTGCATGCATGGCCTCAACATTCACTGCAGAATTAATCACCCCTGACAGCCCAAGCACAGCCTTGTGTGAGAGGACAGAGTTCCAGCGAGGCCACCGGCTCCTGCCAGCCGTCCCCCAGCCTCAGCCACCTGAGCTCATTGCTGGCAAACATTCATTTTTTCGGTGTGTCCCCTGGGCAGAAGTTCATTTTTTAGTGTGATTGGCAGGGCCAAGTGACAGAAGTGCTTTTCTTGGGCAACAGGCAGGAGAGAAAGGAAGCCTTTGTCAGCATGGGGCTGCCACTCTTTTTGGGTGACACCTTTCTTCCAGACCTGCCAGCCTGCCTGAAAATGGCAGTGATTTGTTCTGTAACTCCTTGTGGACATGCCTCTGCTCCCAGCAGGCAGGTCTATTTATAACTGGAGTTTATAACTCTAGGTTAGCCCCCAGTTGTACACAACCAGTGTCATTAGGCTGAGAAAAGATTGTGGCAAGAGTTGAGGAGTATTTTTATGATTTTCTCTTAGTTTAGCTCAAAATTTAACAGTCTGAGTGCAATGGTGGTAATATTTCTCCTGCAATCATGGAGTACCTGAGTCTGCATCCTGCAAAAGCAGCACAAAACCCAGCATCCTTCTGCATGTCATCACCTCTGTCCTCTCAGCTTGCATCTCCAGGGATACACTGTGTTGAATTCAGTGGCTCCAAACATCTAAAATGCAAACCATAAGCATCACTTCTACAAGCATGATCTTGGATGGTAGGGACCTTAAAGATCACAGACTCACAGGATGTCAGGGGTTAGAAGGGACCCAAAAAGATCACCAAATGCAACCCCTCACCAGAGCACAATCATACAGTCTAGCTCAGGGCACACAGGAACACATCCAGACAGGCCTGGAAAGGCTCCAGAGAAGGAGACTCCACAACCTCTCTGGGCAGCCTGTGCCAGTGCTCTGGGATGCCTCCAGTAAAGAAGTTCCCCCTTGTGTTGAGCTGGAACCTCCTGTGCTGCAGCTTCCATCCATTGCTCCTTGTCCTATCCCAGGGAGCAGTGAGCAGAGTCTGTCCCCCCCCTTCCTGACTCCCAGCCCTCAGATAGGTTTAAACATTGATTAAATCCCCTCTCAGTCTTCCCTTCTCCAAACTAAGCAGCCCCAGGTCCCTCAGCCTCTCCTCATCAGGCAGTGCTCCAGTCCCCTCATCATCTTTGTAGCCCTTCACTGGACCCTCTCCATCTGATCCCTGTTCCTCTTCAACTGGGGAGCTCAAAACTGAAGGGAGTACTCCAGATGAGATCTCACCAGGGCAGAGTAGATGGGATGGAGAATCTCCCCTGATCTGCTGGTCAGACTCTGCTTAATGCACTCCAGGACCTCATTGGTCTTCTTGGCTACCAGGGCACATTGCTGTGCCATGGATGTTCTCTTCCAGCACTCCCAGGTCTCTCTCCACAGGGCTGCTCTCCAGCAGTCACCTTCCAGCCTGTACTGCTGCAGTTTATTATTCCTCCCCAGGTGCAGGACTCTGCACTTGTCCTTGTTGAACCTCATTTGGTTCTTCTGTGCCCAGCTCTATCTGTCCAGGTCTCACTGGATGGCTGCACAGCCTGCAGCTGTATCAGCCAAGTCTCCCAGTTTGGTGTCATCAGCAAACTTGCTGAGCAGACTCTGTCCCCTCATCAATATCATCAATCATGAAGATGTTGAACAGCACCGGATCCAGCACTGGGTCATCCAGTTCCAACTCTACTGCCATAAGCAGGGACACCTCCCAGTAGAACAGGTCCCTCAAGGCCTCATTCAGCCTGGCCTTGATCACCTCCAGGGATGAGGAGGCATCCACAGTCTCCCTGGGCAACCTGTGCCAGTGGCTCACCACCCTCATTGGAAAGAATTTCTTTATAATCTTTCTTTAATATAAAATATTTCTTCATAATTTCTTTATAATCTCCCTCAAGCTTCAATCCATTCCCTCTCATCCTATCACTACCTGCCCTTGTAGGAATGCCCTGCCAAGCTTTCTTGTTCAATCCATTCCCTCTCATCCTATCACTACCTGCCCTTGTAGGAATGCCCTGCCAAGCTTTCTTGTTCAATCCATTCCCTCTCATCCTATCACTACCTGCCCTTGTAGGAATGCCCTGCCAAGCTTTCTTGTTCAATCCATTCCCTCTCATCCTAGCACTACCTGCCCTTGTAGGAATGCCCTGCCAAGCTTTCTTGTTCAAGTGGCCTGGGTTTACTGAGCAGACATGGAGGAACTTGTGCAGGTGTTGGCTTTGGAGTGGTCGACCAAACTGTCCCTCTTAGCCACCAGGAATTGCCAGATGTAGCAGGCTCCTCAAGTGTAAAGGCTCAACTCATGTTTCTTGTGTTTGACTCAAAATTATGAGGATTTAGCTGTGGATAGGCTGCTGCTGGTCTCTTCTCACAGGTCGCTGGAGACAGAACAAGGGGGAATGGCCTCAAGCTGAGGCTGGCAAGGTTCAGATTGGACATTAGGAAAAAGTTTTTCATGAAGAGAGTGATCAGGGACTGGAATGAGCTGCCCAGGGAGGTGCTGGAGTCACCCAGCCTGGGTGTGTTTAAGGGTGGTTTGGATGTGGTGCTTGGGGCTATGGTTGAAGGTGAATCTTGTAGAGAAGGGCTCTGGGTTGGACTTGGTGCTCCTGAGGGGCTTTGCCAACCTGCATGCTGCTGTGATTCTGTGTGATTCTGTGCCCCTAGTAGAGTACGATAAGGCTGAGTGAGAAGCATGACAGAAGCAAGGCCTCAAGTGCACAATCCATTTCTTTGGATGAATTTTCCCTGAAATAAAACCTTCTACAAGTTAAAATGGGACCTCTCTTACTTTCTGAGCAACACCAATAAAAAACAAGTCCCAGGAAAAACATCTTCCGAGTTCTCTCCCTGTAAGCGTCCTGCCTTCCAGCATGCCTTCCTTGTTTAAATGCCTGCTAAACCCACCTCCCTCCTTTCCTTCATCATATTCCCAGTCCCTTTCCATCTCCAGAAATAAATCTGAATGTCTCTTGAACTCATTTATACTGCTCGATTGCCTTCCCCAGCCTAACTCATTCCATATGGCCGTTGCTCTTTGCATGGAGCAGTTCTGCCTGGGTTCCCTCATTTACTTCCAAGATTCTTAATTTTATGAACAATTTCCTAACAATCAGATCAATTAGAATGTGGAAAAGTCCTCCAAGGGAAGCTGTAGGATCCCTGTCACTTGGAGAATGCAAATTTGGGCCAGACAAAGCAATTCCGCTTTTCCTCGGTGGAACAATCCCCTTGGAAGGGCTGATCTAATAAAGCAGAGATTTTCCATCCTTACATTCCTGGGGCCTGATCCTCCTCCCAGTGACACCAGTGGCTTACTGGGGAAGAAGCTGGGTTCCCTCTGCTCATCACACCGGGGCCCTGCTCTTTTCCACACGATGCAAAAATCACTTTGGGTTATTTAGGCTTCTTTTCCCAATTATTGCTTTGCCGCTGCCTCGCTGCTTTCTTTCCCACCCCCACCCCCCCTATTTATTCTGAGTAATGCCTGACACATGCTTATTTCATGCTTCATACCGACATATTTCAACGAAAGGCAAACAGAAAGGATGAAACCAATCCAGTTTTAATGGATCAAATACCATCCTACTAAAAACCACAATTTTCAAATCAAGGTTTTTTATTGAAGCAGACTCTGTCAGCGCAGAGCATCCTACCCAAACCCAGGCTTTGCTTTGGCTCTTTCTTTTGGCCTTCTCAAACTCTTGCCCAGCAGCCTCTTTTATTTCACCCCCCTCATCTCAAACAGGTAATTTTCCAATCAGGCCCATTATCCCAAATCAATTTTCATTTACCAAAAAGACATAATTACAAGAATTAGCCCCAACCAGCTTATTTTTTTTTTGCAATCCCTTTCGCCTGCTAACTCAAACCACATCTATCTGCCAGCAGGAATGCTGCTGGAGAGCAGTGGAACTCTACTCCAAACAACGCATTCTTATTCAAATTCCTATATATTTTAATCAGAAAAACCTTGTATTATCTGCAACCAATCTCTTCCAAGTCAGCCTGTCTTGTTTGGTTTGAGTCAGACCACTTCTCCTCACCCCCTCCTTTATATGGAATTAATCTAGTGCCCAGAGTGAATTCACTGCCTAATGACTTTGATATAAGGACACAAGCAAGTTGTTTTCAGTAGATCTATAACAAACAGCTATAATGCTGATATTTACCAAATCAAAACAGGGTTTTATTGAAAGCAGGAGGAATTCTCAGCAAGGATTAGATTATTTTTTTTTCCTTGCCTTTTTGTGGCTGGAGTGGTTTGGGGTTGGAAGAGTGAAGGACCAAAGGGGAGATTATCTCCACCCTCCAAAGTTTGCTGGCTCGGCACAGAGAACCACAGAACCCCAGTATGGTTGGGGCTGGAAGGGGATCTTTCATCCAACACCCCTGTTAAAACAGGATCACCCAGAACAGTTGTGCCAGGGGAGGAATAGGGTGGATATTAGGAGGAAGTTCATCCCAGAGAGAGTGATTGGCATTGGAATGGGCTGCCCAAGGAGGTGGTGGAGTCACCATCCCTGGAGGTGTTGAAGCAAAGCCTGGATGGGGCATGGTCTGGTTGATAGGATAGAGCTAGGTGCTAGGTTGGCCTGGATGATCTTGGAGGTCACTTCCAACCTGGTTGATTCTACGAGGCCTTGAGGGACCTGTTCTAGTGGGAGGTGTCTCTGCCTATGATGGGGAGTTGAAACTGGATGAGTTTAGAGGACACTTTGAGGACTCTTCCATCCTGGTTGATTCTATGATTCTATGAACAGGCTGCCCAGAATCATGTCTGAGCAGGTTTGGAATCTCTCCAGAGAAGCAGACTTCAGATCTCTGGGCAGCCTTGTCCAATGTTACAACATCCACAAAGTGAAGTTTCTCCTCATGTTCAGATGGAAACTCCTGGGTTCCAGTTTGTGTCTGTTGTCCCTTGTCCTATGTCCTGCTGAGGAGAAAAGTCTGGCCCCACCTGCTGACCTCCCACCTTTTAGATGCTACTCAACATTGAGAAGATCTCCTCTCAGCCTTCTCTTCTCCAGGCTAAATGGTCCCAGGTCTCTCATCCTTTCTTCCTGGGAAAGAGGTATTCACAGCATCTTTGACTGGAGGATCCCATGTGGTGCTGTCCCTACCATAATTTCCCAAAAGCCAGAAATGTGGGAGGTTCTGTGGCCACAACTTGCATGGGAAATTTCATCTCCGTGGACGAATGGGACCCTTCTTCCAGCTGTGGGCCAGTGGAGATCTACTTTCTAAGTGCTGGCACTAGCCTTGCTGGATCTTCTCCATCTCTGAGTTGTGGTGTTGAGAAGAGATTTCTCTGCTCTCAGCTTTCACTTCTCTTGGCCAAATGACAGGTTCTCCTTTCCTCAGGGTATCTTGGGGTAATTCTCTCTGCTGGCTCTAGCTCCAGCTGAGCTTCCTTGCACATGGATGACCAAATTCCATGATTCTCCATTAAGGAAGGTCTCAACTCAGTCTTATAAAGTGGCAGTAAAACTTTCCAGTCCTGAGTAGGTTCACACCACATGATATGTCCCTCAGCTGCCTACGTTTTCCTGCTCTGTGGTTGAAACTCCAGCTGCTTGTTCTCATGACCATACTGATCTCACCTAGCTTTGGCAACCATCACAAAGTGAAATATTTGGTCTACATAGTGTAAGAGAGAAAGGTGCTTCCTAAGGACAGGTCCTCATATATTAGGGTCACCCTTGGGATATGCTGGTTTTCCTCCAAAATTGTGAGATGGAGCAGGCAGCAAGAGCTGGGTGGATAGGATCACAGAATGATTGGGGTTGAAAGGGATATCCATGGATCATTGAGTCTAACCCCCCCTGCCAGAGCAGGACCGTAGAATCTAGCTCAGGTTGCACAGGAGCACATCCAGATAGGCCTTGAAAGTCTCCAGAGAAGTAGACTCCACAAGCTCTCTGGGCAGCCTGTTCCAGTGCTCCATGACCCTTACAGTAAAGAAGTTCTTCTTCACATTGAGGTGCAACTTCCTGTGCTGTAGTTTATGCTCATGACTCCTTCTCCTACCACAGGGTGCAAATGAGAAGAGTTTGTCCCCTCTCTTGACCCCTGAGCCCTCAGATATTTATAAACTTTGCTTAGATCCCCTCTTACCAAAAAGCCCCAGGTCCCTCACCCCTCCTCACAGGGCAGTGCTCCAGCCCCTTCATCATCTTCATAGCCTCAGCTGGACGGTGTCCAGTAGATCTCTCTCCCTCTTGAACTGGACAAAGGCATGGACCAGAGCACAAGAGAGTGTGCCGGTCCCAGGTAGTTGGCAAATGAGTAGCCCCACCAACATAGTGCCAGGATGGGAGAGAAAGGCACTTGGGCTTCATGACACCATCAAGTCCCAGTTTCCAGCCCTGCCACCTCTTTTCCCAGTGGCTGATGAGAAGGTGATAGTGGGAGTGCTTCAGTCCCTGCCAGGCAGCTGGGAAGCCAACCTGGCTAAATTCATTTACTCCTCTGCCTGCTCCTTCATTTATTGAGAGGCTTGGCAGTATTCTGCCATTTCAACAGAATTAAATATTAATTTTCTCCTCAATTCTCCATCATTTTATTTTATTAACATTTTTACAAGGTTAGAGAGGAGGTTTTCTTTGCCCCACCCCAAACGGGTGCCAATAAAACCTCTACACCCTACCGCAGCCTCGGGTACTGCAACTTTGTAAAGAGAAATACATTATGCAGAGAAATTATTTTCATATATATATATAAATAAAAGAAAGGGCATAAAACTTTATTGGTGCTGTATTTCCTACCCTTCTGCTGCAGAAAGCCAACTTTCTCAAGTGTTGCACACCAAGCGTGCAGCCCTGAGAAGAAGGACAGAGGGAAATAAACTTTGGCACAGACTTGAGGATCTCTGAGAGCACTTCCAATCGTTTTTAACTAGGAAAATAATAGCTTGATTTTAGGGTCTGGTGCCTGAGGAGATGAAATGGGTTTAGAGGAGAGCAGCCAGTTCAGAGGGGAGCAGCAATTTAAGAGGAAAGCAGCCTTTAGATAGAGAAACTGGGAGTCACAGAATCCCAGCATGCTGGGAGGTAGAAGAGACCTCCATAATTCAGATAATCCAACTTCCCTGCTGAAATAGTATAACCCAGAGAAAGCTGCCCAGGATAACCTTGAGGTGAGTTCAAAATCTCTCCAGAGGAGACTCCACAACCTCTCAGAGTAGCATGCTCCAGAGATCCAACAACCTTAAAGTGAAAAACTTTATCCTTGTGTTCAGGAAGGATCTCTTGGGTTCCAATTTGTGCCCTTTGCTGCTTGTCCTGCCACTTAGCACCACTGAAAATAGTCTGACAACATCCTCTTGCCCTCCACCCTTTAAATCACAGTATCACACAGTATCACAGTATCAGCAAGGTTGGAAGAGACCTCACAGATCATCAAGTCCAACCCTTTACCACAGAGCTAAAGGCCAGACCATGGCACCAAGTGCCACGTCCAGTCCTGCCTTGAACAGCTCCAGGGACGGCGACTCCACCACCTCCCCGGGCAGCCCATTCCAGTGTCCAATGACTCTCTCAGGGAAGAACTTTCTCCTCACCTCCAGCCTAAATCTCCCCTGGCGCAGCCTGAGGCTGTGTCCTCTCGTTCTGGTGCTGGCCACCTGAGAGAAGAGAGCAACCTCCTCCTGGCCACAACCACCCCTCAGGTAGCTGCAGACAGCAACAAGGTCACCCCTGAGCCTCCTCTTCTCCAGGCTAACCAATCCCAGCTCCCTCAGCCTCTCCTCGTAGGGCTGTGCTCAAGGCCTCTCCCCAGCCTCGTTGCCCTTCTCTGGACACGCTCAAGCATCTCAATGTCCCTCCTAAACTGGGGGCCCCAGAACTGAACACAGCACTCAAGGTGTGGTCTTAGCAGTGCAGAGTACAGGGGCAGAATGACCTCCCTGCTCCTGCTGCTATCTCAGTCTTCTCCAGGCTAAACAGCCCCAAGTCCCTCAGCCTCTCCTCCTCAGAGAAATGCTCCATTCCCTCATCATCTTTGTAGTCTCTGCTGGACTCTCTGGTAGTTCTCTGCCTCTTTTGAAGCAGGAAGCCCAGTGCTGGATCCAGTACTTTGCACATGGCCTCATGAAAGCAAAGTGAAGGGAGAGGAGAACATCTCTCAACCTCTTCTGAGGTCACACCTCAGAAGACCAAATGCCTTCTTGGCCAAGAGGGCACATTGCTGGCTCGTGTGAACTTCTTGTTCACCAACACTCCCAGGTCCTTCTCTGCAGAGCTGCTTTCCACCCCTCATCTGTAGTGTTGCATGGGGTTATTCCTCCCCATGGGCAGAAACTGGTGAGACCTCATCTTCAGAACTGCATTCAGTTTTGGGCTCCCCAGTTGAAGAGGGACAGGGATCCCTCAAGAGAGACCAGTGGAGGGCTACAAGGATGATGAGAAGGCCTGATGAGGAAAGACTGAGGGACCTGGGGCTGTTTAGTCTGGAGAAGAGAAGACTGAGAGGGGACCTAATAAACATCTATAAATGTCTGAGGGTTGGGGGTTGGGGAGGGAGCACAGGCTCTGCTCACTGCTCCCTGGGATAGGACAAGCAGCAATGGATGGAAGCTGCAGCACAGGAGGTTCCAGCTCAATACAAGGGGGAACTTCTTGACTGGAAGGGTCCCAGAGCACTGGCACAGGCTGCCCAGAGAGGTTGTGGAGTTTCCTTCTCTGGAGCCTTTCCAGGCCTGTCTGGATGTGTTCCTGTGTGCCCTGAGCTAGATTGTGTGGTCCTGCTCTGGCGAGGGGTCAGACTCAATGATCCCTTTGGGTCCCTTCTAACCCCTGACATCCTGTGAGTCTGTGATCTTTACCATCCAAGATCATGCTTGTAGAAGAAGTGATGCTTACAGTTTGCATTTTAGATGTTTGGACACACTGAATTCAACACAGTGTATCCCTGGAGATGCAAGCTGAGAGGACAGAGGTGATGACATGCAGAAGGATGCTGGGTTTTGTGCTGCTTTTGCAGGATGCAGACTCAGGTACTCAATGATCTTTTTGGGTCCCTTCCAACCCATGACACCCTGTGAGCCTGTGTGATCCTGTGACCCTACCCTTGACCCACTTGAACTTCCTTTCTGCCCATGGGAAGACCACACTGGTAAGGCAGAATGCCTTGGAAACCCTCCTAGAGCCAGACGATCACTCAGGATTGAAAGCAGCCAAGAATCTGGTCTGGCTCTTAAGGCTTTATGAGGGAAATTTGTTTACAGATCAATACTGGGCCAGGCAAGCTTGTGCAGCCCTTCTACAGCACTTATTCACCCAAACCTTTAGTATTTGATAATGTTATTTAATAAAACCTGTTACAAGGTTCTTAAATAACTCTTTATGACCCTTTTATGATTTATGCCACGACACATAACCTCGGGTGGATATATTTCATGTTATTACAGATGTGTAAACTGATATTAATTGTACCCATTTTCCCCTGAAGTATAAGACCCTCTTTTTATTATTTTTTTTCCCCCCACACTTCTTTTTTTTTTTCCCCTTGGCTACCTAACTAGACATTTAATAATTTCTACAGAAGGTAAAAGCAGCACATCTAGTTAAAACAAAAAAAAAATTAAAAATAAAACTGTTCTACCAAAAAAAGGGTTGAAAAATGTTTGTGCAGCTCTGCCTTTCATTTTAAATTAATATAAATGTTCATATATGTCATAAATTTAAGCTGCAAGTAAATTACTGCCAAGTTCTGAGCCCATCTCATGTTTGAATCCCCCAGTAAAATAGGAAACATTTGTTGAATCAGTCTGCTGAAAGCAGCAAGGAAATGATGTAATGTTTATGAAATATGCAGGTTTGATACAATCCAATTAGCACTCTGGGTTGCTGGAGGGGGGAACTGGCTGTGGAATTAGGGATGGCCCCCACGGCAGCAAGGATGAGTGGATGTAAATCGAGGGTTTCCCAGAGGGTTTCTTAGGGAAAGCTGTGATGTTTTCCCTTCTTGATGAGTAAAATGCCCATTAAGAGCTGCTGTCTTGCTGTGCAGTAGAGCCAGCACAGCATTCTCTCTCTCCAAGGCCTTTTTGGTACTGGTAGAGAGTAGCTGAACATGCGCCAGCAGTGTGCCCAGGTGGCCAAGAGAGCCAATGGCATCCTGGCCTAGATCAGGAAGCGTGTGACCAGCAGGACAAGGGAAGTTATTCTGCCCCTGTACTCAGCAGTGGTCAGGACACATCCTGAGTGCTGAGTCCAGTTCTGGGCTCCTCAATTCAAGAGATGTTGGAGAATTCTTGTTAGCAGAGCACACAGAATTGATAAACATGAGCAACCCATGCTGGGAAGACCTTGAATCCATCTTGGGAGCTTCCCCCCACATGCAGCTGCAGGGGGTGGAGTGCAGCTGCAGGTGGGCAGAGTTTAGCCAGCCCCAGAGGCTGACCCTCAGATTGTTATGGTATGCTGACCTATCTATGCCTTACAAGTAACTCTGGACCCTCTGACTGTAACCAATCTTGTTGGAGCACGTCTCTTGCTAGAATGCATTTAAGTCACCGTATCACAGAAATAAAGTGGATTTGACCATTTAACCACATTAGTGAACAAAGAGTCATCTTCCCATAGTGCTCCACAGGATTAAACTCCAACAAAGAGAGATGTTGAAGTGCTGGAAGGTGTCCAGAGAAGGGCAGCAAGGATGGGGAGGCGTCTGGAACACAGCCCAGTGAGGAAAGGATGAGGGAGCTGGGGGTGTGCAGCCTGCAGCAGAGGAGGCTCAGGGCAGAGCTCATTGCCGTCTGCAGCTACCTGGAGGGAGGCTGTAGCCAGGTGGGGTTGGGCTCTGCTGCCAGGCAACCAGCAACAGAAGGAGGGGACACAGTCTCAAGTTGTGCCAGGGCAGGTTCAGGCTGGATGTTAGGAGGAAGTTGTTGGCAGAGAGAGTGATTGGCATTGGAATGGGCTGCCCAAGGAGGTGGTGGAGTCACTGTCCCTGGAGGTGTTGAAGCAAAGCCTGGATGAGGCACTTAGTGCCATGGTCTGGTTGATTGGCCAGGGCTGGGTGCTAGGTTGGACTGGCTGAGCTTGGAGGTCTCATCCAACGTGGTTGATTCTATGATTCTATGATTCATGGGATAAGCACAGGAAGCTCCCATCCCTGGAAACTGAAAGTTTCGCTTTCAGTGAATGGTACTGAGGGTGGTGAGACATTGAGCCCAGGTTTCCCAAAGAAGTGGTAGATGCCTTATTCCTGGAAACATTCCAGGATGGGTTGGGTGGGGCTCTGAGCAACCTCATCTAGATGCCTCTTTGCCTACTGCAGGGGATTTGGACTAGATGACCTTGAAAAGTCCCTTCCAACCCATGCTTCTGTGATTCTGTCAGCTCATTCAACATAGCTGTGCCCAGCAAAGAAAAATATGATAACACACAATAATATCCCAAACTAGAGCTAAAATGCCAGGATCTGCAGCCTGGCTGGCTGACCTTACAGGATTTTCTATCCCCAGAATTTCACAGGTTCACAGATTGTATCGAGTTGGAAAGGGACCCTCAAAGGTCATCTTGTCCAGCACCCCTGCAGGCAGCACTGATACCTCCAACTACATCAGGTTGCCAAGGGACACATCAAATCTAATCTTAAAGGTCTCCAGAGGCAGGGTCTCCACCACATCCCTGGGCAACCTATTCCAGTATTTCACCATAGAATCATAGAATCAGTCAAGGTTGGAAGAGACCACAGGAATCAACTAGTTCCAATCCCCTGCCATAGGCAAGGACACCTCACACTAGATCAGGCTGTCCAGAACCTCATCCAGCCTGGCCTTAAACATCTCCTTGGGCAACCTGTTCCAGAGTGTCACCAGCCTTATGGCAAAGAACTTATTCCTAATACCCAGTCTGAATCTACCCATCTCTAACTTAGTTCCATTCCCCCCAGTCCTATCACTACCTGGCAGCCTAAAAAGTCCCTCCCCAGCTTTCTTGTAGGCACCTTTAAGATACTGAAAGGCCACAATAAGGTCTGCTGGAATCCTTCTCCTCTCCAGTCTGAACAGCCCCAAATCCCTCAGTCTCTCCTCCTATGAGAGGTGCTCCAGCCCCCTGATCATCACCATTCTCCTTGTCAAGAACTTCCTCCTGATGCCCAACCTAAATCTCCCCTGCTCCAGTCACAAACCATTGCTCTTGCAGTCTGCGTCTCTGCAAACGATGACCGCAGCTGAGGATACCCCAAACATCAAAAAGAAGGAGAAAAAAGCAAAGATACCTTTCTCTTCAACTGTGATTTACAAAACATTTCAGTGTCTGGAACAAGGGACGTTAGTCTTGATTATTTCCTTATGATATTTATTCAATTTGTTATACTTAGAGCTCTTCTTGTTTCCTCTTCTATCTCTCCCTCGTCCTGCTCTTCTCTTTCATCCCCACAGCTCTGTTCATTTGTCAAGCACGGCTGAAGGGCGGGGGGGGAAATCAACAGCAGGGGAAAAGAAATGGAAACATGTCATCAGTGTGGCCTCTTTTTTTGTTGTTTTATGGCATGAAATGAACTGCCTGCCCAGGCAGGGAGGGGGGAAATCAAGCAAGCATTTGAAGTCTGACATTATAAGGACCAAAAGCAAAGCATGAAAGCGAGACAGTAATCAAATACGTGGGCAGTGGATCTACCCAAACCTCTGCTAGTGATGGTGGGATGCTGCTGATGGGAGCACATCTGTGTCTGCTGTGAACTGAAGGGGGATTCACATTAAAAACTAGATTAAAAGTAGACGTGCTGGGATTGTAAAGTGGCACAAGTGCCACTCTCAGGCAACCACTGACAGAATGAGGGGACACAGTCTCAAGTTGTGCCGGAGAAAGTTTAGACTGGATGTTAGGAGGAAGTTTTTGCCAGAGAGTGATTGGCATTGGAATGGGCTCCCCAGAGAGGTGGTGGAGTCACCGTCCCTGGAGGTGTTCAAGCGAAACCTGGAAGTGGTACTTAGTGCCATGGTCTGGTTGATTGGCCAGGGCTGGGTGCTAGGTTGGACTGGATGAGCTTGGAGGTCTCTTCCAACCTGCTTGATTCTATGATTCTATGAAACCCAAACCTCTGCTAATGATGGTGGGATTCTGCTGATGGGAGCACATCGGTGTCTGCTGTGAATTTAAGGGGCAATCTAAATAGTAGATTAAAAGTAGCCATGCTGGGATGGCACAAGGGCGCAAGTGCCACTCCCAGGCAACCAGTGACAGAATGAGGGGAAACAGTCTCAAGCTGTGCCAGGGCAGGTTTAGGCTCGATGTTAGAAAGAAGTGCTTGCCAGAGAGAGTGATTGGCATTGGAATGGGCTGCCCAGGGAGGTGGTGGAGTCACCATCCCTGGGAGTGTTTAAAAGGAGACTGGATGAGGCACTTAGTGCCATGAGTTAGTTGATTTTGTGATTCTGAGTCCAACCTTCCACATTACACCACCGTGGCCATTGAACCATGTCCCAAAGTGCCTTGCCTACATGGTTCTTGAACAGCTCCAGGGATGGCGACTCCAGCACCTCCCTGAGCAGCCTCTTCAGGGATGGTGACTCCTGCACCTCTCCGGGCAACCTAATCCAACACCTGAGACCACTCCTGCAGGAACAAAATCGCAGAACCACAGAAACATTCAGGTTGCAAACTCCCCTCAGGATCACCAAGTCCAACAGATATCCCTACTCTACAAGGTTCACTCAACCATATCCAAAAGAGCCACATCTGAATGACTTTTAGATACATCCACTGCCAGATCACAGAATTCCAGAATCCCAGCATGCTGCAAGTTGAAAGGAATCTCTGGGAACCCTCTGATCCAATTGCCCTGATAAATCAGGGTCACCAGCATCATGTTCAGGTGAGTTTGGAATCTCTCCAGAGGAGACTCCACAGTCTCTCTGAGCAGCCAAATTCAGCAAAAACCCTCACAGCAAAACGTTTCCTCATGTTCAGATGGATCCTCATGGATCTGTCTGTGTGCCTATTGCCCCTTGTCCTGTCTCTGGGCACCACAGAAAAGAGCCTGGCCCTATCTTCTTGCTCCCCATCTTTTAGATATTTAGCAGACACTCTCTGAGGCTGCTCTTCCCTGGGCTACACAGCCCCAGGTCTGTGTCTTTCATCATCAGAAAGATGCTCCAGGCCTCTCAGTCCTGTTGGGCAAGAGGACTCCTCTCACTCTTCAACATGCCCATCCCAAGGAAGGAGCAGTAGGGAATCTCTTGAGCTCCTCAGCAAACTGGGTGGGTAATGGATTTTTTGGCTCTCTGGTCAAACACCACCACCATAAAAACCCAAAAATCAGTACAGCACATGTTAAATCTCAGCTTTTTTTGGGGGAAAGAAAAAGTAAAACCCCAAACATGTCATGCTGGGTCAACCTGAAACATCATCTTTGATTCAAATCCCAAGAGCTTTGTTTGGCTCCAGCTAAGTTATTTAACTCTTTTGTCCTAACTTTTGTCTCTTAATTTAGGTCAATTCAGAAAGGAACAAATGCTGCTTGGGAATAAAAGGCTGCAAGGTTTTCCTGGGCAAATGTCAAATGTTTTAGCAAGTCTAAACTGAAATGTTTTGACACTCAAAAAAGAAAAAAACAACAATGAAAAATCTGTGCTTGTTTTTTCCAAGCTGAAATCATGGATTTGAATTTGACCTGAAAGTGTGAAGAATTGCTCTTTTCTTCTAAAACTCCATTTTAAAATGAAATTGCTTGCAGTGGTGAAGACAACAAACCCAAACCCTATGCCCAAGCATAATTCTCTTCTCCTGGTGCAAGGAAAGCTCCCAGAATCACTGTTCAATCTTACTTAGGTAGATGGACAGAGATGTTTATTCTGGAGAAGAGGATGCTGAGAGGGGACCTTATTGCCCTCTACAACTACCTAAAAGGAGGTTGTAGCGAGGCTGGAGCTGGTCTCTTCTCCTGAATCATTAATGATAGGATAAGAGGAAATGGCCTCAAGTTGCATCAGGGGAGGTTTAGGTTGGATGTTGGGAGGAAGCTCTTTCCTGAGCAGGTGGTCAGGCACTGGGACAGGCTGCCCAGGGAGGTGGTGGAGTCACCATCCCTGAAGGTGTTTAAAAGGAGAGCGGTTGTGGCGCTTGAGGCTATGGTCTGGTGATTACGGATGCTGGGATGAAGGTTGGATTGGATGATCATGGTGGACCTTTCCAACCCTAGGTTGGACCTGGTTGTCCTTTCTAACCATAGTGATTCACAGTGATGAGATGTTGTGCTGAGGGATTTGGTTTGGTCAAGGACTTGTCAGTGTGAAACTAATGATTGGACTCGAGGATCTTGAAGGACTTTTCCAATCTAAGAAACTCTGTGATTCTGTAATTCTGAATTTTCCTTTTCCATCCAATAATGATCCAGAAATGATGCAAATGGTTATGTTTTTTTAGGGTGAGGACCCTGACCATCATGTGTAAATCCTATCTTGTTCCTCCCTTCTGCCCTTGTTAAACCTGCCTCTCATTGGTTGCCCAAGGAGGTGGCAGAGTTGCCATCCTTGGAGGTAAAAATGAAATGTTAGAATGTGGCACTTTGGGGCATGGTTTATTGGCAGTCTTAGGTTGAGGGTTTGACTCAGTCACAGAATCACAGAACATCAGAAGTTGGAAGGGACCTCCAGAGATCATGGAGTCCAATCTCCCCTGCCAAAGCAGGATCCCCCAGGGTAGTTGGCATAGGAATGCATCCAGGTAGGCTTTGAAAGTCTCCAGAGAGGGAGACTCCACAACCTTTCTGAGCAGCCTGATCCAGGGTTCTGTCACCCTCACTGGAAAGAAGTTTCTCCTCATGCTGAGCTGAAACCTTCTCTGTTCCAGTTTGTAGCTGTTGCTCCTTGGCTTATTGCTGCTGACCACCAAAAAGAGCTTGGCCCCAGGCACTTGACACCCACCCCTCAGAGATTTGTACACATTGATCAGATCTCCTCTCAGCCTTCTCTTCTCTGGACTAAACAGCTCCAGGGCTCTCAGGCTCTCTCCACAGGGAAAATGCTCAAGTCACCCACAGTCATCCTCATGGCTCTCCACTGGACTGTCTCCAGCAGGTCCCTGTCTCGAACTGGGCAAACCCAAAACTGGACACAATATTCCAGGTGTGGTCTCCCTAGGGCAGGGTAAAGGGAGACAAGAACCTCCCTAGACTTGCTGGATACAATGACCTTAAGAGGTCTTTTCTAACCCAAACAATTCCATGGCTCTATGATTCACTTGCTGGCCAACTGGCTTGTCCAGGGAATTGTCAAGGCCTGCTAAGGTTGGTGCTGATTTTGGTACCATTTGCTCCATTTCGATGCCTGCACTTCTTACAGCTTGGCTGGTTGCTCTATCCTGAGTGAGGCCAGTTTATTTAAGTGGATTTTCAGTGGCATGGGACAGAGCTGGAGGTTACAGCCCACATGTAAAAAATGACCAGCTGATAAGAAATGGGTTTGGATGATGGAGAGAGACAATGGCAGAGATAAAAGAGTAAAAGTCTGTGAGGGAAGCATGGTTCCAAGCTTGTGTTTTCCACATCTCCCCTGCCTGGGCCAAGCAACACTTTATCTTGGCTTTACCATGCCAGATGTGGCTGAGAAGCCCAACTTTGAGGTCAGGCCAGCCCCTTTAGCTATACAAATCATAGAGCCATAGACTGGTTTGGGTTGGAAGGGAACTTTAAAGCTCATCTACTCCAACCCCCACCCTGCAATGAGCAAGAACATTTTCAACCAGATCAGGTCTCTCAGAGTCCACTCCAGCCTAACTCAGAATGGTTTCAGGGATGGGGCTTCAACCACCTCTCCAGGCAGCCTAGTTCAGTGTCTGCCCACCCTCTGTGTAAAACAATTCTTCCTTATATCTAGTCTAAATCACTCCCCCTTGAGTCTAAAACCATCACACCTTGTCCTGTCACAAGAGACCCTGCTACAGTCTATCCCCATCTTTCTGTAGTATCAAAAGACCACAATTAGGCTTCCCAAGAGCTTTTGTTCTCCAGTTTGAATAGCTCCAAATACAGAAGTAATGTCCAACTTGAGCTGGCATGAGAGGCCATCAGCCTAGCTAGTCCCATGGGACCACATGTCTCTTTTCTAGCCTCACCTGGTGCAATGCAGTGAGCTTTGATTTGATGGGACTTGTAAGGAAAGCAGCAAAACTGGTGCAATTCAACCCAGACACCATGAAACACCAGTGTAGGGCTGAGGCACCTCTGCTGAGAGGATAGGCAGAGGGACCTGGGGGGAGTTTCAGCACAGAGAAGAGAAGACTCCAGGGAGGACTTTATAGCTGCCCCTCAGTACCTGAAGAGAACCTACAGGAAATCTGGAGAGGGACTTTTCGTAAGGGTCAAGAGGAAACAATTTTTAGCTGAGGGAGAGTAGGTTTAGACTGAATCTTAGGAAGAAGTCCTTCAGTACGAGGCAGGTGAGACTCTGGAACAGGTTGTCCAGAGTAGTTGTGGATGTCCCCTCCCTGGAAGTGTTCAGGGTCAGGTCAGATGAGAACTTGAGCAATCAAGTGGAGAGGCATCCCTGCTCATAGCAATGAGGCTGAAGTGGGTGATCTCTAACATAGCTTCCAACCTAAGTCATTCTATGATTCTGTGATTGTGTGATTCTATGACTCTGATTCTATAATTCTGATTCTATGACTCTATGATTCTATGCTTCTATGATTCTGTGCTTCTATGATTCTATGCTTCTGTGATTCTATGCTTCTATGATTCTGTGCTTCTATGATTCTATGCTTCTATGATTCTGTGATTCTATGATTCTATGATTCTGTGCTTCTATGATTCTATGCTTCTATGATTCTATGCTTCTATGATTCTGTGCTTCTGTGATTCTGTGCTTCTATGATTCTATGATTCTGTGCTTCTATGATTCTATGCTTCTATGATTCTATGCTTCTATGATTCTGTGCTTCTATGATTCTGTGCTTCTATGATTCTATGCTTCTGTGATTCTATGCTTCTATGATTCTGTGCTTCTATGATTCTGTGCTTCTATGATTCTATGCTTCTATGATTCTGTGCTTCTGTGATTCTATGCTTCTATGATTCTATGCTTCTATGATTCTATGCTTCTATGATTCTGTGCTTCTATGATTCTGTGCTTCTATGATTCTATGCTTCTGTGATTCTATGCTTCTATGATTCTGTGCTTCTATGATTCTGTGCTTCTATGATTCTATGCTTCTATGATTCTATGCTTCTGTGATTCTATGCTTCTATGATTCTGTGCTTCTATGATTCTGTGCTTCTATGATTCTATGCTTCTGTGATTCTGATTCCATGATTCTGTGATTTTGTGACCCTGTGTTTCTGTGACTGTGATTGTATAACTCTGCAATTCTATGACTCTGTGGTTCTATGAATCTGTGATTCTATGATTTATTATTCTATACTTCTATGATTCTGTGATTCTATGGCTCTGATTCTACGATTCTGTGTTTCCTTGATTCTATGACTCTGATTCTATGACTCTGATTGCATGGTTTTGTGATTCTATGTTTCTATGACTGTGGTTCTGTGATTCTGTTGCTGTGATTCTATGACTGTGTGATTCTATGATTCTATGACTCTGGTTCTCTGATTCTGCAATTTCCTGATTCTCTGACTTTGTTTTTGCATGATTCTGTTATTCTGTGATTCTATGACTGTGATTCTGTGATTCTATGATTCTGTGTTTCTATGATTCTGTGACTCATCTGACCCTCTGGTCCAGGCTGATTGCTTCAAGGGGTCTTAGGGCCTCTCAGAGCTGCTGAAGCTATGCATGAGGCTGCTTAGCTCCTCACTCAGGAAAAAAAAAAAAAAACAAAGTGCAATTCCTCAGCTCCTGGCAGCTGGGAGAGTTTACTGTGGAAACTGATACCCTCCTAAGAGTCCTCCTTCGTGACAGTGTCAGTGCAGGTAAGGCTGGGTCAGAGGATTACTCTAGGGCTGCCTGCCATGCTCATTGTCCTCCCAAGCATGAATGAATGGGGTAATTTAAGCCTGGGAAGATAAGGTCCCACCGTGTCTGTCCCAACGGTTGTTATTGGCATTTCCCATGAAGCTGTCAGGTGTGGGCTTAAAGGGGCTTTTATCAAACCATCAGGATATCTGGCTCCTTCCAGGTGCTGAGTGTCTCTGGGAGGCAGCTGCTCTCCGGCCATCAAGTAAGAACTGGCAGAAAAGCTTTAATTACCTCCAGTGCTTGTCACAGGGCTGGCAGAAATTTGCAGAAGGGCTGGCTTGTGGTGGGGACCACATCTAAAGTACATAGGCTATCCCAGCAGAGAACTTTTCCTCCTCAGGCAGTAGAATCATAGAATAAACCAGGTTGGCAGAGACCTCCAAGATCATCCAGTCTAACTTATCACCCAACCCTATCCAATCAACCAGACCATGGCACTAAGTGCCACATCCAGGCTGTGCTTGAATACCTCCAGGGACAACAACTCCACCACCGCCAGCTACACTCAGGTTGCTCCATGAAGCATTTCTCCACTCTTTCTGATTATGTGTTAATGTTTTTCCTTCAAAGCAAGAGGGAGGAAAGCCCTGCCTTATGATGAAAGGCTGAGAGAACTGGGTTTGTGCACTCTCAAGAAGAGAAGGCTTAGGAGAGACCTCATTACTATGGACCAGCACATAAAGGGTGGCTGCCAGGAGGACAGAGACACCCTTTTTACAAGCAGTCACATATGGAAAAGACAAGAGGTGATGGGGTACAATTTATTCCTGGGGAGATTCTCATTGGACTCCAGAAGAAAATTTTTCACTGTGAGAGGAGTTTAAGATTGGAATCATCCCCCAAGGCAAGCAGTGGATTCCCCTATGTTGGACAATTTAAGACTCAGCTTGACTGGGTGCTGCACCAGCTCATTTCAACTGCACTATCACCTAGAAAGGTAGGACCAGATGGTCCTTGGGGTCCCTTCCAGCCTGACATTGTGTGATTTTGTGAAACAGGTATTAACTGTACTGCCTCAGACTAATATAAATAGTGCTTACAGCATTAAACCCCAACAATTACAAAAAGTATAAGATTATATCAGTTAATTCAAAAGAAACTGGGAGGGTGGGAGAGGATTGCCAAGATTTATGGCTGGACACATTCCACAAGGAGCTGAGCATGTTAATCTAGGACAGCAAATCTTCCTGATGGTGATAAGAGGTTAACTGGAACTCCTCAACTGGCTAGCTGCAAAATGTGATCACCAGCATTCCATGCTCACTCTTTTCTCCTTTGCTGCATCTGCCCAACCTTTCCTCGTGGTTCTTGCAATGACAGGACGAGAGGTAACAGGTTTAAACTGGCAGAGCTTTAAACTAAATGTTAGGAAGTTGTTTAGGGTGAGGGTAGTGAGACACTGGCACAGGTTGCCCAGGGAAGTTGTGGGTGCTTCCTCCCTGGAGGTGTTCAAGGCCAAGTTGGATGACACAGTCTCCACAGTTTGAGGACACAGTCTCAAGTGGTGTCAAGGGAGGTCTAGGCTGGATGTTAGGAGGAAGTTGTTGGCAGAGAGAGTGATTGGCATTGGAATGGGCTGCCCAGGGAGGTGGTGGAGTCGCCATACCTGGGGGTGCTCAGGCAAAGCCTGGCTGAGGCACTTAGTGCCATGGTCTGGTTGATTGGCTAGGGCTGGGTGCTAGGTTGGGCTGGATGATCTTGGAAGTCTCTTCCAACGTGGTTGACTCTATGAGGCCTTGAGCAACCTATTCTAATGGAACATGTTCCTGCCTATAGTGGGGGGTTGAAACTGGATGAGCTTTGAGGACACTTCCAATCTAAACCATTCTATGATTCAATGATTGCCACTGCTCCAGGGCAGAGAAGAACCAGTCATGGATGGATTCACCAAATTTGGATGGCCTTAGTGGGCATCTTTTGGCTAGCTTAAAATGCTCTGGCATCAGTATCCAACCCAAACCCACCTCTGTGCCCAGCCAAAACACAGGCACTAAGCTTTGGACGCTTCATTGACCCTCAGGCAGAAGATTCATCCATTCAATGCCTAACTTACCAGGGGCTGTAGATTTCAGATAAGAATTTTAATTTCACCCCATGGAAGATTCTCCAGCAGATGAAGTGTGTTCTGCTCTGAGGAGCCTAGCAAGTGTCCAGTATCAACCAGTGGATCAGTTTTATTAAGCAGGCTGCTAGGCAATTTAATAGCCTGCATGAATTCTGTAGAATTCACCAAGCTTAAGTATTTTTCCATCTTCCACTCAGCTCATTTTATGATTTATCAATTACCTATTTCATATATATCATGGGTTTAACTTTTTCACTCTGTAAATCATGTTCCTGACTGAAGAAATGAGTTGGGTTTTTTACACTTCAAAAAGAAATCCCATGTTGTTCTTCTTATTTTCTTTTTTCTCCATGTATCAGCATCATAAAACAGAGACCTGGAGCTGTCTGGACCAGAGAAGAGAAGACTGAGAGGAGATCTTATTAATGGTTATTAATATCTGAACTGTGGGTATCAAGAAGAAGGGGCCAGCCTCTTCTCAGCGGTGTCCTGTGATAGGGCAAGGGGGCAAGGGGCAATGGATACAAACTGGAACACAGGAGGTTCCACCTCAACATAAGGAAAAACTTCTTTACTGTGAGGATGACTCAGCCCTGGAGCAGGCTGCTCAGATGTTATGGACTCTCCTTCTCTAGAGACTTTCCAGATCCATCCAGATGCATTTCTGTGTGACCTGCCCTAAGTGATCCTGCTTTGGCAGGGGACTTGAACTTGTCCCTTCTGACCCCTCCCATTCTCTGGTTCTATGGTTTAAAACATCATTTACAAGAGATGCAATTCACCAATGAGTCAGAAGCTTTGCAGGACACTCCTGAGGTTGTAGTGACCTTTTGAGAGCAAATTGTACTGACTTATTAATCTTTCCTACAAACAAACCAGGCTTCCATCACTAGGAGGTTCTGGGTTTGTTTTTATTTCTTCTGCTAAGCTTGCCACTCCATCTGGAGAAAGTTTTTTCTTGCAGCTTCACTGGACCTCAGATAGTTGGAGAGGAGCTGCCCTCCTGTTCCAATGCAGGCATTCATTTTGCAGCCTCACAGATTGCATCAGGTTGGAAGGGACCCTCAAATGTCACCTTGCCCAGCTCTCCTGTAGGGACACATCCAACTAGATCAGATTTGACTTCTTGCTGAGGAAGAAGTCACCACAGTGGGAGATTTGTGGGTGTCCCTCCCCACCAGAGCCTCGTTTTGTAAAGCACTTACTGAAACCCTGCCTGAAAAAACAAACAGGCAGCTGAAATCCCTCGTCCGCATCCCGAGGGGACATCTCCATTCACTTTGGCAGCCATTGGCCCAGGCTCCAGCTGGACAAAGGCATGGCAATATAATTGCAATAAGCCCTGTGACAGCACTGTCAAACTGAAGCTCAAACTCTGTAATTCTTCTCTTTTAATTGTCCATTGTATCCCATCCCGACCGACTCCCAAAGACTCTTAAAAACCAGAACGCTGAGTAAAATCCCTGGCTTCAGGGAGGTCAGCAGCAGAACCTTCCCCTGGCTTAATGAGCTCAGAGGCTCTCCCCAGGCCTGCTACAACTTTATTTATGTTGTGGTTCAATGAATGATTGTCGAATGCTGAGGCGGAAATGGCTCCGAATGAGACCAAGGTCCCTGAGGTGCTTGGTGCTGTGTGAAAATGTCATAGAGTCCTGGTATGATTTGAGTGGGAAAGGACCAATAAAGCTCACCTGGCTCAATCCCCTGGTGGTGAGCAGGGACATCTTCAACTACAGCAGGTTGTCTCTGCCCCCAAGACCCAGAGAGAGAGGGAGAAAATGTGACTTATTTATGGTTTTCAAGCTGAGTGGTAAATTTTGCCATTTTTAGGAGGCCACTCCTCTGGCTCAAACCCACCTTTGGATGCATTACCAGGAGTGTGACCAGCACGTTGAGAGAGGTTCTCATCCCCCCCTCCACTCTGCTCTAGTGAGGCCGTGTGTTGAGTACTGGATGCATATCTGGGCTTTCCAGTTCAAGAGAGACAAGGAAGTACTGGATAGAGTCCAGTGGAGGGCTGTGATGATACTCAGTATCACAGTATCATCAAGGTTGGAAGAGACCTCACAGCTCATCAAGTCCAACCCTTTAGCACAGAGCTCAAGGCCAGACCATGGCACCAAGTGCCACGTCCAGTCCTGCCTTGAACAGCTCCAGGGACGGCGACTCCACCACCTCCCCGGGCAGCCCATTCCAGTGTCCAATGACTCTCTCAGGGAAGAACTTTCTCCTCACCTCCAGCCTAAATCTCCCCTGGCACAGCCTGAGGCTGTGTCCTCTCGTTCTGGTGCTGGCCACCTGAGAGAAGAGAGCAACCTCCTCCTGGCCACAACCACCCCTCAGGTAGTTGCAGACAACAATAAGGTCTGCCCTGAGCCTCCTCTTCTCCAGGCTAACCAATCCCAGCTCCCTCAGCCTCTCCTCGTAGGGCTGTGCTCAAGGCCTCTCCCCAGCCTCGTTGCCCTTCTCTGGACACGCTGAAGCATCTCAATGTCCCTCCTAAACTGGGGGGCCCAGAACTGAACACAGCACTCAAGGTGTGGTCTGACCAGTGCAGAGTACAGGGGCAGAATGACCTCCCTGCTCCTGCTGGCCACACCATTCCTGATGCAGGCCAGGATGCCACTGGCTCTCTTGGCCACCTGGGCACACTGCTGGCTCATGTTCAGGAGGGTATCAATCAGCACCCCTAGATCCCTCTCTGTCTGGCTGCTCTCAGCCACTCCGACCCCAGCCTGTATCTCTGCATGGGGTTGTTGTAGCCAAAGTGCAGCACCCTGCACTTGGAGCTATTGAACCCCATCCCCTTGGACTCTGCCCATCTGTGCAGGCAGTCAAGGTCCCGCTGCAGAGCCCTTCTGCCTTCCAACTCTGTCACATCTGCCCCCAGTGATACTGAGGGAACTGGAACGTGCCTCTAAGGAAGAAAGGTTTAGAGCTCTGGAGCTGTTTAGCCTAGAGAAGAGCAGCCTGAAAGAGGATCTGATCAATACTTACCAGTATCTAAAAGGTGAGGTCAGGAGGGTGAGACCACACACTTTGCAGTGGTTCCCAGCAACAGGATAGAAGGCAATGGGCACAAACTGGAGCTCAGGAGGTTCCATCTGAACATAAGGATGAACTTCTTTCCTATCAGGTTGCTGGATCACTGCTGCCCAGAGAAGTTCTGAGTCTCCTTCTCTGGAAAGATTCCAAACCCTCCTGAATACATGGTCTGGGGCAACCTTCTGTGGGTTACCCTGCTTTAGTGCAAGGGTGAGACCAGATGATCTGCAGTCATCCCTTCCAGCCCCCACCAAGATGGGATTCTGGGACTCTGTGAATTACTACTTGGCCAAAAAAAATCCCCCAAAAGCAACAGAGTCAGACAGGAAACCCATGCCAGGAAAAAGTAAAGGCTTAATCCCACCACAAACCCTCTCTCAGTTCCTTTTTATGGTCAGCAGCACTATTGATCCATCAACATCTAATCAATAGGGACCAATTTACTGAGGCAAGGTGATAATTAAGTGGGCTTTTACAGATTCAGCCTGGAACACGACCACTGGCAAAAAGATGCTTTTAATTCAAGGGTTTAACATAGAAAATAAATCACTCACAAGGACAGAATTGCCCATTAAAGCTGATGATATTCTGACAAACATTTATCTCCTCCTGCAGAAATCTGTGGCCTTTATGTTTTAAAGTGTAAGAGAAAACATGATCAAGAGCATCAGAAGGCTTTCTTTTCTCTCTCTCTCTCTGCCAGGAACCAGCCAGTTGCAAGCATTTTCACATGGAAGCAACTCAGAAATTTCAACAATGTTTGCAGAAAAAAAAATAAAGAAAAGAAAAAGATAAATAAAGAAAGGATAAAGGAAAAGAAAGAAAAAGAAAAAGAAAAAGAAAAAGAAAAAGAAAAAGAAAAAGAAAAAGAAAAAGAAAAAGAAAAAGAAAAAGAAAAAGAAAAAGAAAAAGAAAAAGAAAAAGAAAAAGAAAAAGAAAAAGAAAAAGAAAAAGAAAAAGAAAAAGAAAAAGAAAAAGAAAAAGAAAAAGAAGAAGAAGAAGAAAAAGAAGAAGAAAAAGAAAAAGAAAAAGAAAAAGAAAAAGAAAAAGAAAAAGAAAAAGAAAAAGAAAAAGAAAAAGAAAAAGAAAAAGAAAAAGAAAAAGAAAAAGAAAAAGAAAAAGAAAAAGAAAAAGAAAAAGAAAAAGAAAAAGAAAAAGAAAAAGAAAAAGAAAAAGAAAAAGAAAGAAAAGAAAGGGAAAGGAAAAAGAAAAAGAAAATGAAAAAGAAAAAAAGAAAAAGAAAAAGAAAAAGAAAAAGAAAAAGAAAAAGAAAAAGAAAAAGAAAAAGAAAAAGAAAAAGGAAAAGGAAAAGAAAAAGAAAAAGAAAAAGAAAAAGAAAAAGAAAAAGAAAAAGAAAAAGAAAAAGAAAAAGAAAAAGAAAAAGAAAAAGAAAAAGAAAAAGAAAAAGAAAAAGAAAAAGAAAAAGAAAAAGAAAAAGAAAAAGAAAAAGAAAAAGAAAAAGAAAAAGAAAAAAAAGAAAAATGAAAAGAAAAAGAAAAGAAAAAAGAAAAAAAAAAGAAAAAGAAAAAGAGAAAAAGACAAAGAAAACGAAGAAGAAAAAGAAAAATAAGAAAAATAAAAATACAAAGAAAAAGAAAAAGACTAAGAAAAAGAAGAAAAAGAAAAAAGAAAAAGAAAAAGAAAAAGAAAAAGAAAAAGAAAAAGAAAAAGAAAAAGAGGAAAAAGAAAGAGAAAGAAAAAGAAGAAGAAAAAGAAGAAAAAAAGACAAAGAAAAAGACCAAAAAAAAGAAAAAGAAGAAGAAAAAGAAAAATAAAAAGACAAAAGACAAAGAAAAAGAAAAAGAAAGAGAGAAAAAGAAAAATAAATAGAAAAAGAAAGAAAAGAAAAATATATTTTTTTTTTCACTTTTTAACCAACTCTGTTATTGATTTTCCAGGCTGGGGAAGGAATGCTTGTTGAATTTTATGGAAACTGATGGTGGGGACTCTATGAAACTGGCCATAAAAGATAACAGATTTTGTTTTCAAGTCAGATAAAAGTTACAGCCCCGCGTTCCTTGGCGCGTGACTTTCCTAGGGTACCAATAAAAATGTGAGTTAGAAAGCATTTCCTGAGGAATGGTTATGAGCCCCAAATGATCATGGTTATTTGCTGAGGAAAACTGAGTTTTATTCTGAACAATAAACCTATGCAGATTTACTAACCTGGGAGCCTTAGGATCAAGGAGCAATGGGTGTAAGTTGCAGCAAAAGAGGTTCCGCGTCAACACAAGGGGGAACTTCTTTACTGTGAGGGTCCCAGAGCACTGGAACAGGCTGCCCAGAGAGGCTGTGGAGTCTCCTTCTCTGGAGCCTTTCAAGGCCTGTCTGGATGTGTTCCTGTGTGATCTGTGCTGTCCTGCTCTGGCAGGGGGGTTGGACTCGATGATCTCCTTTGGTCCCTTCCAACCCCTGACATCCTGTGAGCCTGTGATCCTGTGAACCTCCCCCTGTACCAATCCGCTTCCAGCTGATGAAATTAATAACACTGACAGAATGAAAACTCTCTCTTTTGCACCCCAAAGCCATTGCCTGCTTAATGTCACACATAAAAGAGTTTACTTAGCAGCCCTTTAGTTTGATTTTTCCCCTTTCTCTGCCGAAGTCTTCATTCACCGTGGGTTGGTTCTATTTAAGTGGTGATATTTGCTGTGTATCAGGTTACTCCAGCCCTGTTCCCTGCAGATGAGTGAAAGCTGAGCATGAACTAACAAGAAAAATACTCACAAGATGAAAACCCAAAGCAACCCAAAATGCTCTTCGTGTTTTCAAGGTTGAACCCTGGAACAGGCTGCTCAGGGGGGTTGTGGAGTCTCCCTCTCTGGAGATATTCAAAATCCACCTGGATGTGTTCCTGTGTGATCTGGTCTAGGTGATCCTGCTCTGGCCAGGGGGTTGGACTGGAGGAGCTTTCCAGGTCCCTTCCAGCCCCTGACACGCTGTGATTCTGTGATTCTATGGCAAGTGATGGACATTTGCAGTGCCTGCTAACACTTCAAGGAGCACCTTTGCTCTAGGCATTGATAAGATTCATAGATTCACAGAATGGGTTGGGTTGGGAGAGACCTTAAAGATCACAGGACAATAGGTGTTAGAAGGGACCTCCAGAGATCATTGAGTCCAACCCCACTGTATGAACAGGACCATACAATCTAGCTCAGGTTGCACAGGAACACATCCAGACAGACCTTGAAAGCCTCCAGAGAAGGAGACTCCACAATCTCTCTGGGCAGCCTGTGCCAGTGCTCCATGATCCTTGCAGTAAAGAAGTTCTTCACATTGAGGTGCAACTTCTTGCGCTATAGTTTGTACCCCTTACCCCCTCTCCTATCACAGGGTGCAAATGAGAAGAGTTTGTCCCCTCCCTCTTGACCCTTGAGCCCTCAGATATTTATAAACATTGCTTAAATCCCCTCTTAAGTCTTGTCTTTGTCAGAAAAAAAGCCCCAGGTCCCTCAGTCTCTCATCACAGGGCAGTTCTCCAGCCCCTTCATCATCTTCATAGTCTCAGCTGAACTCTCTCCAGTAGATCCCTGTCCCTCCTGAACTGGGAAGCCCAGAACTGAACACACTATCACAGTATCCCAGTATCATCAGGGTTGGAAGAGACCTCACAGATCATCAAGTCCAACCCTTTACCACAGAGCTCAAGGCCAGACCTTGGCACCAAGTGCCATGTCCAACCTTGCCTTGAACAAGATGAGGTCTCAGCAGGGCAGAGTAGAAAGGGAGGAGAACCTCCCTTGATCTGCTGGCCACACTCCTTAATTCACCCCAGGAACCCATTGGCCTTCTCAGCCACAAGGGCACTTTACTGTCCCATGGATAGATTCTTGTCCACCAGGACTCCCAGGAGGTCATCCAGTTCCAGCCCCCCGGCATCGACAGGGACACCCTTCTCTAGACCAGATTGCCCAAGGCCTCATCCAACACAACCTTGAGCACCTTCAGATAGGGGCCAAAAAAATACCCTTCAAAAGCAACAAAGTCACATAAGAAATGTGGACCTCCAAGGACACAGCCTGAGCCTCACTAGAATTCAGCCACAGACAACAAGTAGGGAGAAGATTAAAGGAAGAGTTCAGTGATGCTTGTTGCAGCTGCCCTGGGAACCCAACCCATGGACCCTGGACCAGAGCTGTGATGGGTAGACAGAGACTGACATGATGAGGGGCGTCAGAAGCAGTGCTGCGAGATCTGGGGTTTCTCTCCCCTTTGAGACCCCAGCTCTGACTGCAGAGCCTAACTCTGTTAGTAAAGCAGGATGAACAATCATGAAATCTTCAACCATCAGCCTCACCTCTTCTACCCAGCTCTATTCTCCATTCTCTTCTAAATTTCAGGCAGCAGCCAAGCAACAGTCCCACTCTGTAGGGACAAGCTCCCTGCCTTATAGAATCATGGAACCATAGAATGTCAGGGAATGGAAGGGACCTCGAAATATCATCTGGTCCAGCCCCTGCCAGAGCAGAATCACCTAGACCAGAGCACACAGGAGTGCATCCAGGTGAGTTTTAAATATCTCCAGAGAGAGAGACTCCACAACCCCCCTGAGCAGCCTGTGCCAGTGTTCTGACACCCTCACAGGGAAAAGATCCTCTTCATGTTTAAATGAAACTTCTTCTGACTCAGCTTCCAGCCAGTGCCCCTTGTCCTGGCACTGGGCATCACCCAGCAGAGCCTGGCTCCAGCCTCCTGCTGCTCACCCAGCATATCTTTAAAACCACTGCTGAGGTCACTTCCCAGTTTCCTCCTCTCCTCCAAGCAGCACAGCCTCAGCTCCCTCAGGCTCACAAGGAAGATGTTTAACTTCCTTAATCATCTTTGTGGCTCTGCCCTGGACTGTCTGAAGCAGTTCTATGTCCTTCTTGAACTGGGGGGCCCAGAACTGGACACAGTACTTCAGATGAGGCCTCACCAGGGCAGAGTAGAGAGGCAGGAGAACCCAACATCACCTGGGAGTCCCTGTTCTTGTCTCATCTGTGAGGAGACAAACTGTTCTGAGCTTTTGAACCACCTACATCTGAGATAGCTGGAATGAAGTGTCAACTGAACTTGTAAAATTCATTAGTGTAAATATTACAGTTTCACAGTATCAGAGTATCACAGTATCAGAGTATCACAGTATCAGAGTATCACAGTATCACAGTATCTCCAAGGTTGGAAGAGACCTCACAGATCATCAAGTCCAACCCTTTACCACAGAGCTCAAGGCCAGACCATGGCACCAAGTGCCACGTCCAGTCCTGCCTTGAACAGCTCCAGGGACGGCGACTCCACCACCTCCCCGGGCAGCCCATTCCAGTGTCCAATGACTCTCTCAGGGAAGAACTTTCTCCTCACCTCCAGCCTAAATCTCCCCTGGCACAGCCTGAGGCTGTGTCCTCTTGTTCTGGTGCTGGCCACCTGAGAGAAGAGAGCAACCTCCTCCTGGCCACAACCTCCCCTCAGGTAGTTGTAGACAGCAATAAGGTCTCCCCTGAGCCTCCTCTTCTCCAGGCTAACCAATCCCAGCTCCCTCAGCCTCTCCTCGTAGGGCTGTGCTCAAGGCCTCTCCCCAGCCTCATCGCCCTTCTCTGGACACGCTCAAGCATCTCAAAATCTCTCTTGAGTTGAGGGGCCCAGAACTGAACACAGCACTCAAGGTGTGCCCTGACCAGTGCTGAGTACAGGGGCAGAATAACCTCCCTTGTCCTACTGGCCACACTGTTCCCGATGCAGCCCAGGATGCCATTGGCTCTCCTGCCCACCTGGGCACACTGCTGGCTCATCTTCAGCCTACTATCCACCAGTCCCCAGGTCCCTTTCTGCCTCGCTGCTCTCCAGCCACTCAGTCCCCAACCCGCAGCACTGCTTGGGGTTGTTGTGGCCAAAGTGCAGAACCCTGCACTTGGCCTTGTTAAATCTCATCCCATTGGCCTCTGTCCACCCCTCCAGCCTGGCCAGGTCCCTCCGCAGGGCTCTCCTACCTTCCAATTGGTTTAGATTAGATCAGATTTCAGCAGTACTCTGAGCAGACAGGTGGATTGTGCTAGTTTGAAGCAGGGTAGAATGTTTTGGTGGGAAAAGCTAGCTCACAGGCTGTGAAAGGAAAACAATGGTGATGTCTGCTTCCCTCAGAGTCTCGCTGAGGAGTTTGGGAAGGAGAAACAAAAACATCAGATAACACTCTCACCATTTTCTCTCACTCTGGCTTGGGCTGCTGGCTGAGCAACATCTTACTCCCTAACCTCACCCTTCATTTGGCCTAACCCACTTTGCTTCTTAACCTCTTGGCTGAACCTCCATTCTTCCTTAGGACTGGGGTAAGGTTGAGAGGGGCAGGGGGAAGGTGCAGGGGTGGTTGAGAGCCCCTCCTGGGGACTCAGGTTTCTGGGAGGGGAGTTGTGTTTCTGTATTACCTTTTACCTTGTCTATTTCTGTCTATAACTGTATAGACTGTAACTATCTGCTTGTATATTGTGCTAGCTGTAAATAAATAGCTTCATTCACATTTCCAGAGCTGGCTGAGTCTAGTCTGGGTGATTTCTAAAGTGGGGGGGGGGGGGGGCAGGGAACACCCAAACCGTCACATCCCTCAACCTACTAACCACAGCCCTTCTAATCCACCCCAGAATGGCATTGGCCTTCTTGGCCACAAGAGCAAACTACTGGCTCAAGGCAACCCTTCCAGCCACCAGGACTCTCAAATCCTTCTCCCCTTCACTGCTCTCCAGCAGCTCAGTCCTCAGCCTATACTGATACATGGGGTTGTTCTTCCCCAGGTGCACAACTCTCCACCTGCCCCTGTTGAACATCATTCCATTTCTCCCTGCCCAACTCTCCAGCCTGTCCAAGTCTCTTTTGTTCTCCTAAACCTATGGCTTTTTACTTTTTTTACTTAATCATAGAATTTTATGATTTTCTTAAATTGGAGAATAGCTGACTTAAAATAAGAGACACTGCAAACAGCCTGACCTAGCAGTTATCAACTGATGGAGGGAGGATATTTTTGGAGGGTAGAGCTAAAGCTAGGAAGAGGACTTACCTTTGGGCAAGAAACAACAGAAGTCAGTCCTGAAATGTCCAGCTGAACACAAGGCTCCCTTTAATTAGGCATTAAAGGCAGTGCAATGATGTGCTTCAGTCAGAACAAGGCAAATTTTATTACCCTAATGTTGCTTCTTTTAATTTTTTCTTCAGTTTACCCTGAAACCAGCTACCACTCTTTAATTCATTCCATATTTGCCAGGGTTGAAGACCCCCATCCCGAGCAGCAGTGTGCTCTGCAAATGTTCTTCTGGAGCACAGAACAATAAGTGTTTTATCCTATCCTGCTGCCTTTGCATCCTCGGGACAGCTGGAAGCTGTGCTGCTGTGACAGCAGAGAGTTGTCAGAGGAGAAGGCCATCATCAGCCCCATCCCACCTCAGTACATGGAGCAGAGAGAATGAGAAAGAGGATGTGTTATCATTCTGGGAAAGGTCTCACCTCAATATTGCTTGTTTCAAGGCAAGGATGTACAGCTGGGATTGCTCAGTCTGGAGAAGAGGAGGCTCAGGGGGGACTTTATTGCTCTCTACAACTACCTGAAGGGAGGTTGTAGCCAGGTGGGGTTGGGCTCTTCTCACAGGCACTCAGTGACAGAACAGGAGGACATAGCCTCAAGCTGTGCCAGGGGAGGTCTAGTCTGGATGTTAGGAGGAAGATCTTGCCAGAGTGATTGGCATTGGAATGGGCTGCCCCAGGAGGTGGTGGAGTCTCCATCCCTGAAGGTGTTTAAAAGGAGGCTGCATGAGGCACTTAGTGCCATGGTTTAGTTAATTAGAAGGTTTAGGTGATAGATTGGGCTCAATGATCTTAGAGGTTAATTCTGTGATCCTGTGAAGAAGGCTAAAGTAGCAGATGCTCAGTTCTGGACACCCTTTCCACAGCCTCCTGAGGGTCAGAATACTGGGATAGCCAAGCCCCATCTGTGAGCTCTGCCCTTTCCCATGCAGAGCTTGCTTCCCTAGGCAATCTGTCTTTTCAGAATCATTCACCTTGAAAACATCTCTAGAATCATCACTGGAAATTCAGGTTGGGAACTTCATTTAACCTGATTTGGGTTGGTCCTTCTGCAGACCATCAGCTCTGCTGATGGCCATATTTGCAGAGATGGCTTCTTTCTCTGCATGCAAAGCACTTGTGTTCATGCCATGGTCCTGGGATGGGCAGGTGAACATGTGGGACACAGCCCCCACCCAGCCCCTTGGTCCTGCACAGATGACATCCATTCAGGTATCTGTGATGGATCCAGAAAAAGCTCCTAGAGCCATGTAAACTCCCACAAAACAAAGCTGTAGGCTCACCTGACACATGAAGATTGCAAATGGGAGGGAAAGGGTTAAGAGTGTGGAGTGAGGCCAGCAGGTCAAGAGGGGTGATTTTTCCTCTTTACTCTGCTCTTATGAGACCCACACCTCAAATATTACATCCCAGTTCTGGTGTCTCAATCTTAAGAAGGATATAGAACTGTTGGAGCCAGTCCAGAGGAGGATCACAAAAATGAATGATCCAAGGGCTGGAGCCTCTCTGCTGTGAGGATAGGCTGAGGGAGCTGGGGGTCTTCAGCCTAGAGAATAGAAGACTCTAGAGGGACCTTAGAGCTACTTTCAATACCTGAACAGAAGAGAAGAGAAGAGAAGAGAAGAGAAGAGAAGAGAAGAGAAGAGAAGAGAAGAGAAGAGAAGAGAAGAGAAGAGAAGAGAAGAGAAGAGAAGAGAAGAGAATCAACCAACCAGGTTGGAAGAGACCTCCAAGCTCATCCAGTCCAACCTATCACCCAGCCCTAGACAGTCATCTAGACCATGGCACTAAGTGTCTCATCCAGTCTTTTGTTGAACACCTCCAGGGATGGTGACTCCACCACCTCCCTGGGCAGCAGGAAAGCTGCAGAGGGGCCTTTCATAAGGGTATCTAGAAACAGGGCAAGGGAGAATGGTTTGAAGCTGAGGGAGAGTAGGGTTAGACTGGATCTTGGGAAGTACAAGGGTGGTGAGACTCTGGAATAGGCTACCCAGAGTTGTTGTGGATGTCCCCTGCCTAGAGGTGTTCAAGGACAGGTTGGATGAGACCTTGAGCAACCAAGTGTGGTTGAGAGGCAGCCCTGCCCATGGTGGGGAGTTTGGAGTAGATGATCTCTAAGATCCCTCCCAACCCAAACCATTCAATGGTTCTGTAATGCTTGTAAATGGAAATGAGAGGGTTAAGAGGGGAGTTTGGGGGTTGTACAGATCAGCACAATTTCCCATTTACAAATGTAGATATCCGGGGGGGGGGGGGGGAGGGGAGGGGAGGAGGGAGGGCTGAGTTTTGCTTTTCCATAAAGCAGAACTTCAGTCCATGGGCCCTGGATTAAGACAAACTGCATGTTTGCAGGTAATTAGTGTTTAGAATCAGTTTGCAAAGCTAAAGCAGCTCCAGAGCACAACGCACTCAAGGAAAAGAAAAAACACACAGAGAAAAGGTTGTGGGTTGGATTTTAGTTTTTCCCCCTTTTGCTCGTGCATGCAAACGCCAAATTAACATCTGCATACAATATATGCTCTGGTCAGACCCAAAATATTGTTGTGGTTATGGCCAATTCACTTAAAAGCCAAGATGTTTCAACCCTCACATTAGTATAGATGAAATGTTTTCTGTGCCTTTCACTTCTCTTTGCCTTTTCTTTTTTTTCCTTTGTTGGTTTGTCTCTTTTTTTCCAGGGTTGGGTTGTTGGTTGGGTTTTGTTTTTTTTTTTTTTAGTCTTTTTTTTTTGGGGGGGGGGGGGGGATTTTGTGTTGTTGGTTTTTTTTAAGTTGAAGTTTCACATTAATGGTCCTTATAAACCACAGCTGTTTCCCTGCACCCGACAACAATAGCGTTTTGTATCTGAGAGGGTTTGGAAATCTTCATGCTTATTCAATTCTTCTCAAACCTAAAAGAAAAAGAAAAAAAAGAAAAAAGAAAAAAACAACCCCCACTTGTTCCTGGAAATGGAAGAGGTATCTGTGGTGTTTGCAAAACAATTAGGTTCTTGACAGCGTTTGGTAAGGCCACACCTTGAGTGCTGTGTTCAGTTCTGGGCTCATCAATTCAAGAGAGATGTTGAGGTGCTGGAAGGTGTCCAGAGAAGGGCAGCAAGGCTGAGGAGGGGCCTGGAGCACAGCCCTGTGAGGAGAGGCTGAGGGAGTTGGGGGTGTGCAGCCTGCAGCAGAGGAGGCTCAGGGCAGAGCTCATTGCTGTCTACTACTACCTGAAGGGAGGTTGTAGCCAGGTGGGGTTGGGCTCTTCTGCCAGGCACCCAGCAACAGAACAAGGGGCCACAGCCTCAAGTTGTGCCAGGGGAGGTTCAGGCTGGATGTTAGGAGGAGGTTATTGGCAGAGAGAGTGATTGGCATTGGAATGGGCTGCCCAGGGAGGTGGTGGAGTCATCATCCCTGGAGGTGTTGAAGCAAAGCCTGGATGATCATTTAGTGCCATGGTCTGGTTGACTGGACAGGTTGGACTGGGATGAGCTTGAATGTCTCTTCCAGCCTGGTTGATTCTACGATTCTATGATGTTTGGGGATTGCTTCAGAGGTGAGGTGAAACCCAGTCTGGGAGTCTGATAGAATTTGGCAGTTTGGGCACTGGCAGCTTTTTTTTTCCCTGTTATCATTGTAGAGAAGGGAAAGCTGAGCAGGCTACTTCACTGGCAGTGCTGGATCTCTCCAGGCATGGGTGCTGTGGTAAGATGAGCAGTGCCACTTTCCTCATCAGGGAGTCTTGGGGATTCACCTGGGAGTCTTGGTTGATGAAAAGCTCAACATGAGCCTGCAGTGTGAGTGCAATCCAGACAGCAACCCTGTGCTGGGCTGCAGCAAGAGCAGTGTGGGCAGCAGGGAAAGGGAGGGGATTCCGCCCCTTGGCTCTGCTCTCCTCAGACCCCACCTGCACTCCTGGGGGCAGTTCTGCAGCCCCCAGCACAAGAAGGACATGGAAGTGTTGGAGCCAGTCCAGAGAAGGCCACCAAGATGCTGAGAGGGCTGCAGCAGCTCTGCTGTGAGGACAGCTACAGGAGTTGGGGCTGTGCAGCTTGGAGAAGAGAAGGCTTCCAGGAGACCTTGGAGTGGCCTTCCAGTATCTGAAGGGGGCCTACAGGAGGGCTGTGGAGGGACTATTGACAAGGTCTTGCAATGACAGGATGAGGAGGAATGGGTTTGAACTGGCAGAGGGGAGACTGAAACTGGGTGTTAGGAAGAAGTTGTTTGCAGTGAGGGTGGTGAGACACTGGCACAGGTTGCCCAGGGAAGTTGTGGCTGCTCCCTCCCAGGAGGTGTTGAAGTCCAGGTTGGATGAGTTGTTGAGTGATCTAGTGGGAGGTGTCCCCAGTGCATTGGAACTGGCTGAGCTTTGAGGTCCTTTCCAACCTAAACCATTCTATGATTCTATGAGTGCAACCAATTGCCTCATCACATTGTGGCTGCAGCACCTACAGCACTTCTGCACTGGCAATTGCATGATTCCCAGGACCTCAAACTAGTTGTGAGCTTCTGGGTGAAACCATCAGGTGAACCACCTGCAGGTCTCCTGTGAGAGGCTTCAGCAGCAAGAACCAAAGGTCTACAAAGATGCAGTGACTAATGGCTTCATCACACAAAGCTTTTTCCCACATGATCATCCTCTCCAGTGTGGTTTTCAGGTGAGGGCTTGGAAGCTGTTTGCCCTCCCAGGCTCTTCCCATTATACCATGTTTACTCCTCCCTGTCCTCTTCTGTAAACTATGTTCAGGTTTGGGCTTCTCAGTACAAGAAGGGCCTTGAGGTTCTGGAGCATGTCCAAAGAAGGGCTACTAATCTGGTGAAGGGTCTGTAGCACAAGTCTTCTGAGGAGCAGCTGAGAGAACTGGAATTGTTTAGCCTGGAGAAAAGTAGACTAAGGGGACGCCTCTTCCCGAAAGGAGATGGGACAAGGTCTTGTCTCCCAAGGAACAAGTGATAGGACAAGAGGGAATGGCTTCATGTTGTTCCAGGGGAGATTTAGGTTGGACAATTGGACAAATACCTCCCTCAGAGGGGTTGTCAAGCCTCAGAATTGGCTGCCTATGGCAGTGGTGGGTTCACCATGCCTGGTGGGGTTTAAAAGCTATGTAGATGTGATGCTGAGAAGCATGGGTTAGGGCTGAATGGGCAGTGCTGGGTTAACGGTTGCATTAGATGACCTTAAAGGTCTTATCTAGGCAAAATGAAATGATTCCACAATTGTCTCCCTGGCTGACCTAATTGCATCATCTGGGCTGCCACTGCAGGGTCTACACAGTGCTACCCTGTGTCTCGTGAAGCTGTTGTGCTGCTGCCTGTCTCCAGCACAACCATTGGCTTGTGTGACTCTGACCCATCTATCTACTGCACATATCCTACAGATATCATCCAGCTTTGCTGATGGCTTAGCTAAGCTAAAAGGACTACCTAGATTTTCATCATTCACAAAGTCACAGACTGCATCAGGTTGGAAGGTACCCTCAAAAATCATCCTGGCCAAACCCCCACCTGCAGTCAGCAGGGACACCTCCAACCACATCAAGATGCCCTGGAACACATCAAGTCTCATCTTGAAGGTCTCTAGGGACAGGGCCTCAAACTGTCCCTGGGCAGCTTGTTCCAGTAGTTCACCACTTTCATTGTGGAGAACTTCACACAGTATCACAGTATCACAGTATCATTAGGGTTGGAAGGGACCTCACAGATCATCAAGTCCAACCCTTTGTTTTTTTTTTTTTTTTTTTCATAAAAAGCCTTAGCAGAATATTTATTCAATGCCATGGTGAAGAGCAAAACTCAGTACAAACATCAACCCTCAGTGCCTTGCTCACTGCTACCCCAAGCCAAGGGACATTTCACAGTCTTGGGGACGAAGGTCAAGGCTGTGCCTTGCTGTATGACTGGACAGGGCTGGATGTGGATCCTGAAGTCTGCCTTGCTTCTGGGAAGTCCTCTGATGACATAAAACCTGAGTACAAGGCTTTGGGGCAAAGCCAGGGGCATCTTCTGGGGCACAGCAGAAGGAAGGTAGAAGCCACCTGCCAAGGGCACACAGTGGCTACTGCCTCCCTCAGGTCTAGTTCCACCTGCAGGCCGTGGCTGACACAGGCAGCTGCTCCCAGGGAAATCCCCAAACACCTTCCCCAGCCCCTATCTGGCTGCTTTCCAGACACAGCCCAGAGCTTAGCTCCTGGGGTCAGTGCTGGCCGCAGCCGTCAGGGCCAAGCCAAGAGCAGAAGCTCAGTTTCAGACATTTGGGTACCAGCTGCAGGAGGAAAGGCTCCAGGGCAGAGCAAATACCACCGAACTCATCCCTTCAAGTAAGCCAGCTCCACCCTCAGAGGGGGCCTTGGGAGGGAAGCCCCAGGTCACCCAGCCCAGGCCAGGCAGCCCAAGTGAAAGCTTTTCAGCTGTGACTGTGGGCAGGGGAGGACAGACTGCCCCAGGCAGCTGCAGGTAAACTGCAGCCACCCTCGGGGATTCCTGCACATACCCATGGAGAGCACACCAAGAGAACCTAAAGTGCCACGACTGGAGCATGGGAGAGAGGTGACCTCGAGCGCAAGCAGCCATCCTCAGAGCTGCCCCTGTGGAGCAGCAGCAGATGCCCTACAATAAATAGGTGCCCAGGCCATAGCTTATCAAGTGCTGCTCAACAGGCAGAGGCAAAGCCCTGATGTCCAACCTAAATCTTCCCTGATCCGGCTTCAAGCCATTGCCCCTCGTCCTATCACTACAAGCCCTTCTAAACAGTCCCTCTGCAGCCTTCCTGTAGGTCCCCTTCAGACACTGAAATGCAGATATAAGGCTTCCCCAGAGCCTTCTGCAGGCTGAAAAGCCTCAACTCTTTCAAGCTGTCTTCACAGAAGAGGTGTTCCAGAGTTCTCCTGCTGCAGCAGGTCCATGTCCCTTTTGTGTTGAGGATCCCATAGCTGGACACAGAACTTCAGGTGAGGTCTCACCAGAGCAGAGGGGCAGAATCACCTCTCCCCATCTGCTGGCCACGCTTCTCTAGATGCAGCCCAGGATGCCAGTGGCCTTCTGAGCTGCAAGTGCACATTGCTGGCTCCTGTCCAGCTTCTCATCCACCAGGATACCCAAGCCCTTTCCTTCACAGCTGCTCTGAATTTCATCATCTCCCAGCCTCTATCAATGTCAAGGATTACCCCAACCCAAGAGCAGAACCTACCACTTTGCCTTTCTAAACCTCCTGAGATTCTGCTCACCCCACCCCTCCAGCCTGTCCAGGGCCCTCTGGATCCCAAGTGCCTTTGCAAATCCTTGCAGCCACAGGACCCTTTGCTGCGGGGGTCCAGGTGTAGAGCTCAGCTTTGAGACATGTGGCTTGTGCTCTGTGGCTTCGGAGGCCACTAGCTGATTCCACTGGTGACCATGGAAAGCAATGAGCCTGTCTGAGGTTGCTGCTCTGCTGCCAAAAGCAAGCAGAAGATCAAGTTCCTGACAGTGGGCATTTTGTTCTCACTTTCAAGCAGCTCATGAAGCAGTTTGTTGGCTGGGCTTTTCTTCTCAGAACATTTCATCTCTTTCTTCAAGCTTACAGTTTCCTGAGAGAGATTTTGAAGTGGCATCGTTTGTAACCTGACCTCTCTGCTTGTCATATTTGCATCACTGGTTCTGGGGATGGGGCCAGGATGCTGACAAGCACTTCTGGCTTGAAAATATAGCTTTTTGGCAACCCAAAGAAACAAAAAAAAAAGACCCTGATGTCTTCAGAGGGATAAGGGTTCATGGCACAGCACAACTGTGACCTGCCCAAAGTTGCCTGGGTCCCACCCTGGCTTATCCTCAGTGGTTATTCTGAGCCCAGTTGTTTTCTCCCCAGGGGCCAGCAGAAATTGCAGCCCAAGAGATGTGAGGAACTTGAGCTGCTGCTGCTGCTGCACGGGGAGCTGTGGATCTGCACATCTCCACAAGCCTCCTGTCTACTCCTTGGGGGTCTAGTGGGATCAGAAAAGGGCTGCAAAAAAACGTGGTCCTCTCCTGTCAGGCACAGATGTCATCAGACCCTGTGCCTGGGCCCAGAGTCCTGCTGGGCTGTGGCACATTGAAGGAGCAGCCCTGGTGCTTTTTGTAAGTGCATGAGGTTTGGCAGGTCCAGCCAAGGCCACCACAGCTGGGATTGGCTGGACAGACCTATTTTTTTGGCAAAGAGAGGTCTTCCCTGGGGGAAGGGGCACAGGAACAGCACTGGGTAAGAGCAGAGGCAATTAAAGTTCTGAAGAACTAAGCAAGGAGCTGTTTTCAAGCCTCTTCCCAAGGCTCACAAAACCAACCTTGCCTATCAACCTGTTCTCTTCCTCACAGAGATACCTTCTGACCATCACAGATCCATGTGTCTGGGTCTTGGAAATGTCACAGAATCACAGAACAGGAGAGGCTGGAAGGGACCTCCAGAGATCACCCAGTACAACCTCCCCCTACCAAGCAGGATCCCCCAGGGTAGTTCACACAGGAATGCATCCAGGTGGGTTTAGGAAGTCTCCAGAGAAGGAGACTCCACAACCTCTCAGGGCAGCCTGCTCCAGGGCTCTGGCACCCTCAGTGGAAAGAAGTTTCTCCTCATGTTGAGCTGAAGCCTTCTATTGTCAAGGTTGTATCCTTTGCTCCTTGTCTTATTGCTGCTGACCACCAAAAAGAGCTTGGCCCCAGGCACCTGACACCCACCCCTCAGAGATTTGTACACATTGATCAGATCTCCTCTCAGCCTTCTCTTCTGCAGACTAAACAGACCCAGGGGTCTCAGTATCTCTCTGTGGGAAAGATGCTCAAGTTCCCCAGTCATCCTTGTGACTCTCTGCTGGAATCTCTCCAACACGTTCCCACACTCAGGAGGTTTCCTGAATTGGTCTGATGAGAATCACTGCAGAGTAATAAAAAGGAGTTCTAGGGCCTTTTTCCTGTGTCCTCATGGCTGCTCTGGGGAGCCTTTTCTTGGAATGAGGGCACAGCTTGAGCTGTCCTCCAGTCCCTGAATCTTTGTGGATCTCTGCGGGACTCCTTCCAGGAGGTCCCTGTATCTCTCTGGAACTGGGGAGCCTAAAACTGAACACGGTATTCCAGGTGTGCTCTCAGCAGGGCAGACCCTTTCTGACACCTCTCACTGAAATTGTGTGAGACTGATCCAGATGGAGAGCACTGAGGACACAGGTGGGCAGAGCTCAGCCAGCCAAGAAGAGAACTCTTTGTCAGGAACGTCCTTTATAATAAAACTAAAACCCCTGAGCGTGTGCTCATGAGGAGAGATGAACCCTTGCTGACTCAGCAGAGCTGCACAAGCAACTTCCACTCATGCCCCAACTCCTCAAGAGCTGAGGGCCTTGCATGCATGTGAGCATCTGCAAGGTTGAGCCCAAAAGATGTGTCAGCCAGCCCCGAAATGAGAAGCGTAAATATGAGATATTAAAACCAGACCTGCTCCAGAGGAGAACTCTGACATTGCCACAAATCTGAAGAAGAAAGGGAAAACTCTGGCATGTGGATTTAGGATGACATCAGTTTCTGAGAACTCGATGCCAAAACAGAGCTATCTGTGGGAGAGCTTCACTGAAAGCTTTGGGTCGTCACTGCCAGGTTGGTGTAACTTGGAGATAAAAAGAGCTTTCACATTTGTGCTGCAGGATAGGGGGGAGAAAGAAGAGGGTATGTTTTCCCTGAGGGAAACATCACCTTCCTATCTGTAGTATCAAGTCAAGGAGCAGAAGATTTGCCATCTTTGCACAAGTCATTGATCTACCTTCCCCAGCTTGCTCCAAAATCTACTGATAGGCAAACACTTCTGAAGGGAGGCCAAAACCCACAGTGCTCCTTGGTGGCCAAGTAACACTATACTTAGGGTTCAAGAAATGTTTCTCTTCCATTTATCATCACCAGGTTGCTACAAATGATTGAGAGGAACCTACAACTATGGCACTACTGCTTTCCTTGAGCTCTCCTTCTCTGGCAGGCACTTTGAGGAGGTGGTCCAGAATCCTAGGATCATAGGATGATAGAATGGCTCAGGGTGGAAGGGATCTTAGAGATTATCTACTCCAGCCTCCCTGTCACAAACAAGGATGCCTCTCAAATCCAACAGTAAGTCCTAGAAATGTCAAAATGTCTTTTTATCCTGATAGAGAAGTAAAATAGTCATAACAAAAAAATAAAACCCCAAATCATAGAATCGTAGAATCAAGCAGGTTGGAAGAGACCTCCAAGATCATCCAGTCCAACCTAGCACCCAGCCCTAGCCAGTCAACCATGGCACTAAGTGCCTCATCCAGGCTTTTCTTGAACACTTCCAGGGACGGTGCCTCCACCACCTCCCTGGGCAGCCCATTCCAATGCCAATCACTCTCTCTGCCAATAACTTCCTCCTAACATCCAGCCTATACTTTCTCCAGCGCAACTTGAGACTGGGACCCCTTGTTCTATTGCTGATTGCCTGGGAGAAGAGGCCACCCCCCACCTGGTTACAATGTCCCTTCAGGTAGTTGTGGACAGCAATGAGATCTGCCCTGAGCCTCCTCTTCTCCAGGCTGCACACCCCCAGCTCCCTCAGCCTCTCCTCATAGGGTTTGTGTTCCAGGCCCCTCACCAGCTTTGTTGCTCCACTGGCAACAGATGGAACACATCCACCTTCTCAGCAGTGTAGAGGAGGGAAATAACTCTGCTTTTACAGAGCTCCCAAAATGCATAATGAAAAAGGGAGAGGAGGAAAGAGAGAATGAGAGAATGGTTTGGGTTGGAAGGGACCTTTAAGTTCCTCTATTCCAACCCCCTTGCAGTGAGCAGAAATGTCTTCAACCAGACCGGGTTGATCAGTGTCCCATCCAACCTGACCTGGAGTGTTTCCAGGCATGGTGCATCTGCCACCTGTCTGGGCAACCTGTGCCATTCTCAACATGAAAAATGCCTGCCTTCTATCTAGACTATCTCTGAGCACATCAGGTGTTGGCTCTTAACAATGAGCAAAGGGGATGTTGAGGGGAGATCACTACCTAAAAGGAGGTTGGAATGAGGTGGGGGGTTCTGTCTTCTTCTAGATAACTTGTGACAGAACAAGATGCAATGGCCTCAGTCTGAGGCAGATGAGATTTAAGCTGGACATTAGGAACAATTTCTTTCCTAAAAGAGTGGTCAAGCATTGGAACAGGCTGGCCAGGAAAATGGTGGAGTCACCATCTTTGGAGGTGTGTGAAAAATATGTAGACATGGAACTTCAGGACATGGGTTAGTGGACATGGTGGTATTGGGTTGATGTCTGGACTTGATGATCTTAGAAGTCTTTGATTTTGTGCTGTGAGTGATCTGCACTTGCACCCTATGGGACATGGAGGACTATGCAGAATCACAGAACAGGAGAGGGTGGAAGAAAGCTCCAGAAATCATTGAGTCCAACCCTCCTGCCAAGCAGGATCACCCAGGGTAGTTCACACAGGAATGCATCCAGGTGGGTTTGGAAAGGCTCCAGAGAAGGAGACTCCACAATCTCTCCAGGCAGCCTGCTCCAGGGCTCTGGCACCCTCAGTGGAAAGAAGTTTCTCCTCATGTTGAGCTGAAGCCTTCCATTGACAAGGTTGTATCCTTTGCTCCTTGTCTTATTGCTGCTGACCACCAAAAAGAGGTTGTCCCCAGGCACTTGACACCCACCCCTCAGAGATTTGTACACATTGATCAGATCTCCTCTCAGCCTTCTCTTTTCCAGACTAAACAGCCCCAGGGGTCTCAGTATCTCTTTGTGGGAAAGATGCTCAAGCTCCCCAGTCATCCTTGTGGCTGTCCACTGGACTCTCTCCAGCAGGTCCCTGTCTCTTCTGAACTGGGGACTGTCCAAAACTGGACACAGTATTCTAGGTGTGGTCTCAGTAGGGCAGAATAGAGGGGGAGAAGAACCTCCCTAGACCTCCCTAGGATGAAGATGCTGTATTCTTTCAGAGCTAATAGCAGCACTGTTTGATCTCTGAGAGCATCACCTCTCTTCAGGCAGCTCCTGCTTCTCACACTGACAAATAACCCAGAGCAAGGTGAGATGTGCAGGGACCTTGTCAAAAGCTGGACACAGTCAAAGTCTGGGAAAATGGAGAGGCAACCACAGCCTGGTCTTATGCCAAACATCTGCTGGCCCTACTTCCAGGGCCACTTTCTAGCCAAAGCGATGCTTTTAACTCTTCATGATTCTTAACATGCTAAAAGGAAAAGAAATCCCTGGTCCACTGGTGAGTCTCCAATAACAAAGCACAGGGCTTCAAGCAAGGGCTGTCAACATCCTCAATCCTGCTCTGTGACCTAGAGAGAAACAGTGCTAAAGATAAATGGGGCAGGTAGAGCTGATGGAAACGGTTTCAACTTGAGGTTTGGGTGGCTTTTTTTTTCTGTTAGAAAGTGCCATTTCATCAAAACTGCCATGTTCCAAGGGATGGGATCAATTTTGACGAAGCTGTCACTGAAAAAGTGTCAGACTCAATTGTTTCCACCCTCTCACTTGCTTCCAAGAAAGTCAGAAAGTTCCACTCCGATCGAGTCCAATTTTCTCTGGGTTGTGTCAGTCTGCCTGAGCATAGAGGAATTTGCTGTGAGGCCAGACCAGAGCAACACTTCAAGTCACCCCAGTTTTGGGTTTGGATTTATTTGGGGTCTTGGCTATAGCCCTGGGGAGGTTTCAAGGTGTGAATTCAAGACTGAGAGAGTTGGGGCTGTTCAGCCTGGAAAAGAGATGTCTCCAGGGAGACCTTAGAGCAGCCTTCCAGTACCTGAAAAGGGCCTATGAAAAAGCTGGGAAGGGACTTCTGACAAGGGCTTGTTGTGATAGAACAAGAGGGAATGGATTGAAGCTTGAGGATGGCAGATTTAGGCTGGAAATTAGGAAAAAATTATTTCCAGTGAGAGTGGTGAGACACTGGAACAAGTTGCCCAAGGAGGTCATGGATGCCCCCTCCCTGGAGGTGTTCAAAGCCAGGTTGGATGGGGCCTTGAGCAGCCTGGGCTAGTGGAAGGTGTCTCTGGCTATGGCAGAGGATGTAAATTAGATAACCTTTAAGGTCCCTTCCAACCCAAACCATTCTATGAATCTATGAACTATTCACCTCCCAACAACTTCCAGTCCCTCCAGTCCTCAGATCCCCTCTAACTCCCTCCCACAGCCCCTCTCAGCTTCCATCTGCATTCAGCTCATCCCAATTTCCCTCTTGACATAAGGCCTGCACACTGGGCAGGAGTAGTTTTCTCCTCCTCAATTTGGCTGCTCAGACCAGGTTGTGCACCCCAAACACCCTGAGCCTCCATCTGGATGGAGTCCAATTGCACAAAATCTTCTGCAACAGTCATCACCATCATAGAATCATAGAATCATAGAATCATAGAATCATAGAATCATAGAATCATAGAATCATAGAATCATAGAATCATAGAATCAGTCAGGGTTGGAAGGCACCACAAGCATCATCTAGTTCCAACCCCCCATGCCATGGGCAGGGACACCTCACACTAGGCTAGAGCCTCATCTAACCTGGCCTTAAACACCTCCAGGGATGAGGCTTCCACCTGGGAAACCCTTTCCAGGGTCTCATCAGCCTCGTTGGAATGGGCTGCCCAGGGAGGTGGTGGAGCCACCATCCCTGGAGGTGTTCAAGCAAAGCCTGGGTGGGGCACTTAGTGCCATGGTCTGGTTGACTGGCTAGGGCTGGGTGCTAGGTTGGACTGGATGATCTTGGAGGTCTCTTCTAACCTGGTTGGTTCTATGATTCTATGATTCTATGATTCTATGCAGAACAACTTCTTCCTAACATCCAGACTGTATCTCCCCATTTCCAGCTTGGTTCCATTCCCCCCAGTCCTGACACGACCTGACAGCCTAAAGAGTCTCTCCCCAGCTTTCATGTAGCCCCCTTAAGATACTGAAAGTTCACAATAAGGTCACCTTCTCCTCTCCAGACTGCACAGCCCCAACTCCCTCAGTCTCTCCTCACAGCAGAGCAGCTCCAGCCCTCTGCTCATCCTCATGGCCCTTCTCTGAACACCTTCTTGCACCTCCACAGCCCTCTTGTCCCAGGGGCTCCAGAGCTGGACGCAGTACTCCAGCTGGGGGTCTTACCATTATGAACATGGACAAAACAACATATTCTGCCCCATTCTCTCATGACTGAGTGACCCACAGCAACTGAAGCTTGTTTTCACTCTTTGTGCTGTTTTCTTCTCCACTGCTAAAACATCAGCCTCCAAAAAGAAAAAAAAGTGCTTGTGGTGGCCAGTTTCACCCCAGCTAACTTCTCAGCCACTACACTGCCAACTGGGAGTGGCTACATTTCTGTCTGAGACTGCATGGTAGTCTCAGTAGCACCTCTTGCTGTTGGGGCTAACTGTCCTCGTGTCCTGCTGCCCATTTTGCTCCCATCAATGTGTTGGTTATCCAAAGTCTTCTACTCAGATCAAGTCTAGCTGTCTACCCTCGGCTGAGTTGTTCTGGGCTGGTTAGTACAGCCAAGACGACACAGTCCCTATGCTTATACTCAGCTGTGGTGCCCTTGATTTGCCTCAACAGAAGACAGAGAATCTACACTGAGGCAAGCCACCAGGTTTTGCTTTTTCACTTGCTCTACCTGCACCAGGAATGCTGTTGGGCAGGGAAACAGGAGGGGGCTGTTATGAGCAGCTGAGGGTCTGTATGTGTGCACAAGCACAAATGGAACTCTGTGAGAGTGTGTCAGGATGGGTAACTGACCCAGAGCTACTCTCACAGCAAAGCATGGCATGGAAAGGAGGGCACCTCCCAGCTTGCAAAGAAGTGGCAATGGCATCCTGGCCTGCATCAGGAAGAGCCAGTGGCATCCTGGCCTGCATCAGGAATGGGGTGGCCAGCAGGAGCAGGGAGGTCATTCTGCCCCTGTACTCTGCACTGGTTAGACCACACCTTGAGTACTGTGTTCAGTTCTGGCCCCCCCAGTTTAGGAGGGACATTGAGATGCTTGAGCGTGTCCAGAGAAGGGCAACGAGGCTGGGGAGAGGCCTTGAGCACAGCCCTACGAGGAGAGGCTGAGGGAGCTGGGATTGGTTAGCCTGGAGAAGAGGAGGCTCAGGGCAGACCTTATTGCTGTCTGCAACTACCTGAGGGGTGGTTGTGGCCAGGAGGAGGTTGCTCTCTTCTCTCAGGTGGCCAGCACCAGAACGAGAGGACACAGCCTCAGGCTGCACCAGGGGAGATTTAGGCTGGAGGTGAGGAGAAAGTTCTTCCCTGAGAGAGTCATTGGACACTGGAATGGGCTGCCTGGGGAGGTGGTGGAGTCGCCGTCCCTGGAGCTGTTCAAGGCAGGACTGGACGTGGCACTTGGTGCCATGGTCTGGCCTTGAGCCCTGTGGTAAAGGGTTGGACTTGATGATCTGTGAGGTCTCTTCCAACCCTGATGATACTGGGATACTGTGATACTGTGAAGTGAGTTCAGTCCAGTGGCTGAAACAACCCCCTGCATGAAAGTGGATTGTTTTAACTGAGGAAGTCCCTTTGTCATAAGAGTTAAAATTACATTTGTAATCAAGGCTACTGACAGCCAAAGATGCAAGGTAAGGACAGAAGTGAGAAGCCTGGCTGCTCAAACCTCACTCTGACGTTACCTGGTGTGCTTCTCTCTGCCTTTGAGCAGCATCCCATGGATGGGCACAGCAGGTTTTCGCAGCACCTTAGCCCAAAATGCCTGCAGGAGAGCAGATTTCTGCCTGCAACACGTTCCGCCTGCTGCCGGCTCCTGGCTGGGAAAGCAGAGGCTTTCTCACCGGCCGCTCTTCGGTGTGGAACAATAGGATCTCCCTCTGGTGGCAAATCCCACCCGAAGTGTGCTGACATCGCAGGCTGGGATGGATGGGGCCACAGGACAGCAGAGCTGGATACTAGATGGCTGCCAAGGCATCACCCAAGCTTCCTGCAGAACCTTCTGGAGAACTGGGAACACAATGCATCCCTTCACATGATGCATCCCACCACACCATGAATCCCACCATGTCAAGCATCCCATCACACCGTGCATCCATCCCATCATCACATGGACAAACCCAAAAGCTCTCAGCCCCAAGGCTGAGTTGCTGAGGTGAGGACATGGCTCCTTGCCCATGTGCCGCACTTCTGTGGCTGCCTGAGCCTGGCAAGTGCCTGAGAAAGGCTGGCTTGGGGCAGTGGGGGATGTAAAAGATCAAGTTGCTGCTCGGGGGTTTTGGCAGGTTCCTGACAGCCTTGGAATGGAACAACACAGGCACTGACATGCCATCCCAGCAGGACATTAATTAAAGGATGGGACTCTGCACTGTGTCTATCTGACTCCAGTTCTCATGTCTTACTCATGCTAGATGTCCATCAGAGCCCTTGCTCCTGTCTCTGCAGGCTTTTAGGGTGTATTCAACTGTGGAGCATCCCAGAGGTCAGACTTTACGAGCCAGAAGGCACTGCAAGGCTAGAAAGAACAGAACACCTAAGGCACATGGCACAACATTTGGGTTGTCACATGGTGGGGGGGCGTTCCCACTTACCCAGACCACTCTGCAGTGTGAGAGCTCAGCTTCTCCTGACAGAAGGGCTTTTGGGGACCTCTATACAAAGGGCAGAGAAGTTTCTTCAGGCTGGTGAGCAGGAAGGTTTCAGTGCTGGATATGTGAAGGGCTCCTCTGACCACCCAAAGCAGCAGAGTCCCGGGAGAGGCAGGGCTTGGGCTGCCTCCTGCTCTCCTCATCCCTGGCAGGGATTGGGTTGCCCAGCTGTCAGGGCAGACAGAAGGGCCATGCGTGTTGCCATCCAGCCCTAGGGGTGTTGCTGTCCATCATCTTTTCCAAAGCTGCTCTGCCAGATGTTCAAATGTAGCTTTAAATGGATAAACCTGGCAAGGGACTGGCCAGCTGTTTCAGGTGACTCGTCCCTTCTTGGTGACTTGTCACTCCTCACATCCTTTAAAACAGTCAGTGACAGTTTGGCAGCAGGTCCTGCCCTGGAACAGTACTTTAAATCCTCTCCTTTCCCTCCCAAGCTTTGTAGTCAGTTGCAAAGACCAGCTCTAGCTGGAGGCTTTGCAGCAGCAGAGGCAAAACTGAATTTTGCCACCCCGAGGTTGAAGGCAAAATAATTTCCTGGGGTGGGATGTCAAATCTGGCATTCCTCTCCCTCCCACAAAGACATACTCTCTGCAAAAAGCCAGGCTTGTATTCTCCTGCCAGGATATTTCCTCCCTGCCCAGCTGTAGGACCTTCCTCTTCTCCAGACAATGAAGGGACTGACGCCAATGGCATTGGCTGATGGAGCCAGGGAATGTGAAAGCCCAGTGGAGTCCATCCTGAATGCATCCCAGGAGATTGGACAGGAGGGGTATAAGGAACCCCAGTGAATGGGCTGTGAGTTGCAGCCCTGCTGCTAACTCCCTGCTTACCCATGGCCAGGTGAGACAGCTGGGAGCCAGCCCAGGGGTTGGCCACCTACCCCACCACTTATGCCCAAAGCTGCCCTGTATCCCCATAGCATCAGGAGTCACCCAGCAGGACCTAGACTCCCTCAAATCTGCAATTACCCCTGAGGAGCAGGGCTGCAGCATGTTCACAGCAAACACAGGGTCCTCAGACTGGTGAGTGCATGGATCCAGAGCCAGCCCAGAGTGTTTTGTCTTGGCCAACTGTCCCCAAGATCCATCCCAGCAGGTCTCAAACACTCTCAGGCAACCTGGAGATGCAGTCTGACAGAGGACATCAGGAGGAGCAATGGTGCTAAGCCAGACCCCAAGGAACAGAGGTCAGCAGTATGTGCCCACCATAGTCACTTTTTATTAAGGTTTGTTGTTATAAAAATATATCATAAAACATTGTGGCACATTTGTGCATTCCCATGCTGGGGCATAGATGATGGCTGGGGTGGAGGTGTTTGCTGCCCTGCATCCAACAGTCTTGGCAACATGGGAAGGAGAAAGAAAAACTGAAAACAAGGAGGGGGGAGACAAAATAAAGAAGGCTGAGTCTCTCCTGTCACCTCTTTCCAACCCAGCAGAGGTGCAGTGTGAGTGAACATCCAGACTGTGCTTCCCTGCACGGGGTTTTGCCTCGGAGGATGTCACCTCTGACCATCCAGGCACACCTTCATCCCTGCAGGCACCTGCCCAAGGTACTGGCACTTAGGGTACTCTTCAATGGCACTTTGGGTACAGTTTGGCAGCACTTTGGGCTTCAGTTAGAGTTCACAGGTGCTTATTCCAAGAGTCACTGTCTCTGAACCACTGCTCAGCAGCTCGAGGAGGAGGAGGCTGGGACAGAGAGTCCATGGATGGTATTTAGAGGGTCTGGAGGTTTCCCCACAGGGCTGACAGGTTTCCTGTCCACAGCTGCAAGAAGAGAAGTGAGGAGGAAATAAAAGACAACAACGAGGCAGTGGATTGATGGACTCAAAACACATTGCTGCAGCCAGGCACAATCCATGTCTGGATGGATCTGGAACCTCCTACAATGGCCACCCAAAAGCAACTCTGCCCCTCAGAGGCCACCACCCACCTGCCCCCAGGAAATCCATGCCTTCAGAAACGAGTTTTCAGGAGAAAAAGGGAGGAAAGGGGGGAACACAGTGATGGCAAGCCCCCTCTGCCATTGCTGAAGATCTAGATATGGCTGGGAAGAGAATCCATACCCGCTGTGGCCACACAGAAAACACATCTCACGCCTGCAATTGGAGTACCTAGGGAGGGAACTATGCCAAAATTGCCAGGAAGAAGGGGAAAGGGGATGAGGAAGAGATCTCAATGCCCTGCCAGGTGTAGGTAAACTCCTACTGAGCTTCTTGCCAACCCCAGCTCACCTCAGGCATAGCCCAGCCCCGGCAGACATCACGGTGAATTGCGGGGGCCCAGACAACCTGTGCCTCCCCTACCCCATCCTGCACCAATCTCCTACGAGGGGATGAGCAAACTCGACGGATGCTGCAGGTGTTGAGATAAGCCTGGAGATTGGGAGGGGTAAACAGGGGACTATGAAATCAGAAAGGAAACTTGGAGGGCAGAACTGACCAGCTGAATTTGTCTCTCTCTTCCCTTATTTCTTTCCTTCTGTCCTCCTTTCTTCCCTTTCCTTTGTCTCTTTCCCCTCCCACTGTCTTCTCCTCCAGAGATACAGAGACCGGAGACTGGCGAGCAGAAGAGGCCGTCTGCCCCATCCCCCCTCCCCGGCGACACCTCTTCCTTCTCGGGGCGTTTTGCAGCATAATCCGATATTTGGGTTGTCCCAAATAAGTAGTGGAACTCGAAAGTCGATCCGAAGGAAATAAAAAAAAGGGGGGGAGGGGGGAATTAAAATAAAAAGAAGAAGAGGGGGGAAACCCTTTAAAGGAAAAAAAAATAGAAAGCCACCAAAAGCCAAACTAAAACCACATAAAACTAAAAAGTCACAAACGTTTAAAGGAAGTCTGTGGGATTTTCGGCAGAGATAGCTTGAAGACTGGCAAGGCAGAAAAATCGAGCTCCAAGCAATTTAAAATACCTCAAAAATATAATGAATACAAGCAGGTCATTGCTCTCCTTCCATTCGTTTTCTTTTTTTCTTTCTTTCCCTTATTACTTTATTTTTGCTTTCTTCCGTTTTCCTCTCCTTTCCTCTCCTTTCCTCTCCTTTCCTCTCCTTTCCTCTCCTTTCCTCTCCTTTCCTCTCCTTTCCTTTCCTTTCCTTTCCTCTCTTCTCCTCTCCTCTCCTCTCCTCTCCTTTCCTTTCCTTTCCTTTCCTTTCCTTTCCTTTCCTTTCCTTTCCTTTCCTTTCCTTTCCTTTCCTTTCCTTTCCTTTCCTTTCCTTTCCTTTCCTTTCCTTTCCTTTCCTTTCCTTTCCTTTCCTTTCCTTTCCTTTCCTTTCCTTTCCTTTCCTTTCCTTTCCTTTCCTTTCCTTTCCTCTCCTCTCCTCTCCTCTCCTCTCCTCTCCTCTCCTCTCCTCTCCTCTCCTTTCCTTTTTTCTCCTTTCCTTTCCTCTCCCTCACTTTCTCGTGTTCTGCTTCTCTATATTTATTATTACTTTCTTAAAATCGATTTCCAGGTCTAGATACTCAAGGGAGCTCATCCCCGCGATGAGTTTACCACCAGTAAAAGTGTCGAATAAAAACAAACAAAACCAAAGCAACCGAAAAAAGGAAAAAAATAAAGGGGAATTTGAGGAGGGAGAAAGAAAAGGGAAAACAAAAAGGTAAAACATAAAAGCAACAAGAAAGCAGTGGGTAGAAATGTGAGGAATTCGTTACAAATAAGGAAAATAATATCAAATCTGATTACCACGAAAAAGGAACAACATCGGGGTAAAATCGACGGCGGTTTTATACACAAAACGAAACCTCCCATCGTGGATATAAATCTTTCCTCAACGAGCAGAAATAATTAGAGAGAGATAAGAGAACCACCCGAATTAACCGCTCCTGGTCTAGAAGTTCCGATTCCCCTCTGCCGCAATCTCAGCAGGGGATTTATGATGGGAATAACGCTGAGCCGAGGCTCCTGCCCTGACTGCGGGACTCCTCGCTAAGATGGATGCCGTCAGAATGTCTGTTTTATCGCTGTTCATTTTGAGAGGACCTGTGGAAAAGCCTCTCAGTAGCCGCAGGTCCGTCCCCGTCTCGCAGACTGCACCGCGAAGGAGATTCCCTGCTAAAAAGAGGAGGATTCCCCACAAATCTTACTCCCCTTCCCTGGCCATTTCTAGAGCAAACGACGAGGAAAGAAAGGAGTTCTAGTTTAGAATCCCGATGTGCTGGTTGAGGCCAGGCAGAAAGGGGGTGGAAGCTGGACCGGCATCCGTCGAATACTGAGTCAAGGGGGACTAGGGCGTGGGCAGCAGGCAGGCAAAATCCCAGGGATCTCTTTCACCAGTTCGACTGAGCCCAACAGTCCTCATGGGGTGGGGGAATACCCTGGATTTTTCAAATATTAAAGATAGCTGAAATATTCATCTCTGAATGAAGGTGGGGGAAGCCGCAACGAGTCTTTTCACCACTGCTCGTTCCTCTTCTGCCCATTCCGAGACACCGGAGGGCCCTGGCCCCGCAGTCCCACTCCCTGCCGTGCACCGCTGTCCCCTTAGCTCTGCTCACCTTCCCTCCCGGGCTGCTTGAACGCCATCGCCGTGGCCAAGTCTCCTCCGTGCACTGTCACGCTGGGTCCATGGTGGCCCAAAGGGCTACCCTGTGGTGGCCAGGGAGGGCCCGCGGGGAGATAGCCGCCGGCCGGGCCGCCGTAGACGCCGTGTTGATTGGAAGGGGGATAAGCACAGGCTGGGAGGAAGCTACTCACCGAGGAGAGTCCCGGCGGCGGCTGGGGACAGGGACAAAGAGATATCTAGGGTACAGGGGGCAATGGGCTCAAAACAACCCGCCCATTCTTGGGGTTGCTCATGGACACAGCGGGAAATTGCTCACGCGCCGCCTTGTGCCGTCCTGCCCCCCAGCTCATCCCCTGTTGCCCCCTCTTGTCCTACTTCTGTCTCTCTTCTTGTCCCATCCTGCCCTGCAGAGCAGTTACCTGCGGGTATTTGATATCTCCTTCCATGGCAGCCTTGTCAATGCCGTTGACAGTCTGAGTTGAGGGAAAGCCTGTCCTGTTCACGCTGGGCCAGTCTTCCATTTTGGGGGGGTAAGCGGACCCCTCTGTGCCAGCCAGAGCCCCTGGAGAGGAGAGAAGCGGCTCTGTTAGCGTTAGCCCTCCTTGCGAGCCAGATATCTGTGCCTCGGAGGAAGGATTAGGGGGAAATGGAGAGAAAGCCCCACTGCAGGTGCATAAACCCGACGGGGAGGGGGCACAGACCCGCCTCGCCTCTCCTCTCGCTCTCTGCCACTGTCCCAGGAATACAGCCCGGAGACGCTCGGTCCTGACGGAGGAAATTTAGTGTATACGGCCGGGAGAGGTACACCTGATTTTGCCCACCAGCCCAAATCCCTGTCCCTCGACTCTCCATTCCACGCCCATCCGGCTCTCAAGGCCAAATTTCTCCTCTGACGGAGATCTATAAAAGTGACATCGGAATTTTAAAGATAAACGATGGCACAGAAGAAAACGCTTGCGGTTCATTTGCTCGGACTTTCGGAAGGATAAAAGGGCTCGCGTTTCCCACACCAGCCCGCCACGTCCCTTGTGTGTGTCCATTCCCCGGACACACACACTGCGAGGAGCCCCAGCCTCAGCGACCCCGCCGCGCTCCTCGATTCCTCCTCCCTGGATTGTTTTTTGGGAGAATCGGGGCTATTTCTCGGAGACATGCCGGGAAGCCGCATTCTCTTCTTTTCCTCCCTTTTCCCCTTCTTTTTCCCCTCCCCGTGTTTGTTTTTCTTACTTTTCACTTTCCAGCTTTGATTTTTCCCCTCCCCTCGTTTGTTTTCTCCCTCTTTTATTTCCCTCCCCGGATCTAGTATTTTTCACCACTTCCTCGTGTTTGGTTTTCTTCCTTTTCCCCCTTCCCCTCCTTTGGCTTTCTCCTTTTTTTCTCTCCTCTGATTTGATTTCTCCCTCAGCCTTTGTTTTGCTTTCTTCTCCCCCTCCCACCTCCCCTTTTCCATATTTTTTCCCCTTCACAGGGCGAAATTCAGGGCTCCCAATTTGCGGTCACCAATCTATCATCCCCACGAAAATATTTTCCACATTTTTCCATAAAAAGTTCAAGATGTCTGAGCTTCGCCGCATCTGGCCCCCGTCCTGCCGGAGTGGGGTGCAGCCACCAAATAAACCCCCCAAAAATTAACTGGGAAGTGGGGGAGGAGGGGGGCTGATGAGAGAGCTGTTCGACGGGCAGAGAAAAAGTGATCTCTTCCCGACCTCTCCCTTGCCCGGGACTCTGGGCTCTGGCAAGGAGTCAGAACATGGTACCCACCCGTCTGCTCCACGAAGGTGCGGATGCCCAAGATGTTGGTGACGGAGTGAGCCGAGGGCCAGGAGCGTGGCAAGCTGACGTGAGCGGCGGCCACGGGCCCTCCGGGGTGACCCCCCATCTTGGCGGCTGTGGAGGCCATGGGACTGGGGTAAGGGTACTGGTAGATGTGGTTGTAGGGCAGAGCAGGCTGCGGCGGGGGCTGCTTGCCGCCGTCGTAGGGACCGGGCTGGGAGAGACTCCCGATCTTGTTCCGCAGGATCCTGCTGATGGAGCTGACCGAGGGGACGTTGTACTTGTCGCAGACGCCGTCGGCCAGCAGCCGATCGCGGATCTCCCAGGCGAAGATGCCGGGGTCTCCCTGCTTGTAGTCGCGGATATGCTTGACCACGTTGGGGGTGGTGACCCGCGGCTTGCTGCCGCCGATAGCCCCGGGCAGGATGGAGCCGGTCTCGTTGTAGCGGGCCAGGATCTTGCTGACGCAGCCGTGTGAGACGCGGAGCTGGCGACTGATGTCGCAGGGCCGGATGCCGAGCTGGGCCAGCTCCACGATCCGCAGCCGGATGGCGTTGGGCAGCGGCCGCCCGTTCACGAATACTCCGCCCAGCTGGTTCACCTCCCCGTATGTGTGCTCTGCGGAGGACGGGGCCGTTACCGGCGGGACAGGGCGCAGAGGAAGGAGAGATGTGGGTACGTGCCGCCGGGCCGAACCTGAGTCTCCCGGGGGATGTCCGGACGACACACGTCGAGGAGACAGTGGGATGGAGACGGGAAAATGAATGTGAAGGGAAATTGGAGCAAAGGAAACAGGATGGCACAGGAAAAGGGGGGAAAGAGGGAGAGGAGGAGAGGAGAAAACGAGGGCGAAAGAAAAAGAGTGAAGGAAAACGAGAATGGGGGAAGGAAAAGACAAGAGGAGAGGAAAAGCAAAGGGAGTAAGGAAAAAGAAAAAGAGGGGATGAAAATAAAAAGAAGGGATGGGAAAAGGGGAGGAGAAGAAACAAGGGAAGAAGAAAAAGGTAGGGAAGAAGGAAAAAAAAAGGAGAAAGAGAAAAAAGGGGAAAGAAAAGGAAAAGGGGGGGAAGGAACGAAAGGGGCCACAAGAAAAAAAAAATACGAGAGAGAAAGGGAGGAAGAAAGAGAGAGGGAAAAAAAACGTGAAATAAGGTGAAGGGAAAGGGAAGGGAGAAAAAGTAGGAGAAAAAAAAAGAAAAGAAAAGTGGGAAAAGGGAGAAACACAGAAGAGGACAGGAGAAAGAGAAGAAAGAGGGATGAAAAAAATATAAAAAGAAACGAGGTGCGGGGGGGGGAAGTCAGAAGAAGGAGAAACCAGGGAGAACGGGAGAAAGAAGAACGCGAGTGGAGCGAAAGAGGAGGCAGGGGGCAGGGAGGACTTGAGAGCCGGGGCCCTTTCCAGCCGGGCACGCCGTGCAGGACCCCTACCCGTCGCCACCACCGGGTCGCAGCGAGGGGACAGGGATTCCACCCCGCCTGGTGATCCCCCCACCCCGCCTCCTCCGCGGATCCCGTCCCGGCGCCCTCCCCACGGCCGCCCGCTCTTACCCATCGCCCGGCACCGGGTGAGCTCCGCTCGGCCCAGCTCGGGGGCAGCGCCTGCCCGCCGCTCCGCGGTCCCGGTCCCGGCATAGAGGTCCCGAAAAGCGGCGGAGGGCGGGCTGGACTGGGCAGAAGTCGGCGGCGGGGATGTGCTGGCGGAGCCGGGCCGGTTCCCCGCTCTCGGGGAGCCCCCGCCGCTTACTTGGGATCAATTTGACGTGGGAAACACGTCAATCTCGGCCGTCACGGTGCGGGGGACGCCCATTGGCTCCCGAGCCGCTCCTAAATGGCCGCGGAGAATGAGGAGGGGGGGGAGGGCGCACACGGCACCCTCTACCCGCCCCTCGGGGCCAGAGTACGGATGGGGTTGCTCGCCCCATCCCCATGGGACACCCCAGACACACACACACACAGATTCCTTTTAGGGATGCGGAGAGGGGTAGCCCAGGGTGTCTCCACGCCCCCCTTTCATCTTAAAGTGGCAATGTCGTGTGTGTGTCCCCGGTCCCATCCCCGCCGTCGTTTCGCACGCCGGACATCGACAAAGACACCTGCCTCGGGTCCAGCCGCGACTGGACCCACGGACGGGAACATGGTCGGGGTCTCCAAGGAGCAAAGGGGCTATTGTGCTTTCGAGGGTAGTGGGGGCTGCTTGGCAGCGGGGATCTGCTCCAGGCTTGGGGTCGGACAACTTCTCTTTCTGGCTTCCAATGGAAATCTGCCCACCTGACATCGAAATCCGTCATTTCACTACCCAAATAATGATTGAGAAAGATAGCTTCATAAAGCCAGGATGGGGCGAGTGTTTGGGGGATTTCTATGGGGTTTTGTACCCCATCTCTCCGAAAAGTCGATGGAAAGATCGTGTTTCTCCTCGACTGAAAGCGTTTGGGGGGAGAAGAAAATTGCCTTGCAGTCAGCCGTGGGCATCACTTTTGCAGCCTCGTCGAAAATCTGCTTTTCTTTGGGGTTTAAATCGGGGGTGTCACGGAGGAGAGGCGGGCAACGGGAACGGGCAGCGGCGAGCGGGCAGCCCCCACCACCCCGACTTTCGGCCTCCTCAAGGGCAGCAGCGAGTAGCGGAGGGCAGGAGAGGCAAACTGCGTCTTCTTCCAGGGCCGCGACAACTGTGAAGAACCGATCAGAAGGGGAATTTCACATCTCGCTTCTCCCTTTTTCCTCGCTTTCTCTTCCCCGAAACGTGGGATTTACCCCACCGAGGTCGGGTCAGACGGTGCTGCTAGAAAATCGGCCGTCGGGTAAAGAATGTGTCAATTATAAAGCAGATGGGAATCGCAAAGCGGTGGGTGCCCCGTGTTTACCTTCTTTTTCCCGGACCTCCCCGGTTGCAAACCCCAAGGGAGCGCCGTCGTGATGAGTTTCGCACTCTCACCCCACCCAGGAGCTTGTGGGCAGGAGATCGAAAAGTGGCCGGGGCGACCCGGCGTCTTTCTGGTTGCCCTGGGAATACAATGGAACAATTCTTTCGGGATGTGTGGGGGTCCCGTTCCAGCCCTCATTCCCTATCCCAAGATGATGTGCACACCCATGACCATTACCAGCTCGCAGCTCCGTTCGCCGGGGACGGTCTGATGGAGAAGGCTTTCCCTAGGGTTTTGAAGACAGTAGCCATGCCCTCAGCAGAATCTGTCCATTCACACCGGGCAGCCCTTCTGCCGGCCACCTGCCGAGGGAAAGCATCACCATGCGGCTCTCGGCTTTCTGCTGCAATCTACTGGGACTCCTGTCCCGTTCCACCACCACCACCACCCCCCGGGCTACTCCGGTGGGTTGTGGCTGCGCAGGGTTTGATACAGAAGGTGTAAGCGTTTGGTGTCATCAGAGGATCGGGACGTGGTCAAGGGGCTGTTTGGTACCGGCGGGAGGGAATCGGAGCCTGGTGGGGTGCAGGAGAGTGTACATGGGAAACGGAGAGGTGTAGAAGTAAGGAAACGAAGGGAGAAAGGCAGAAGGAAATTCAGGTGAAAGGAAAAGTAAAGGGGAAAAAAGATATAAAAGAGTAGCGAAAATAAAGAAAGAATAAATGGAGGACTAAAATAAAAGTAAAATGCAAACTAAAAAAGAAAAGGAAAAAAGAATATTAACAGACAAAAGAAAAAGGGCGGAAAAGAAAAAAATGGAAACGGAAAAGTAGAATAACTAAGAAAGAAGATAAAATAAAATTAAAAATTAAACCATTAAATAGAAAAACGAAAGAGAAAAATAAAAATAAAAATTAAAACGCAAAAGAAAATAAAAATTAAAAAATAAAACGCATGGAAAAAGAAAAAGATAAAACGAAAAGGAGAAAAATAACAAGGAAAATAACAAGAAAACTTAAAAAGGAAATACTGGGGAAAGAGTAAATTTAAAGAAAAACGAAAAGTAAGAATTTAAAAGATTTTTTTTTTGTTTGTTTGAATAAAAGGCAACTAAAAAATAAAAATAAGCAAGAGAGACGAGGCAAAGACAGGGGCTGGAGGGTGCCAACGGAGAGCCAGGGGCAGACACAGCAGGGAGGTGGAGACAGGGGGTTCATCTCTCCCCTCACCCAGAAGGCAGGACAATGAGTCTCTCCGTCGCTGGATCAGGAGCGGGCAGGCCCGGGAACAACCGGCCTGCTTGAGCTGAGCAGAGCCTCCCTTGTCCATCGAACGGGGGCTAAAACCATTAATAATACGTCCCAGCTCGGCACCCTCAAGCTTGCAGACCACGGGGGTCACCCCTCCCGCGCCACCCGTCATTGCTCTGAATTGATCTCAATTGCTCCGTGTCTCCCCCCCCTCCCCCCCCCCCCCCCCTCCTTCCATCCTCTTTCTCTACTCCTTGTTCGGCCCTTCCCGTTTTATCCCTCTCGACTCCGACCTTGAGCTCACGGTCTGACATGGAAAACATTAGATTGGGGCTGAAACTTGGTGGGGGGAGTCTCTGTCCCCCCGCCCCGGAGTGCGAGACAGGCTGTCGGGGCTAGGAAACCTTCCTCAGCCTTCCCTACCTTTCCATCAGCACTCCACTCCAAAACGGATAAATACCTTTTAAAACATTGTTTTATTTTCTTGCTACTGATGCAATGGGGAGGGGGAAAAAAATCTCTTGGTTCTAACTGTATTTGCCAAAGCTTCTGGACTTTCGTGTATATTTTTTGTGCCTTCCTTGTGAGAGAGGGACAATTTTTGCTGAATAAAAATATTTTATTCAACAGGATTATTATTATTATTATTATTATTATTATTATTATTATTATTATTATTCAGGGAAGCAGGTAGATCAGAAAGGTTTTTTTATATGTTTCTTTGATTTTTAAATTGTCAATAGAAATATCTAAATATTTAACTGGAAATACCAAGAATATCTCTTTTAACACAGCAGCTGTCAGACAGTGTAGTTAAAGGTGGGGGCTCCCGTGTGCCTCCCCAGTGTTTATGCCTTATTCGTTCCTGATTCAGAGGGGATAATTTTAGGCATTGAGGTCGTTTTCTATCTAGACCCATCAAAACGAGTAAATCCATCCTAAACAAGTGGCTGCCGGTGAAGGGCATGATGCCATCGTAACAGCCCTCCCTGGCAAAGCTCAGTGCAATATTACCCGGGTGCAACATTAGCCAAAAAGCCTGTGCTTTTTTTTTGTGTCAGAAGGATCACAAAATTGCTTCTGACAATTCTTTTTCTGGAGCGTTTTGGCTAAACGCAGAGGATTGGGGGGATGCTGCTGTCACGGCACACACACGCAGATGTTTTCTGAAGGGCAAAAAAAGGGGTCGGGGAGGGGGGAAAAGGTGGGGGGGGGGAGCTTTGAGAGCTCAGAAAATAAAAATCATTCTTCAAAGCTTAATGTGCTGTCTGAGCCGGTTTGGGCAATCATATATTTCAGTCTGGTAGAGGCCACAGGTTGAGTAATTAACAATAACTTGGTTTCATTTGTCAGAAGCAATTTAGCTGTGTGAAATATGCTCCACTGCAAGCCTGCTGGCTGCTCAGGGCTACAAGGTACGCCAAATACCCCCAGGTTTTTGGGTTTGGGTTTGGGTTTTTGTTTTGGGGTTGGGTTTTTTGTGTGTGTGTGTGTGTTTTTGGCGTTGGGTTTTTGGTTTTTTGTTTGGTGTTTGTTGGGTTTTGGTTTTGTTTTTTTTCCTAAAGAGCATATTTCTGAGCAGAATCTCAACTTGAAAACAGCTACAGGATCCTGGGTATTCAGTAAATCGTGTTTAATTCTTGAGTAAAACATCGCTGATCTGAGAACAAGACAGATCCTTTAAAACTATTTCTGCTTAAATAAATATTAGTGGATGTATCCTACCTTCCTTTTTACTGACAGTATCGTTATTTTCTCTTCCTTTTCCGCCTGTAAACCATTCTCAGCTCACTTCCAAGTCACGGCGGGTGGATTTGAAACCTCTTTTAATGCCTTAAGAGAAGTGGGAGGTTTTTATTTAGCTGCAGTCCGGACCCCTCTGTCTCCCACCAACTATAGAGGTGCAATTTCAGACCACCGCCTTAACTTAGCACATTGAAGTTTTATAATCAAGCAACCTGAGGACAGCATTGATCCATTTTCAACATTAACAACATGCAGAGGTCTGCTTGGAGGTTGTAGGCTCTCAGCAGAAGCAACAGCGGGATGAAGTCTGTCTCAAAAGCGAGGGAGAACCAAAGGGTCAGTCCTGCTAAAAGACATCTGTCAGACGCATGGGAGTGAGACCGGCCAGGGAGTGGTTTCATTACACGTCGGAGTCGGTGATGGAATTCAGCAGAACTGCCTGGGGACGGACGAGGACCGACTGCCCCAGCTCCGGGCTGCAGGAGGACAGAAGCCCTGGGGAAACCGAGCTGCGCCCAGCTCCAGGCTGTTTTTCCCAGTGAAGAAGTTTGAGAAGGAGGAAAAGGTGCACCCATCCTTCAGAAAATAGGTATGGAATCCTCACTCTGCCCAGGATGGCACTGCAGGACGTTCATGCAGCATTTCCACTGCTGGCCAGAGGGGAAGAAGTACTCAGACCAGCTGCTGAGTGTCTTTTTTTCTGGCTGTGTCGGGGCTTAGCTCCAAATCGCCATGGAAGCCACACTTTGATCCACAGGTTTTCCCAGGTGCTCTCAGGTAGCCAGTTTATCTCTGGGGTGTCCGTGGCAGCATCTGCCACGCTTCCATGGGTAGGAAATGAAGTCTTGCTCCAAGCCATGCTGCCTGGGGGCCAGGAGGCAGATTGCAGAGTTCTTTTGTGCAGTACAGCCTACCTGGGGGAATTCAGAGCTCAGGGTGTAGCTCAGCTTTTCAGTTTACTCTTGAGCCCATCACACACACACACACACACACACACACACACACTAACCACATTTCACCTTCTTCATTCGGGTCTTTTCATCTCACTTTCGCATCTCTGAAGGCGTCATCGGCTCAGCCCCGTCCTGTGCTCTTCCCAGAGCAGGAGCAAACAGACATCATTCTCCTGCAAATGTTCATCCAGCTCCAGAGCTGAGAACTCATAATCCTTGTGATTCTGGTTGGAGCTGTAGGTGCTGTGAGAGACGATCAGATGGAGTCTTCACCTGCCTGGCCAGCTGTTCTTGAGACCACTGGAGTCAGCATCTCTTTCTATTCACTTTGGTGAGTATTTCTCCCCCTGTACTCACCACTGGTGAGGCCACACCTTGAGCATTATTCTATTCGGAGATCTTCATTATGAGGGGGACATTGAGGTACTGGAATGAGTCCAGAGAAGGCAACAAAGCTGTTGAAGGGTTTGGAGAACAGATCTTCTGAGGAGGAGCTGAGGAAACTGGGGTTGCTTAACCTGGAGAAAAGAAGGCTCAGGGAAAACTTTCTAATTCTCTACAACTCCCTGACAGGAGGTTGTAGTGGGGCAGCTATGAGTCTCTTTTACCAAGGAAGAAGTGACAGGACAAGAGAAAACAGCTTCAAGCTGCACCAAGGGAGGTTTAACCGGATATTAGAATAAACCTCTTCACTGAAAGGATTGTCAAACACTGGAACAGGCTTTCCAGAGGAGGTGGTTACATCCTCATCCCTGGAGGTGTTTAAAAGACCAGAGGAGTAGTGCTGAGGGACGTGGTTTAGCACCAGACTCGGCAGAGCTAGAGAATGGTTGGACTCAATGATCTAAAAGATCTTTTCCAACCAAAACTATTCTTTGCTCCTACAGTGCACCGAAAGAAAAGCATATAAAAATAAAACAACACCCAAACATTTTCCTTCAGATTAAGCTCTTGCTTAATGTTAAGCCCACATGGACATCTGCCCAGCTGTAAAGCTCTGCAAGATCAGCTTGTTAGCTCACGGCCAACTTCACAAACATGCCACACGCGCTCACCAGCAGAAGGGCTGCTAAATCCATCCCTCTGTTTTCTTGTTGAAATGGTTTTCTCACAGCCATAATGAAGTAGGGTAGGCTGAAGGCTTGGCAAAGAGATGGAAGCGAAGTTGGGCTGGTGGAAAAAACACGTGGTGTAGGCTGGAAGAGGACCTAGTCTGCTTGTTGCGTTTGGCAGCAGGTGGATGGAGAGCAGCAGCATGCTGGAGTCCTCCTCCTCGTGGAAAATATTTTGAATGAGATTTGGGTACCAGGCTGTATGGCAAGGGTCCATGCAGCACATGACACCCTGCTCCTCCCCCCCAGGCACAGCTCCTGAAGATTGTCCTCAGCTGTGCAAAACCTAATACTCAGGGAGTCCTGGAGAAGAAGCATGGCAGGGGGGAGGGAGAGTATATACATTGGAGGGTGTTTTGAGGAGGGCCTGTTGTGACAGAACAAGGGGTGATGGTTTTAAAACAAAAGAGGGGAGATTTAGACTGCAGATAAGGAAGAAATTTTGTACCATGAAGGTGATGAGACACTGACACAGGTTACCCAAAGAAACATTCCAGGTCAGGCTGGCCAGGACTCTAAGCAACCTGAGGTGTCCTTGCCTGTTTCAAGGGGTTTGGACTAGACAAGCTTTAAAGTTCCTTTTCAACATAAAACTGTGATTCTATGATCAGATTGACTTGATCCAAAGATTTTTTTGGGGGAAAAGCAGGATAGGTAAGTATTCCATTCATATGTGACACAGGTATAACCTGCCCTGACTTCCAGACAGCAGTGGACTCTATGAACCTGAAGACAAGGTCTCACCTGAGTCCAGGCTCTTCCTGGTCTAAGGGTAAGCTTTTGGGGGCCAACCCTGGCCCCTACTGCCCAGATCACACAGATCTGACTCACAGGCCACTCGCTGTGGCAGAAGAAGGGCCCTTCCCCCTTAATTTGCCTCATTTATCTTGCTCAGCACCTGACTGGGCATTAGTGGTGATGAAGGATGCAATAGGTTAAATTTTATAGTTCCAAGCCATGACTGTAGGGGATCTTCTGCAGCCCTTTATGACCTGGTGCCACACTTCATAGCTCTTAAGCAGGGCACTGTCTGAGGTATGCACTCAGCGTGTTGTTCCAGCAAGCCAAGAGCTGTGCTTCACGGTGGTGTACCAAAGTATTTCACAGAGTTCAGAACCATTTAGTGGCAGGTAAACTCTTTTCAGGGATCATTTCACAGCAGAAACTTGGATCAATATGAAAATGCACTGAGGTAGTGAGGCAAGAGTGAGGTGAGCAGCAGAGAACATTACAACCATCATAAAGATTCTGAATAATCATCACAAAACTCTGTTTATTTCTCCCTGTATGTGGCACAGGGGATATAAAATGGGATTTACAGCACATAAAGCTGTGAAGAGCTGCCTTGTCTGCTCTAGCAGACTCCTTCATCCCTGGAGCCCCTCTCCAGTGATGCTCCTTTTGCTTCTCATTCCTGCATGCACATGCTGGCAGCATGCTCCTTGCACAAGGACCTTGAAATTAAAGGTGAGGGGGGGAAAATGATACCTTAACTTCACTGCCCTGAAAAATGAGCAGAGACTAAGAGTGGACATTGTGAGAGGCAGCCTGCATTGCATGAAGGCACAGCCCTTCCTTCTCCTTTTCTTCGCCTTCTTCCATGGGCACAGCAGCTACTTCCTGAAGTTCAACCCACAGTTCTGTAGCATTTGCTTCACACATCCCTCATTCAGTACTGCCATCAGCTAGAGCTGACGTGCAAGGTTTGCCTGTATTCTCCCTCCCCTATGCCTCACCATGGTGTGTTCAGTTCTGGGCCCCCCAGTTTAGGAGGGACATTGAGATGCTTGAGCGTGTCCAGAGAAGGGCAACGAGGCTGGGGAGAGGCCTTGAGCACAGCCCTACGAGGAGAGGCTGAGGGAGCTGGGATTGGTTAGCCTGGAGAAGAGGAGGCTCAGGGCAGACCTCATTGCTGTCTACAACTACCTGAGGGGTGGTTGTGGCCAGGAGGAGGTTGCTCTCTTCTCTCAGGTGGCCAGCACCAGAACAAGAGGACACAGCCTCAGGCTGCGCCAGGGGAGATTTAGGCTGGAGGTGAGGAGAAAGTTCTTCCCTGAGAGAGTCATTGGACACTGGAATGGGCTGCCTGGGGAGGTGGTGGAGTCGCCGTCCCTGGAGCTGTTCAAGGCAGGACTGGACGTGGCACTTGGTGCCATGGTCTGGCCTTGAGCTCTGTGGTAAAGGGTTGGACTTGATGATCTGTGAGGTCTCTTCCAACCCTGATGATACTATGATACTGTGTGACCTTGGCACAAAGCTCCTGGGGACAACAGGATATTTCACCAGGCTTTGTCTCAGCCACGAGCTCTCCATCAGGTCATTTGGTGCAGTTCACAGAATCAATCATGCTGAAAAAGGCCTTCGAGATCATTGAGTCCAACCTATCACCTAACACCTTCTTATCAACTAAATGCCTCATCTAGTCTTCTTTGAAATACTTGCAGAGATGGTGACTCCACCACCTCCCCTGGTAGCCCATTCCAATGCCAATCACTCTTGCTGTGAACAACTTCTTCCTAACAACCAGCCTGAACCTGCCCTGGCACAGTTTGAAGCTGTGTCCTCTTGTTCTGCCACTGGTTGCCTGGGCAAAGAGCCCAACCCCATCTGGCTATAATCTCCTTTCAGGTAGTTGTAGAGAGCACAGAGGTTCCCCCTGAGCCTACTCTTCTCCAAATCAAAAGCATTGTATGGCTGCAGGTGACAGGAAGGGAAACCAGACCCTCTGATGGGAGGAAGGAACATCAGCTCCTCATATAGCTTTTGCTGTCAGGAACGTGATGTATGTTGGAGTTCTCATTCAGGTGAAGATGGAGCTGCTAGCACAGCTTTGATCCTTTTCCCCTGCCACAGAAAAGATGCCTGTGAAGAAGGTGATGATGCTGCTGCATTGGAGGAACTACTTCAAATGCAAGATGGAGCCAAATATTAAAAGATGAGCCTATGTAAGACACTTCCCCATCCTCCTTGTTGGTGCTTGCTCCAGTCTGAACCTGGCTTTATGCCCTCTACCCTTAGTAGAAGCACCCACAGATAGCTATGTGTCCCGTGTGGCATCAACACAAACCAGAATCACACTTGGGCATGAGTTTTTTTGAAGTGATGGCTCACTTCCCCCTGTCTCCTTGCATCTACAGGGCTGGCAAGAGATGACTAAAAAAACAAACCAAACAAAGAAAAAATTAATTGTTGATGTCCCTAGAAATTGCCTTCATTGAGTTCTCTCTCCTTGGTACAAAAATGTCCTTTGAGTAAAAGGGGTCTTTTATTTCTGCAGGGTGATTGAGTAGAAGCATTGAGGGCATGGAGTCAGTCATCAGCAAGTTTGCAGATGACACCAAGCTGGGGGCAGATGTGGCTGGGTTGGAGGGCAGAAGGGCTCTGCAGCAGGACCTTGATCACCTGCACAGATGGGCAGAGTCCAAGGGGATGGCTTCAATAGCTCCAAGTGCAGGGTGCTGCACTTTGGCCACAGCAACCCCATGCAGAGATACAGGCTGGGGTCGGAGTGCCTGGAGAGCAGCCAGACAGAGAGGGATCTGGGGGTGCTGATTGATACCCACCTGAACATGATCCAGCAGTGTGCCCAGGTGGCCAAGAGAGCCAGTGGCATCCTGGCCTGCATCAGGAATGGGGTGGCCAGCAGGAGCAGGGAGGTCATTCTGCCCCTGTACTCTGCACTGGTTAGACCACACCTTGAGTGCTGTGTTCAGTTCTGGGCCCCCCAGTTTAGGAGGGACATTGAGATGCTTGAGCGTGTCCAGAGAAGGGCGATGAGGCTGGGGAGAGGCCTTGAGCACAGCCCTACGAGGAGAGGCTGAGGGAGCTGGGATTGGTTAGCCTGGAGAAGAGGAGGCTCAGGGGTGACCTTATTGCTGTCTGCAACTACCTGAGGGGTGGTTGTGGCCAGGAGGAGGTTGCTCTCTTCTCTCAGGTGGCCAGCACCAGAACGAGAGGACACAGCCTCAGGCTGTGCCAGGGGAGATTTAGGCTGGAGGTGAGGAGAAAGTTCTTCCCTGAGAGAGTCATTGGACACTGGAATGGGCTGCCCGGGGAGGTGGTGGAGTCGCCGTCCCTGGAGCTGTTCAAGGCAGGACGTGGCACTTGGTGCCATGGTCTGGCCTTGAGCCCTGTGGTAAAGGGTTGGACTTGATGATCTGTGAGGTCTCTTCCAACCCTGATGACACTGTGATACTGTGATGCAAAAGATGCTCTTCTTTTTCCTGTTTTGGTTTTCATTTCAAGTTGCTTTGGGTTTTGATTGGGTTTGGTGGCAGTTTCAGTTCCATTCAGTTTGGGGTTGGTTGTTTGGTTGGTTTGGCTTTTTTACAGTGGAGCTAAGAGCAAAATTGTTAGTCCAGTTTTCTTTCCATTTCAGGGAAAAGGCAAAAAAAACCCAATCTGGTTTCATCTCTGAAGATTGGGTTTGATGGGAGGGTAATTTGAAATCAGATGCTGGGTGAGTCTTGTTGCAGCAAGCCAGGTAAAAGATACAGGACACATTTCCCCAGAATAGGCATCCAAAAAAAAAAAAAGGCCATTTTTTGCTCTACACCCTCCCAAGCAAGCTCCAGAATAGATTTAGAATCATAGAATCATAGAATCATAGAATCAACCAGGTTGGAAGAGACCTCCAAGATCATCCAGTCCAACCTAGCAGCCAGCCCTAACCAATCAACCAGACCATGGCACTAAGTGCCTCATCCAGGCTTTTCTTGAAGACCCCCAGGGACGGTGCCTCCACCACCTCCCTGGGCAGCCCATTCCAATGCCAATCACTCTCTCTGGGAAGAACTTCTTCCTAACATCCAGCCTAGACCTACCCTGGCACAACTTGAGACTGTGTCCCCTTGTTCTATTGCTGGTTGCCTGGGAGAAGAGGCCACCCCCCACCTGGCTACAATGCCCCTTCAGGTAGTTGTAGACAGTAATAAGATCACCCCTGAGCCTCCTCTTCTCCAGGCTAAACACCCCCAGCTGCCTCAGCCTCTCCTCATAGGATTTGTGCTCCAGGCCCCTCACCAGCTTTGTTGCCCTTCTCTGGACATGTTCCAGCACCTCAACATCTCTCTTGAATTGAGGGGCCTAGAACTGGACACAGCACTCAAGGTGTGGCCTGACCAGTGCTGAGTACAGGGGCAGAATAACCTCCCTTGTCCTACTGGCCACACTGCTCCTGATGCAGGCCAGGATGCCATTGGCTCTCTTGGCCACTTGGGCATTTGTTAGCATTTTGGCTTTTTTTTCCCCCTAACACACCGATGAGGTTAACCTGTGTAAATTTTTCTAATCCTATGAGCATCTTAGGGAGGCTGGAAAGTGAAAACTGACCCCACCAGGAGCTGGTTGGGACTTGCAGTAATTTCATCATGCGGGAAGCCGTCACACAGGAAACCTGCCTGGACCTGGCAGCTCCTTTCTATGGAACCCTCTGCCCATGCTATCGGCTCCTGGAAGTCTTAAATAACAAATGAAACCTTGTCTGTGGGTGCTGCTGCTGATTTCTGGTTGTTACCCTGGAGCAGTGGTGGCAGGAAGGAGTGGTGAGACTGAAATAGGTTCTCCTTCCCCTCTACTGTGCCCTGGTGATGCCACAGCTGGGCTACTGTGTCCAGTTTGGCATTCCCAGTTCAAGAGAGACAAGGAACTACTGGAAAACCACCTCGTGAGTATTGTGTCCAGTTCTGGGCTCCTCAATTCAAGAGAGATGTTGAGGTGCTGGAAGGTGTCCAGAGAAGGGCAACAAAGCTGGTGAGGGGCCTGGAACACAAACCCTATGAGGAGAGGCTGAGGCAGCTGGGGGTGTGCAGCCTGGAGAAGAGGAGGCTCATTGCTGTCTACAACTACCTGAAGGGAGGCTGTAGCCAGGTGGGGTTGGTCTCTTCTGCCAGGCAACCAGCAATAGAACAAGGGGACACAGTCTCAAGCTGTGCCAGGGTAGGTCTAGGCTGGATGTTAGGAAGAAGTTCTTCACAGAGAGAGTGATTGGCATTGGAATGGGCTGCCCAGGGAGGTGGTGGAGTCACCTCCCTGGAGGTGTTGAAGAAAAGCCTGGATGAGGCACTTAGTGCCATGGTCTGGTTGATTGGATAGGGCTGGGTGCTAGGTTGGGCTGGATGATCTTGGAGGTCTCTTCCAACCTGGTTGATTCTATGATTCTATGAGAGAGTCCAACGGAGTGGCACAAAGATGAGAAGGAGTCTGGAGCACCAGTTGAGAGACCTGGGGCTTTTTAGCCTGGAAAAGAGCAGACTAAGAGGGGACCTTGTAAATGCTTATCAATATCTAAAGGGTGGAAATCATGAGGATGGGGCTAGGCTGTTTTAAGTGGTGCTCTGTAGGACAAGAGCCAACAAGCACAAACTAGAACACAGGAGGTCTCGCTTGACTTTAAGGAAATACTTCTTTACTTCGAGGGTGCTGGAGCTGTGGAGGGGCTGCCCAGGGGAGCTTGGGGGGTTTCCTTCTCTGAAGACTCTCAAAACCCTGTTGGGTACGTTGCTATGCAACCTGCTCTGGGTTTCCTTCCTTTAGCAGGCGTTGGACTAGATGATTCGCAGAGGTACCTCCCAGCCACTACTATTCTATGATTCATCTCAACACTGGCTGCCATCCTTGGGATCAAGACTGCAAAACAGCAACTCCTTTCTGGAATTCCCCCTCTAAATCAAAAACTGCTCCTGAAGGGAAAGTGTGCAGGTCAAGTTATTGTGTGTTACTGGACATGTGCAGTGTCAGAAGTAACAGCAGGAGATGCATTTGCTGCTTCTGACTCTAAGCTGAGCAGCTCCACTCTGAGTGTTAAGGTTTATTTCTGCAGAATGTGTAGTTCCATCTTCTGGCACAAACTTTATTTCCCTCTGCCTTTGTTTGTTCTTTCTTCTCCAGAAGGATTTAGGGGCTGTTAGCAGCATCCCAGCCTTACTGTCCTGTAGCAATATCTAAGGGGTCAAGAGGATGGGACCAGACTCTTTTCAGTGGTTCCTAGCCTCAGGACAAGAGGCAACAGGCACCAATTGGAACTCAAGAGGTTCCACCAGAATGTGAGAAAGAGCTTCCTTAGTGTGAAGGTGCCACCACCCTGGACCATGACACCCAGAGAAGTTGTAGTCTCCTTCTCTGGAGAGATTCCAAACCAGTCCAGATGTGATTGGTTTGGAAGAGACTGAGGGGTGACCTCATTCAAGTTTATAAACATGTGAAGGGTGAGTGTCAGAAGGATGAAGCCAGGCTCTGCTCAGGGATGTCCAACAACAGGACAAGGGGCAATGGGTGCAAGCTGGAGCAGAGGAGGTTCTACAGAAACAGAAGGAGAAACTTTTTCACAGTGAGGGTAACAGAACCCTGGAACAGGCTGCCCAGGGTGGTTGTGGAGTCTCCTTCTCTGAAGACATTCAAAACCCACCTGGATGCATTCCTGTGGGACCTGCTCTAGGTGATCCTGCTCTGGCAGGGTGGTTGGACTGGATGATCTTTCAAGGTCACTTTCAATCCCTAACATTCTGTGATTCTGGTCAATCTGCTTTGGATGACTCTGTGGGCTAGTTTGTTTTGGTGAGAAGAACTAGATTACAGGCTGTGAAAGGAAAACAGTGGTGATGTCTACTTCACTCACAGGCTTGCTGAACTTTATAGGAACAAGAAATAAAAACATAGATAACCACTCTCACTGGGGCTGCTGGCTGAGCTGCACCTCTCTAACCTCACTCTCCATTTTGGACTAATCCACTTTGCTTCCTAACCCCTTGGCCGAACCTCCATTCTTCCTTGGGACTGGGGTAAGGTAGAGAGGGGCAGGGGGAAGGTGCAGGGGTGGTTGGGAGCCCCTCCTGGGGACTCAGGTTTCTGGGAGGGGAGTTGTGTTTCTGTATTACCTTTTACCTTATCTATTTCTGTCTATAACTGTATAGACTGTAACTATCTGCTTGTATATTGTGCTAGCTGTAAATATAAGCTGCATTCATATTTCCAGAGCTGGCTGGATGATTTCTAAAGTGTGTGGGGGTGGGGAACACCCAAACCATCACACTCTGCTTTAGTAGGTTGCAGCAGCAAAGGTGGCCTTGCTGTCCCCATCACCATCAGGACCTGTCTGGATGCATTCCTGTGTGACCTGAACCAGATTCTAAGGTCCTGCTCTGGCAGGGGGGTTGGACTTGATGATCTATGTGCGTCCCTTCCAACTCCTAACATCCCATGGTCTTGTGATCTGTGACCAACAGTCACTGGCCTGGGATTGGCAAAGCCAGGCACAGTCAAGGTCTTCACAGAAAGAGTGATTGGCATTGGAATGGGCTGCCTGGGGAGGTGGTAGAGTCACCACCCCTAGAGGTGTTTAAAAGGAGACTGGATGAGACACTCAGTGCCATGATTTAGCTAATTAGAAGGTGTTAGGTGATAGGTTGGACTCAATGGTCCCAAAGGTCTTTTCCAACCTGGTTAATTCTGTCATTCCATGTGATGTGCACCAAGTGCCAAGTCCTGCCCTCATCTTTGCACCTTGGGGAAATTCAGCACTGGGTTAGAGGGATCCCACTTCAACTTCAGCCTGAGATCATCATGGATGGACAGGGCAGCAACTGGGCATAAAATGTGATTGAAACAATGCAAGAGGAGAATGGAAGCACAAATTGCAAAGGCTGCACACAAACAATGCTTCCTGCTATTAATTCCAAGGCATCAATAGCCAAGTGCTTTTGGGGCACAGTATCTATTCTGTTTTCCATTTATGTGCTAGAATTGTGGTAGATGTCAGGAGAATTTAATGCACATGATGCAGGCATATGAATGAGTTGGATCCTGTTCTGGGAACAAGCATTCATGTGTCTCCATGTGGTTCCACATCTACAAAGACATGGGTATTTATTTCATGAGATCTGGACTCCATTTCAGACAAGGGGGGGGAAAAAAACAACCCAAAATCCCTCTAAAACCAATAGGGAATCTTTCTGTTCACGTCAATGGATCTCAGAGCCCTTATTCAGGAATGCTCTTAAAACACATGCTTAACTTTAAAGCCAGGCTTAAGTCCTGCTGAAGTCCATTAGAGGTAAGTGTATGCTTTTGCTGAAAGATGAGGAATTTAAACAAGCATTTATGTGCTTACCTGGATGGGAGCTTAGCTCACACTCTCAGCAGAGCAAAGCTGATGCTCATAAAAGAAATATGACAGGAACAGCACAAATCTGAAATTTTACAGGTCCAGGTTGTTGGTCTGCCTTATCCAGCCTCAGCAAGGGGGAAGGCAAGGGCAGGGTTCTGGTTTCCTACAATTCTGGGGGTAAAAGGTCCAGATTGTTTTACAGATCCAGGTTTTGGTCTACCTGATTCAGTCATAACAAGGGTGAGGGGCCTGGAACACAAACCCTGTGAGGAGAGACTGAGGGAGCTGGAGTTGTTTAGCCTGGAGAAGAGGAGGCTCAAGGTAACCTCATTGCTGTCTACAACTACCTGAAGGGAGGCTGTAGCCAGGTGGGGTTGATCTCTTCTGCCAGGCAACCAGCAACAGAACAGGGGACACAGTCTCAAGCTGTGCCAAGGGAGGTCTAGGCTGGATGTTAGGAGGAAGTTGTTGGCAGAGAGAGTGATTGGCATTGGAATGGGCTGCCCAGGTAGGTGGTGGAGTGGCCATCCCTGGAGGTGTGGAAGCAAAGCCTGGATGGGGCACTTAGTGCCATGGTCTGGTTGATTAGACAGGGCTGGGGATCTTGGACCTCCAATCTTGGAGGTCACTTCCAACCTGGTTGATTCTATGATTCAATGAAAGGCAAAGGCAGGGTTCTGGTTTCCCACAATTTTGGGGGTAAAACCATTTGAGTTTGGGGATATTTTTTGGCAGGTGAAACCACAGCCAGCAGCCCAATTGGTGTTTGGTGAGGCTGACATTCATTTCCCCTCTGTGCGTGAAGCTTGCTGGGTGATTTCCACAGCCCCTTGTGCTGCCTTCAGGGCTTGGCTGTGAGGTTTTGATCAGAGATAGATCATTTGTCCAAGTGGATGCACTCTTCCACCAGGTGATGGGTGCATGGCTGAGCACAGATCATAGAATGGTTTAGGATGGAAGGGACCTCAAAGACCAGCTAGTTCCAACCCCTCACCATAGGCAGGGGCACCTCCCGCTTGCCTCCCCATCACTTTAGGGTTACAGATACCTCTTCATCCCCCCAGCAAACTCTCAGCTACCCCTGATTGACTCCTCTTGATGTGAAAGGTTAGTTCCTCCCCCAAATCCCTCCCCCAAAGCAGCTTGACTCTGCGGGGCTGGGGGGGGGGGGAGGGAAGGGGCTGGAGGAAGTCCCTAGCAGGTGCTGCAGCTCCCTCAGTGTAAGGGTCTGAAGCAGTTTGCTGCTCCCCTCCATGCACATCATATGATTTTGGGTGAGCAAATGCAAGCCTAGCAGCGACCCAACAGCTCTGTGTCCCTTTCTCGGGTAGAGGTTTCAAGGGAAGGGTGAATTGTTGCTAGGAAATAACAATCAGAAGTGAAAAAAGGAGGTTTCAGTTCAGTCAGGGAGAGGAGGTGTGCTAGTTTGAGCCTAGCTGGGATGTTTTAGTGAGATGAATTAGATGCTAGGCTGTGAAAATGAAACAATGCTGATGTCTGCTGCACTCATAGGCTTGCTGAGATGGATAAAAACAAGAACACAAACCTAGATAACAGAGTTGCTCTCTGGGCTCTGGCTGCACTTCTCTCCCTAACTTGCTGCCTAATTGGTCTGCTTCCTAACTCCCCTGGCCAATCCTCCAAACTCACCTTGAACGTAAGGCAAAGTCTGGGATAAGGTAGAGGGGTGGGAAGAAGGTGGAAGGGAGGTTGGGAGCCCCTCCTGGGTACTCTGCTTTCTGGCAGGGCTGTTGTGTTTCTGTATTACCTTTAACTTGTCTATTTCTGTCTGTAGCTGTATAGATTGAAAATACCTGCTTGTATCTTGTGCTAAGCTGTGAATATAAAGCTTCATTCCTTAATTTCCAGCTGCTGAGTCTAGTCTGGGTGATTTAAGTGTGGGGGAGCAGGTAAAACTCAAACCATCACAGTGGATTCCCTAGAATGGCTGCAGGGTGGCACAGAGGGATGAGGAGAGTACAAGAGCAGGAAATCCTTTGGAGAGCTGGACATCCACCTCTCCCTTGTGTTTATTTTCCCTCTCCCCAGCCCTCACTCTGGCTTTTAGCAACCCACAGCTGAAGGAGTGACCTGTTCTGGGCTCGGAGATCCAACATCTGCCACGATTAATTTCCCCAGGATTAAGTTCCTCTGATTTAAAACAACAGATAGCAGCTAATAAGAGGAAACATCCCTATCATAAACACTGCTTTGGCATTTACCATTTGAAATAATTTATATTCTCTGGTCTGGTGGGTTTGTATCACCAGACATAATGACTGTTTCTGTTTAATTTTCAGATGCTTAATTGCAGTAGAACACTTCAACACCATTAAATTAAAACAAGCTACCAGCTTTTCCTTGCCTTTGCTGCTGGCCTGGCTCCAAGTGACATTTAAAGCGATCTCAGATGTTTTATTCCTGCCACACAGGCTGCTTGCTGACGAACAAAAAGTGTGTGTGTCAAGGCGGGGGGTGAGGGGGGGTGTACCTAAAGCCACTGACATGGGAGCCCTTGAAACAACTTCCAGGCAGAAAAGAAATGGGAGGAAGCTTGGGAGCCCTTTCCCTGGGCATCTCTGTAGTATCTGGCTGGGCTGATGGCTGAGTGAAAGGGGGAGCACAGAAGGACCCCAGCCTTGGCAGACCTCTCCTCTCTTGGGCACAGAAGGACCCCAGCCTTGGCAGACCTCTCCTCTCTTGGGCACAGAAGGACCCCAGCCTTGGCAGACCTCTCCTCTCTTGGGCCAGATGCAAGCTCTGCTGGAAAAGATCCTGCTCAGGGGCTTTATCTGGGGCAACTGCACATCTTTGAACAAATCTTCCAATGTGGAAGTACTTTGGGTATCAGGTACCGATTAAAAAGGAGTAAGAGGAAATGGAGTTCCTCTATAAGTTAATATTCCTTGGTAATGGATGTTTGGAGTTAGTATGTGTCTTTACAACATCATTCATAGGGGTATTGTTTGCTCCTGACAGTTTTTCTTTCAAGATTAATGTGCTTATGAAAACCTTGTGCACTGCTCCATGAGGCAAGCTGGAAATCCATCAGTAATACCATCGCCATGACACAATGCTGGGAGAGCAAAGCAAATGACAAACAGAACCTGGCTTTTCAGAGGCCTCTGTGTGTGTGTGTGTGTGTGTGTGTGTGTGTGGAAGAGAAATGATCTGAAGCAAAGCTTGGCCTCACTCCAGCCACCCTTCCTGCTCCACTGTTGGCACTACCACAGAAAAGGGAGAGAGTAAAGAAATACATGCAAGGGAGTGAAAGAAAACAAAATGAATTGGAGGGGAGGGGGTGATGGGGTGGCATAACTCAGGTCTGCCAGCGTTTGGGCTCTCTTTTAGCAAACAAGCATATGGAAAATGCACATAAAATTTCGAGACAGCTCCAGCTTGCTACACACAAATAATTTCATCGGCAATCAGCGGAAACAATGCAATTAGGGGCGAGTTGCGTTCAGCCTGTCGGGATCACATCCAGTTGACGTGCATCCCCTGTGAAAATTCAACCATCATGGAGCAGACCCTTCAGCTACTCTCTGGAGTCATTTTTAAGAGGGTTTTTTATATATATATATATATATATATATATATATATAGAGAGAGAGAGAGAGAGAGAGAGAGAGAGAGAGAGAGTTGGTTTGGGTGGTTATTCTTTACATTTGCCTGCTTGCCCCTGATTAGACAAGACAAGGGTCTGGCCCCGTTGCTGCAGGAGACAAACCAGTCTGCAGCACAAACAGCCTGGGTTAAGTGTTCCATGCTGCCATGGGATGCAGGGCAGCTGAGAGCCTTGCAGGAAGTACAAAAACATAGCTGGTGGATGATGGGGAGGGCTCAGTCTGCCCTAGAAGGGAACTGCAGGAGAAGGTAGCAGTATAGGTTGGGGACTGACCTGTTGGAAGGCAGGAACGGGGAAAAGGATCTGGGAGTCCTGGGTTGAACGTGAGCCAGCAATGTGCTCTGGTGGCCAGGAGGGGCAATGCCATTCTGGGATGGATTAGAAGGGCTGTGGTTAGGAGGTCGAGAGAGGTTCTCCTGCCCCTCTACTCTGCCCTGCTGAGGCTGCATCTGGAGTTCTGTGTCCAGTTCAGCCCCTCTCCATCCCCGGCAAGAGGGACATAGAACTGCTGGAGAGAGTCCAGCACAGAGCCACAAAGCTGCTGAAGGCAATGGAACAGCTCTGTTAGGAGGAGAGCCTGAGGGAGCTGGGGCTGTGCTGCTGGGAGAGGAGGAGCTGAGAGGTGACCTCAGCAATGGTTCTCAAGATGTGCAGGTGAGTGGCAGGAGGCTGGAGACAGGCTCTGCTGGGTGATGCCCAGTGCCAGGCCAAGGGGCACTGGCTGGAAGCTGAGCCATGGGAAGTTTCATTTAAGCATGAAGAGAAATTTTTCCCTGTGAGGGTGCAGAGCACTGGAAGAGGCTGCCATGGGGGGTTGTGGAGTCTCCCTCCCTGGAGATATTCAATCCCCCCCCGGATGCATTCCTGTGTGGTCTGGTCTAGGTGATCCTGCTCTGGCAGAGGGGTTGGACTGGATGAGCTTTGGGGGTCCCTTCCAGCCCCTGACATTCTGTGATTCTGTGTGATTCTGTGAGGGGTGGGATTCACATAGGGTTTGCTCTCCCCCTTCACAGGCTTTGCGGGAAGTGGGGTGAAACCAGGTGACATGGGAGGGGGGGAGAAGAAAAAGTTAAATGTTCCTTTTAATTAGACAAAAAGCAAAAAGCACCTTTGTGGTCACCTGGTTGTCTGAAGGAAGGAAGAGACTGTTCATACTCCACACAATCTGGGGGCTACATGAAGGCAGCACCCTCCACTTAGGGATAGAAGAGGCAAATAAAGCCTTAAATCAATATTTGTGCCAAGTTATCTGATCCCAGCGCTGAGATGGGTGTAGAAAGAGCCTGGATTCAGGCTCTCACACTCCTGTTTTGATCATTATCTGAAGAGGAGAACCAAGGCCCTGTTTTTTCTATTACAGCTATCTTTAAAAAAATTAAATTAAATTAATTTTCTTCTCCTGGGCTCTTTAGCAGAGCTAAGGACAGAAATGGGAGGCGTAGACCTAACCCTGAGCACCTCCTTGTGATGGATCTTGCTCTACTGGTGAAAAGTAGTGATGCTGTATTTACTAAAACCTCTAATCATCCTAAAAGTTATTCATTTTCCTCAGAAAGCCTGATGGTTGGAATCAGCTGGAATAATCTTCCCATCTCCTCTAGGAGCCTGAGCAGCTCTTCCAGCTCTCCAAGGAAAAGAGATCATCAGGGCTATCCATCCACCAATCCATCCATTTGACCCCTCTTGCTGGGAGCCCACCCACGTGCTTTGCCTTCACCTGGCAGCAACATCCTCAAAAATAGCCATTTTCCACCAGTGAGATGTAGGGACTGGAGGACAGCCCAAGCTGTGCCTGCATCCCAAGAAGGGGCTCCACTGAGCAGCCATGAGGACACAGGGAAAAGGCCCCAAAACTCCTTTTTATTGCTCTGTAGTAATTCTCATCAGACCAATTCAGGAAACCTCCTGATTGTGGAGACCTGCTGGAGAGTCCAGCAGAGAGCCATCAGGGTGAGTAAGGGACTTTAGTATCTCCCCTATGGAGAGAGCCTGAGAGCCCTGGGGCTGTTTAGTCTGGAGAAGAGAAGGCTGAGAGGAGATCTGAGCAATGTGTACAAATCTCTGAGGGGTGGGTGTCAAGTGCCTGGGGCCAAGCTCTTTTTGGTGGTCAGCAGCAATAAGCCAAAGAGCAATGGACACAAACTGGAACAGAGAAGATTTCAGTTCAACATGAGGAGAAACTTCCTTCCAGTGAGGGTGTCCTGGAGCAGGCTGCCCAGAGAGGGCTCTTCTCTGGAGGTTTTCAAAAGCCACCTGGATCCACTCCTGTGTGAGCTCCTCTGGGGGAGCCTGCGTCGGCAGGAAAGTTCAGAATCACAGCACCATGCAGGTGGGCAAAGCCCCTCAGGAGCACCAAGTCCAACCTAGAACCCTACTCTACAAGATTCACCTTCAACCATAGCCCTAAGCACCACATCCAAACCACCCTTAAACACAGCCAGGCTGGGTGACTCCAGCACCTCCCTGGGCAGCTCATTCCAGTCCTTGACGATTCTCAACATGAAAAACTTCTTCCTACTGTCCAGTCTAAACCTCCCCAGTCTCAGCTTGAGGCCATTCCCCCTTGTTTTGTCTCAAATTACCTAGGAGAAGAGCCCAGCAGCAGCCTCTTCATAATGTTAGACAGTTGGACTCAATGATCTCTAGAAGTCTCTTCCAACCTCTAATGTTCTGTGAGGCAGCTCCATGCCATAAAGCTTAGCCTGATAGTGAGAGAGCAAAGATGGGCAGAAGATCAACCAGAAGCCCAGGAAGAGTGAGCAAGTGTCCCAGGATAATTGTTCTGAGGGAAAAAAGAAAAGGAAAAAGGAGGAAACACAGGTCCCCTGATAGAGAAAACTCCCATTCCACTAGCCCATTTTATGCCTCCATGGTCAACTGCCACCTTCACCATTTCTAAGCTGGATGCCTGCAAAGCTGGATTGATGCAGGCAGAGAGAGCACCAGAAGGTGAGAACCACCACATCCACACCTCCAGCTTCTGCTGGAAAATAACCAGCCAGAAAACGGCTGTCTGGGAGGAAAAGGACTCCTGAAGGGGATATCTTTCACCTCTTCCTGACTCCTTCCACAAACACATCATCCTTCAACACTTTGTTGTTGACAAAATCTCTGTCAATAGAGCCCGAACTTCAAATTTGATACCATCTCCTCACGAGGAGAAACCGGTTGCACCAGAAGTGCTGTTGTAAGAGATGTGTGAAAATTCAGCCTTCTGCCCCCAGCCCCAGCCCTGATACTGTGGCTTGGCTTTGTGGAAAGGCATTTCTCATTCCCTGCGTGCACAATTTGATCCAGCCTAGGTGCAGACTCTCAGAAGTGGCAGGTGATGTTGAGCTGCTCCATGAGGGGATTTCTACCAGGAAATGCTTTCAAAATATCCTGTCTCTTCAAAGCTGCAGAGCACAGAGAATAGGTCCGTGGTTTTGAAGATCCTATCCCCATGCAGGTACTTTGCAGAGCCCTGGGATGGATGCACAATCCACTGACAGCACCTGGGGACTTTATTTCAAACGACTGAAGTCAACAGCAAGTTCAAAGGCATGCATGGTAGAGCAAGAGGTAACAGAAAGCTTGACCAGAGAAAACAAGCCTTCTGTACACCAAAGCCACTGCAGCACGCTAAAAATGCTGCTTGAGACCATTCTGGAACAAAAATACCCATACATCAAAACATCTTCATTCCTTGGACAGATGTAGGCAGTTTAAGGGAGCCACAATCCAGCCTGTACCTACAGGAGCCTGAGGAAGCCACAGCTGACATCAGCTTTGTGCTACACACCTAAAGTCCTGCACTAATCTCAGTGCACAGTATAGAGAAGGGCATTTTGCCAAGATCTCAGCTCGTTTAGTCCACTGGTAAAGGGAAAAACCTCACTAACCAGCAGGTCAGAGAGCAATAGCCATAACGGCTGTTTAGCATGGCTATTTCATGCCACTGTGGGGTGCAAAGGCTGGAGACGTGAGGATGTTGTAATAGGATGAGAGGGAATGGATTGATGACTGAGGAGGGCAGATTTAGACTGGAGATTAGAAAGAAACTCTTTACAGTAAGAGTGCTGGCACAGGCTGCCCAGGAAGGTCATGGATGCCCCCTCTCTGGAGGTGTTCAAGGGCAGGCTGGACGAGGCCTTGAACAAGCTGATCTAGTGGAAGGTGTCCCTGCCCATGACAGGAGGGTTAGAACTGGATGTTCTTTGAAGGTCCTTTCCAACCCAAACCATTCTATGAACCCATGAATAGTACCCAGAGCCAAGAAGCAATTTTGTGAGCAGTCAGACCCCAGATTTCCCATCCAGATTTGCCCAGGAAGCCACAGGTGCTGCTTTCATCCTACTCTCACCCTGCCTGTCTTTTGTCCCATTTAATCTCAGAGGGAGCAGCTTCCATTGGCTGACCATCACAGTGAGCCCTCAAGAGGTAAGAATCACAGGAAAAGTCCACCTGAGAAGAAAAAAAAGTATTGTTCATTTCTTTAAATCCTCACTGCCCCCAAAAGTGGCTGAGAAATGATACATATTTACATCAAAGCTCTGGTCTTTCTGGCAGTCTTACTGAGTTGAAGGGGAAATTAAAAGAGGAAGGTGAAGGAGGAGCCTGACTGTTATCAGTCATTGGTTTTAGACACAGGGAAGTCTGAGAGTGGGAAATGGAGAGAAAGTTCAGCAGGGGTTCCCTGGCAAAAAAAATCAGAAGTATTTAGGTGTGGGTTGTTACCACTGCCCCACAGAGCTTCCACATAAGAAGGGTATTCTTTTTTCTCACAAAACTGTTTCTCAAATGATAAATAGATAGATAGATAGACAGACAGACAGACGGATGGATAGATGGATGGATGGATGGATGGATGGATGGATGGATGGATGGATGGATAGATGGATAAATGGATGGATAGATAGATAGATAGATAGATAGATAGATAGATAGATAGATAGATAGATAGACAGGCAGATAGTTAGGTAGGTAGATAGATAGACAGACAGATGGTTGGATGGATGGATGGATGGATGGATGGATGGATGGATGGATGGATGGATGGATGGTTAGACAGACAGACAGATGGATGGATGGATGGATAGATGGATAGACAGACAGATGGATGGATGGATAGATGGATAGATGGATAAATGGATGGATGGATAGATAGATAGATAGATAGATAGATAGATAGATAGATAGATAGATAGATAGACAGGCAGACAGTTAGGTAGGTAGATAGACAGGCAGATAGACAGATGGTTGAATGGATGGATGGATGGTTAGATAGACAGACAGATGGATGGATGGATAGATGGATGGTTAGATAGACAGACAGATGGATGGATGGATGGATGGATGGATGGATGGATGGATGGATGGATGGATGGATGGATAAACAGACAGATGGATAGATGGATAAATGGATGGATGGATGGATAGATAGATAGATAGATAGATAGATAGATAGATAGACAGGCAGACAGTTAGGTAGGTAGATAGATAGACAGACAGACAGATGGTTGAATGGATGGATGGATGGATAGATAGATAGATAGATAGATAGATAGATAGATAGACAGACAGATAGACAGATAGATAGATAGACAGACAGATAGACAGATAGATGGATGGACAGATAGATAGGCAGATAGATAGATAGATAGATAGATAGATAGATAGATAGATAGATAGATAGATAGATGGACAGACGGATGGATAGACAGACATACAGACAGATAGACAGATGGATGGATGGATGGATGGATGGATGGATGGATGGATAGATAGATAGATAGATAGATAATAGATAGATAGACAGATGGATGAATGGATGGATAGATATACAGAGAGATGGATAGATAGACAGATAGATAGATAGATAGATAGATAGATAGATAGACAGACGGCAGATAGATAGATGACAGACAGACAGATAGCAGATAGATAGGCAGATAGATAGATAGATGGTTGGATGGATGGATGGATGGATGGATAGATGACAGAGAGATGGATAGATAGATAGATAGATAGATAGACAGACAGATGACAGACAGGTAGGTAGGTAGGTAGATAGACAGATAGATAGATAGATAGATAGATAGATAGATAGATAGATAGACAGACAGACAGGTAGACAGATAGACAGAAAGGCAAATAGGTATATAAATGCATAAATAAAGCTTGGGTCTGAAGTGATTTTCAGTTTGAGGTTGAGCACTCAGGACCTTACCAGCTTTTGTCTCCCCAGACACCTCTGAAGCAGGTCAGGGCACACTGAACCGTTATCAGAATGCATTCAGAAATATTCTTACCTGGGAAAAGAAAGGATATTGATAGAGATATACAATTTTAAAAGGAGGAGTTGGGCTCCCTGCCTGTGCCGGGGATGTGCCAGTGGCAGCTCCATCTAGTGCTGCTCCCCGAGAGGTGCTGTCTGGGTGCTGGACACCAGAGGATGCTCTGAGCTGGAAAATTCTCCTTAAGTGGGACAGGAAGGAGAGTTCACCCCAAGGTGTTTGCAGACAATTGCTATTCCTTGCTGTTAGCCCACTCCATCTCTCAAAGCACCGTTTCACTGACCTGCCAGTACAAGAAGGTCACCTAGACCAGAGCATGCAGAGAAGCCAGGATCTCCTCCAGCTCCTTCTGGTGAGCCCAAGAAGTCATGGCCAGCACAGCTCTTGTCCACCACATGTCTTTTTCTGTGGTAATTCCAATAAAGTGTTAAAAAACATAGGAAACCAAAGGTCCAAGTGGTGGTAAACGTACCCTGTTCTATACCTGTGCACTTGCCAACATACACAGAAGTGCTGCAGGGCAAATATTTGCCCAAGGAATCAAATTCAGTTCACCTGCAAAGAGGAACTGACAGCAGCAATAGAAGATACAAACTGCAATCAATGCCTGTCCCAAAATGAGCACAGCTCTGCTGATTCACTGCCACAACACTCAGAGCCAGCAGCCAGCAAAAGCTTTTCCTTGCTCCATGGCACTTAGATACGTGGTTTAATGGCCACGGTGGTGTTAGGTAGATGGGTGAACTCGGTGATCTTGGAGATTGCCTGGGCACAGGCAGAGTGCTTGGGAAGTAAGTCTGAAAATAGGAAGGAGATTTAGGGTCTGGGACAGTGAGAATCAGCCTCAGCCCAGCCTCAGCCCAGTATCCCTTAATGTTTACACACCAAGGGCTGCCCAAATCCCAGAGCTCCTGAAACATGCAGAGTTGCCTTGTTATGGGGTCTACATTATCTCTACAGCTGCCGTCTCCACCCTCTCTCCACACATCTCCCTGCACAATATGGTTCTGGAGGAGGTGGTGATAGGTTTAAGTGAGAGATGCCACAGCAAAGCAGAGAGATTGCTGTCACAAGCTACCAACCTTCCTCATCCCAAAAAATTACCTCTCCCACTGAGCCCAGATTGCCTTCACATGCAGAGTCACAGTTGACATCAGGTTGGAAGAGACCCTCAAAGGTCATCTTGTCCGACCCCCACTTCAGTCAGCAAAGACACTTCCAACTACATCAGGATGCCATGGGGTGCCTCAAGGCTGACCTTGAATCGCAGTCTGAATGCCTCTGAACCAAAAACCACGTAGGGAGAAGGTGAAAGCAAGATGAGGTGGCTGTGGGGGTGACAGAGACTCCCTTTTTTTACAAGGAGTCACAAAAAGACAAGGGGCAAATGGGTACAAGTTAATTGCTTGGGAGATTGGACTCCAGAAGAGCATCTTTCTCCTATGAGAACAGTTAGAGATTGGAACCATCTCCCAAGACAAGCAGTGGGTTCCCCTCCATTGGTCAGTTTTAAGACTCATTTTCACTGGGTGCTGGGCCAGCTCATTTCAACTCCACTATTACCTAGAAAGTTTGGACCAAGTGATCCTTGGGGATCCCTTTCAACCTGGCATTCTGTGATTCTACAAGAAGTTATGAACTGATGCTCCCCACACCACAGAGAGAAGCTGAGATAGAAACAGCTAAATTGGGGCAAGCGGGGGGGGGGGGGGAGGGGGTGGCTGGGGAAAGAAAGAGGAAAGCACCATAAACAAAAGAGAAAAGCACCACAAACAACAACAACAAAAAAATAGCCTGCCAAAAAAGGAGAAAAATAAGGGGGAAAAGCACCAAAAAGGAGAAAAACAACCCCAAAAAATAAAAATATTTTTAAAAGCGGGGTGAAAAAAAAGAAAAATAGCCCTTAAAAAATAAAAATATCCAAAAAAAGAGGTAAAACAAACACCCAAAAAAAGTTTTAAAAAAGATAAAAGAGCCCCACAAAAAAATGGAAAAGCAACCAAAAAAAAACCCCAGCCCTCCAAAAAAGATAAATGCCCCCCCAAAAAAAAAGGGGAAAATAGCCCCAAAAAGAGAGAAAAACAGCAAAAAAATGATAGAATAACATCCAAAAAAAAAAAAGGCAAAATTGTTCCCCAAAAAGATAAATAGCTCAAAAATGAGGAAAATCAGCCCCCCAAAAAGAAAATAAAAACATATAGAAAAGGATAAGGAAAAGAAAAAGTAAGGAGAAAGAGGAGAAAGAGAAGAGAAGAGAAGAGAAGAGAAGAGAAGAGAAGAGAAGAGAAGAGAAGAGAAGAGAAGAGAAGAGAAGAGAAGAGAAGAGAAGAGAAGAGAAAGGAAAAATAAAAAAGAACAAGAGAACAAGAAAAGAAATAAAAAGAGAAATAGAAAGAGGGGAAAAAAGTAAAAGAAAAGGAAAAGAGGGAAAAGAAAAAAGGAAAAGGAAAAGGAAATTTAAAAAGAAAAGAAAAGAAAAGAAAAGAAAAGAAAAAAGAAAAGAAAAGAAAAGAAAAGAAAAGAAAAGAAAAGAAAAGAAAAGAAAAGAAAAGAAAAGAAAAGAAAAGAAAAGAAAAGAGAAGAGAAGAGAAGAGAAGAGAAGAGAAGAGAAGAGAAGAGAAGAGAAGAGAAGAGAAGAGAAGAGAAGAGAAGAGAAGAGAAGAGAAGAGAAGAGAAGAGAAGAGAAGAGAAGAGAAGAGAAGAGAAGAGAAGAGAAGAGAAGAGGAGAAGAGAAGAGAAGAGAAGAGAAGAGAAGAGAAGAGAAGAGAAGAGAAGAGAAGAGAAGAGAAGAGAAGAGAAGAGAAGAGAAGAGAAGAGAAGAGAAGAGAAGAGAAGAGAAGAGAGAAGAGAAGAGAGAAAAGAAAAGAAAAGAAAAGACAAGAAAAGAAAAGAAAAGAAAAGAAAAGACAAGAAAAGAAAAGAAAAGAAAAGAAAAGAAAAGAAAAGAAAAGAAAAGAAAAGAAAAGAAAAGAAAAGAAAAGAAAAGAAAAGAAAAGAAAAGAAAAGAAAAGAAAAGAAAAGAAAAGAAAAGAAAAGAAAAGAAAAGAAAAGAAAAGAAAAGAAAAGAAAAGAAAAGAAAAGAAAAGAAAAGAAAAGAAAAGAAAAGAAAAGAAAAGAAAAGAAAAAAGAGAGAAAGAAAAAGAAATAAAACGAGAAAGAAAAAAAGAAAAAGCGGCCAAAAGAAAAGCAGGAGAGGTAAAAAGGCAACCAAAATAAAAGCAAACCAGATAAACAAAACCAGCAACACAGAAGAGGTCTGCGGAGGTGTCTCCAGATGATAGGACAGGGAAGTTGAGTGCCACCGTGGGACCTGCCCGGGGACTTGGTCCCTCCGCAGCAACAGCAGCAGCAGCAAGCTCCTGCAGCTTGCAGGCGTGCCGGGAGGTGGCAATCGTCACCTTCCCTGCCGCTCTGACACGCAGCGAATGAAGCTATTAAAAGCTTGCCAGCCCAGGCAGCTAAGTCCCACACGGGGGAACCCCTCTGCAGCAGTTTTTAAACGAAGGAGGGATTTATTTTGCGTGTTTAAAGCAATCAGGTGTGTTTGCCCTGCGGCGCATTATCTCCCTCTATATTCTCGAATAAACTGCAGAAAATTAGAGTGTCTCTGTTATCTGTTTGCTATCTGCAGTGGGATTAGAGGCGTCAGGAACTAAGCTTTGAATCAACAATGTTTTATTGGTTCATGTCACCACAAGCTGGTTACAATCGAGCTAAATAAGACATCAAGCTCCTCTCTCTCCCACCCTCCCACCCCCAGCCCGGGCTGAAGCACTAAGGATGCTTGCACAAGCAACCACAGCTCCTCTTTTTGGGGAGGGGAAAGGAGCAAGGGGGATATCACCTTGATTTCCAGCATTTGTTCCCTTACAGGAGGGCTGAAAGAGTGGCTGAAGTTTTCCCCTCCTGGAGGAGATGGCCACAGCACACTTAAAAATTGTGGAATCATAGAATTGTTTTGATTGGAAAAGACCTCTAAGATTGAGTCTGGCCACTAACCCAACACCACCATGACTGTTAAACAGAAGTGCCATGCCCACACCTTTCTTGAACACCTCCAGGGATGGGGACTCCACCACTTCCCTGGGCAGCTTGTTCAATGCCTGACCACTCTTGCAGGAAGTATTTTTTTCCTAATATCACAGTATCACAGTATTACCAAGGTTGGAAGAGATCTCACAGATCATCAAGTCCAACCCTTTACCACAGAGCTCAAGGCCAGACCATGGCACCAAGTGCCACGTCCAGTCCTGCCTTGAACAGCTCCAGGGACGGCGACTCCACCACCTCCCCGGGCAGCCCATTCCAGTGCCCAATGACTCTCTCAGGGAAGAACTTTCTCCTCACCTCCAGCCTAAATCTCCCCTGGTGCAGCCTGAGGCTGTGTCCTCTCGTTCTGGTGCTGGCCACCTGAGAGAAGAGAGCAACCTCCTCCTGGCCACAACCACCCCTCAGGTAGTTGCAGACAGCAATGAGGTCTCCCCTGAGCCTCCTCTTCTCCAGGCTAACCAATCCCAGCTCCCTCAGCCTCTCCTCGTAGGGCTGTGCTCAAGGCCTCTCCCCAGCCTTGTTGCCCTTCTCTGGACACGCTCAAGCATCTCAATGTCCCTCCTAAACTGGGGGGCCCAGAACTGAACACAGCACTCAAGGTGTGGTCTGAGCAGTGCAGAGTACAGGGGCAGAATGACCTCCCTGCTCCTGCTGGCCACACCATTCCTGATGCAGGCCAGGATGCCACTGGCTCTCTTGGCCACCTGGGCACACTGCTGGCTCATGTTCAGGTGGGTATCAATCAGCACCCCCAGATCCCTCTCTGTCTGGCTGCTCTCCAGCCACTCCAACCCCAACCTGTATCTCTGCATGGGGTTGTTGTAGCCAAAGTGCAGCACCCTGCACTTGGAGCTATTGAACTCCATCCCCTTGGACTCTGCCCATCTGTGCAGGCGGTCAAGGTCCTGCTGCAGAGCCCTTCTGCCCTCCAACCCAGCCACATCTGCCCCCAGCTTAGTGTCATCTGCACACTTGCTGATGACTGACTCCATGCCCTCATCCAGATCATCTCTGAAGATGTTAAAGAGGATGGGGCCCAGCACTGATCCCTGCGGGACACCACTAGTATCCAACCTAAACCTCCCCTGGCACAACTCCAGGCCATTTCCACTTGTACTATCACCTGATATTAGAAAGAAGAGACCCTCCTCACTACAACCTCCTTTCTGGCAGTTGTAGACAGGGATGCCACAGCTGGGCTGAAAAATCTTTAGTTTAATCACTGCTTCTCCATCATCTTTCTAGAAATAGACTTAAATAGTGAGAAAAAACAACCCCACACCCTCCAAAAACCCATACAGCCTGGAAATCTTCACCCCCAGCTTTCAGATGTTCCCTCCCTAGCACACCAGGTCCCTCTTACCTCTGGAAGCTGAAGGAGAGGGATAACATTGCAGCCAGAACCACACTCATACCAAAGCACAACAGGAGGACAAAGGGGTGGGTTTGCAACCTCTGGAAGAGCCCTTTGACCACTGGCAATGATCAAGGTCGGCAGAAACAGTTCTGTCAGAGTCCAAACTCAATTCAAAACAAGTTGAGCCATTCTTTTAGAAGGATGGTGAAAAGGTAATCCCTGAGGAGCCATCAGCTACCCATCTACTCTAAGCAACCACAACTCCCGGGCAGGCTCCTTTGTTTTAGAGGACAAAGCCACGTTTGGTTTTAAATGATTCAAAAAGGTCTGAGGCCAGGATCCAGGAGAAGAAAAGTGATAAAGCAGCACATTTGCTTTATTCAGCCCTGGTTTTGAGCAGCAGAGAGGCTTGGCTGCCTCCTCCAGGTTTCTGTGGAGAAAAGAAATACAGAGATTTGATTTCCCTCGATTGAAAACAAAAGCTTTTAAGAAAAGGAGACAACAAAATACTCTACAAGGGAGGACCAAGTTCCACTCCAAGTTGGATTGTCAGCCAATGCCAGTTCTATGATGCTCTAAAAGCAATTCTGATTCACATCTCTGGCAGTCACACTCCACCTCTGCACATAAGGTGGTTTGGTACTAGTTTTTGTTTTACCAAACCAGCTTGATTTGGTACCAATTTTACTCATCGTTTCTATTTTCCCAAGTTCATTCCAGATCTAGTGGGGAAAGGAACCAAAGATACTTGGGAAAGGAAAAAAATAAGGGGAAGAGGGAAAAAGAAAAGTAAGAAAGATGTGCTCAACTGCTTCAGTAACCCGAATCCATTTTGCTGCTGAGTCCAACTGGAGGTACCTTTGTCACAGAATTATAGAATCAACCAGGTTAGAAGAGACCTCCAAGTTCATCCAGTCCAACCTAGCACCCAGCCCTGTCCAGTCAACCAGACCATGGCACTAAGTGCCTCATCCAGGCTTTGTTTGAACACCTCCAGGGATGGTGACTCCACCACCTCCCTGGGCAGCCCATTCTAGTGCCAATCACTCTCTCTGTGAAGAACTTTTTTCCTCCACACTGTGCCACACTGGTCCTATGCTCAAGGCCAAAGAGGACAAGTGATGCTTTATTCATAGTTCAACCTTGGTGAGACCTCAGGTCTCCCTTTGCCCAGCCACTCTCCCCACCTTCAAGCCCTGTGAGGAGCTGGGTGAGCCACTGCCTTGCAGCCAGAGCATCTCCCTCCCAACCAAATGAGACTTGTGGTGGTGGCAAATATGTTACATCTTCCTTACCTGGCTGAAGAGGGGAAAAGGGACACTTGCTCCCCAAAACCTGGTCCCAGACATGTTAGTGTGATACTGTTTTCCTTCTTCCTAGTTTTGTTGTTATCTGTTTTTTACTTGTATAAACACCATCCCATTACCCCAGAACAAAGTGAGCTGAGGGGTTACAACCTGACACGAGAACTGCAGCACTCCTGTTTGGGTGCTCAGCTCACCACATCAAGCAAGTCCTGCTAAAACAACCTTTGGTTCTGTGCAAATAGGAAATGCATCTGGGCTGGCTCCTCAGTAAGATGTCCTTACTTCATTTTTCTATTACTGTTATCAGAGAGGATCAACCCAGACAGATGCATTTACTGTTTTCCTTCAAAAGATAATAAAAAGAAACAGTTTATAAAATCAGATTATATGAAAAATTGCCTAATGATTATAATTTCTAAACCCATTGCTGAATAATGATGTATTCAAGAGTTGTCATCAAGTGATGAAAGAAACCTAATATGAAAGACTTTCCCTATGAAGAACGACTACAGATGAATTGCACAGAGATACAATCCTCTGATAAAGGACAATAAGAGCCTCTAGAACACTTAATAATAGACTACTCAGGATGAATTGAGGATTGCAATAACAGCCCATAAATTAAAAAGTTTCAAAATGATTTCTGATAAAAGGCATGCCAAGGTGAAAGGGGGAAAAAAAAATCCTTGAAATCAGCAGAGGTACTGGCTGCAGCGTGTCAGGGAACAGAAAATGCACCCTGCAAAGTCTAAGTCATGGATTTGCAAGAGAGGTTGCCATCACACTTCACTCAGGGCATGCTTTTCCCCGGGAAAATCTTGTGTGTAAGGCAGATCAGGGGTGGACAGACATGTGCTGGCTGGGTGGGGGAAGTTCCACAGAATCCTGGTATGTCAGGGACTGCAAGGGACCTCCCAAGCTCATCCCGTCCAACCCCTCTGCCAGAGCAGGATCAGCTAGACCAGATCACACAGGAACACGTCCAGGTGGGTGTTGAATATCACCAGAGAGGGAGACTCCACTACCCCCCCACCCTGGGCAGCCTGTTCCAGTGCTTTGTCACCCTCACAGAGAAAAAAAATCCTCCTCATGTTTAAACAAAACTTCCTCTGCCTCAGCTTCCACCCAGTGCCCTTGTCCTGTCATCAGACATCACCCAGCAGAGCCTGGCTCCAGCCTCCTGCCACTCACCTGCACATATTGAGAACCATTGCTGAGGTCACCTCTCAGTCTCCTCTTCTCCCCAGCTCCCTCAGGCTCTCCTCCTAACAGAGCTGTTCCATTGCCTTCAGCATCTTTGTGGCTCTGTGATGGACTCTCTCCAGCAGTTCTATGTCCATCTTGAACTGGGGGGCCCAGAACTGGACACAGGACTCCAGATGTGGCCTCAAGAGAGCAGAGTAGAGGGGCAGAAGCTCTCTTGACTTACTAGCCACACACAGAGCATTTCTGCTCTGCTGCCAAGCTTCTGGCCTGAGCTGGGAGCTCCAGGGTTCTCTGAGGAAGAGCCCAAAGGTGAAGATTAGATTTGCAAGCAAGGGGGAAACTGTGGTTTGGGCCTAAACCTTCTCAGCCCAGGGCCCCCAGTCTAGGCTCAAATTGCTGAGATCTGTAAAGCTTCTTTAGATTTTAGCATTGAAGAGCTTCCCTACAGCTTGCCAGGACCAGCTTAAGCATTACCTGAGCAAGTGGGTACAGCAGCACCAAGATCCTTTCAAGCCATGGTGCGCCCCAGCACTGTGGAAAACACAACTACATCCATCAATCCCCACCAGTGATGGATCCTCCTGGTCACAGAAAGGCTACCTCTGGATGAGGCAGGTCCAGGAGCCCACACTCTGGTCTTAGAAGCAAAGAAACCCAAACAATGAGATTGGAGATTTCCCCATTCCCTTGGGCATCTCCTGGCAGGCTGAGCCCAACACAGTGGGGCTGGCAGCACCCAGCTAAAAAGCCTGGCTCTGGTGCTGTGCTCAGAGCCATTAGAAGGAAAAGGGGAAAGGGATTTAGGGTGTTAGAGGTGGACTGTGATGCAGATGGCTGTACTTAAAATAGCTCCCATCTCTTGCTGCTGCACAGGGAGACTAGATGATTTATTAGGAACTGTGCCAGCATATATTATTCATGTCAGACGTAAGGAAAGGACTTTGATATGTATCTGGAAAAGCTTCAAATCCATAAAGGAGATAAACTTGTATGAATAGTGTCACCCAGTGTAGAGATGAAACTCTCAGATGCATTTCCCCATCATATAGCACAGCACAGAACTACTATACCTACACAATCTGTGCATTCATTTCACTCAGAAGAGAAACTTATTACTGCATCTCTACAGAGAGCTCAGCCAGCCAGGGCTTTCCAGCTGCCTTATTGAGCCTTGGTTTGCTTTCAGCATCCACACTGGTCTGAACGCCCCAGATGCCTCACTTACTGCAAACTTCCCTCTCAAACCCACCACTTAGGGATAACAATTCAGAAATTCATAGAACGTTTTGGATTAGAAGGGACCTTGAAGATCGTCTAGATCCAACCACCTTGCCATGTGCAGGGCTGCCCCCCACTAGCCCGGGTTGCTCAGGGCCTCATCCAACCTTGCCTGGAACACTTCCAGGGATGGGGTACCCACAATCTCCCTGGGCAGCCTGTTCCAGTGTCTCACTACCCTTATGTTAAAGAATTTCTTTCTAATCTCCAGTCTATATCTGCCCTCCTCAGGCTTCAATCCATTCCCTCCCATCTTGAAGACATAATTCTGCCCCAAACCCCATGCCACTGAGGTAGCAAAGGAATGAGGGGACCAGTCACACCTTGCTCCAGACTGAGTCCCCACAGGTCTGCTGCCAGCACTGGTATTAGATGGGGCCTAATTACAGCTTTGTTTCCTTTAATAAAGGGACAGCCAAGTGTTTGGCACAATTGCAGCAGAAAACAATAATCATAAAGTCTCCTGCTAAATGTCTGCAATTAGTGCATTCACTATTAATCATGCTGATTAACCTCACAGAGCACACTGCAGCTGCTGGAGCAGGCACAGCGAAATGTGGCTCCTGGGATTTTCCCTATCTGGCAGCATCCCAGAGCAAAGCATCCTCCTGCCCTACAGGATGAGCCCAGCCCAGAGAGCAATGGCAGCACCTTCACCACCTCACAGAAATCTTCATAGATGATCTGGATGAGGGCAAGGAGTCAGTCATCAGCAAGTTTGCAGATGACACCAAGCTGGGGGCAGATGTGGCTGGGTTGGAGGGCAGAAGGGCTCTGCAGCAGGACCTTGACCGCCTGTACAGATGGGCAGAGTCCAAGGGGATGGGGTTCAATAGCTCCAAGTGCAGGGTGCTGCACTTTGGCCACAACAACCCCATGCAGAGATACAGGCTGGGGTCGGAGTGGCTGGAGAGCAGCCAGACAGAGAGGGATCTGGGGGTGCTGATTGATACCCACCTGAACATGAGCCAGCAGTGTGCCCAGGTGGCCAAGAGAGCCAGTGGCATCCTGGCCTGCATCAGGAATGGTGTGGCCAGCAGGAGCAGGGAGGTCATTCTGCCCCTGTACTCTGCACTGCTTAGACCTCACCTTGAGTGCTGTGTTCAGTTCTGGGCCCCCCAGTTTAGGAGGGACATTGAGATGCTTGAGCATGTCCAGAGAAGGGCAACGAGGCTGGGGAGAGGCCTTGAGCACAGCCCTACGAGGAGAGGCTGAGGGAGCTGGGATTGGTTAGCCTGGAGAAGAGGAGGCTCAGGGCAGACCTTATTGCTGTCTACAACTACCTGAGGGGAGGCTGTGGCCAGGAGGAGGTTGCTCTCTTCTCTCAGGTGGCCAGCACCAGAACGAGAGGACACAGCCTCAGGCTGTACCAGGGGAGATTTAGGCTGGAGGTGAGGAGAAAGTTCTTCCCTGAGAGAGTCATTGGACACTGGAATGGGCTGCCCGGGGAGGTGGTGGAGTCGCCGTCCCTGGAGCTGTTCAAGGCAGGACTGGACGTGGCACTTGGTGCCATGGTCTGGCCTTGAGCTCTGTGGTAAAGGGTTGGACTTGATGATCTGTGAGGTCTCTTCCAACCTTGGTGATACTGTGATACTGTGATACTGTGAAAGACTGAAGATGGGGAGAGGGGAAAGGTGGGCAAGGTGGATTTGGGGGTGAATCACAGAATGTACCTCTAAAACTCGAGTCCAACCCCAGTGCCAAAGCAGTATCACCTCGGGCAGGTAACACCTAGGGCAGGTGCATCCAGATGGGTCTTCAAAGTCTCCAGAGAAGGAGACTCCGCAACCCCTCTGGGCAGCCTGCTCCAGGGCTCCATCACCCTTACAGTGCAGAAGCTTTTCCTCATGCTGAGGTGGAACTCCCTGTGATACAGTTTGCATCCGTTGCTCCTTGTCCTGTCACAGGACACCACTGAAAAGAGCCTGACCCCTTCTTCTTGGCACCCACCCTGCAGTTACTTATCACCATTAATAAGATCTCTTCTCAGTCTTCTTCTCTTCAGCCTAAACCACCCCAGGGCCTCCCAGCCTTATAGCCGAGTGGCTTTGCCATCATTTGCTGCATGGAGAAAATGATCTCTTGCTTAGGATTGTTTTATTAAAAGGAATTATTTGTGGAAAACTCAGGCCCTACAACACCTGAAAGGGGGCTGGAGTTCTTACAGAAGTGAGGCCCCAGAGGAAGTGAAGCAGGGCAGTGCACCTCCATCCAGCACACACACCCTCATTTTCACTTTGCCCTTTCTAACTTTGCTCCTGTTCAGTCTTGATTGGTTTGCTTGTAGTTTGTTTGGGTTGAGTTTATTGGAGGAGATTTGAGTTTGGTTTTTTCTCTCTAAGTACTTCTCTTTTTATCCTCCTAGACTTCAGGGAAATTCTTCAAGATTCCTGTAGGCTCTCCAGTTCTCACAGCTCATTCACAGAGCACACCACACAATCAAAAGACAGCAAACCAAAGTCAGGGTGCCCAAGAGCCCAAGCATCCCTCTCAGTAAATCAGCTGTAGTGCTTTGAATGAACGCCCAGCCCTGCTTCATCCAGCAGCCAGATCAGAGCTGGAGAAGAAAGTGCTAATTTCTTCTGTCTCCAGAAGAATCTGTCTTTATGTCACCTCCTTATTGCTCCCTCTCCCAAACCCTGCCACGCTGAGCTGCAGCCAGGCAAGGCAACACCACCAAAAGGAACAAGAAAGTCCATAGTATTTTCATCTCAAACTTTCTGTCATTGCTTGGACAACCAGCCTCAACTCACAGCCACAGAATTTGCTCCAGTCATAATCCAGGGGTGCCAGAGACAGAAGCCACCTCACCCTTCAGCCCACCACACAAGGCACTCTGCTAACAGTGCTGGGCATAGATTTCAGCATTCCAGCCTGTGTCAACACCACCACAGCCTTTCTTAAGGCCCTGATGCTCTGGCAGAGGGGCTCTCTAGCTTCAAACTGCTCTAAGGGTGAGGTTCAGTCCCTTTCTGCTTGGCTTTCTTAGCCAGGATATTCATATTTTCCCATCTGTGCCTTATTTTAAAGCCCTTTCTCTCCCTTTCTTCCTTTTTTTTTTTTTTTTTTCCCCCTTCCCACAGTGAATGTGAGGCTTTTGTTCCCATTCTCTTTCTGGCCCTGATCCTGTGGAAAAATAAATAAATAAATAGATGCCACAGCATCTGAAGTGGCTGCACAGCGGGTAAAGCCCTGGCTCCCTTGAAACCGAGAGTAAAACACCCATTCATTCCCTCCGCCACGGCGCTCACCCCGTGACTTCAATGGGACGAACTCACAGGGTACAAAGTTGTTTGTTGTCCCTTAAATGGCTCCATTGTCCATTGTTTGGGCTCTTTCCTGAGCTCTAAATCTTCCTTTCGCTCTGCTCTCTGCCTGTCCAAGAGCCCTAGGAGGACAGACACCCTTCAAATGCAGGCGGTGTCCATGCAGGCTCCTGGTGCTGCTCTGAGCGAGATATTTGTCCTCTTAAATACATTTTCTGCCCTGAGAATCAACTGAAGGTCTTCCTTTATTAGCTATTTTTTGTTGCATAAATAATGACTTCCACAACAGGACGAGATCATAAAATCACTAAGGCTGGAAAAAGACCTTCAAAATCGAGCCCAGCTATCAAACCAGCACTGCCAAGTCCACCACGAAACCACGTCCTAAGGTGCCATGTCTATGTGTCTTTTGAGCATCTCCAGGGACAGTGACTCCACCACTTCCCTGGGCAGCCTACTCATCTTTGAGAATACTTTCAAGTCAAGAAGCTGCTTCTAAAAGCCAACCTAAACCTTTCCTGGTGTATCTTGAGGCCATTGCTTCTCATCCCACCACTGTTTTGACAGCTACGACAAGCATGGAAGCATCAGGCTACCTTAAACTCATTTGTGTTTTGCATCATGATCCTCAGACTACTAATACCATGAATAATTTCAGAAGGCTGGGTCTTATTCCCTTTAGTAGTGAACATGAGACCAGGAGTTTGTGCCCCAGCTACGCCTGCCTATCTTGCAGTGATTGTCTGGTTTGGTTTAAATAAGGTACTTGTATTACTCAGTTATTTGATTCAGAGTTAGCTTATTTAAATCAGGTTGCAAATACCAAAGTAAATAGAATTTAAATGACAGCTTCAATTTTTTTTCCACCCAGGAAGAATCAGGACTCTGTTTCAGCTTGGTGTTTACTGCCTTGCTGTTCCCCAGCCCCATCCACCTGCAGATTAAGGCAGGTTAGTGGGGAATTCCCCTGCTCCTCAGGCTCCAAAACAAGCAGGGCTGAGCTTTATAGGGCCAAATCCTCATGACTGGAAGGGACTAAAGAGAAAGAGCTTTTTCTGAGAATAAATGTCGTTGAATGCATTAGGCATGGTCCCTCTCCAGGGCCTGCTGCCTCCTGAAATCAGCGATTAAAAAGGCCCTATCCCTCCAAAATCAGCTTGCTCTCAAGAACGTGGTACTAGAGGTTACTGCAAGGAGGAGGAAATACAAGTGCCTTGGATCATTTGAGGTGATCCAGCCGGGCCTTACAGGGAAATGCCTGAATCCAGCTCGTTTTGAGAGACGGGGGGATCTGGTGGAGCTGTTTCCAATACAGCTGCAGGGGAGAAAAGGGCTCTGCAGCCAGCGCCGCACGCTCTGTCCCTCCACTGAAGGACGTTTGTCTGTGCTCAGGAGGTGTTTGGAGAGGATTCAGGGTTGCTTTTTAAAATCCCCATTGTTGGGAGGCTGCAGCTGCCGCAGCTGCCAGGACGGAGATGCGGGGAGCTGCCACACGGTGTCACCGGAGATCGCCGCATCCCGGCCCCGCACTGCCGGCTGGTCCAGCCCTCCCCACCCGGAGCTGAGGGGCTGGATGCAAGGTGGGGGTTCGCTTTGCATTTCATCCTCTCTGGTGGGTTTCCCACACACCCTTCCCCTTTTTCTACCCAGATCTGTCGATTCATTTCCTCTCCGTGCTTCTCGTTCCACCCATCTTCTGCTGCCAGCATCCCCAGACCCGACCTTTCTTCCAGGCACCAAGAGACTCCTCAGGATGGTCTTTCTCAACCCAAAATATCCTACGGCTCTGTGGTTCAGCACGGGGTATGCAGTTCATGCAGCACATCTCTGGATGTTCATGTGCTGGGCTTTCTTAATTCCGTGGTTCTATTTTGATTCTTGGGTACTTAGCACCGAGGTGGCGCTAAGAGAAAAGCTCAAATGATGCTTTCTCTAGGCAGAAAAGATTACACACTGCTGACAGTGTGAGTTCCAGTGGACATTGTCCTCAAGTGTGATGTTTTTAGTAGCACTCAGCATTGACTACCACAAGCACTGACTCACAGCAGCCCTCAGGAAAATTGTTCTAACACCAACATCAGAAAGTTCATACCCAGCTGAGCTGCTAGCATGGCCCCATTCCTGCTCCAGCACTCCCATTAAAGCAGGTCTGACTCCTGCCTGTGGTCCAGCACCCACTCTGAGACAAATCCAACTGCTTTGACCCAGCACATAAGTGAATCATACTCACTGCCAAGCACCAGGAACATCCATCTCAGCCAAGAAGAGACACATACCTCCATTTTTTTGCCCCAGGTAGCAGAAGTAGGCATTTCTCTTCCCATTTAAACTTGAGCAGACATCACACAAGATCCAACAAATGAGGTTGTAAGACTCAGTGTGCATTCTAGAGTTTCCAATAAAGGGATCAATAAACCCTAGTTACAAATTGATGACTTTATGGAATATGAAACTGGTTCAGCTGAGGCATCTGAGTAGGCACTTTGCAACCAGAAAGGAAATTACTAGAAACAGTTTCAGAGACTAACTAAAGACAGTCATTCACCACATCCAGCATAGCAAGGTCCCAGTCCGTACTTGGCTTCCCAAAGTACTGACAAACACAAGATCCATTAGTGGAAAGTGGCAACCAGTAGCATAACCCCCAGGTGCAAGTATTCTGTGCAACTTGGGAGTTTGGAGCTTCCCTTCCACTGGCAGCTGCCTTCCCCTGCACTCCTGCCAGTTTTGGAGGCTGGTATGGGCCAAACTACTGTTTTCCTGCAAAAGGGACTTGAAATGCTCCTTGGAGGAGTGGAACATTGAGGTCTCAGCCCACTCTTTCACCAGCCTGGAAGAACCCAGGGCTTGAAAGGTACTTAAAGAATGCTGAGCATAAAATGTACCACATCACACAAGACTCCACCAGCCATTCCCCTGCACCACCACTCTCCTAACCAACCTCAGGGCAGCTTCAGTGTGAATCACCACCCACCACACTACCAAACAGCAGTGGGCATCTCTCCTGCCTACATCATTATTGGCTGCTCTGAACGTTTTAAGTGGATGGCTCTGGGTGCAGGTGGGTTAGATGGAATGGAAGACCGTGGTGGTGCAGGGCCCAGGGGAATAGGAAAGGACAGCAGCTCTGTGCTACCAAGGGCTTCTCACATAAGAGTGAGGGGAAGGTGACCAGTTTGCTTTGGATTATCCAGCAGAAACTGAAATAAAAAGGTCTATGTAGCTCTGCAGGACAAGGAACAGATGTTTTGCAGAAAACCAGTTCTGCTTCAACCACAAAAACGTTAACTATTTTTGTTGTCAAGTTCTCACCACACAGAAATCCAGTGGACTAAATCAGAGCTTTCACCTTGGGGATGATGTGAAACTCTGCAAAGGGATGCCAAGTGGAAAACCAGGGTTTTGGTCTGTCCACTGGGACTCTTTTCTCCCTGACCCCAACATAAACACATTTTACATGATGCTCTTCTCAGTCAGAGAAGAGCACTCTCACAGGAGTAAAGAGGGAGTTGTGTTATTGTGACTGCTTCATAGATTCACAGAGTGTGTTGGGTTGGAAGGGACCCTAAAGATCATCTTGTTCCCGTCACCCTGCCATGACCAGGGACACTTTCCTCTAAACAACATAGCCCAAGGCCTCATCCAGCCTGGCCTGGAACACCTTCAGGGAGGGGACATCCATGGCCTCCCAGGGCAATCCATTACAGTGCCTCACCACCTTCACTGTAAAGAATCTCATTCTAAAATCCAGTCTAAATCTGCCCTTCTCGAGCTTCCACCCATCACCCTTCACCCTATCACTTTAGCCCATCCTCCACACACACCCCTCCCCTCCACACTCCCCACACACACACCCCAAAAATAAAAGCACTCTCCAAATCACAATTGTGATAGCACTACAAAAGCAGTCCCCAGAACATAGACCTGTTTATAGGGGGCAAGAATGAAATCAAAACGTGCTGCCTTCACCTTGCAGAAAGCTGTTGAGGTCCTGGAATTACATCCAAACAATATCCCAGGCAGTAAAAGAGTATCTGCAGTTATTAAGGAGGAATATAGCTTTATAAAGCTGATCTTGCACAAGAGGCCACTGGGGCTAGAAGATGTTGAGAGCTGATGGCAGGCGATTGATGCCAGCTCCACGGACTGCATATAACTACTTACAGAGTAGTTACACATGTGCTAGAGGGGGGGGGGGGGAAATCAAACGGGCAGTAATTAACAGGCAGCAGGACTTCCTTCTGTCTAAATGTGTGGGTTCCTGGTTGCACACCATCCGTCCTCTTCCAGCCCCCCCTTTCCCCACCACCAGGGGCTTAGGGGAGAATGTGTCAAAGCACATTTCAGAGCAGTATGGCTGGAGAGCTGCATTCAGACCGGCGTGTTGTAATGTGCCTGACAACATTATATTCTGATCCAGCTCTTCACGTAACCTTCAATTTATTTCTAAGCCCCTGTGTTTATTTAACCGAATCTGTCTTCCGCCGTTTGGAGCAGTAGCACTCAACCTTTAAACAGCCCAAGAGCCACTTCAGCCTCGAACAGATGCAGAGAGCTCCTGAGTCAGGGAGTCACAAAAGAACCCAGCGCTTTGTGCCGCAGCCGCACTGAGCCCCCGGCGGTGCTCAGCACGCCACGCCGGTACCTCGCCGGAGGTTGTGAACCACGCACGGCTTTGCTGGGTGCTGGGGAAGGGACTGGGTGTTTGGAGGGTGGCCCACAGCAGTGGAGCAGAGAGGAATGGGGAGGGTAGGCTCCAGCAGAGCAGGACCTCTGTAGGGCTTTGGTGTGGCGTTACGGAGCTCTCCCACAGGCTTGGTATAGAATCATAGAATCGAATCATAGGATGGGTTAGGTTGGAAGGGACCTCAAAGCTCAGCCAGTTCCAACCCCCTGCCATAGGCAGGGACACCTCCCACTAGAACAGGTCACTCAAGGCCTCATCCAGCCTGGCCTTGAACATCTTCAGGGAGGGAGCAGCCACAACCTCCCTGGGCAACCTGTGCCAGTGTCTCACCACCCTCACTGCAAACAGCTTCTTCCTAACATTTTCTATCTCAGCTCTGCCAATTTAAACCCATTCCTCCTCGTCCTGTTGTTGCAAGACCCTGTAAATAGTTCCTCCCCAATCCTGCTGTAGGCCCCCTTCAGATACTGGGGGGCCACTCCAAGGTCTCCTCAAAACCTTCTCTTCTCCGGGCTGCAGAGCCCCAACTCTCACAGCCTGTCCTCATAGCAGAGCTGCTGCAGCCCTCTGAGCATCTTTGTGGCTTTCCTCTGGACTCACTCCAGCAGTTCCATGTCCTTATTTTGGCATGCTAACCCATTCCTCATGCACTTACAGCTTCAGCAAGGGCCTCTTGCAACAGGATAAGAGGTGATGTTTTTAAACTAGAAAAGAGGAGATTTAGACCATATGAGGAAGACATTTTTCACAATAAGGGTGCTGAGACACTGGCACAGCTAGCTTAGAGATTTGGTAGATGCCCCATCCCTGATCAGGTTGGACTTGGCTCTGAGCAGCCTGATCTAGTCAATGCTCCTGCTCACTGCAGGGGGTTTTGGGCCAGATGACTTTTAGAGGTCACTTCTGTGATTGCAGGCACATGCATAGGTTATTGCCAGCACCAACACACTGGCAGCTCTTGCAGAGGTGAACCACAGTATCACCATGTCTCTGTAACAGCACAGGCCTCTGCCTGCTCAATCACTTGTCAGCATCAGTGCATCCTTGCCTCAGGAAAGGTGCCCTTTCCCCAAGCCTCTCCTTCAGCACTCAATGCTTCCCAGCTACAAGAGGAATCCAAGTTAAATTTTGCACTGGTTCCAGGTGGGAGCAGCCTGAGTGTGATGCTTCAATACCCCAACATCCAGCAGTTCCCCTATCCCACTAAGGCATCCAACCCTCTGTCAGCTACCCCAAGACAGCACCCCAGACAAATCCAGCAGGACTTCATTGCTGCCATATGTGCTGAGAGCACAAAGTCACCAAAAGGTCCCCACAAAACCTAGAAACCCTCCCTAGATGCTTTCCAAAGTCAAAAACATTGAAGCTTGGTAGGGGTAGATTTAGACTGGATCCTAGAAAGGAATTCTTTCTAGTGAGCATGATGAGACACTGGAACAGATTGCCCAGGGAGGCTGTGGATGTCTCCTCCCTAGAGGTGTTCAGGGCTGGGTTGGATGAGGCCTTGAGCAGCTTGGGCTAGTGGAAGGTGGAACTAGATAGTCTTTCAGGTCCCTTCCAACCCAAACCATTCTCTGAATCTATGGATTTCAGGCACTAGGATCTAGGAACTTCGGCAATTGCTGGGGAGGGAACAGGAGAATTTTGCCTATGACGAATCCACCTCGCTCACCACCCAGAGAACCAAACCCTGCTGATTTCATGTTGCTTTCTCTTTCAATTCAGTCCATTTTTGTGCTGGCTTTGGGTTCACCATGTAGCATTTAGAAACCTAAGGCAATGTGTAAGGAAAAACCTTGGCTTGCTTTTCTGTTTACTGTTGCCAGGAATAATGAAAACGTTAAAATGCTAAGTCACTTGACACCTGCCACCTCAGTAATGCACTTGCTTTACTTTTTTTGTAGTTACAAGAGTTGGTGAATATATTTAAAGCTCTTCAATTCACTTAAGTCGAGAAAGCCATGCTGCATATTCAATGAAATGCCACAGTTGTGACACCTTCCATATTCTTCGCTGTGTTAAGTCTCTTCATTTATTCTTTTACAGACAGTCGCAGAATTTATTCTGTTGTGAATAAAATTATCTCTGATGTCCTTCAGAAAATAATGTGGGGCTTTTGACTGAATGCAGGAAGTTCAAGGAAAATATTCCAGGTGGCCAGGACATGAAGAACAAGTCATTGAACCTCTTTCATTGAGCTGTCATCTCTCCCTCCGGCTCGCACGCCGCACTCCCGGCTCCAGACAGGCTTCTGCCTTAGTGAATAATGATTAACAGCACCAAAGCCTTTAGTCTGAGTGCCAGCCCCACACACCAGAGTCATTTGGGCTGCTGATTTAAAAAAATAATAGAACAATAACAATTATCTATATAAAACAAAGCCTCTGGCCCAGCTTCTCCTCTGGCACCGCCAACACAAGACAAGCAGTGAGATCAGAGGTATTTAGAACAACAAAACACCCACCTCTGTTTGTTACCCTGCTGCCCACAACAGCCAAAATTTTGCATGCAAATAGTGGTTTGGGTTGATATATTTCTTCTGAAGTTTATCAGGAGGCAGCCCAAGCTTCCTGGCTATGGATGGGAGTCAGACATGTTGCAGCTTCACCCAAAACTGATTTTTGTAGCTTTGGCTTGGTGTGAGAGCTGGCACAAATTGAAGCTTCCCAAGAAGCAGACCTGGGAGAGGCATCCAAATGATGCAGACCCCAAGAGGAGAAGGGAAAGGGACAGCAACAAAAAGGCTGCCACTTCTGCACACCACATTCATTCCTGTTCAGTTAGTCAGGACGCCTGTAACCTGTTTCATACACAAAGGAGGCACCATAGCACCTGCTAAGGTCCTAACAGGGGAGCCTGGGACAGGCTGGGAAGCAAGCAGCCAGGCTTTCCAAAGACTGTAGCCCTCAAGCTATAGTCACCCCCAAATGCAGGTAATGAAAGAGGGATGAGTCCAGCTCGGGGTGGTTGATGTTTAGCTCCCAGCTCAGAGCCCTGCAAACACAAATGGTTCAAGTCTTGATTGGTGACTGTACAGAGGGCCAGAAAAAGTGATGCCCTCCCTAGGGTTTCTAGAGTGTTTGGTGGGACTCTTTGGTTTTCTCTTCTTGGTTTGCTTTGCTTTTTCTTTCCTTTCCCTTCCCTTTTTTCTCTTTTTATTTTCTTTTTCCTTTCCTTTCCTTTCCTTTCCTTTCCTTTCCTTTCCTTTCCTTTCCTTTCCTTTCCTTTCCTTTCCTTTCCTTTCCTTTCCTTTCCTTTCCTTTCCTTTCCTTTCCTTTCCTTTCCTTTCCTTTCCTTTCCTTTCCTTTCCTTTCCCTTTTTTATCTTTTCTTTTCCTGATCCTGGTTGAATTTGGTAACAGCCAGAAGGGTGAAGAAACAACACAAACAAGTTCCCACACACCCCCTCAGGGTGTCCCCATGAGGGATGTACTGGATGAAACAACATCTAACCATCCCTGAGCTTGGAGCAGATTTATAGCCAAGAAAAGCGATGGTTCCAAGTACATTTATACTGACTTCCCTGTACTCACAGCTCCAGCTGAAGCCACCAGCACCTCCAGCCTCCTGAAAGGCAGAGTATCTGGATAAAGGGGACCCACAGAACCTGATTTTCAGTCCTGGGCTTTAAGAACACCATTTTTTTTTATCTTAAGCATCCTCTTTCCCAAAGAGCTTCTGCTTTTTACACTTGAAACCAGGTGCTTGAGGTGTCACAAGTCCCACAGTGCTTCCAATTATCTACTGTGACCATGTACCTGTTTATTTCTGTAAAGAGCAGGAGCAGCCCAAGTGAAAGTTGATCATTGTATGGGTTTGGAATACAGACACAGAGATACTTTCTGAGCAGCAGAATAAAGCTGGGAATAGGGACTCATTTTTCCATGCCTCACAATGTAATTTCTTACTCTATTGTCAGCAGCATTGTTGATCCCGAAATTATAGTGTCTGAGGAGTTATTCAACAGGAGATGCTCGACGTGAAAAGAGAGTCTCAGGAAATAACTGCAACAAGAACATTTAAATAAACCCAGAGATTACAGAGGCAAAATAAAAATGACTCCAAGAAGCTCGTTTGGTTTCGTCCCACTACATTTCAGCATTATCTGAGAGTGGAAGAAATAAACATCCCAAACTGGTCAGGTATGATGAGAAGCAGCTCAGGCTTCTCTCCACCTACATCACAGCCCATTAACCATCCTCAGGCATTCAGCATTCAGCTAAACCACTTGCCAAAAGATTTATTATCTCACCTATATCTCTGCTCCATGGAGCAGATTGGGTTATTCTGGAGAATCAGAGTTGAATTGTTTCCACACAGGCTGGGGGGACATATCCCCTCTCCATTTTTTCATCTCATCTCATTTTTAAGGCCTGTCTAATTTATGTTGCACACTCACTTTTCAAGCTTGCCTGATTTAGTTTGCACACTCACTTTTAAAACCTGCTTGGTTTACGTTGCACACTCACTTTTCAAGCCAGCCTGGTTTATATTGCACAACCACTTTTCAAGCCTGTCTGTTTTACTTTGCACACTCACTTTTGAAGCCTGCCTGGTTTATATTGCACAACCACTTTTCAAGCCTGTCTGGTTTACTTTGCACACTCACTTTTGAAGCCTGCCTGGTTTACATTGCACACTCACTTTTCAAGACAGCCTGGTTTACATTGGGCATTCACTTTTCAAGCCAGCCTGGTTTACATTGCACACTCACTTTTCAAGCCAGCCTGGTCTATGTTGCACACTCACTTTTAACACTCCCCAAATAGTCACAGCAAGCAGATTTGGAAAGCCCTGCAGATGATACCATGTCACTCTCTTCTAAGCAAAGCCACACCACCAGCATCCCACACAACCAGCAAGGAGCAATTTAAAGGTACCACATTTTCTGAAGACTCCCTAAACCAAAATCCCCACTATAGTCCATTTCCACCCAACCACAGATTCACTCCTCGCTGCCCTTCCCTCAAATCAGAGGCTGCAAAACCCTGTTCCAATCTGCCACGGAGGAGAAATCAGGCTGCTGCTATTGGTGTGAATAACATTCGGTGATAAGTAAATCTTTTTAGGTTTATTTCCAATCTTTTTTTTCCTTTAACATCAGGATTTTATCTTTAAAAAGGATCAACATTTCTCTGTCTTTGAAGAGCAGAACCCTCCTGATAGTCATTACTTGACTCAGCTGTTCACTCGGGTCTTTTCCTTTGATGAAAAACTTAAGTTTACAGGCAGCGTTTAGCAGCCTGATCAGTACATAACATGACCTACTATTGTAGTAAATGGTGGATGTGGCACTAACTCATAAGCCAAAGAGTTGACTTTGTTGTACTAAGATGAAAAAAAAAAAAAAAAAAAAAAAGCCAAAATAAAACAACAACCCAAACCTTTGAGGATTATTATCTAACATTGCAGCACAGAAAGCCAACCAGAGCCTGGGCTGCAGAAAGAGCAGTGTGGGCAGCAGGGCAAGGAAGTGATCCTGCCCCTCTGCTCCACACTAGTGAGACCCCACCTGGAGTACTGCTTCCAGTTCTGGAGCTTCTATTACAAGAGGGCTGTGGATGTGCTGAAAGGTGTCCAAAGAAGGGCCACGAGGATGAGCAGAGGGCTGGAGCTGCTCTGCTATGAGGAGAGACTGAGGGATTTGGAGCTGTTCAGTCTGGAGAGGAGAAGGCTTCCAGCAGACCTTGTTGTGGCCTTTCAGTATCTTAAGGGGGCTACAAGAAAGCTGAGGAGGGATTCTGTAGGCTGTCAGGTAGTGATAGGACTGGGAGTAATGGAACAAAGCTAGAAATGGGCAGATTCAGACTGGAGGTTAGGAAGAAGTTCTTCAGCGTGAGGGTGGTGAGAGCCTGGAAAGGTTTGCCCAGGGAGGTGGTGGAAGCCTCATCCCTGGAGGTGTTTAAGGCCAGGCTGGATGAGGCTCTGGACAGCCTGATCTAGGGTAAAATGTCCCTGCCCGTGTCAGGGGGCTTGGAACTAGATGATCCTTGTGGTGTCTTCCAACCCTGACTAATTCTGTGGTTTTATAACTACTTAAAGAAAAGGGAATGAGTGTGTGTGTGTGTGTGTGCAGGACACCTACTAAAATGGGCATTTTCCTCTGATCCATTTCACTTCCAAGAAAAGGAGGCATCTATCACAGCTTATCACTTGGCCAAGACCTGCCAGCCACTGGCTTGCCCTGCTCCTTCCTGGCCTTGGAATCCCAGATACCCAAGTCTCAGGGAGAGGAAAAATGTGCAAATATAGAAGGCATCTCTGCAGCAAAAAAGTCAGAGTCACACCAGGGTGAAGGACCAATCAATACTTTTTGTTAATCCTTGCTGTGTCGAGGTCAATGTTAGTAACAGCTTCGGTAATGCTGTCCAGAGGAGTACAACAAAGCTGGGGAAGGGTCTAGAGAACAGGGCTGGGGAACTGAGGGTTGTGTTGCCTGGAGAAGTGGCAGCTGAGTGGAGTCCTCTTTGCTCTCTACAACTACCTGAAAGGAGGTCGAAGTGAGGTGGAGGTTGGTCTCCTCTCCCTAGCAGTAGGTGATAGAAGAAGAGGAAATGTCCTGGAGTTGTCCCAGGGAAGGCTCAAATTTGGATATTAGGAAAGATTTCTTTCCTAAAATATTGGTCAGGTATTGGAATAGGTTGCCCAGGGAGGAGGTGGAGTCCCCATCCCTGGAGATGCTCAAGAACAGTGTGGAAATGGCACTTTGGGACATGGCTTAATGGCCATGGTGGTATTTGGTCACTGTTTGGACTGGATGATCTCAGAGGGCTTTTTCCAACCAAAACAATTCATAGAACCATAAAATCAAAAAATCAACCAGGTTGGAAGAGACCTCCAAGATCATCCAGTCCAACCTTATCCAATCAACTAGACCATGGCACTAAGTGCCTCATCCAGTCTTGTCTTGATGTGCATACAGGCAAGAACAATGAACACCTTAAGCCTGAGCATTCAAGGCAAGGAGCACACATTCACTCTGCCACTCACAACTCCAACAATTCAATGTCTGCCATTCCCCTTCAGAATGTGACCCCGTGGACCAGACAGGGGAAACACCAGTGACTGAGTGACTAACTTTCAGCAGAAAACCAGACTCAATTTAAGTTGAGTTTGCTTCAAGAGCTCCCCAGGGCTGGTTTCTGCCTACAGAGAAGCATTTAGGGGGACTGGGAAAAAGAAAAACCCAAACCAACCACATTTATCCATTAAGGTTAAGAAAGTCAAATAGCCTTCCTAGCACATGTCACCTTCTCCTGCAGACACATCCCCCATCTCACCAAGCCACCTTAGCTACTGGGACATCCTCATGGAAGGCAGCAATGAATATCTGGGATTACATATTAGCCAGAGCAGCCACACCAAGGTCCTTGGTAATAGGAACAGTGAGGAGACAGAAGGAAAAAGCAGTCAGTCACACTGTTAATGTGTAACATTCACACCACCTTTACCTTGCCTTCTGCTCACCTGCTTCCAGGTATCAGCATCTGCCAAAAACCCCAGCAAGAGAACAGTCTGGGAAGCTAATCCTGAGCAGGCCCCCAGTCAGGGCTTAAAGGCTCTCAGGGTGGGTGGGGGTGAGTATGCAGAGGGGTGTGGGAAGTGTGGGCAGCTTCTGTTTGGCCTCTGCATGCAGTGAAGACCCTTTCTCTGGCCTCAGGAAGGGCTTTGGCAAGGGAAACCTGGTGAAGGTTTCTCTCAGGAACTGTAGCTCAGATGTTCTTCTCAGGATGGTTCTGATTGCAAAATCCTACTGGATCGGAGATCTCAAAGCTTCCTCCTTCTCCCCCCATTTTTAGGCCCTCCTGTTCCACTTCCCCTCCCTGGATCAGCCTTTCTAGTGCTGGGCTTCAAGGTGCAGAGCTGTAGTGAGCAGGGCTTCTCCATCCCCCACAAGAGCTGCACTGTTCTGCTGAGGACAGAACTCCACTTTTCTTATCACTACATTTGTATCCCGTTTCCATGGAAACGAGAGAAACTGGGCAGCAAGCCCCCTCCCAGCCCAACTTTGAACAACCCTTGCAGTATTCTCCCTCATGCTGTCGCTTTGGACATGTCATGTTTTTTCCCAGGGGTGTCCTTGGAGTACATGGTGCTGTTGGCCTACTCTGCCTGGGCTTTTACCACTGTGCAGCAGGCGAGGGACTTTGGGAGGGCTCTGGGTTGCTGCTCCCACTGTCACTGAGGTTTTGCATGCAGAAACCGAGGGAATGTCTTAGTGATGAGCAAGTTCAGGTGAGAAGTGATGAAAATGGCTGAAAAGTGATGAAAATGGCTGGGAAGTGATAAAAATGGCTGGGAAGTGATGAAAATGGATTGAAGCTTGAGAAGGGCAGATTGAGACTGGATACTAGAAAGAAATCCTTTACACTAAGGGTGGTGAGACATTGGAACAGGTTGCCCAAGGAGGTCATGAGTACCCCCTTCCTGGAGGTGTTCAAGGCTAGGGTTGGATGAGGCCTCGAGCAACCTGGGCTGATAGAAGTCCTTGCCCATGACAGGGGAGTTGGAACTGAATGATCTTAGAGATCCTTTCCAACCTAGACCATTCCATGAATCTTAAGAGGGCAGATGAAAAATGAGCTAAGCAGCATTTTGTTGCAGCTCCCAGAGTATGTAGCAAGCAAATCCCATCTCCATCAACATACTGAGGATAACATTAGGTCAAATCCTCCCTGGGCATCTCCCGAGATGCCACCCTCATCTTACCAGCCATTTCTCCTTGGATGCCAGCCAGCACCTCAACCTGTGTCAGCAGCAGCCCCACCAACAGCCTCCCTGATCCCTGCTGACAGTGACGCCGCAGCCACCATGCTCCTAGCCAGGGTCCGGGTGCCTGGAGATGGACGAGTGATTGATGGGGCGCCCGTGATATGCTTCTTATCTACAGCTTCCCAGTTGGTTCCCATGTCACTTGCAGGGTTTACAGCATCAATGTCACTTTCTATCCCTTGGAGTTCTTTTTTTTTTTTCCCCTACCTGTGTTGGTTGTTTCACACCTACTCCTGTACCCCAGCCAATCTGCTTGGGGTTAGCAAAACTGGACAAACTGTCCTGGGTAAGACTCATCTTTCCCACCTGTTCAGGTGAGTTTGAACAGATGGGTGCCTATTTTTTATGGCAGGCCTGCTGAGGGATGAATCAGAGAGTTGTTTGGGTTGGAAAAGACCTCTAAGATCATCAAGTCATTGACCTGACTCCACCATGACCAATAAACCACTACCCAAACCAGGAATAGAACAATGGGACACAGTCTCAAGTTGTGCCAGGGTAGGTCTAGGCTGGATGTTAGGAAGAAGTTCTTCCCAGAGAGAGTGATTGGCATTGGAATGGGCTGCCCAGGGAGGTGGTGGAGGCACCGTCCCTGGGGGTCTTCAAGAAAAGCCTGGATGAGGCACTTAGTGCCATGGTCTGGTTGATTGGCTAGGGCTGGGTGCTAGGTTGGACTGGATGATCTTGGAGGTCTCTTCCAACCTGGTTGATTGTATGATTCTATGATTCTGTCAAAATACTTCCTCAAATGTTACAACAGCAAATCCTCCAAAGACCTGAGCGCACACAGGAGAACCAGGATTAGCTATGGAGAAAGGGACTAGATGAGATTTGGTAAGAGAGGAGAGAAAAAAACACACTGAATGGGAGTATTATGAGTATCACCAGCAGATTCCTTTCCTGCTTTTGTTGCTGACAGCTCCTCCTTGCCATGGACACAGTGTGCCCAGGAGGCCAGGAGAACCAATGGCATCCTGCCATGAATTAGAAATAGTGTGGCCGGCAGGACAAGGGAGGTTCTTCTGCCCCTGCACACAGCACTGGTCAGACCACACCTTGAGTGCTGCATCCAGTTCTGGGCTACTCAAGTCAAAAGAGATGTTGAGGTACTGAAAAGTGTCCAGAGAAGGAAAAAGAAGCTGGTGAGGAGCCTGGAGCAGAGCCCTGTGAGGAGAGGCTGAGGGAGCTGGGGGTGTGCAGCCTGAAGAAGAGGAGGCTCAGGGCAGACCTCATTGCTGCCTACAACTACCTGAAGGAAGGCTGTAGCCAGGTGGGGTTGGTCTCTTCTGCCAGGCAACCAGCAACAGAAGAAGGGGACACAGTCTCAAGTTGTGCCAGGGGAGGTCTGGGCTGGATGTTAGGAGGAAGTTCTTGCCAGAGAGAGTGATTGGCATTGGAATGGGCTGCCCAGGGAGGTGGTGGAGCTGCTGTCCCTGGAAGTGTTCAAGAAAAGCTTGGATGAGGCACTTAGTGCCATGGTCTGGTTGATTGGCTAGGGCTGCTGGGTGCTAGGTTGGGCTGGATGAGCTTGGAGGTCTCTTCAAACCTGGATGATTCTATGATTCTATGACATAGAACTTCACTTAAAAACATTGGGAAAACTGCAAAGACCAAGAAAAGCCCCCAGTATCCTCAGGGATTCTCCAGAGGTTGTGCCAAACTGCCTACACTACAGGACTCCTCTGCTCCCCACTAGCACACTACATCTCCCGTGGCTAGTGTTTCAGTACAGATGTCATGACTTGAAGCTGCTGTATCTCCATCAGACCTGCACCAACCTCCATGTCCCACCAAGTTCCACCAACACTTGCTCCTTCACCCCACCACTGCAACCCCAAGGGAAAAAAAAAAGAAAAGAATCCAAATCAAGCCTGGCTGAAAGTGGTGAGCCACATCTACCTGTCCATAGAGTTCATCTTCCCCCTCCCTTCTTCCAGCCACCAGAGATACTATGGACAAGAGCCAGAGAAAATTGCTGTCCCAGGAATGAGGCTTTGCTGCAGCCAGATTGTGCTGTGTGCTCAGCCACAGGACCAGCCCATGGCCATCTGTTAACCCCAGGTGTGTACACGCCTCAGCTCTGCCAGCACAGATTGTCTTCTTCTGGCTCCTCAAACACACCGGTCACCCGACTCACCATGAGTGGGGGTTGTTAAAGAGGCATGGGGATGTGCTCAGTGCAGAGTCCTGCACCTGGGGAGGAATAATAAACTGCAGCAGAACAGGTCGGGAGGTGACTGCTGGAGAGCAGCCCTGTGGAGAGGGACTTGGGAGTGCTGGGAGAGAACATCCATGGCACAGCAATGTGCCCTTGTGGCCTTTGTGGCCAATGGGATCCTGGGGTGTATTGAGAAGAGTGTGTGCAGCAGATCAAGGGAGGTTCTCCTGCCCCTCTACTCTGCCCTGGTCAGACCTCATCTTCAGTACTACATTCAGTTTTGGGCTGCCCAGTTGAAGAGGGACAGAGATCTGCTGGAGAGGGTCCAAGCAGAGATCTACGAGGATGCTGAGGGGACTGGATCACTGCCTGATGAGGAGAGGCTGAGGGACCTGGGGCTGTGTAGTCTGGAGAAGAGAAGACTGAGAGGGGATTTAATCAATGTCTATAACTATCTGAGGGCTGGGGGTCAGGAGGGGCATGACAACACAGGCTCTGCTCACTGCTCCCTGCGATAGGACAAGGAGCAATGGATGGAAGCTGCAGCACAGGAGGTTCCAGCTCAACACAAGGGGGAACTTCTTGACTGTGAGGGTCCCAGAGCACTGGAAGAGGCTGCCCAGAGAGGCTGTGGAGTCTCCTTGTGTGGAGCCTTTCCAGGCCTGCCTGGATGTGTTTCTGTGTGACCTGAGCTAGATTGCATGGTCCTGCTCTGGCAGGGGGGCTGTACTCGATGATTTCTTTTAGTCCCTTCCAACCCCTGACATCCTGTGAGCCTGTGATCTCAGAGTCACAGAATCACAGAATTAACCAGGTTGGAAAAGACCTCTAAGATCATTCAGTCCAACCTATCACCTAACCCTTCTAATTAACTAAACCATGGCACTAAGTGACTCATCCTGTCTCCTTTTAATCACCTCCAGGGTGCCACTGTCCCCAGCACCAAAGGTTCAGGTGGTGAATGTATTATCTCCTTTATTCGTAACACAATCCAGATTGGAGCAATGGACAACTGATCCCAGACTTCACAGAACCTCTTCATCAAAACATGACATTTGTGACAGGACAAGAGCTTTAGACTAAAAGAGAGAAGCTTCAGACTAGACATAAGGGAAAAAAATTCACAGTGAAGGCAGTGAGACATTGGCCCAGGTTACCCAGAAAGGTGGAAGATGCCTCATGCCTGGAAACGTTGCAGGTCAGGCCAGGTCATTCAAGGCTCTGAGCAGCCTGATTTAGTTGCAGATGTCCTTGCTCATGGCAGAATAGTTGGATTAGATGATTTTCAACTCAAACCATTCCATGGTTCTATGTCCTGGCACACAGTGCCATGGGCACCTTCCCAGACCTCTCCAGGGGAGAAGGTACTTCTGGTCACTTTGACTTGCTTCACATTTGTGAGAGGAGCAGGCATGTGTGTATGAAAATTGAAAATACAATCCTTCAGCCCCTGAAGTTCTGTGTTCATTTCACCCCACCTGAGCAGCCCAGACCCAGGCACCACCTTTAGCATTTCCCTTTGATTTGCAAGAAGAATTGTCCCACAGTTCTGGGACCTCTGCAGAATGCTTGGGCTTATGTCTGGCCCAGTTTGTGCAGCCAGCCCAGGCTGGGCTTACCTGACAGAGACATCCAGACTCTCTAGGGCCTACAGCTCCTGAGAAGAAGTCTCCCCAGAGGCCATGGTTACATGAAAGCAGCCTATATATCTTCAGCCCCCCTTTATTCCCCCAGTACACCATCAAACCATCCTCTGGATAATGTGGGATGGCTCAAAAAGACTAGGAATAAGCATGTAGGAGCACATGCCCATCCTTCATGTTGTGGTGATGCCATGCTTTGAGTGCATCAAGCCAGTGATTGCCTCCTGGGGGCACTGGGCATCATGCACATGAAACGTTGAAAGGGGATATTAACAGGGCCAAGGCAGCCAAAACTGCCTCAAAATCTGCACCAGCAGTAGCTAAGGGTTGGTGCCTTGCAATGATCAGGAGGAGCTCCTCCACCCCTGCAGCTGCAAGAGCCTGCTGAGAAGTTGGCTAAGCCTTGAAACAGGAAAAGCTCTTTTCCTGTGCTCTGGAACACATGGAGACCTGTAACTCAATATCCTGTCCAGAACCAGGGGCACAAAGAGACCCTGCACAAGAGAAGTTGAGGCTATGACTGTCAATACTTGGAAATAACCTCCCTGTAACAAGGTGGAGCCCATCCCAGCCCTCCAAACCAGAGTCAGGGTGTCCACATTGCACACCCACCTGTCAGAGAGACTCTGAGTAGGATACTTCAGGATCAGGATTTTGTCTTCAAAACGGGCAGTGTGTTGGGTGCTGGGAGAGAGGGTGATGGGGACAGATGGGGAAAGGAGATGTCTGCTGTCCCATGGAGCTGCAGACAGAGGAGAAGGTGCCAGATCATGAGGCAGGGCTGAGCTTATTACTGGTCCAGTGTCATTTATTCTCTTCCTGGAACTGGAAGGAATCCATTAGCTCTTCCCAACTCATCCTCCTGAATTGAAAGCCCAGTCTGCCCAGACAAACCCCTTACAACTATTGGGCATCTTCAAGAGTGAACAAACCCACACAGGAAAGGTATTCTGAGCTTAGCTCTTCCACCTTTCTTCCTGAAGCAACATTTCCTGGTGATCCTACAAGCAAACAAACGTCTAAAACCTTCCCCCACCTGTGAAACAAACCTTCCCAAACTTCCCAGTTTGTTTTTTTTTCCTCAGCAATAGACTTAATTTCCACAGCTGAGAGAAACAAGGCCATGTGAGATCACACCATCCACAGCCCAATGGTTTGACTTTCAGCAGTCCTAGGGGGTGGTGGAACACAGGCACCAGGACCCCAAAAGCCCTCCAGAAAGGTTTGCTTTCAGTAACAAATCTAGAATGGATTTGTTAACAAAACAGTGAGGCAGCTTGTCACTCTTGTAGCTATAGACCACCCTTCCCCTCTCCCCACCTCCACTCCCACCATCTGGGGGCTCCATCGCATCTGGCTGCTCCCATCAGCATCCTCCTTTTCTACTCCAGTCCCAGTTTACTCACCTTTGATTCTGCTCCAAATCCAACTGTTGCATCCTTGCCTTTCTCACACGCTCCACCTCCTCCTGCTGAGCTGTGAGCATGCTGGGGAGGGGGTAAACACACCCCACACCCCACACTCCCCCCCCCAGGACACAGCAGGCTCTGCCTCAGAGGGACCTGCAGGGGTGATGCATTTACAGGTTCATTATAAAGATGTACAACTGAATGTATGGAACCTCAAGCTCGGACCCCCCCCCCCCCCCATTTACTTGGGGATGTGATAAGACATGTCCAGGACATCCAGACTGAATTTTTCATTCTGAAAGCTGAAGACTCCACAGGTATGTAGATAGTTAACTACTTCTGTTTGTATTTTGATGTGGGGCACAGGACTTTCATTTTCTCTCTAATTTCCCCCTTCCCCCCACCCCAGTCATCAATCTGGGCACTTCTTTATTCAAACAGAATGAGCTTGGTCAAGTTATTAATTGCTCAGAACAAGATCTTTATTGATTAGTGTAAGGATCAATCACTTTATCTGCAGGGAGCTCTGTCAGAGCTGCCTGCAACTGGGGTATTTAGCTAAGAGATATCTGTCCTGGGCCCTGGGGATTTTCACAGAGGAGTCCAAGGTCTCTCTAGCAGCAGGTGGTGGAGAGAATTCAGATGAGGTGAGATGGAGAAGGGTCCCTGACCTTCTCTCTATCCCCAGGAGTCACCAACAATCCCCATCTTCAAGAGGACTTCATGCAAGAGAGACATGAGGGGGGAGCCTTTCCTGAAAATACCTGAAGCATGACTGAAACGTCTGAAAAATATCTGTGAATGTCTGAAAATGAAGCAACACAACCTTTTACTGCATGGGGCTTGATTCTTCATGACTTCACCAGGCCAAACAGTGTGGACAAACTCACTAGGGCTACGCTGGTGGTGACTACCAAAACCATGTCCTTTGGGAGATGGAGAAGAGAAGGCTCAGGGGAAATCTTATAGCTACATTTCAATATCTGAAGGGAATCTACAGGAAGGCTGGAGAAGGACTGTTTAGAAGGGCTTGAAGTGATAGAGCAAAGGCCTATGGTTTGAAATTGGAGCAGATTAGATTAAGGTTGGACATAAGGAGGAAGTTCTTGACAAAGAGAGTGGTGAGATACTGAAACAGATTGCCCAGGGATGTGCTTAAGGCCCTGTCCCTGGAGACCTTCAAGATCAGCCTTGGTGCATCCCTTTAAAGCCTGTTGTAGTCGGAGATGTCTCTGCAGCCTGGAAGGGGTTTGGACAAGACGTCCTTTGAGGGTGGCTTCCAACCTGATGCAATCTGTGAATCTGCCCAGAAAAAACCCTTTTGGCCAACTGCAACATCATATTTTTGCCCACATTTGCAGGTCACACGTTTTGAAGGGGCCTCCTGCAGCCAGGGTACCACTTTCCATCCCCAGCTTGATTAAAGTCAGGCAGCGTCAGCCTCACTCACTCTCACTCCATCACCTTTTCTTCACTTTCCCTTAAAAATCCCAACCATAAATAGGTAAAATTGGCATAAAAAAAAAAAAAAAAAAAAAAAAAAAAAGAAACCCCAAAATATGGGGCAGAGGCTGGAGGGCTGCAGCTGCAGCTGGAGCCATCACTGGCAACCCAGCTCTAATCATCTCCCTCAAACCCCTGCTATCAAAGCTTGGCTCAGCATATCTAATGTAAACGAGCTTCCACACATAAATAACGTGCCACATCTGGCTGTTTGGGGTTTATAGCATCTTAGCTACCGAGAGATTTATAGAGGGCGAGCTTGTTACAGAGCTGGGCCAGGGGCAAGTTGCGGGCTGGGAGGTGTGAAGAAGTGAGGTGGCAGTGGGAGGATTTGGGCAGAACTCAGGGCTGGGTAGGGTCCGAGTCCCTGCGCCGGCAGAAAAGCAGCATCTTTGGGGAAGCGGGAGGGGGATGGAGGGGAGGGCTAGGGGGAGGGCTCTGCCCCCCGGGGGAAGAGGGGCCGGCTCAGCGGCAAGGCCGGGGCAGGCTTAAAAGAGCCATCCAGGAACCGACGTGTTTGCGCTTATAACCAATTTATGACGGCGGAACATATGGCCGGTGTTTCTCCTGGCGTCACCCGCCGGGGAGGAAAGCAAACAGACCGGGCGATGTAAAAACGGAGCAGGAGGAAGGCAGGAAGGAGCCGGCCGCCCGGCACAACCACCGAGACAATGCGAGAGGCGCGGAGCCACCGGGGCCGGGCTCAGCGCCCCCCCGCCCGCTCCTAAAGACCACCCCGCCCTCCAGGCCCCAGGTGAGCCCCGCCGAGATGGGGAGGGAGGCGGCGGGGGGGGTCCTCTGGAAAAAAGAAAAAGGGGGAGGGGAAATCACGGAGCAGCAGGTGGGAAGGAGCCTGGGGACTAGAGGGTGTCAGGTAGATGTTGATGCTGAGCAAAGCGCGGGGAGAGGCCCCTTGCCCCGACGGCGCAGCACCGACGGTCCGGCCCGCCCCCGGACGAGAGCCCGGTCGTAGCCAGGGATGCGCGGCCCCGCCTGGACCAGGGAGGAGGGGAGCAGGGGGTGCCTACCCTCACACACCCCCACCCCCCTCAACCCTGCCCCGGTGGCGGGACACTTCTCGGCTGCGACGGCAGAGTACGCCAGAGGACCGGGAATGGCTCCGGCCTCTGGTCCAGGCTCTGCCCGCCGCGCCCCGTAGCTCCACTCCCTCCCGCTGCACTCTTTCTCTTGCCGAGGGGTGCTCAAGCCACATGTGTGCTCCTTCACTCGGGACCAAGACTTTGGTTTGCGTCCTCCCCACCCTGGATAAATCTTTTTCCGTCTTTCTCCCGAAACGAGGAGCACAGAAAACGAGGAGCCTGACCCCATCCTCCTTGCTCCGGTGCCTTCCTCGGGAGATCGCCGGTATTACGGAGTCTTCTTCGGAGGATCCCCGGCATCCCTGAGTCTTCCTCAGAGGCTTATCGTGGATGCCCACTCGCGACAGGCATCCACTGCTAAGCCACTCCATGTTGTGCGGGCGAGCGAGAGAAGTGAATTCAGATAAGAAAAGTGCCCCCAGCCTCAAGTCCTCCCCCATTCCCATCGCCTCTGGGGCAAACGGCTCGGGATCTCCCTTTCCCAAGGAGAAACAGTTCGGACAAAGCTTAATCTCATTGCGACACGTTCAATTATCAGAGAGAAAGGGAACGAATACAGCCGGAGGGTTCGAAACGTTTGCCCGTCAAATAAAACAGTTTATAATAGAGTGGAAAGGGAAGGGAGGCCCCGGGACAGGATTTGGAGAGGGGAGGGAATTAAATAAGACAAATAAATAGCAGGGTCGGGCTGCGGGGGCAGCGGGCTGCTGGCTTTGTGCTCCCCTCCCCAAACTGCCTCTTCCACTATGGGCAATATTTTCAAAGATCTCATTAAAGTGCATTTATCAAAGCCCTAACATGTGCCCTCCGGCTCTGACATAACCCCGGCAGCCCCCAGGGAGGAGGAGGGGGCCGCAAATTTTATTTTTAATAAAAATCCCAATTTCTATCACAATTCGCCACCTCGGGAGGGTGGCCGGGGGGCAGGCCAGATCGGGATCTTCTGATTTTTAAGTCGTATCGCTGAATTGGAAAGATTTCCCCGTCTTTGAAGCTTCAGGAGGAAGGAGATAGAGTAATCGTGAGAATAGGAAAGCTCATTTAGATTCCTATGTCCTGGTGAAGATTTAATTGTCTGCGGGAGAAAGGCAGGCCGGTGACGGGATTTTGAGGGTGGCAGGGGCTTTCTCTTGAGCATCCATAGGGAAGGCTGATGTCGGCTCTCTATCTGTGTGTCGGGGTATCTTCCGCCTTTTCTTCTCGGTTTTTTGGTTTTGTTTTGTTTTGGTTTTTTGGTTTTTTTTTTCTGTTCTATTTTCTCCTTTTCTTTCCCCATTTTTCTTCCTTCTTCTCCCCTTTTTCTTCTTTTTTTTTCTTTCCCCCTTTTCCTTATTCATTTCTTTCCTTTTCTTTTTATCTCTGTCTCCTCCCCTGTCTTTTTTCTCCCCTTTTTCTTTCCCCCTTTTCCCCTCCTTTTTTTAATTTCCCCCTTTTCCTTATTTTTTTATCTTTTTTTTTCTTTTCCCCTTTTTCCTTCTTTGTTTTTTTCTTTCCTTCTTTATTTTCTTATTTTTCTTTCCTTCTTCTCTTCCTCACTTCTTTCTTTTCTCTTTCTCTTTCTTTCTTTCTTTCTTTCTTTCTTTCTTTCTTTCTTTCTTTCTTTCTTTCTTTCTTTCCGTCTCTCTCTCTTTCTTTCTTTCTTTCTTTCTTTCTTTCCTCTATCTCCTCCCCCAACTACTTGCGACCCCCAAAACATCCTTAACACCTTTATCAATACCATTTTTCCAGCAGTAAAAACTGTGGATTTCACCCAGCAGAAACTCCAAACCCTGCACCTCAAGTTCTTGATGACGATGCAGCACTCAGAGAGCTCTGATAATTCCCCCCGGTTTCAGGAAACACGATTTTTCTCACCCTGTCTCCCACATCGCCGGGGCCGGGATGCCTGTGCTAGGCGAGGGTCCCTCGGCCCCGCTCACCTTCCCTCGCCTCCGAACCGGAGCCGAGTAGGCAGCAGCTCTGAGAAGCTGCCACTTCGGAGCTGGGAAAATGCTGTTTAGATACCTCCGTGAGCAGCTCAGAGAGGTTATTTTTAGAATACATAGTTTAATTTTCGTATGTTTGGGTTGGTATGGGGGGGTTGTGGCCAACAAAAGATGTTCTCTATAGAAACGCGGCTCTCCTTTCCCCCCACCACACTTTAAAACAAAGAGCGTGTTTCTTACCAGGGATGGTCCCGAGGTGAAGCTCCTAATAACGATTACTAGGAGCTTCGCTTCCCTTTCCCTATTTATTTCAAGTGCAGCTTGAGAGATAAAACAAACCTGTTCCCCTGACAAAGCCTTTGTGTGGGCTTAGCTGATCCGCACCCAGCGGTACCTTTTCTGTTTGTTTATTTGTGGTCTGGAGTGAGGGAAAACAATAGCTCGCACCTCTGCTCTAATCAGACAATAAAGTAATCCACTTGACGGCTGTTATCGGAGAGGCGATGCGGGATGGGTTAGAGGTCAGGGCGAGCGAGCAGCGCAGGGAGGGGGAGAATAGAGGAGGGCTCGTGCCAAACACCCCCTAATTCATTTATGTATATGCTATATTTATAATAGAGCTACATTACGTCGCTCGGCAGCGAAGAGGATGAAGTGAGGGACTTAGGTGGCTTAAATCAGAGGGAGGGGATCCGGCTTTTTGCGGGGAACAGAAACCGCGATGGAGCCAGCGAAGGCACTTCGCCGTTTACAAACCCCGCCCATGGGACGCCTGCGTGTGGGGGGTACCCCGTTTCGTCTGCCCCCCACTCTCCGAGATGTTTTGTGTGTTCAGAATGAGAGGCAAATCCTTCCAAACTCTGGGCCGCTTTGAGGTGTCCCCACCACTACCAATCTCTCTGTGGCACAGGGAGATGCTCAGAACGGCTCTTGTATCCCTACTGAGTGTCTCCAAAAAAAAAAAAAAAAAAAGGCTTTAATGTCGCTAAAATCAGCCCGGGGTGGGGAGGAGACTGCCCAAGCAGCTCAGGGAGGGACACACACACGCACACAGACAGGGGAGCGTTAAAGCTGCCTGCGAAAGCAAACAGGTAAGCTTGCTCCCCTCGCTCTCAGAAGCACTGCTCCTGGAGTGCAGGCACTCAGCCTGACTCCACGGACCGCTCCGACGGCTTCTCGGGGGGCTTGTGAAAATAACCCCGGTGAATGGGGCTGGGGGCAAGGGGAGCCTGATGCTTCACCGGGTCCCTCCTGCCCTGACAGCTCTTGGTCTTAACGCTGGAGCGTAGGAGGCAACGGGCTCCAGGTGGGGTGGCACGAAGACTGATGAGGAGAGTCTCCCTCTCACTCGGCTCTGCCGCGATGGCCGCCGAGATCGGGTTCCGCCTCCCCGGCGGCGCAGTTTCGGGCACGCCACCGGCCCCGCAACCCCTCCTGACGTCAAAGGTCCCGAGTGGCTCTTACGTCACCCCCCACCGCTGACGTCACTGCGTCCTAAGCTGCTCACTCGGTGCTAAGCGAAAGTGGTCTCGGCCCGTAACGTAGGATCCCCCCACCGCCCCATCCTATGCCAGGCCCCAGAGAGGGAGCCATGGTCCGTCGATGGATGTGGGTGGGACACTTTGCATGCCTACAGGAGGCCGTTGTCCCGAGCCAGCCAGTGGCCCTCCTACGGGCCGCATCCTCCTTCCCCAGACCGAGCTGCCCCACCCCCTACCTACCGTGGGTACCCCGCTGCTGTCGGACCCTACGTTTGCAGGATAAGAGCATGTGTTGTGGCATGTGCCAGTAGCTTTGGGTTGGAGTAATGTGGGGGAATTATTGCTGCTGTTATTATTTAAAGTCCGGGTGACTTCCAACGCCCCCGGGGATGCGCTGCCCATTTCCTCTCCCTGCTCGGTTTCTGCAGGGCTTCTTTAATTCGAGAAGTTCTGTCGCTGTAATGTCCTATCACTGTCGCGATTGTGGCTGTTGTTCCAGTTTTGGTTTTTTTTGGGGTTTGGTGTTTTTTTTCTTTTTAAGGGAAGGAATTAAAATCCCATCCTGCCCATCCACCGGGCAGGGAGGGTGGATGGTGGAGGGTGACGAATAAATCCCTGGATAAACCCGAGATTTGCTGGAAACAGTAGCTCTGTACCCGGTGCGTATCCCGAGCCCCTCCCGCGGGGCAAGGGGAGCAGGGACTTGGGCGGGAGTGTCTCAGCCTGAGGGGTTCCCTCCTCGATAGCGAGGAAGGACTCCGAAATGGATGAAGAGATAGCCATTGAGCGCGGTTGAATACCATGACAACTAGGAACAACCTCAGATTTATTCCCAACAGTTAGGACGCATTGAAAGAGGGCGTCAATCACGTATTATTTCGCCACTGAAATAAATGCAAAAACTGCGCCGAGACAAAGGGTTCCAACAGAAGCCGGACATTTGTCTACATTGCGGACATTGTTTCCAGCTTAGCCATAGGGTTGTATTTGTGTTTGCGCGGGTCCGACCACCCAGGATGTGCTCAGGGGCTCGCTTAAAAAAAAAAAAAAAAGGGGGGGGGGGGGGGGTGTTGAAAAAAATCCCTGGGCATTGTCAGCCACATCACATACTTTATGGGAGGCAGGATGGGGGCTGGGGGAGGAAAGATGGGGCGAGCGGGGAGTGAGAGGAGGGGAAGGTGCAAATACATTGATGAGGATGATTGAGGAACCGGCTTCCTCCTCTTCTCGCTATCAGTAGCAGCCCCCTTCTCGCTCTCTCCTTCTGGAAGAGAAACTCGGGCAACTTTTCTGTCCCAGAAATAAAGGTGGTGTTGGTGAGAAGCCCCTTCCCAGATTGTAGAGGCCCCACCAGCCACAAACCATCATCGGCGTGTATAAGACTGTCCCGGGCCGGGATTTGACTGCGGGGCTGTTAGGGAAAGGAAGAGAATAGAAAGAGGAAAGGAAGAGGATATAAATGGGAAGGGGAAGGAAAAGGATAAAAAGGAGAAGGGGGAAGGAAGGAAGAAAGGAAGGAAGGAAGGAAGGAAGGAAGGAAGGAAGGAAGGAAGGAAGGAAGGAAGGAAGGAAGGAAGGAAGGAAGGAAGGAAGGAAGGAAGGAAGGAAGGAAGGGAGAAGGAAGGAAGGAAGGAAGGAAGGAAGGAAGGAAGGAAGGAAGGAAGGAAGGAAGGAAGGAAGGAAGGAAGGAAGGAAGGAAGGAAGGAAGGAAGGAAGGAAGGAAGGAAGGAAGGAAGGAAGGAAGGAAGGAAGGAAAGGAGAAGGGGGAAGGGAGGAGAAAAAGGAGAAAAAGGAGAAAAGGGAAAAGGAGTGGGAAAAGGGAAGGTCCAGGCTGTGTCCGGTGAGGTTGAGCACAGCCAAGGGTCCTCGGCGAGTGCAGGAGCAGTAGGAAAGGAGGAAAATCGAAATAAAAGTTAGTGGTAGAGAAATAGAGAGGGGGAAAGTAGAGGAGGGAAACGATCTGTAGCCCCGCGTAGGGCAGCCGGAGCCTCCGCTGCCATTCCGCCAGGCCCTGCAGCCAGGGATGCTGCGGGGCTTCGCGGCTGCCGGCTCCTTGTGAGTAACACCTGCTGATCCGACCTTCCAAAACGCCTGATCGGGAAAGCAATTCCTATTTCATCCTTCTCCTACCCCACATCCTGGAAGGAAAAAAAAAAAAAAAAAAAGAAAAAAAAAAAGTAAATTAAAGAAATTAGTTCAGTCATATCAGAAAGTCTGTTGGGCACCAGCCCGTTAAATTAACTAAGCGGGTGGGGTTTATTCCCCTAGAAGGAGGCAAAATCAATGAGACCTCTTCAAATAAAGCCCCCTCCCTAAAAGTAATCACCTCTTGGATCTGCCCGGGTCGTGACTGACGATCGCGTTCTGCCAGTTCGGTTAATTTCGGAGCAAACTAGAATCAATTACTTGCTGTTTAATTTCCAGCGTTCATCCCTAAGCCTCAACCAAAATATTGACCTAGGCGGTTTAGATAAGTTGGTCTCTTGCCATCTGAGCCGTTTGCGGTCCCGCACGGGGCTTGGAGCTCGTCCGCGCGCAAAAAGATCGCTGTCCGGGCTACGCGTGGGCGCGCAGGATGCGCGGGAGGGGTGGGAAACCGCGCAAGCAACATCCCTCCCTCCTTATCATCCCCCCACACGCACACATAATCGAGTTTGGGATTTTTTTTTCCCTCCCCGCTTTTCAAGGTGGAAAACACTCCGAAGGGTGAGGAATACGGGGCTGGTGTGAAGCTCTTTGTATGTAAATAATGTGTTTAACAAAACAAAAAAAAAAAAGGGGGGGGGGGGACCGCAGCCTCCCTCCCCGGCTACCACACACACAGACACACGCGCGGAAGGGCCCTCCCCACGCCGGTAATTAACTGACACGTTATACCACTCATCACCAATGGTGGAAGCTCGGAGCTCGCCCAAAACCCGCAATTTCACATCTGCAAACACTGTCTTCATCCACTTGACTTCCAGGACCCGCCCACACGTGGCCAACCTTTCCCGGGTCTAATGTGTTTTTTTTTCTCCCTCCTCTCGGCAGGTTCATGTGTGGGGACCAGCCTTATATGGACTGTTCGCTCCAGCAATGGCTCGGGTTTTTCCAGCGGCAGGCGCGGGTTTGAGGGGCTCAGACAAGATCCAGAAGTGATTTTTTAACCTTTTTTTTTTTTTTTTTTAAACACACCACCCCCCTCTTTTTTTTTTTTTTTTTTTTTTTTTAATTGTTGTTGTTATTGTTTAGGTTGGGTTTGGCGTGTCTTTCCCCCTTTCCCCTTGGAGTTACAAACTATTTCTGAAACCAGCTGCTGCTCCCACTCTCTGAATTGCCCCACACACACACCCCACCACCACCACCACTACCACCACCCCCCCGCTCCGTGGCAGAACAAACTCCTACAAACCATCGCTACTGCTGCGGCCGGGGCTCGGCCACTTCTTTGGCACGACCTCCCCCCGGTTATTTTTCTATAAATCCCCATTATTATATTTCCCCCCACCTTTCGCCCCAGTCCCCCCCACCCACCCCCCGCCGCAGCCTGCCGTGCGCAGTGGGACTGCCTGTGACACGGCGGATTGGCGAAGCTGCTTCTCCAACTTTCCAGCCTAAATTATAGCCGGAACATGTCTCTGACCAACACAAAGACGGGTTTTTCGGTGAAGGACATTTTGGATCTTCCCGACACCAACGATGAGGACGGTTCGGCCGCGGAGGGAGGCGAAGAGGAGAGCGAGGCGCCGGAGCCGCCCAAGAAAGCAGGAGTTTTGGGACAAACCCCTTTGGACACTGTTCAGGCGCTGCCTTTGAAGAACCCTTTCTATGATAATAGCGATAATCCCTACACGCGTTGGCTGGCGAGCGCCGAGGGCATCCAATACTCCCGTGAGTACCGGCAACGGGACACCACCGCGACCAGAGGCCCCGCGCCTGCGGGAGGCTTCCCCAGGCGGCGACGGGGCGAGAGAGGGGGGATTTGCCAGTCGCCACGGCTGACTGAGCCCCCATTGGTGCCTCCATCCCTTCCCCAGGGTGGGGAAGAACCGCTCTGACCCGTGCCGAGCTGCGGGGAACGGCGAGGTAGATGCGGGAGGGATGCGGAGAGGGGGGATGTGGAGGCGCGAGTGGGATGAAGGGAGGGTGCAGAGGCGGCGGGAGAGGAAGAACGGACGCCCGTCGCTAACGGAACTCTCCCCGCAGTGCATGGACTGACGGGCGGCGGCGGCCAGGACACCTCGGCCAAATCCCCGGAGCCGTCGGCCGACGAATCTCCTGACAACGAGAAGGAAGCGTCGGGTGGTGGGGACGCGGGGAAGAAGAGGAAGAGGAGAGTGCTGTTCTCCAAGGCACAGACCTACGAGCTGGAGCGGAGGTTCCGGCAGCAGAGGTACCTGTCGGCGCCGGAGCGGGAGCATCTGGCCAGCCTGATCCGCCTCACCCCCACCCAGGTGAAAATCTGGTTCCAGAACCATCGCTACAAGATGAAGAGGGCCCGGGCTGAGAAAGGTATGGAAGTGACTCCTCTTCCCTCCCCGCGGCGGGTGGCCGTGCCGGTCTTAGTCAGGGACGGCAAGCCCTGCCACACGCTCAAAGCTCAGGACTTGGCAGCGGCGACTTTCCAGACGGGAATCCCTTTCTCCGCCTATAGCGCCCAGTCTCTACAGCATATGCAATACAACGCCCAGTACAGCGCTACCAGCAACCCCCAGTATCCCACAGCACACCATTTGGTACAAGCTCAGCAGTGGACTTGGTGAAGGCTGGAGGGGAGACCGCAGACACGCACACACTACCCCCCCACACACACAAGAAAGAAAAAGGAGAAAAATCCACAAATAATAAAGAGAGAGAGAGAAAGAAACAGACTGATGCTCCCCCCCCTAAAAAAAAAAAACACAACCCAAACTGCGGGGGAAGCAGTGGAGGGGGAAAGCTATTATTATTATTATTATTATTATTGCTATTAATATTATTATGGGGTTTTTTTTCCTCTCCCGTCTATTTTCCCTTCCAAACAATTTTTTTGGTGGGGTCTCGATTTCATTTAGGGGGGAAGCGGGGGGAGGGAGGGAAGGGAGGGGAGGTGTTTTTGTGCGTCATTGTTTACAGAAAATTTTTGCGCCATTCAGAGTGGTCCTGTCTACCTACAACTAAAATTAAAAAAAAAAAATTAAAAAGAAAAAAAAAAAAACCAGGGAGAGGGGGGAGGGAGGGATCTTCAGAATTAAAAACAAAAATAATAATAAAGAATAAACCCCCTCCCCGCGATGCTCCTGTGGTTTTGTAGGGACAGGGCTTGCGCCCGCAGCGCGGCCGAGTAACCCCGGGGCTCGGAGAATTCCATTTAACCTCTTTTTCGGATGATTTTCGGCCGCTCGTAACCTCCTCGACAACAATTATGGGGTGTGTTTTTCTACCTCGTCGCGATTATCGCTACCGCGAGGAGCAGCCGGAGCGTTCATTTGGAATTAGTTTTGTTTTGGTTTGGTTTTTTTAGGGGGTAGGGGTGAGGATATTGCACAACTATTCCCGGGGAACCACTGGCAAAGTAGAAAACACGGGGATTAAACGCGTTGTGCTCCCCGGGACCAGGAGGTCGTTGAGTCCAAAGCCAGGCTGCCGATATTTTAATTTAAAATAAAAAGGGGGGGGGGGGGGGGGGGGGGGGGGGGGGGGGGGGGGGGGGGGGGGGGGGGGGGGGGGGGGGGGGGGGGGGGGGGGGGGGGGGGGGGGGGGGGGGGGGGGGAGGGGAAGACAGAGGGGGAAATATATATGTATGTGGATATATATTTCAAAAGACAAGAAAAGAAAAAGGGAATCATAATAACAACAAACCAAGTTTGTTCGTCTGATCGGTGCCCGCCGCCGGTTCTCCGCACTCCCTGACGGTGTTCAGTCGGATTCAGCTCGATGTTCGGGTCAGGGGAACCCCCCCAGGGCGGACACGGCCGAGTCGGGCCTTAATAACCCACACATCTCCCCATCTCGCCTGGCGTTTCCCCAACTTTTTTGAGGGGAAAATGGCTTATTTTTCGGGGCAGCAGATTTCAGCCTGGCTACTCCGCAGATGACGAAAAGCGAGTTGGCCGGGGGGGGTGGTGGTGTCGAGTGGGGGAGGTGATGGATAAGAAAGAGAGAACTATTTTATATCTAGGATTATGTTTTTATACCTTCCCCGCCCTGTGCAGCTGGGCTGCGGAGTTTGGGATACCAGCATCACCTTGACGTCCCCCTGCCCAGGCTGGGGCCGTTTATACTGAAGGGACGACGATGTAGTATTTCGAGTTCAGCCTCGGGGATGCGCCGCGGGTCGGGGAAAGAGTTAACAACTGGGGCACCCACCCTGCCCCCCCCCCCCCAAAAAAAAAAAAAAAAAAAAAAAAAAAAAAGGAGAAAAATGGAAGAAGAGAGAGGCGAGGAGAAACTGGAAGGCTCAGCTAGGATAAGGTAGGGGCCGGGCCCAGACAGGGTGAAGCTAGGGCTGGTTTCGGCTTGGAGTGGGATTGGGGTCACCAAGGTGCTCCCTTATCTCCTCTACCTCTTTTAGGCCGATAAAGATGCTTTTTAAAAACCCAAAATCCAAAATAGAGAAAGGGGAGGTTGCGCGGTGTGATTGGGCCAGCGCAGCGCCCGCCCCGTCCTGCCGAGGCTGAGCGGGGCCGAGCCATGCCAGGCTGGTTCAGCTCAACGCCCGAACCTGAGAGACGATGGGTACTGACCGAATAGCCTCTCCGCTGCGGCTGCAGATTTTTTTCCCTTTTCCTCTGTATTACTCCAACCCCCTGCCCCCTACCCCGACTCCACATATTTTCTTGTTCATTCTTCCCCGCGGTTGAGCCACCGGAGACGGGGAAGTTTCTGCTTTGCTTCCTGGCGCGGACCCTGAGCACCGGCGGAGCATCCCCTGTTGATTCACCGGGGCAGAAACGGCTGAGTCAACAGAAGAACCGACTCTCCACGTCGGCTTTCCACTCTCTGGGGTCCCCAACTGCGGAACGTGCCCGGGCATTCTCAGTTTTTCCTCTCACTATTCCCACCGTGCGGGCTAGGAGTGGGCCAGGAGGAAAAATTGACACTTTTCCTTTTTCGTTTTTCCCCTTTTCCCCCCAGGCTCTGTTAAGTCTATAAAACCAGTTGTGTGGCCCTAACCTCCGTGGCCTTATATCTCCCATGCTGCTGGGCAGTCTATCTTTGCACAATATACAGTAGACTTCACAAAACAGCACAATGGGGGAGGCAGGGAGGTGAGCATGTTAGAGGCGTGCATATTAAAGAGATGGAGGCGAAAGCAGCCAGGGCTGGGCCGGGGCGGGGAGAAGGAAAGAAAAAAAAAAAAAAAAAGGAGAGACAGTCTTAGGGAGGGGCCCCCTCCCTGTGCCTTGCCTCTCCCCCCCCCCCCCCCCCCCCCCCCCCTTTTTAGGGCCATTCAATTGGTGTGCGGGAGGCAGTCCATCCCGGAGTCAGGGAGCAGTGTCCTCCGCGTTTTGTTCGGGCTGTCACTCGGGCTCATTGTTCGGCGTGTCCTACATGTTGTATCCCATATGGCCAGCTGGGCCGGAGGACTCCTCACAAAACCCAAATTGTGCCCAGCTTTCAAACCCAGCATTGTTGTCTGTGAAAAGAAGACGAATTAAAAATTCGTGCTATATCTATTCTGGAAAAAAAAAAAAAAGAGAGAGAGAGAGGAAAAAAAAAGGAAAAAAAAAAGAGGGGGGAACAAGGGGAAAAGAATCCCTCTTTCTTTCTCTCCCTCCCTGTCCTTCTCTCTTTGAAGACTAACAGAGGCCTTCCTCTTCTCCCAGTCCCCCGACAAGTTTCTCTCTCATTTCACAGGAAATTAGACTTCCCCCCCCCCCCCCCCCCCCCCCCCGCCACAAGACCCAAGAGCATCTCCCTTGTAAAACACAAGATCCTGCAGCTCCTGCTTTGCCCGTGCATCTCTTTCTGTTCATCCTGCCCTCCTTGCCCATCCTGATCACCCCTTTCCATCCCTACCTAATCTAGCCACCCTTGCTCATCCCTGTTCGTCCTGCCCATCCCTGCCCATCCCTGGCCACCACTGCCCGGCTCTAGTCGCGCTGTCCGGGGTGGGCATCAGAACAAGGCGGCATTCAGGGCCGGTAATGGGATGCAGGCTGGGTCCCTGCGCGGCCCGGCCGTACCGTGCAGAGGGCTGGCACGTCCCGCTTCTGTCCTGGGAGAAATGAGTCTTTCTTGTAGCTACATGTTGTGGGAGGCAAAGTATCAGAGAGGGAGAGGGAGAAAGGGAAGCTTAAATGAATGAAAAAGAACAGGAAAAAAATTAAAAGAAAGCAACGAAAGAAGAAAAGGAGAAAAAGAAGAAGGGGGCAAGAAAAACAAAATTAAAAAGAAAAAGAAGGAAAAGATAAAGGGGGGGGGAAGAAAAAGAAAAAAGAAAAAGGAAATACGAGAAAATAATAATACGAAAGAAAATGGGAAAAGGAAAAGTGAAAAAGAAAGGGGGGAGGAGGGAAGATGGAAATGGGAGGCAACGGCCAAACTTAAATATAAATAAAAAGAGAAAAAGAAGAATGATGAAAAAAAGACTTTTAAAATGACTACAGAAACAAAAGCAAAAAGAATGAAAAAAAAAAAAGACAACAGGAACAGAAAATAAAAGAATAGAAAAGAAAATGAAAAGAAAAGCATAAAAGAAAAACAAAAATTTGGGTAGGGAGCTCCTGGCACCCCCCACCCTTGGCATTCTCAGTACCCATTGCGCTGATCGGAGTCAGAATGGGCCCGCAGTTCAGGGTCGAGGCTTCCGTTTGTGGGGGGGAGGTCCGGCACTTCCACCTTCCCCTCCCCAGTATCCCTCTTGCTGCAGTTTTGGCAGTAGCCCCGTCCCGCTTTGCCTTGCCGCTGGTCCCCTTGATCTTGGTGTCTTCTGCTGCTACGTCTTGTGAGCTTCGAGACTCTCCCGCCAGGTGCGGGTGGCGATATGCCCTGTCGGTCGCGATTTGGAGCACAAGCGTTTGCTCTGTGCGAGCGAGAAGCCGAGCCGAGCTTCATCTCAGCTCCCAGAGCTCTGCTCCCTTTCCTTTCATTTTTTTCTCCCCATTTTTGTTCCTCTTTCCCCTTCCTCCACCCTCTTGTAGGGCAGGAACTCCTTAGGCGCCTCAGCTATCCCGATAATGAGCTGGAAGCCCTCTTAAGCCCTGGAAATAACTTACTTTCGTCACCTATTGACTGTTTGGCTTAGTTAGGAACCGGTGTGGATTTTTCGGGTCTTTTCAAGAGAGCCGGTCAATGAAAAGCTAATCCAATATTTACCGAGTATAAGGGCAATTCTCGGCGGTGTTTATTAAGGGGCCGGTGGGGAAGGGCTGGAAGTGTGTGTCGGGGGGAGGGAGTGTGGAGGGAAGGATGGAACACAACGAACACAGAGGGTCCCCCGGGGTACAATCCGGGAAATGTGCACTTTTGGCGTCAGGACTGATGCTCTCTCCGCATCACCTCTTGTTATCACTGCATCATCTTCCCTTATCCTGCACCCCTTTAGCCCCGCACCTACAAACCAACCCCCGCAGCCGCCACCCCTAGCCCAGCAGTCCGCCGATATCTCTCCACAAAAACAAACCAACCAACCAACCCAAACAAAACCAAACCCACCATGGTTTAGGGATTTCTTGTTTTGGGGTGGTTGTTTGGGCTTTCTTGCAGCAGGAGGGATGCATTTTATAGCCGCACCCCCCGCCCAATCTCCGGCGGTGCGGCCGCAGGGAGGCAGCAGAGCCCCGCGCAGCCCAGCCAAGGGCTCCGCCACCCCCCGCGCTCCCCCCGCCCCGGGAACAGGGATGGATGAATGGAGGGAGGGAGAGGGGGGCACGCCGGTGGAGCCGAGACGATGGGAACCAGCCCCAGACCCCCCTTTCGGTCGGGGCTGCCGCGGGGCGGCGCTGCCGGATAAGGGACGCGCCATCGGGGCTTCCTCCGCCCCACCCCGGGATCGGCGTTTTCCCTGGGCCCTGGAAGGGTCCCGACAGTGGCAGGGAGCCTGCTCATAGCGTCACGCCGTGGGGAAGGGCTTCTCACATCCACTGGGTGCCACGGCAGGCAAGACGGATGGATCAGGCGGATGGATGGGGAGCAGGCTGATGGCTGTGAGTTACCTTTCTGTTAACGCTACCATCCTGCCCCTCTCTGCTGGTAGAAGGAGCACCTGTGGGCCTACACCCATGGGTCCTAAGTCATCAACAATACAGAGCTCAAGCTGTGAAGTCATGGTATGAAAATACCTGTCCCGTAATCCTTAGTTGGGGAAGACACCACCGAAGTCGGGACTCTTGCTACTCACACCAATGGTACTACTGTCTCTTCTGTTCTCAGCCATCCCAGGGGGCAAGCAGATCCTCAAGGCCTAAGAACCCCTCTTTTGGGTAAACAGTGCATCTCCAAATGCTAGACAGAGCTTGGTTTCAGGTAATTATGAGCATCAGCCATACCAGAAGAAATTAACCAGTGAGGATATCTCAGCATTGCAGAGAGCACAAGTGACAGTGCATACACGGCTTCTTCTCAGCACTCCATCTCTTTCCACCTTTGCATGAAGCCACTGTTGGCAGCCACAGGGATGGTTACCATGGCCTTACTGCCTTTGAATGCTGATCACACCCTTGAAGCTGATGAAGGTGCCTAAGCATAGCAGGTGGGTACTCAAGGACATACATTTTGGTGAACAATCAAACTCAAAAGTGCTTTGGGCAGCATGTGGTTCCTCACCATCACATAGCCCATGGCACTGCAATAGCCACAGGGATGCTCCTTACGCTCTTTGTGCTACTCGATCTTTAAAAGAATACCAACACTCACATTCTGAGAGTCCCAGCTACAATTTTGTCCCCATTTATGGCATTTGAAAGTGTCTGAGCATAGGTTAAAGCTCACATCAAGGAAATTAGAGCAGCTCTGTGACAAAAGGGAAAAAAACCCTTTGGGAACGCACCAGTCCTTATTTCCCAGAGCAGCACTGTGGTGCTTACTCCCCTTACAGTGACCTCTCTAGGCTGACTCTATTAGGAAATGACTCAGGACCTACAGCTAAAGCCCTGGTTTAAGTAAGATGGGAGAATAACAGCCTGATACTGTCCACGATGAGCCTACAGCCCTGCTGGATCACAGCCTGACCTGATGCCATCCTCTCTGGGGTCCAGCTCAACAAGCATGCTCCAACCCAGAGCTCTCTGTCACTTCCCCAGGAGATAACCCATTTCCAGGCTCTAGAAAGATTTACGTGTCTTCACAGGTTCCTCCACTCTGTGCTTATTTCTCACCAGGTGATGCATCTCTAGATTTTGCATTTAATTCAACAGACAGCACGAGTTTGGTGCAGCAGAGTCACCACCCAATGATGGCAAATTTTCTGTTTCATTAGTTAATGATATTTCACGTTTTAAAGAATCACCAATCCTACCTCTTCTCTGGTTTTGTGTCCTTCTCTACACACATACACACACACTAGTGCTGAGTGACCAGGGCCCTTGGGGTGAAGACCTCACTGTCCAGTAACAGAGATGCACCCACCCATGCTCCTTCCCCACTCAGCCCTGCTCCCATCTCACACAGCTGCTGCAGTGGCTTTGCAGACAAAGCTGGCCTGGTGGCTGTAACTCACCTGGGGTGCCACTGTTCTGCTGCTGCTCCTGGGTGTTTGGACCTTACCAGAAAGGTGACTTTCACCCCACTTTCCATCCCAAAAGTTTTCAGAAGTGACTTTCAACACCAGCTCACTGCTCCAGATTTCCTTATGTCGCCCACTCCAGCTAGCCTAGGAGACTGGATAACCTTTGGGTCACCCCTACCCCACTTCCTACCTCCCTGGCCATACCCACAGCTGGGACAGGTTGGTCTCTGCCAAAACATTTGAATGATCATCAGGTTCAGAGCACCTGAGATGTTTTAGGTGCTCTGAACAAGATTTTGACTGGGGAGACAAAAGCGGGGGGGGGGGGGGGGGGGGGGGAAGAGATTTAAGGCTGAGAGGTGAGTTATAGCTTGGGTGCAGCATTCTCTCCCCATGCAGGCTCCCAGGTTGACCACATGCTCTCTGGCCAACCACAAAAGTCTGTCTCGTGGATAAAAGGTCAGCACTAATGTGCAGTTGCCTCAAGGTGCTGCAGGGACATTCTATGGAATCAGTCATAGAATTGTTTAGGTTGGAAGGGACCTTTAAGATCACTGACTCCAACTGTAAACCCAGCATTTCCAGATTACCACTGAGCCATGTCTCTCAGCACCACTTCTACATGTCTTTTGGTTCCCTCCAGGGATGGGGATACCCCCACCACCCTGGGCAACCTATTCTGGGGCTTGACAATACTTTAGGGGAAGAAATTATTCCTCATGTCCAACATAAACCTTCCCTGGTGCATCTCAAGGCTGTTTCCTCTTCTTCTGCCATGAAGGGAGAGCAGGACCTTCAGAGGATGTGGTGTGACAGACAGGAGAAGGTAGGTATGGGCCAGGGCAGGCTCTCACACAGTGGCCTGCAAAGCTGAAGAGTAAATCCTCTCAGGAAATCATGAATTCCCACACCTCCATTTTCATCTTTAATGGTTTTTATTGTTTGACATATTTTATTGTTTGACACACATAAGGTTTGAACGATCTGGTGTAAGGGGTGGGGGGGAGTGGATATAACAGGCTCTAGCTCTACTCACATATTTGGGATTTAACTGGTAGAACTCTTCTCAACACTATCAACAGCAAACGTTCAAAATGCAATGTGAAAATCTGAGAGCTCACAAAACCTTGCCTGGAAGCATTGCACATTCACTTAAACAGAGTCCCTTGATAGAGCACAGAGATCTGCTGTGTTTCATGAGGTTTAGCATTATTTCAGGGGGAAAGTTACCTGTGAGATAAAGCCTGCAAGCAAAGCTGCTCCAAATAAAATGGTGTGAGATTGTATTATCACCACCACAGCTCAGCTCTGGCCAATCAGGCTCAATTATTCCAACTGTTTAAAGAAAGGACAGGATTTAAATGTGCATGTGCAGGATCCTTTTCAATCTCTGTACTGAGACACTAAGCTTCCTGGGATTCATAGAATCATAGAATTGTTTGGGCTGGAAGAGACCTTAAAGATCATAAAGTTCCAACCCCTCTGCCATGGGCAGGGACCCCTCCCTCTAAACCAGGTCACTCAAGGCTTCATCCAACCTGGCCTTGAACACAGCCAGGGAGAGGCCATCCACAGCCTATCTGGACAACCTGTCCCAGTGTCTCTCCATCCTCACTGTCAAGAATTTCTTCTTAGTCTCCAGTCTAAATCTGTCTTCCCTGCCTCTTCCCTGGGCTGTTATTTCATTGGCATCCCTGAGATGGTGGCAGGGGCTGTGTCTCCCAGTCCCCTGCCCTGCAGTCACACTGTTGATGAAGTCACTGGTTGCAGACAGCACAGAGGAGAGCATTTCTCCATATGGGAACACATCTTGTGGGAAAGATATTTACAGGAAGAGTTCATCTCTTGTTGTCCAAGGCTGTCAAGGAAAAATAAACAACCCCTGGAAAACTTGCCCAGTCATGGAGCTTCCCAGCTCTTTCCTTATTCAGATATTGTTTTTCCCAGCTCTTCAGGTAAATTGTCCAACAAAATCCTGAAAAGTCACCAACTCCTAAAAAAGACAAACACACACATGATTCATTACCCAGGTAGAGACCAAGTAACTCAGCTTCGATATACTTGATGCAAACCTCTCCTGTCCTCTGTACAAGGTTCAGATCAGCTTCTGTCCTCTGCTACACCACAGAGAAGGACTTGGCACCCTATCTACAGGGTAAAACAAGGCCAGCAACAGTCCCAATGCCCCCTTGACTGAACCACAGCCTGCAAGGTGAGCCTATGCAGCTTCTGCTTTGCCCTAGAAGGGAGGTGTCCTCAGTTTTGCTGAGATGCACAGAGAGCTCAACATACCCCACAGGTATCTAAAGATTCTGGCAATTCCCACACTGCCTTCCTCCCAGGTGTAAGGAGGCAGCAGCTGCCTGTCAGATCATCACCTTCACAGAATCAAGCAGGTTGGAAATCACCGAGCCCAGCCTATCCCTATCACCTAACCCTTCTAATGAACTGAACTGCGGCACCAAGCCTCATCCAGCCTCCTCTTAAACACCTCCAGGGATGGAGGTGTTCAAGGAAAGACTGGATGAGGCACTTAGTTACATGGTCTAGGTGATTGCATAGGACTGGGTGATACACTGGTCTGGATGATCTTGGAGTTCTCTTCCAACCTGGTTGACTATGAATTCCCTGGGCAGCCTGTTCCAATGCCAATCACTCTCTCTGGTAAGAACTTCCTCCTAACATCCAGCCTAAACCTGCCTTGGCACAGCTTGAGGCTGTGTCCCCTTGTTCTGTTGCTGGTTGCCTGGCAGAAGAGCCCAACCCCACCTGGCTACAGCCTCTCTTCAGGTAGCTGCAGAGAGCAGTGAGGTCTGCCCTGAGCCTCCTCTTCTGCAGGCTGCACACCCCCAGCTCCCTCAGCCTCTCCTCACAGGGCTGTGCTCCAGGCCCCTCCCCAGCCTTGCTGCTGTTCTATGGGCACCTTCCAGCACCTCAGCATCTTTCTTAAACTGAGGGACCCAGAACTGGACACAGCACTCAAGGTGTGGCCTGCCCAGTGCTGCATACATGGGCAGAAGGACTGCCCTCGTCCTGCTGGTCGCGCTATTCCTGATCCAGGCCACCTTCATGCTCAGGTGCCATCAAGGAAAGGGAATTATTGGTGACTTTGGAAGTTGTCACAGAGCCCATATCAAGTGGCATTTCACCAGCCTGCCCTCTGGCTTACAGACAACTTCCAGGAAAACATTAGAGATATTTGAGGGAAATCCTGTCTTTGCCAGAATCTTGCAGAGCTAAGATGTCCTCCTTTCCTTCAACTGATCTTCTGAAACTGCCAGTGGATAGAGGACGTTGGCCAGCACTGTCATCTCACCCTACATCACACTCAACTTACAGCAATGTTAGTGGTCTGAAGCCCCTCTAAAGCCAAGCACACGTTTCCAAGCACACAAACGTGTCATTGAAACCCACCAAATGGGCTGAGGAGGGAAGAATGGTTTTATCACAGAATCACAGAACATTGGAGGTGGAAGAAACCTCCAGAGGTCATCGAGTCCAACCCCTCTGCCAAAGCAGGATCCCCAGGTTAGTTGGCATAGGAATGCATCCAGGTAGGCTTTGAAAGTCTCCAGAGTTGACTCCACAATCTCTCCGGGCAGCCTGCTCCAGGGCTCTGGCACCCTCACTGGAAAGAAGTTTCTCCTCATCTTGAGCTGAACTCTTCTCTGTTCCAGTTTGTAGCTCTTGCTCCTTGGCTTATTGCTGCTGACTACCAAAAAGAGCTTGGCCCCAGGCACTTGACACCCACCCCTCAAGAGAGTTGTACACATTGATCAGATCTCCTCTCAGCCTTCTCTTCTCCAGACTAAACAGCCCCAGGGCTCTCAGGCTCTCTCCATAGTGGAGATGCTCAAGTCCCTCAGTCATCCTCCTGGCTCTCTGCTGGACTCTCTCCAGCAGGTCCCTGTCTCTCTTGACCTGGGGAGCCCAAAACCCGACACAGAATTCCAGGTGTGAAAACACATTAGGTTCATGCAATTCTTACCACTGATTTCCAAAGGCAGAAGTACTCTACTGTGTACAGTTCTGGAGCCCCCAGCACAAGCAGGACATGGAAGTGTTGGAGCCAGTCCAGAGGAGACCACCAAGATGCTCAGAGGGCCGCAGGAGCTCTGCTATGAGGACAGGCTGAGAGAGTTGGGGCTCAACAGCTTGGAGAAGAGAAGGCTTCCAGGACACCTTGGAGTGGCCTTGCAGTATCTGAAAGGGGCCTACAGGAGGGCTGGGGAGGGACTATTGACAAGGTGTTGTAATGACAGGATGAGGAGGAATGGGTTTGAAGTGGCAGAGAAGAGATTGAAACTGGATGTTAGGAAGAAGCTGTTTGCAGTGAGGGTGGTGAGACACAGGCACAGGTTGCCCAGGGAGGTTGTGGCTGCTCCCTCCCTGCAGGCATTGAAGTCCAGGTTGGATGAGGCCTTGAGCAACCTGTTCTAGTGGGAGCTGTCCCTGCCTATGGCAGGGGGTTGGAATTGGCTGAGCTTTGAGGTCTCTTCCAACCTAAACCATTCTATGATAAGTTTTGAATGTCAAAAGAAAGACTCACACTTACAGGCTGCTTTTTGAGACAGTGGCTAAATGCATAACTTGCCTTTGATAGTCCCTTTTCAGACTTGGGTAACAGCTGGATGAAAACTGACCACAAAAGACAATTTAATGCATTACTAGTGGTGATTTTGGATAGCAGCTGTCTGCTGCATCTTTCAGGATGCCACTTGATCTGTCTCTCTTCAAGGAGGCCACTTAAAGCTCCATATATTGGGAAATAATAGTGGCAGAATCATCCACAGCTTTTTGCTCTTTGGCTCTTGAAATAAGCAAGAATGAGGCCAAAATAAAACCCAGCCCATAGTCAATGAAGAAGCACGAGGAGGGAAGGAGAAGAGGAGAAGGGAAGAAGGTATGGTCACTCAAACTGCACCATCAGCAGGTATCTTGCTCTGAGTGCTGCCCAAGTACTGGGATGATGACACTTCTCCCCCTCAATATAAATACTTGGGGGGAAATAAATCAGTTCACGTAGAAGGATGGCAGAACTGGTCTCAAATAACAGAAGAACAGCAATGCTGAAAGGAATTCAGCCTTTTTGCAGCACAAGGTGTTGGTGATTACTTTTTCTTTTCTTCTTTTCCATTCTTCTCACACTAAGTACTTCTTTCTTTCTTTTTTTTTTATCAGAATCTGGTGTGCCCAAACTCACTCTAGAACAAGTGAGCAGCAAAGCAGCACTTACCCTCTGAGCTCAGTCCCCACAAAGTCATGACCTTGTTCTCTTTCAGCATAAACATACTTTTTCAGATGGGATTTAAAGGGGTTATGGCAGTGGTCTATCTGCTCCAGAACAAAACAAATGTGAACATCAAGCTCCATCTATATTGACACATGTAGGTCCAACGCCTGTTGCTTCCAGGCTCACCAAAGCCTGAATATGTCTGTTAACCTCAGTAAAGAACACTTTTGCCTTTGAGAAACTCTTTTTCCCTCAGCATCCTAGCACTAAGTCATAGAATCAACCAGGTTGGAAGAGACCTCCAAGCTCATCCAGTCCAACCTAGCACCCAGCCCTATCCAATCAACCAGACCATGGCACTAAGTGCCTCATCCAGGCTTTTCTTGAAGACCCCCAGGGACGGTGCCTCCACCACCTCCCTGGGCAGCCCATTCCAGTGCCAATCACTCTCTCTGGGAAGAACTTCTTCCTAACATCCAGCCTAGACCTACCCTGACACAACTTGAGACTGTGTCCCCTTGTTCTATTGCTGGGTGCCTGGGAGAAGAGGCCACCCCCCACCTGGCTACAATGTCCCTTCAGGTAGTTGTAGACAGTAATAAGATCACCCCTGAGCCTCCTCTTCTCCAGGCTAAACACCCCCAGCTCCCTCAGCCTCTCCTCATAGGATTTGTGCTCCAGGCCCCTCACCAGCTTTGTTGCCCTTCTCTGGACACCTTCCAGCACCTCAACATCCTTCTTGAATTGAGGGGCCCAGAACTGGACACAGTACTCAAGGTGTGGCCTGACCAGTGCTGAGCACAGGGGCAGAATAACCTCCCTTGTCCTACTGGCCACACTGCTCCTGATGCAGGCCAGGATGCCATTGGCTCTCTTGGCCACCTGGGCACACTGCTGGCTCATCTTCAGCTACTATCTATCAGTACCCCCAGGTCCCTTTCCTCCTGGAAATGAACCCAGTGGCAGGTTTCAAGCCATTTGGCCTAACATATCATCACTGTCATGAACTCCCTCTCCCCAAGTTAGTCTAGACTTTCCCAATTCAGCTAAAACCAGCAGGCAAGTATCTAAAGTCAGTCACTCTTAAACTTTATCCCCTTCCAGCTCAGATGTGAAGTGGAAGCCTGGCAGTAAGCAGGTTTGGGATTTCCCACGCCTCCCCCCCCCCCCCCCCCCCTCCCAATTTTGGTTTTGAGTAAATTAAATTTCTTAGGCTGCCTTTTCATGTGTATCCATGCTCTGTACCTGGGTTAAGAACTTTAAAGTATGTTAAAGACAGGCTTTTGTTCTGCGTCTCCTTGCTTTTACCACCGAGGTCAGATCTTCAGCTTGTGGAAACCAGCATCTCTGTCTTAGAGCCCACAGAGGTACAACACTTGCTTTTGCTGAGAGCAAATTGCTACAGATGTGCTCTCTCTCCTTCACAAGCCACCACAGGTCACAGCTCTGGGAGAGCTCCTGCACAGCTTTCTGTATAATTCAGGATGGCTTCCTGGGAGTAAGTAATGCTTCCTGCCCTCCCCATTGGTGACTGCACTCCTTCAGAGGCCCAGGCAAATAGAAGTATGATGTTTATTTTAAGAATGACTGTTTACTCACCTTCCCTGTTCTGCCTTCATCTTGTTTACTGCCTCTTACAATAGCGAGGGGTCACTGCCAGGCAACCCCTTCCATTTCAACCCTCTCCTTGGTAAGGACACACAGAGCCTTGGGTCACACTGCGTGCCCTGCAGCTGAGCAGCACAGCTTCATCACAAGGGAAATACACAACACTTCCCTCCATTCTTCAGGTAGAGTGTCAACATCTGCCCCTTGTCACATCTTCAGCTTCCCAGCTTGAGCTGCCTTCTTATTCTTAAATAACACCACATACACCAGTCAGGACTCATTATCTGCCAAACACCCTTCATCAGTCAGGCAGAACACACGTGGCCACCAGCCAGCACAAAGCTGATGGTGGAGGTGGCAACCTCCTGGCACACAGGGATGGAGAGAGGTGCTGGAGGTTCTGTCTGGAGATGCAGGCTTAAGTCAGGCCAAGAGCATTTTATCAGGTGAGTACAGCTCCACCATCACGACTCTCATTCACACAGTTGTTATTTGAGAGTGTTTCATGGGAGAGAAATTTTCATTTCAGAAGCAAAATATTTGGAGAAGTGAAGGACCTATAGCACCACCAAGACTCTTTAGGTCATTGCATCTTCTGAGGAGGTACTTGGCTGTGCAAAGCAGCAGAAAATATTTAGTCCCAATGCCACCCTCTACTCACTCAGGTAAAGGTAGAAGGCAGCACTCCTCTGGGTTTTGGAAGGTTCCTCAGCCAAAGAGGAGTTGAAGAACTTGATCCTCATCCAGAGCAACAGCAAAGCAGAGCATGGCTTGAGTTCACCCTCACAAGCTGGTTTCTTTGCTGTCACTGATGGTTGAAGCTCTTACCATGGCTCTTAGCATCACAAGAAGAGGGTAAACAAATCTTCTCAGGATAGAGACTGTGTCTATATTGATCCCAACATCCATCTTCAAAACATCTTTCTTAAAAGATGTAGAACATATTAAAGAGCAATTAGGGCAAAATGGTCCCCTCCTTCATAAGAAGCATCTCATTCAATCCTACTCCAGAGAATTGTTGCCTTATACAGCAACCCCTGTCCAGGGGCATGAGTAAAACCAGCTTCCTCCAGCTCTCCAAGAGCTAGTAGTGGAGGGGTGTAACCAACTCTACACAGTGCCTTTGGCTTGCATTCTATGACTGTTCTGAGTTTGTTTGGTGGGATGCAAGTATCTGCCAGGGTTTTGGAAGAATGCAGCTCTTCATGGCTTCCAAACACTGACAGTGTCAAAGCTGTTACATCTCCTTAGCTTGGATGCTTCTAGCCTACAAAAAGGATGGAGAAAGAGCTGGGCACGTATTCATGTTACTTTCCAAAAGAGAGGTCCTGGAGCTTCAGGACTTGTCCAAGATGCAGAGATGTCCCCCTGAGAGTGAGAATCAGTTGTTTAGACAGCTTTGCTAGACACAGCACAAGTATCATTGTCCCTCAGGGGACAGTGCTGGGCACAGTCCTGTTCAATATCTTCATTGATGATCTAGACCAGGGGACTGAGTCCAGCATCAGTAAGTTTGCAGATGACCCCAAGCTGGTGTGGAGCAGGTGTGGAGCTGTTGGAGGGTAGGAGAGCCCTGCAGAGGGACCTGGACAGGCTGGATGGGTGGGCAGAGGCCAATGGGATGAGACTGAACAAGGCCAAGTGCAGGGTTCTGCACTTTGGCCACAACAACCCCAAGCAGCACTACAGGCTGGGGACAGAGTGACTGAGAGCAGCCAGGCAGAGAGGGAGCCTGGGGGTGCTGGTAGGGAGTAGCTGAAGCTGAGGCAGCAGTGCCCAGGTGGGCAGCAGAGCCAATGGCATCCTGGGCTGGCTCAGGAGCAGTGTGGGCAGCAGGACAAGGGAGGTTCTTCTGCCCCTGTGCTCAGCACTGGGCAGGCCACACCTTGAGTCCTGTGTCCAGCTGTGGGCTCCTCTATTCAAGAGAGATGTTGAGGTGCTGGAAGATGCCCAGAGCAGGGCAGCAAGGTTGGGGAGGGACCTGGAGCAGAGCCCTGTGAGGAGAGGCTGAGGGAGCTGGGGGTGTGCAGCCTGCAGAAGAGGAGGCTAAGGGCAGATCTCATTGCTGTCTGCAGCTACCTGAAGGGAGGCTGTAGCCAGGTGGGGTTGGGCCCTTCTCCCAGGCAACCAGCAGCAAAACAAGGGGACACAGTCTGAAGTTGTGCCAAGGCAGGTTTAGGCTGGATGTTAGGAGGAAGTTCTTGCCAGAGATTGGCATTGGAATGGGTTGCCCAGGGAGGTGGTGGAGTCTGTGTGGCTGGAGGTGTTGAAGCCAAGCCTGGCTGGGGCACTTAGTGCCATGGTCTGGTTGATTGGCCAGGGCTGAGTGATAGGTTGGACTGGATGAACTTGAAGGTCTCTTCCAGCCTGGTCTATGAATTTATGATGCCATTTACAGAGCTGGACTGGAGGAGATCCCACTAATGCTCTTCTATCTGCTTCTACTACTACTCACCACCCGGGACAGTGCTGAAGTGTGGGAATCTCTCACCCGACCCATGCAAACAGTAATTAAGTTCCCAAATACTCCGTTTCTACTTTTTTTTCCCCCCAACTTGATTTCAAAGGCAAACAACAGCCTTTCTAGTTTTCATCAATCATTCATGTGCCATCCAGATACAGTCAAACTAAGTTACCATACATTTGATGGTTATCTTGAGTTGTGCAACCCAAGATTGCTTGTTTCAGCCCACAGGATGCCTGCTTCTGTTTGGGTTGCCTCTTAATCAGAACACACTCTTTGTTTTGGCATCATTGTGCGTAAGAAGAGATTGATATCATTTCATCTGGCTGCAGTGTGGTTGTCACCAGGGGATAAAAGCTGCCCTTGACGCCTCTATGGGTGCGTTAGTGTAGCACTGAAGCTCTGGAAGCAAACGCCACAATGAAGTAGCTAAAAACTCATGTGACTGGCTCGCCATGTTATCAAACCTTCTCACATCTTGACTAAGTAATATGCCTCTGCTTGAGTCTACTCCCACCTCTTAAGCTGCCTACACAAAAATACACCTGCTCTACACAGCTCTAAGAGGCAGCTTGGAGTTGTAGTAGTCCCGGTTTTGTCTGCACTCCTCCCGAAACAAAACACAAGATGTGGTGTGGTATGAGGGCTTCATCTGAATTTGGTTAGGATGATTTCCCTGTCATTATTCAAACAGCTCTTCAGGGCCCTGAGATGGATAAGGGTCCCATCATACCAGGTGTACAGCACTCAAAGGCAGTGCCTGTCATCTCAGTTTAAAGGAGAGCTTGACTTGACATGCACTGAAAGCAGGGGAAAGATTCACTTTGACTTCAGGAATTGAGCTCTCAAAAGAAGACAAGCTACAAGAAGCAACTGATGGACGTGGGCTTCACGTTTATTGGCACTTGGAGATGCAACAAGGAGTTCTGACTAGGCACAGGTGTAAAAGAGAAAAAAAAAAATCCAACAGTCAAACTCCACAATGTCATCTGTAATCAAGAGTAAACACAAGTGGAAACAGCAGCAGTTGCAGTACAAAGCACTTCCAGCAGTACTCATGGCAGATCTACTATCAACATGCTGGGGTCATGGAGGATACAAGCAGAGACACTTGCACAAGAGAGTTGGGCTTTGCAGCAGTTCTGTCACTGCCATGGCTGCTTGGGGAGCGAAATCAAATCTGAGCAAAGGGAATGTACCTTCATGGTCATCCTACACATCGCTGCTGACCAGTGTCCTGCAGCCACCTCTCTGGCTCCCCACTGTGACTTGCTACCAACACCCAGGTGGGCAGGTAGCACTTGTACTGCAAAACACCACAACCCTCCCCACAAGGGCATTAAAACACAGAGTGATCTGAGGAGGAGGCAACACATCTTTAGCACAGCCGTTTCCCTCCATGTGTCCAGCATTAGTAGATGCCAGCTATGGATGTGACAAGGGAGGGGTGAACACTGAAGCCACTGTAGCAAGCCACTTCTCCCCTCCCAACCAGCGTCAGCACTTACCTTGTCTGATAGCATCAGCGCACTTGCAGGGTGCTGTCCTCCACCATTATAGCCCACACATGGCCGTGACTGACCTACCCATGACAGCATTCTGGTGCCACTTGAAGGCATCCTATCACCCTCTCCTGTTAACCAGAGGACTATGATGTTTGACGTCAGGTCTGCAGCAGCATGAATTTACCTTCTCTCCACCTCCTGCCCAGGTGGGCTTGCAGGCAGGCTCCTTCTGATGACACTTGCGTGCCTAAGAAGCACTCTGGATAGTTTCTCTTCTTCCTAGAACTGGCTCCGTTTTCCACCAAAGAGGGTTCTCAAACGAGAAGTCAAGCCTGCAATCTTGACTGCAGCCACCCACAGAGGCTAGGACCCCTCCTTCTAGCACGTCACTGGTGTACTCCTGTAAGATACACACATTAGCTTGTTGGAGCATTGTTTTGGTTGCAAAAGATCTTTACAATCAGCAAGTCCAACCCAAAACCCAACACTGCCAGATCACTACTAAGCCATGTCCCTTGGCATCATATCTACACATCATCTACGTCCCCCCAGAGATGGCAATCCCATCATTGCTCTGGGCTTAGCAACCTTTTCAGGGAAGGAATTTTGTCCTATTGTCCAACCTAAACCTCTCCTGGCACTACTTGAGGCCATGGAGCAAGACAACACCTTGACATGCCACAGCAGCCTAGACTCTCCAAAACTACAAGCTAGGAGGCCCTCACACAGGCTCCCCTTCCTTTACTGTGTGATCTGGAATGATCCATGAGGAGTTCAAGGATTGCTGGATTCCAGTGGTGCTCAATAGCCACCACACCTTTACCTGCACTCCCAGAAGGGATCATGTGTTAAAAGACTGCACCTCCTCCAAGCTTCTCCTCCAACCTCTCAGCACTATATGGATGAAGATTTGATTTCCTCCCCCATGGCTTGGACAATCAGCCACCACGTTGCATAGATGTACACCTGATAAAAGAGGGAGAAAGTCAACCCAAGTCAACCCACACCCATCTCTTGGGTGAAGCACAGAGGATGGCCCAGCCTCCAAATAAGTGCAAGAAAACAGTGGTGCAGATGTCCCAGCACTTTATTCCATGGGATTTAGCAAAGGAAAATGCTTGACTAACCTGATAGCATTCTGTGGTGCCCTAACTGAATGGGTAGATTCAGGGAGACCAGTGGATGTAGTCTACCTTGACCTTACCAAGGCCTTTGACACCATCTCCCATGACATCCTCGTGAGCAAGCTCAGGAAGTGTGGGATGGAAGAGCAGGCAGTGAGGAGGATTAGGAACTGGTTACAAGATAGAGTTCAAAGAGTGGTGATCAATGGTGCTAGGTCCAGCTGGAGAGCTGTGACCAGTGGATCCCCTAGGGATCAGTACTGGTTCCAGTGTTGCTCAACATCTTAATCAATGACTTGATGAGGGGACAGACAGACAGAGCCTGCTCAGCAAGTTTGCTTGTGACACCAAACTGGGAGGCATGGGTGAACCAGCTGCAGGCTGTGTTGCCATCCAGTTGAGACCTGCACAGATTGAGAGCTGGGCACAGAGGAAGCAAATGAGGTGCATTAAGGACAAGTGCAGAGTCCTGCACCTGGGGAGGAATAATAAACTGCTCCAGAAGAGGTTAGGAGGTGACTGCTGGAGAACAGCCCTGTGGAGAGGGACTTGGGAGTGCTGGGAGAGAACATCCATGGCACAGCAATGTGCCCTGCTGGCCAAGAGGCCCAATGGGATCCTGGGGTGTATTGAGAAGAGTGTGTGCAGCAGATCAAGGGAGGTTCTCCTGCCCCTCTACTCTGCCCTGGTCAGACCTCATCTTCAGTACTACATTCAGTTTTGGGCTGCCCAGTTGAAGAGGGACAGAGATCTGCTGGAGAGGGTCCTGTGGAGGGCTATGAGGATGATGAGGGGACTGGAGCACTGCCTGATGAGGAGAGGCTGAGGGACCTGGGGCTGTGTAGTCTGGAGAAGAGAAGACTGAGAGGGGATTTAATCAATGTCTATAACTATCTGAGGGCTGGGGGTCAGGAGGAGGGGGACAGGCTCTGCTCACTGCTCCCTGGGATAGGACAAGCAGCAATGGATGGAAGCTGCAGCACAGGAGGTTCCAGCTCAACACACAGGGGAACTTCTTGACTGTGAGGGTCCCAGAGCACTGGCACAGGCTGCCCAGAGAGGCTGTGGAGTCTCCTTCTCTGGAGCCCTTCAAGGCCTGTCTGGATGTGTTCCTGTGTGCCCTGAGCTAGATTGTATGGTCCTACTCTGGCAGAGGGGTTGGACTCAATGATGTCTTTGGGTCCCTTCCAACCTCTGACATCCTGTGGTCAACATCACCTTCTTCAGGGGGTCTGTACATCAGCTCTGGGGTAGGCATCTCATCTACATGCTGATAGAAAAATTCCTGCAAACTTCTTCATCCTTGGCATGTTTGCACAGGTCCCTCCAACCGTCGCTGGGAGGGAAGGGAAAAAAAGAGACCTGGGGCTGTTTAGTCTGGAAAATAAAGAAGACTGAGAGGAGATCTCATCAATGTTTATAAATATCTGAATGGTGGGTGTCAAGAAGTAAGGACCAATCTCAGTGGTGTCCTGTGATAGGGCGAGGGGCAGTGGATACAAACTGGAACACAGACAGCGTGAGGGAGAATTCTTTACAGTAAAGGTTATGGAACCTGGAGCAGGCTGCCCAGAGAAGTTGTGGAGTGTCCTTTTCTGGAGAGACTTTCAAGAGCCATCTGGATACATTCCTGCACGACCTGTCCTAGGTGATCCTGCTTTGGCAGAGGGATTTGGCGCTGGGATCTTCTAAGGTCCCTTCCAATCCCTACCATTCTACGAGTCTATGCCACTGAAATGTTATTTTGAAGACAGGGAAGTAGATACCATCTGAAACTAGTCTGCTGAGTAACAGACGAGCAGGAGAAGCTGCTTTACTCATTGAGTGGCATTCTAGGCACAATGGTTTACATTTTAGATAACTCAGTGTATCAACTGTGCAACAAAGAGTAATTCAATGATACCATTTCCAGCCTCTGAGCAGAATGGATCCTAATTGCCAAAGAGACATTTGCCTTCATATCTCTGCATCTGCACTTCAGGATTTTTGTACTTTGAGCCTCAGAAAATTGCAGCTCTCTCCTGATTAAGTGCTTAATTGTGGTCAGTGCTTTTCAAAGTGTTTTCTAGCAGTTAGCTTAAGTTCCACTTCAGACACACCACTATCGACTTCTTTATCAACTCGCACAATTTCCCTCCATCAAATGCTTTCTGGAGTATACTTGGTGGGCCTTGATCACAGCCCTGTTCTGCAGAAACTGAAGTGAAGAGCCAGACACCCAGAGAGTCAGGCAGTGCTTGCTAGCTCAGCCACCAGCAAAGCCTCTTTTCTACTTTCCTTCGAGGCCCTTTCACATCTGAAGTGAAAGAGTTCACCTCCAGAAAGCATGGGTGGAATTGGCAGGCAGAGCAGCAGCATCTGAATCCCAGCTGGATTTACCAGGAACCCAGTGAAATTTAACCACCATTTTAAAATGGGAAATAAGAGGCTAGCACAGGATGTGCTGGACAGCAGCTGAAGTCTGGAGGTGCAGGGCTGGAAGCGTTCCTCTTCCTGTAAATTAGGAAGTTCACAGAATCACAGAATGACAGGAGCTGGGAGGGACCTTGAAAAATCATCCAGTCATAGAATCATAGAATCATAGAATCAACCAGGTTGGAAGAGACCTCCAAGCTCATCCAGTCCAACCTAGCACCCAGCCCTATCCAATCAACCAGACCATGGCACTAAGTGCCACATCCAGGCTTTTCTTGAAGACCCCCAGGGACGGTGCCTCCACCACCTCCCTGGGCAGCCCATTCCAATGCCAATCACTCTCTCTGTGAAGAACTTCTTCCTAACATCCAGCCTAGACCTACCCTGGCACAACTTGAGACTGTGTCCCCTCTCTGAAGATATTCAAAACCTGTGTGATCTGCTCTAGGTGATCCTGCTCTGGCAGGGAGGTTGGACTGAGTGGCTGGAGAGCAGCCAGGAGGAAAGGGACCTGGGGGTACTGATAGATAGTAGCTGAAGATGAGCCAGCAGTGTGCCCAGGTGGCCAAGAGAGCCAATGGCATCCTGGCCTGCCACAGTGTGGCCAGCAGGACAAGGGAGGTTATTCTGCCCCTGTACTCAGCACTGGTCAGGCCACACCTTGAGTGCTGTGTCCAGTTCTGGGCTCCTCAATTCAAGAAAGATGTTGAGGTGCTGGAACATGTCCAGAGAAGGGCAACAAAGCTGGTGAGGGGCCTGGAGCACAAACCCTATGAGGAGAGGTTGAGGGAGCTGGGGGTGTTTAGCCTGGAGAAGAGGAGGCTCAGGGGTGATCTTATTGCTGTCTACAACTACCTGAAGGGACATTGTAGCCAGGTGGGGGGTGGCCTCTTCTCCCAGGCAACCAGCAATAGAACAAGGGGACACAGTCTCAAGTTGTGCCAGGATAGGTCTAGGCTGGATGTTAGGAAGAAGTTCTCCACAGAGAGAGTGATTGGCATTTGAATGGGCTGCCCAGGGAGGTGGTGGAGTAGCCATCCCTGGAGGTATTCAAGAAAAGCCTGGATGAGGCACTGAATGCCATGGTCTGGTTGATTGGATAGGGCTGGGTGCTAGGTTGGCCTGGATGATCTTGGAGGTCTCTTCCAACCTGGTTGATTCTATGATTCTATGATTCTATGTTGAAGAGGACTGGGCCCAGCACTGATCCTTGGGGAACACCACTAGTAACTGTCTGCCAACTGGATGTGGCACCATTCACCACCACTCTCTGGGCTCAGCCTTCCAGCCAGATCTTGACCCAGCACAGAGTGAATCAGTCCAGGCCACGAGCTGCCAGATTGGCCAGGAGCTTGTTGTGGCAGTTCTTAAGCAGTTCTATGTCCCTCCTGAGCTGGGGGGCCCAGAACTGGACACAGTACTCCAGATGTGGCCTCACCATGGCAGAGCAGAGGGGCAGAAGAACCTCACTCAACCTACTAGAGGTCTAAAACTCTTTTGCTTCTCAGTTCTGAAGGAGACTACCAGTTAACACCATCAGTTTCTCAGTCTGGGTGCTCTTGGCAAATGCCCAGCACACCCAGTCCCAGCTACCTGTCTGGGGCAGCACACAGGCTCAGAGTGCTCTTTGGACTGGATAACTCTCACATGAGGTCCCCTCCCTAGAGACATGACCATAGTTTTTCCCCAGGGATTTCAGTTTCAGACTAATGCAAGAGAACAAGGCAGGCAGCATTTGCCTTGGTGTTAAGCGGTACCTACCCCTTCAGTCAGGATGCGGCTTCCAGGGCTGGTTGCCCCCAACAATACATAGCAGTCCTGCTGTCCCACCATCATTCTGATGGTCCAGCTGCAGCACAGGATGATACAGAGCTGCCCAAGGAGCCTTCCAGGCTGATGCTCAAAATGCTGACTGGACCCCAGAGTGGTCTGCATCAATATCACACCTATGCCTTAGCACTGTGAATGTCTTCTCTGTGGAGGACAGCCCCCAACCACTTATTGAACAGAACCCAAGGACAGCACCTGCTGCATGCTTGGCAAGCCCTGGAGCAGCACACCGTTGATGGGAGCAGCCTTAATCATCACTCCTGTGCATCAGTAGGTGCTAACAAGGATCCATACACTTATCCCTGCTTCTTACAAGGCCATGGGAACACAGTCATGGAGGGTCTGAATTTCCAGCTTCATGACTCCAGGGTTTCAAGCAGGTTCAATGCCTTTCTTAGAAACCTCGAGTCCTTGGTTTCTATTGATCACCATCACATTTTAAAGTCTCAGCTGTATGTTGCACTACTGAATCACAGAATGGTCTGGGTTGGAAGGGACCTCCAAAGGTCATCTAATTCAACCCCCTCTGCAGTAAACAGGGGCATCTAAATCAGGTTGCCCAGAGCCCTGTCACACCTCACTTTGGAAATGGGTGGTAGATCACTACTGGGACAAAACCCTCACCAGATTTCCATGCTCATAGTGTCATAGCTATGTGGTAGAAATCACATTGGCTGGAATATGCCAGACCTTGAAGCCAAAGAATATTTTGACATGCTTTGAGGCCTTGAGCAACTTGGTCTTGTAGAAGGTGTCCCTGACCATGGCAGTGGGGTTGGAACTAGATGATCGTTAAGGTCACTTCCAACCCAAACCATTCTATCATTCTGTAGTTCAGAAATATTTGTGTTTGGGCAAGTACATTTCAAACCAGCAGTGATCCATACCTCCACAACTCTGAGGAATCCCAGTCCAACCAGGAGAACTGAAACCAGCATCTCATCCCCCAGCAGTAATTCAGAGGAAAGAGAACATCTTTGGCAAGTCATCTGAATTATTTATCCATCACTTCCATCTATTGCAAATGCATCATGAAGTCCAAGACCTTTGTGCAAGCATCACAAAAACCAGCACTGCACAGCAGTGCTTAGAAGCACAGAACTGGGTCAAACCTTGCACAGACAGAACTTCAACCCATGTTTAAGATTAGTCTTGTGACTCTGGTGTGCACAAGCAATGGCTGTGATTGCTGAGGAAAATGTTTGTCCATGCAAGAGGACAGCAAGGGATCAGTGACAGATTTCCTGCTTGCTCACTTGGGCTATGGCTCAGGAACTCAAATACTGCTTATGTATGGAAATACAAAAAGCTACTCACAGCCTAGAGCAAGATTTTGGAGCTCTGATGTGGAGTCACCATCCCCAGGGCTGTTGAAATGTGTGGACATAGGACACGGTTTAATGGCTGTGCTGGTTTGAAGCTAAGTGGAATATTTTAATGAGAGCAATTAGATTATTGGCTGTGAAAATAAAACAATAATGATGCCTGTTTCACTCATAGGTTTTGCTTAGACATATAAAATCAAGGACACAAAGATAAGACAGTCTCTGCCTGGCCATTGCCATATTAACTCTTCTGCCTGAACCTGCACATTTTCCAACTAATCATTCTGCTTCTAACAACCCTTGATGAACTTTCCAGCTCACCCTGCATGTAAGAGAGATCCTGAGATAATGGAAAGGGTGGAAAGAAGGTGGAGGGGTAGTCGGGAGCCCCTCCCAAGCACTCTGACTGCTGGGAGGGGTCGTGCATTTCTGTATTACTTTTAACTTACATATTACTGTATAGAGTTGTAAATATCTCTAAAAATATATGCTTGTAAAGTGTGCTAAGCTGTAAATATAGACAGCTTCATTCCCTAACTTCCAGCCAGCTGAGTTTAGTCTGGGTGAATCCTTGGGGGGGGTGGGGAGCAGGTGACACCCATAACCATTACAATGTCCATGGCGGCCTTGGACTCAATGACCTTAGAGAGCTTTTCCAATCCAAACAGTGCTGTGATTCTATGTGTTAGGCTCATGATGGCTGAGTGCACCTGGGCTCCAGCTCAGTTTGGGACAGGCTGCTCCTCATATCATCAACACCTTGCAGACAGACTAGGAATGGCTCCAGCCTCACCACACAGTTAATTGCCTTCGCTCCACTTTAGGTGACTCTGCAAGAAGCTCTTGCAAGGTTTAATGGCCTCTCCAAAGTGTGGTTCTGAATTCAGCAGGTCAAGAAGCAGCTCCATCTAGGATCAAGTCTCGCACCTGGCACCCCAGGGTGTCCTAATGAGCATAGCTCAGCTTCACAGCTCTGACAAGTTCTCCATAGATTAGGTGTCAGGAATAGAGCTAAGCAGACATTAGCTACATGTCCAGCCAAGAAGTCTTGAGAGCCTTAGTGCTTCATGAAGACTTCTCTATGCCTGACCCAATTAAGACCTGCAAGGAGGAGCTGTGCACCTCAGATGTTGTGGTTCACAGAACCATAGAACTCCAGAGGTTGGAAGGGACCTCCAGACATCAAGTCCAACTGCCTGCCAAGGCAGCATCTCCTAGACAAGTCCTCACAGGAGTGTATCCAAGTGAGTTTTGAAAGTCTTCAGAGGAGGAGACTCCACAACCTCTCTGGGCAGCCTGCTCCAGGACACCCTCACTGGAAAGAAGTTTCTCCTCATCTTGAGCTGAACTCTTCTCTGTTCCAGTTTGTAGCTGCTGTTCCTTTGCTTATTGCTGCTGCCCACCAAAAAGAGCTTGGCCCCAGGCACTTGACACCCACCCCTCAGAGATTTGTACACATTGATCAGATCCACTCTCAGCCTTCTCTTCTCCAGACTAAACAGCCCCAGGGCTCTCAGTCTCTCTCCATAGTGGAGATGCTCAAGTCCCTCAGTCATCCTCCTGGCTCTCTGCTGGACTCTCTCCAGCAGGTCCCTGTCTCTCTTGACCTGGGGAGCCCAAAACCCGACACAGATTTCCAAGCGTGGTCTCAGCAGTGCAGAGCAGAGTGGGAGAAGAACCTCCCTACCCCTGCCAGCCACGCTTTTCTTGATGGACCCCAGAATGCCACTGGCTCTTTTGGCTACAAGGGCACATTGCTGCTCCTGCACAAAGATCACCTACAGCACCCAGGAAAGCCTCTAGCTATGGAAAAACTTGTGAGAAGCAGCAGATGACACTGCAAGTGGTGCCCCTGGTCAACATTCAGACAATAGAGCTGCTAAGGGTTTATATAATAATATTTCCACTGTGTCGTAGATGAGAAAAGATAATTACTTTTCAGGGTTTGAGAACCAAACGTGTTGATCCAAATGTAATCTCTGTATTTTAGCATTTGACTGTTACATTAGAAATACAAATGTCAAGGGGCTGTGGTAACCCAAGTTCTCAGGAGCTTAAAAAAAAGGGACATGTGTTACTTAAATTATGGCATACAGAGTAAAGAGCAGAAGCCAGCAAAGGACTTGCAGGTTTGGTTAATTAAAAAGATTTCACTTCTGAAAAGCATTTTGGGAGCAAAGAGCTTTTTGGGGTTTTTTTTTCCTGAACAGCTCTTTTGCTACACCCAAAACAAGTGAAAACTAGGCTGATGCAGCCAGAGGGACGACTGTGCATCATCTTCATTTCTGGACATGAGCAATACTTCATCCATAGTCAGAATCACGGAACCTAACTACATTTGAATACCTGAAGGGGACCTACAGGAAGGCTGGGGAGGGACAGTTTAGAAGGGCCTGTAGTGATAGGATGAGTAGCAATGGTTTTAAACGGGGGCAGGGGAGATTTAGGTTGGACATCAGGAGGAAGCTCTGCACAGTGAGAGTGGTGAAACACTGGAACAGGTTGCTCAGGTGTGTAGTTGAGGCCCTGTCCCTCGAGACACTGAAGATCAGATGTGTCTCTGGGCAGCCTGATGTTGTTGTAGGTGTCACTGCTGGCTGCAGTGGCATTGGACAAAATGACCTTTGAGAGTCCCTTCCAAACCAATGCAATCTGTGAATCATTTAGGTTGGGAAAGACCTTAAAAGATTACCTGGTCCAACTATAAATCCAGCACTGTCAAGTTCTGTCCTGCACTCAAATACTGAAGTTGCTTTTGTGCTTCCACTCAGTTTTTTGCAGTCCAGCTGGCATCTTGCTCTGCTGTTTTCATCTCTATGAGCCAAATGAGCTTTTTTTTTTAGTCCCTCTTATCTCAAACTTCTTCTAGCAAATTTTCTTTGCACTCCAGCCCGATGCAAGACAAAACTGATGCATTCAGAGGGCTAGAAACATAAGGGTAAGGGAACATCTCTGGGACAAGGAAAGGACCTGGAGCTCATGGAGGCTGGAGGAAGCACTTAGTGCCATGGTTTAGTTAGAAGGATTAAGTGATAGGTTTGACTCAATCTTAGAGGTCTTTTCCAACCTGGACAGTTCTGTGATCCTGTGAGCAGACTGAAGAGGGATCTTCTCAGTGCTGATCAAGATCTAAGGCGGGGGGGGGGGGGGAACGGGACATGAGAGGGTGGGGCTAGACTCTTTCCAGTGAGAGGACACAAGACGAGGTCTGATGTGCACAAATTGGTACCCAGGAAGTTCCATTTGAACATGAAGAAAGATTTCTTCCCTGTGAGGGTGCCAGAGCACTGGACCAGGCTGCTCCAACAGGCTGTGCTGTATCACAGTATCCCAGTATCACCAAGGTTGGAAGAGACCTCACAGAGCAACAAGTCCAACCCTTTACCACAGAGCTCAAGGCCAGACCATGGCACCAAGTGCCACGTCCAGTCCTGCCTTGAACAGCTCCAGGGACGGCGACTCCACCACCTCCCCGGGCAGCCCATTCCAGTGTCCAATGACTCTCTCAGGGAAGAACTTTCTCCTCATCTCCAGCCTAAATTTCCCCTGGCACAGCCTGAGGCTGTGTCCTCTTGTTCTGGTGCTGGCCACCTGAGAGAAGAGAGCAACCTCCTCCTGGCCACAACCACCCCTCAGGTAGTTGCAGACAGCAGCAAGGTCACCCCTGAGCCTCCTCTTCTCCAGGCTAACCAACCCCAGCTCCCTCAGCCTCTCCTCGTAGGGCTTGTATCCTCTCTGAAGAAAATTCCTAACATGTCTGGGCACAGTCCTGGGTGACCTGCAGAGGTGTTGGGCTAGAGGATCTCCAGAGGCTCCTTTCAATATTCATGATATTAGAATCTGTGGATGCCAAGATTCCAACCAGCAACCTCAGGAAAGCAAAATCCACTGGAGCACCTCTCCTATGAGAAGAGGCTGAGGGGGTTGGGGCTGTTCAGTCTGGGGAGGAGAAGGCTCCCAGGTGACTTCATTGTGGCCTTTCAGTATCTTAAGGGGGCTACAAGAAAGCTGGGGAGAGACTTTAGCATGTCAGGAAATGATAGGACTGGGGTGAATGGACCCAAGCTAGAAGAGGGTAGGTTCAGAGTGGATGTTACAAAAAAGTTCTTCGGCATGAGGGTGGTGAGAGCCTGGAAGGGGTTGCTCAGGGAGGTGGTGGAAGCCTCATGCCTGGAGGTGTTCAAGGCCAGGCTGGATGAGGCTGTGGCCAGCCTGATCTAGTGTGAGGTGTCCTTGCCCACGGCAGAGGCATTGGAACTAGACGGTCCCTGTAGTCCCTTCCAACCCTGACTGATTCTGTGGTTCTATTAACCAGTTGAGAAACGAATCATTGTCCTCCAGAAGAGGAACCTGAACTTGCTAAAAGCACCTAACACAGGCTGGAAGCCGAGACTGCGCCTAACAATTAATAACGAGAACGAGCTGCCAAGAATTGATTCAAATTGTTAGGATTTGCTGTTGAAGAAGCCTATTGCCTTGATTTCTCAAGCAGAGTTCAAGTCTGTGGCGGGGCTGATTAGTCCCACCACCATTCCTGAAGCACCTATTGCTGTAGGAGATTTTATGACACCGCCAGTGCCGGCAGCTGTTCCAAGTTTGTGTGGCTTACTGCAATTGATGAGAGCAAAATAAGGAAATAAAGGAAGGGGGAAGGAGGGGAACCGTTTGTTAAGGTGGGTTTTTCTATCCCTTTTCAATAAAATGTCAACTCCATTATATAGATGTCAACTCCATTACTGTAATGCTCCATCTGTAACCTCGACGTGTAGCTATCTGCTAATAAAACAAGTTTCTCCCAGGGAGTGCTGAGGGCAAGCACACCCGCTGCAGGTTTCAATCTGTTTAAGAAAATACCTGTTTATCCCTGCAGGCACAAACAGCACTTTCATTATTCTGTTTCCCTGGTTGGCTTTGTTCCCCCCTCCCACCAATGAAAACCTGGTCCTCATCCCAAGGAGCCCACAGTAGTTACAGATTGCGTATAAGATGGTTTCAATACATCTTGGCATGGAAGAAGCCAGAAAATACACAGAGCAATGCCCAACGTGGTGGTGGTTGAGACCAAAAAGGAGCTGCATTTCCAGCAGCAATGATGGGAGAAATCAGGGCAGCAGCTTCACCAGGTTCCTCACCCCTCGAATGTGCTGCCAAGCTGAAGGACCTGCCCAGGGAGACAGCCTCCCCGAAGCAGTAAGAGTCACAGACTGCACTGGGTTGGAAATGACCCTCAAGGGTGATCTCATCCAAGCACAAATACAGGTTGGGTGGTGAATGGCTGAGAGCAGCCCTGAGGAAAATGCCTTGAGGGTCTCAGTTGATGAAAAGCTCAACGTGAGACAGCAGTGTGAGTGCAGCCCAGACAGCAGCCCTGTGCTGGGTTGCAGCAAGAGCAGAGTGGCCAGCAGGGAATGGGAGGGAATTCTGCCCCTTGGCTCTGCTCTCCTCAAACCCCATCTGGAGCCCTGTGTGCAGGTCTGGAGCCCCCAACACAAGAAAGAATCATAGAATCAACCCGGTTGGAAGAGACCACCAAGATCATCCAGTCCAACCTAGCACCCAGCCCTAGCCAATCAACCAGACCATGGCACTAAGTGCCTCATCCAAGCTTTTCTTGAACACTTCCAGGGACAGCAGCTCAACCACCTCCCTGGGCAGCCCATTCCAATGCCAATCACTCTCTCTGTGAAGAACTTCTTCCTAACATCCAGCCTAGACCTCCCCTGGCACAACTTCAGACTGTGTCCCCTTGTTCTGTTGCTGGGTGCCTGGCAGAAGAGCCCAACCCCACCTGGCTACAGCCTCCCTCCAGGTAGCTGTAGACAGCAATGAGCTCTGCCCTGAGCCTCCTCTGCTGCAGGCTGTACACCCCCTGCTCCCTCAGCCTCTCCTCACAGGGCTGTGCTCCAGGTCCCTCCCCAACCTTGCTGCCCTTCTCTGGACACCTTCCAGCACCTCAACATCTCTCTTCAATTCAGGAGCCCAGAACTGGACACAGCACTCAAGGTGTGGCCTGCCCAGTGCTGAGCACAGGGGAAGAAGAACCTCCCTTGTCCTGCTGCCCACACTGCTCCTGATGCAGGCCAGGATGCCATTGGCTCTGCTGCCCACCTGGCCACTGCTGCCTCAGCTTCAGCTACTCCCTACCAGCACCCCCAGGCTCCCTCTCTGCCTGGCTGCTCTCAGCCACTCTGGCCCCAGCCTGTAGTGCTACTTGAGCTTGTTGTGGCCAAAGTGTAGAACCCTGCCCTTGGCCTTGTTCAATCTCATCCCATTGGCCTCTGCCCACCCATCCAGCCTGGCAAGATCCCTCTGCAGGGCTCTCCTACCCTCCAACAGATCCACACCTGCTCCTAGCTTGGTGTCATCTGCAAACTTACTGATGCTGGACTCAATCCCCTGCTCCAGATCATCAATAAAGATATTGAACAGGACTGTGCCCAGCACTGATCTTTGGGGAACACCACCAGTAACTGTCTGCCAGCTGGATGTGGCACCATTCACCACCACTCTCTGGGTCCAGCCCTCCAGCCACTTCTTGACCCATACCAGAGTGAATCTGTCCAAGCCATGAGCTGCCAGCTGTGCTAGGAGCTTGTTGGGGCAGACAGTGTCAAAGGCTTTGCTGAAGTCCAGGTAGACTCCATCCACAGCCTGCCCCACATTCACCAGGCAGGAACCTGATCATAAAAGGAGATCAGGTTGTTCAGGCAGGACCTGCCCTTCCAAACCCCATGCTGACTTGGCCTGATCCCTTGGCCATCCCATAGGTGCTGTGTGATGGCACTTGACCTGTTCCATGCCCTTGCCTGGCACTGAGGTCAGGCTGACAGGTCTGGAATTTCCTGGCTTGTCCCTCCATCCTTTCTTGTGGATGGCATCACATTGGTAGCTGCCAGTCTCTGGGGACCTCTCCAGTGAGCCAGGACTGTTGATAAATGGTGGAGAGTGGCTTGGCCAGCTCATCTGCCAGCTCTCTCAGCACCCTAGCATGGATCCCATCTGGTCCCATGGACTTGTGAGGATCCAAGTTACTCAGCAGGTCCCTTACTGCTTCCTCCTGGATTAGAGGGGGCTACACTGGTCCCTGACTCCATCTGCCAGCTCAGGAGGCCACTTGTCCTGGAGACAACCTGTCCCACTATTGAAGATTGAGGCAAAGAAGGGCATTGGAGGTGGGCCACAAAGATGCTGAGAGGGCTGCAGCAGCTCTGCTGTGAGGACAGGCTGAAAGAGTTGGGGCTCTGCAGCCTGGAGAAGAGAAGGCTTTGTGGAGACTTTGGAGTGGCCTTCCAGTACCTGAAGGGGGCTACAGGAGGGCTGGGGAGGGACTATTGACAAGGTCTTGTAATGACAGGACAACGAGTAATAGTTTTAAACTGGCAGAGGGGAGATTGAAAGTGGCTGTTAGGAAGAAGTTGTTTGCAGTGAGGGTGGTGAGACACTGGCACAGGTTGCCCAGAGAGGTTGTGACTGCTCCCTCCCTGAAGATGTTCAAAGCCAGGTTGGATGAGGCCTTGAGTGACCTGTTCTAGTGGGAGGTGTCCCTGTCTATGGCAGGGGACTGGAACTGGCTGAGCTTTGAGGTCCCTTCCAAGCTAAACCATTCTATGGTTCTATGATCCGAAGGAATGGACAAACTTACAGGCAAGAGACTCTGTAACCATCACCCTGCAAGCACTTTCAGCCACATCACTGAATCCTTTGGGGGGCTTAGATTTTTGGACACTGGAATGGGCTGCCCGGGGAGGTGGTGGAGTCGCCGTCCCTGGAGCTGTTCAAGGCAGGACTGGACGTGGCACTTGGTGCCATGGTCTGGCCTTGAGCTCTGTGCTAAAGGGTTGGACTTGATGATCTGTGAGGTCTCTTCCAACCCCGATGATACTGTGAGACTGTGATTTGCCTGCTCAGGAGGTCAGGATACATTTGGGAAGAGAAGAACAGGTGCATGAAGACAGAGGATGCTTGCAAACACCATCCCCCCACAGCTCATTCTTTCAAAGATTGTGGGGTTTCAATAAAGAGCCTGATAGAAGACCCTCACCTTCCAGACAAGAGCTGCCAGCAGCCTGGGGGGGGGATGGGGACAGTTCTCCTCCTGCAGTCTCTGGTCTGCTAGCTGCACACATCAACACAAAGATGAGTACATGTTTAAAAAGGAATAAAGAACTCCATTCCAAAACGGGGGCTGTTTAGATAATTGATTTCCCTTGGACTTAGAAGCACTAAATAACACCCACTGAGTCACATCTCCCAGATAACCTTTTCCTTCAAATCTCTCTTCCAAAGGATTGGCCTTTGACAGAGGCATCTTTCAAAGTGCAAATCCAGCACGCTTTAAGCCAGCTCGCAGGTAAGACCTTTCTGAAAGAACACGATGATGATTCCTCAAGCAATTATTTTTTTCTTAGTATCCTTTGCATAGAGAGAGCTAATTAACTGCCTGCCAGGTTCTGCAGATTCCCAGTGAAAAATGAAGTAGCACAAATGTCATAATTAATTAGCAGTTTAATGCTAGAATGAACATGGCCAAGGTGCTATCAATATTCAAGCAACAGGACCTCTACACCAGCACACGACTGCTGTGCCAAGCTGCCCTGGTAGGGATGTCTGGGGAGATTTCACATGCCAAGGACCACACAATGGGGCCTCAAATGGACACTGCTCAGCAGTAAGCCCAGCCAGAATCACAGAGGAATGGGGAATAGCCCACCCATCATCTCCCACCTTCATGCTGTCCACCATCCTGCTCCAAGGAGGGAACTCATGCCAGGCAGCTATCTCTACGCTATCACAGACTCTGCATTGAGGTCCCAGGGCTCAGCTTGAAATCCCAGTGTTCTCCAAAGTGATAAGGTCACAGAATCACAGAATCAGGCATGTCAGGACTGGAAGCATACTCAAGGGTCATCCAGCTCCAAACTCCCCTGCCACAGGCATAGACATTGAATGACAGAATTAGCCAGGCTGGAAAAGACCTTTGAGATCGTCAAGTCTAACCTATCACCTAACACCTTCTAATTAACTAACCCATGGCACTAAGTGCCTCATCCAGCCTCCTCTTAAATGCCTTCAGCCCCCCTGCCCCGGGCAGCCCATTCCAAAGCCAATCACTCTTTCCATGGAGAGCTTCTTCCTAACATCCAGTCTAAACCTGCTCTGCACACCCCCAGCTCCCTCAGCCTCTCCTCACAGGGCTGTGCTCCAGCCCCCTCACCAGCCTTGGTGCCTTTCTTGGACACATTCAAGCACCTCAACATCTTTCTTCATTTGACACCTCACACTAGATCAGGCTGCTCAGATCCCCCATCCCTGGCCTTAAAAACTTCCAGAGATGGGGCTTCTAACAACCTCCCTGGGCAACCTGTTCTGGTGTCTCACTTTCCATCTGTCCTACCTTTCCTCCCCATCCATCAGGACACTGCTTCTGTAATTCTATTCAACACAGTCATGACAGTGGACATCAGCTTCTCAGAGTCTCTCACACCACAGTTCCCAGCTCACACTGGCTGGATGTGAAGACACAGCCCCTGATTACACTTGAGGCCTTCAAAAGCCTCCTATGGGAGGCAACAATCCAACCCCACCCCATCAATCAGCACTCAGTTACCAGCTCCCCATGGGCCAGCACCACAGGAGGAGGTTTAGACATGGGCCAAGCCTGTGCCTTACACCAGGTGTGCAATGTGAGTGAAAAAAACAAAGAGAAATCACCAAGATTAGCTCTGGACAAGAGCAAAAACCTAAGGAACTCCTTTGAGAAGACAGCCCTCCCCTGGCTCCTTCAGCAGACATGTCCAGTACAGGCACTGGGAAGATTGTTGGAGCTCAGCAAAGGACAGGTCTGCACAGGAGACCTCCTATCCTGCCATTGGCTCAGGACCAGCCCAACAAGGCATGATGGAGAAGCTCAGACATGGTTCCCACTGTAAAAAATGACCCTGGAGCTCAAAGAAGTCTCACCTTCAATGTCCCTGGGGGTCTGGAGTAGAGCAGGCTCCTGCAGAAAAGAAAAAAGAGGAGGGAGCTTATAGATGTCCATGGATCCTCTCCCATGTGGTGCTCACCCCCACAGCTCCCACCCACCTGCAGGACATCACTGTCTACAGCTACCTGAAAGGACGTGGTGAAGAGGTTGCTGCCAGTCTGTTCTCAGAAGTAATTAGGGATAGAACATGAGGGAATGGCCTCAAGCTGTGACTGGGCAGGTTTAGACTAGATATCAGGAATGGTTTTTTTCCCCAGCAAGAGTGGTCAGGCATTGGAATAAGCTGCCCAGGGAGGTGGTGGAGCCACCAACCCTGGATGTGTTTAAAGGTCATTTGGATGTATCACACACAGTGTCACAGTATCACAGTATCATCAGGGTTGGAAGAGACCTCACAGATCATCAAGTCCAACCCTTTACCACAGAGCTCAAGGCCAGACCATGGCACCAAGTGCCACGTCCAGTCCTGCCTTGAACAGCTCCAGGGACGGCGACTCCACCACCTCCCCGGGCAGCCCATTCCAGTGTCCAATGACTCTCTCAGTGAAGAACTTTCTCCTCACCTCCAGCCTAAATCTCCCCTGGCACAGCCTGAGGCTGTGTCCTCTCGTTCTGGTGCTGGCCACCTGAGAGAAGAGAGCAACCTCCTCCTGGCCACAACCTCCCCTCAGGTAGGTGTAGACAGCAATGAGGTCTCCCCTGAGCCTCCTCTTCTCCAGGCTAACCAATGCCAGCTCCCTCAGCCTCTCCTCGTAGGGCTGTGCTCAAGGCCTCTCCCCAGCCTCGTTGCCCTTCTCTGGACACGCTCAAGCATCTCAATGTCCCTCCTAAACTGGGGGGCCCAGAACTGAACACAGCACTCAAGGTGAGGTCTAACCAGTGCTGAGATGTGGTGCTTGGGGATACGATTTAGGGTGAACCTTGTAGAGTCACCTGTTGGACTTGGTGATCCTGAGGGGCTTCACCAACCAGAATGTTTCTGTGGTTCTGTGATCTTCAAGGGTAAAGAGCAAACAGCTAAATGAAGGCACTCCACCAGGCACCAGCCTCTAGAGCATCCCGGGCAGTGGTGCCATCGCTGCCATCTGTGCTGCTTGTGAAATGCAACGCTGATTTTTGTGTCTTTTCTCCTTTTTTAAAATGCCACTGTGGCTTTGCAGGCTGCAATTCCATGGTGACAACCACCACCGGGAACCTGTGACACTGGCAGGTCATAGCCTGCTCAGCACATGCAGCAGCAAGGGAAGGAAACAATGAGTTGGAGCAGTAACCCAGGGTATGAAAGAGAGGATAGCCTTGGGGATGAGAAAGCACACAGCAGAGAGGAGAAGGTGCTTAAGTTAAGTTCTCTCTTTTCTTAACCTCATGAAATCTTTTATTAACACAATCTGCAAGAGGCCAGCACCTCTTCAGCATTGCTTGGATGCTTTATTCAAGCACCAAACTTCTCTTCCCTTTGATTCCAGTGTTTTAACATTCCTGGCCCACAGATAGCATGTTTCAGCACTTCAATGATGTGACATTTCCAAGGTTTGGTTGCTTGGTTTGTGTTTTTTTTCCTTCAAAGTGCTGTCTCCCATAGCTGGAAACGTCAAAATAATGGCTGAGTTTTATTCACCAGTCATGAGGGTACCACACAGCATGGAGCTCAGCCTGGGCATCCCACTCTTTAGGGTGCAATAGCCTGGCCCAGAAGCTAGGAAGGTATCAATAGGACACTCACCCCTCCACAGTCTTCCAGATCTCAAAGGTCATTTTCCTGTGCCACAGCTTAGGATTCATAGAGTGCTTTGTATTGGAAGGGACCTTAAAGATCATTTAGTTCCAGCCTCTCTGCCATATACAGGAACACCTTCCACTAGCCCAGGTTGCTTAAGCCCTGGCCTTGAACGCTTCCAGGGAGAGGGCATTCATAATCTCCCTGGGTAACCTGTGCCAGTGTCTCCCCACCCTCACTAGAAAGAATTCCTTTCTAATCTCCAGCATAAAGCTGCCCTCCTCAAGCTTCAATCCATTCCATCTCATCCTATCACTACAAACCCTTGTAAAGAGTCCCTCCCCAGCTTTTTTGTAGGGCTCCTTCAGATATTGGAAGGCTGCTCTAAGGTCTCCCTGGAGTCCTCTCTTCTCCAGGCTGAACAGTCCCAACTCTCAGCCTCTCCCCACAGGGGAGGTTCTCCAGCCCTCTGATCATCTTCATGGCCTCCTCTGGACCCACTCCAGCAGTTCCATGTCCCTCTTATGTTGGGATCACCAGCACTGGATGCAATTCTCCAGGTGGGGTCTCAGCAGAGCAGAGTAGAGGGGCAGAATCGCCTCCCTGTGCTGCTGCTCTCCCTGCCTTGGGTGCAGCCAGCACACAGCTGCCTGCTTGGCTGCCAGTGATCATTGTCAGCTCCTGGTGAGTTCTTCCATCAGCTGGCATCCCCAAGTTGTCCTTGAGACTGCTCTTGAGCCATTCCTAGCCCAGCCTACATTTGTGCTGTGAATTGCCCAGCCCAGGTGTAGGACCTTGCACTTGGCCTTGCTGAACTTTATGAGGTTGGCTTGGGTCCACCTCTCAGACTGTCCAAGTCCCTCCAGGTGGCATCCCTTCTCTCCAGCATGTCAGCTGGACCTAGGCAGCCAGCATCTAGTCAAAGGTAGCTACAGCAATAGGGATTTTAATGGAGGGAGTCTGGGAGGTGCACTCCTGGTACCATTTGTGTGCAGAGCTAGGTCTCCTTCAGTTTAGCAGCATTCATAAAACCAGCTTCACCAACTCCTCTTAACTCAGTCTTAACCAGCCTTTTGCTTCCAGCCCTGGATCATTCTGCTGTCCTGGGTTCAGAGCACCTCTGCATCAGACTGTCCCAAAAACGTCCACAAGGACTGAGAGCCACAAGATGTTAAGCTAGAAACATATTGGATGTATAAATCAAATTTAGGCCTTTGTCTGCCCTCCACGAGAGCTTAACTCTTTACAGGGTGTTGGAACCAAGCTGACAATCCTAGCTGAGCAAGGCAGGGTGGCACAGCAGCGAATAGCTATGTGACAAGGTGGCTGACCAGCTATTCCAGCAGCTGGGGATGCTGCTAGGCACCCAACAAGAGCAAGCTGGTACCTATCTGCAGAGTACCCAGATGCTCTGGGGGCATCAGAGTGGCCCAACAGCACTAGGTGCAGCCTGAAGTGCCCAACAGCCTTGCTCACCTACATCCCAGTTAGAAAAACATCTCACTGAGTCTCCCCTGCAATTTGTGGACCTTCACAAGGTCTGAAACCCCCCCACTCGCACCACACAAACTGTCTGACAGCCTGGACCACCCCCCAGGCTGCACAGGGCAGCCTGAAGACACCTCTGGTAACAAAGAAGTGCAGAGAAAGGAGGCCACCAGGGCACAGAGACTCCCTCTCCCAGCCAAATACCAACGAGCACCACACCATCAGACATCCTCTCCTGTGCCAGCCCAGCTCTGCTCAGTCCAGAAGACAAAGTTCATCCCCACCCTCAGTCCAGTTAATTAGCTGTCTCTTGACTGCTGACAGCAAATGCTGTAGAGTCATAGAATGGCAAAGAGTGGAACAGACCTCTGAAGATTAATGAGGCCAACCCCTCTGCCAAAGCAACACCACCTAGGGCAGGGCACACAGGAACACATCTGGTTGGGCCCTGAAAGTCTCCAGAGAAGGAGGCTCCACAGCCTCTCAGGGCAGCCTGCTCCAGGTCTCCAGCAGCCTCAGAGCAAGGAAGTTTTTCCTCATGCTGAGCTGGAGCTTCCTGCCTTCCAGCTTGCATCCCTTGCCACCACTGAGATGAGCCTGGCCCCCTCTTGACACTCACCCTTCAGATATTGATAACCATTAAAAAGATCTCTCAGTCTTCTCTTTTCCAGGCTGAACAGCCCCAGGTCTCTCAGCCTTTCATAACCATGCAGACGTTCCAGGCCCTTCATCATCCTCATAGCCTCCCTTGGACACTCTCCAGTATATTCCTGTCCTGAGAAGACTACTGCAGAGCCCAGAACTGGACACAACACTGAAGATGTTGTCTCACCAGGGCAGAGTAGAGGGGGAGGAGAAGAGTCATCAGAAGAACATTGGCTTCCCTCAGGGTAACTTCATTAAAAGAGAAAGCCCAGATATGGTTGGGTTGTTTTTTCATTAGAAAACTCTTTCTGGTAGCTCCATTACCCTCTTCTGACTTCTTGAGAGTATTTGCTCTCCCATACTGTGTATTGCAGTCCTTCCACTGCAGGGAGCATTTCTACCAGTAACTGCCCAGTGTCAGTCACTCTGAGGACCTGCACACAGAAGCCACAGGCAGCCAAACCAAAAAAGATGGCTGGTATGGGAGCATCTCACATGCCAACTCAGGTACCCTTTACAATGTGATCCAGCAACAAAGCTGGCTACTAAATCACAGCTCCCCCAGGTCTATCCAAGCAGGAAAGCTCTGCCATGCCTGGTCCCTACTGCATGCAAACCCCACCATGTCCACCCCTCCAGGGTAAGCACACAGAGGGAGAGAGGGGAAACTATTTATACCCTTTGCTTTTGACAGTCAGCGATGACTTCATCTCCCCAACCTTATAGCCACAATGCCCTGTGGAAATTGCCATGTGCTCTCCTAGGTAGGATGAGCAGAAGCTGCTCTTCAGCTCCCCTTCACTTTTGGACAGATTCACTCTGTGCTGGATCAAGTACTGGCTGGATGGCAGAGCTCAGAGAGTGGTGGTGAATGGTGCCACATCCAGTTGGCAGCCAGTCACAAGTGGTGTTCCCCAAGGATCAGTGCTGGGCCCAGTCCTGTTCAATATCTTTATTGATGACCTGGACGAGGGCATTGAGTCCAGCATCAGTAAGTTTGCAGATGACACCAAGCTAGGAGCAGGTGTTGATCTGTTGGAAGGTAGGAGAGCCCTGCAGAGGGACCTGGCCAGGCTGGATGGGTGGGCAGAGGCCAATGGGATGAGATTGAACAAGGCCAAGTGCAGGGTTCTACACTTTGGCCACAACAACCCCAAGCAGCACTATAGGCTGGGGACTGAGTGGCTGGAGAGCAGCCAGGAGGAAAGGGACCTGGGGGTACTGATAGACAGTAGGCTGAAGATGAGCCAGCAGTGTGCCCAGGTGGCCAAGAGAGCCAATGGCATCCTGGCCTGCATCAGGAGCAGTGTGGCCAGTAGGACAAGGGAGGTTATTCTGCCCCTGTGCTCAGCACTGGGCAGGCCACACCTTGAGTGCTGTGTTCAGTTCTGGGCCCCTCAATTCAAGAGAGATGTTGAGGTGCTGGAACATGTCCAGAGAAGGGCAACAAAGCTGGTGAGGGGCCTGGAGCACAAATCCTATGAGGAGAGGCTGAGGGAGCTGGGGGTGTGCAGCCTGGAGAAGAGGAGGCTCAGAGGTGATCTTATTACTGTCTACAACTACCTGAAGGGACATTGTAGCCAGGTGGGGGGTGGCCTCTTCTCCCAGGCAACCAGCAATAGAACAAGGGGACACAGCCTCAAGTTGTGCCAGGGTAGGTCTAGGCTGGATGTTAGGAAGAAGTTCTTCACAGAGAGAGTGATTGGCATTGGAATGGGCTGCCCAGGGAGGTGGTGGAGGCACCGTCCCTGGGGGTCTTCAAGAAAAGCCTGGATGAGGCACTTAGTGCCATGGTCTGGTTGACTGGCTAGGGCTGGGTGCTAGGTTGGACTGGATGAGCTTGGAGGTCTCTTCCAACCTGGCTGATTCTATGAGTCTATGATTCTATGATTCAGTTCATCAAGATGAGCCCCCCCTCGCCTTTGCAGGGAGCTGGCAGAGGGACAAACACCCTCAAAGCCCAGCTTCACAGCTGAGTGCCATTTCATACCAGCACCCACAGAGATGAGCTAAGCCACACAGACCACAGACTCATAGAACGGTTTGGGTTGGACCATGTAGTTCCAAGGCCGATACCATTCACTAGCCCAAGCTGCTTGAGGCCTCATCCAGCCTGGCCTTAAACACCCCCCAGGGAGGGAAGTATCCACATCATGCCTGGACAATCTGTTTCAGCATCACAGTACCCTCACTGTAAAGGATTTCTCCCTAATTTCCAGTCTAAATCTGTCCTCCTCAAGCTTCAGTCCATTCCCTCTCATCCTATCACTACCAGACCAGCTTCCTTCACTCTCCATGTCACTGGAGAGCAAAACATTTCTCCATGTCAGGTCCCATCAGACAACTCCTTGCCCACAAGGCTTGCACAAAAAGTCCTCCTCCAAAAGAGGTGCTTTCTCCTGCTTGACACCATGGTCTGCACAGCCCCCCAGAGCCAGGGCTCCAAGTAACTATGGTTACTTCTAATTGTTGGAATATAATTCTGACTTCAAAAGGTAACTGAGAACATCCTTCAGGAGGTCTCTTTTACTTTACAATTGCCTCATGCTGTACCCAAATCTAAGCCAAAGAGTCGCCTTGACCCTGTGCTGATATAAGGAGGCCAACTCACCATAGAGGAGCTCAGCCTAAGCAAGGAGTCCCAGCCAGCACCCAAGGGTGACATTAGCATGGCCACCAACTCTCCATCCTGCCTAACCTGGGGACCACCAGGCCCCACAGCCTTTGATCCCACTCCCATTCACCCAGTATGCACTATGGGGGCTCATGAGTGATGATAGTAGGAGGATCCCTCCACCCAGTTGGGCAAGTTTAGGGCTTGTTTTTCCTCAGATCAGTTATAAAGGGGAGTGGGCAGGGAGGGCAAAGGGGTCACACTTGGGGTGAGAGGAGACTCCAACAGCACCCAGGTGTTCTGATTAAGAGGATAAAAGGGGCAAATGCAGTGAGGGGTAGGAAAGGGCCAGAGAGAGTGGAAAAGGGGAGGGGGTGCTGAAAGGAGGCAGAGAAAAATGATGGAGCTAAAGAGGGGAAGATGGGGGAAAAGGAAGGAGATGAAGAGGAAAAGAGGAGGAAGGTGGAAGGTGGCACTTGGTGCCATGGTCTAGCCTTGAGCTCTCTGGTAAAGGGTTGGACTTGATGATCTGTGAGGTCTCTTCCAACCTTGGTGATACTGTGGTACTGTGATACTGTGAGATGGAGAGGAAAAGAGTAGGAAGATGGAGGGAAAAGAAAGGAGATAGGGGAGAAGTGGGATAATCAAAATAATGACAATGAAAACTGGCCTGCTAAAAAGAAAACAAGAGGTGGTCCTGCTCTGGCCAGAAGGTCTGACTGGATGATCTTTTGAGGTCCCTTCCAGCCCCTAACATTCTCTGAATGGAGGGGCTTTTCCATCTCTCCTTCCCTTTCCAAAAGAAAACCTGTGTGCTGGCAAACACCTGCTCTGAGTCTGAAGATTAATTCCTCCTCCTGCCCTCCAGGCTGGATACAAACCACCACTGGCTCTTTAACCCTCTGTTACAAATCACCCTTTGGTGCCATTTCCTAAATAAACTCTTTGCAACGTGGCCTGGGGCATAGAAACGAGTACCTAAGGGCCCCCTGGGGCTCCAGAAGAGTTTGTCCTCTAGAGAAAGCCTCACATGGCTATGAAACCCTTGGGCAAGCAATGTCCCAGTATCTACAGCAAGCACCAGTACAAACCATGAGTGGGAGTTCAGCAAACCAGCAGCGGTGGCAGACCTAAGAAAGAGCTCATCTCAATTCTGTGCACAGGATTCACAGATTCATTAAGTGCTTTGTGTTGGAAGGGACCTCAAAGATTACCTCGTTCCAACCCCCCTGCCATGGGCAGGGACACCTTCCACTAGACCAGGTTGCTCATGGCCTCATCCAACCTCTTCTTGAGCACCTCTAGGGAAAGAGTATCCAGGGAGGAAGAAGAGGAGGGATATGAGGAGACAAATTATTGGTATTAAACTAGCAAAATACTTAACAGAGGGAAGAAGCCACATGGGCTGGAGGGTCCTCCACATCCTCAGAAAGGTCTCTTTAGGGTGACAGAGCAGCACTGGCAAGTCATCATTTACAATTCACCCCACTGCCACAGATAGCAGCACAAGCCCCAGAACACTCTGCATGCATTTGGCTGCTGAGACGCAGGAAAAGGTTGGATAGTCCCTCTGCCAGTGCTAGGAACATCTGGAGGGGAGATAGATGTGTCCCGTGTGAAAGGGCTCCTCTTCCAAAGCCAGAAGCCGTTAGGAGGAGACAAAAAAACCCCAAACATTTAAAGAGCAACAGAAAATAACCTGAGCAGGAACTCAGGAGCCCAGGTTTTACTCATGGAGAAATCACTGAGCCCCACACAGTGTGGCAAGCAGGGAAGCCAGCCTCATTATTCAACACTACTAATTAAAGAGGAAGGGAAAACAATATGGCATAAAAGAAGACGGCGTCAACAAAGGGGCAAGGGGAAGTTGGCTAGGAGGCTGTGGTGCAGCACAAAGAAGCCCACAGCAACACTAGCCTGCTGCTAGCCAGCGGCAGAGCAGGGTTCAGTGAACCTCACAGAAAGGGCTGGGATGCCAAATAAATATTTACATTCTGCTGTCTGAGGAGATGGCACTGCCACATAGCACTGGGGTGCTGCCTGCTGCCTCGCTAATTAGGGAAACGTTCAAAGCAGCCCTTGGGTATCTCATAGAATCACTGTTCCTGCTGGAAAAACACCTCTAAGATCATTGAGGCCAACCACTGACCTAACACCACCATGGCCATTAAACCATGTCCCAAAGCGCCATGGCCACGCAGCTTCTGGAACTCCTCCAGGCATGGTGACACCACCACCTTCCCAGGCAGCCTGTTCCAGTGCCTGACCACTCTTGTAGCAAAGAAGTTTTTTCTAATGATAGAATGGTTTAGGTTGGAAGGGACCTCAAAGCTCAGCCAGTTCCAACACCCCACCTTAGGCAGGGACACCTCCCACTAGAACAGGTTGCTCAAGGCTTCATCCAACCTGGCTTTGAACACCTGAAGGGAGGGAGCAGCCACAACCTCTCTGGGCAGCCTGTGCCAGTGTCTCAGCACCCTCACTGCAAAGACCTTATCCCTAACATCCACTTTCAATCTCCTCTCTGCCAGTTTAAACCCATTCCTCCTTATCCTGTCATTACAAGACCTTGTCAATAGTCCCTCCCAGCCCTCCTGTAGCCCCCTTCAGATACTGGAAGGCCACTCCAAGGTCTCCTGGAAGCCTTCTCCAGGCTGCAAAGCCCCAACTCTCTCAGCCTGTCATCATAGCAGAGCTGCTCCATCCCTCTGAGCATCTTATGGTGGCCTCCTCTGGACTGCCCCCAACAGTGCCATGTCTTTGTGTTGGGAGCTCCAGAACTGCACACAGTACCCCAGGTGAGGTCTCACGAGAGCAGACCTAATTCTTTCTTATCACAATTTCAGGCCATTTCCTCTCATTCTATGAGCTAATATTAGAGAAAAGAGACTGACCCCCACCTCACTACAATCTCCCGTCGAGCAGTTGTAAATTTCACCTATCTGGGAGGACCTGAGAACCCCAGAGGAGCCAAATCTGCTCATACCACCACACACCACCATGTTTCTCTTGCCAAAAACCTTCCATAGCCATATCTAAGGGTACAAGGCATCTACCTGAGATCTTTACAGCTGAAAACAACCCCTTCCACAAGCAAGGGGAAAGCTACCTTGTCCTCCTGTGGCCACAGAAGCTGCCACCCAAGCCCTGTGCCAGGCATAGCAGAAACAGGGCAAAACTCATGTCAGCTTCTAAGCAGCATCTCACCTACCCTTGGGGCTTCATAAATCTCTCAGGAGTCAATCAATATTCCCAATAACAGCCCACATCTGAGTGATTCCTGCTACAGTAGGGTATGAAAAACAGGCAAGAAATGGAAGCATCAGGAGCTGACAGCAGCCTGTTAATGTGTAAAACACACTGGGAGGTAAAATCTTGCCACTACTCCCACAACTGCAAAAGATGTTTTGTGGAGGTAACTGCTGACATCGCCTAACCCAGACCCAAGAGAGTCACTGAGCACACAACTGGTGCTGGGTGAAATCAATGTGACCCTCATTAACAGGGTCAAGGATTGATCTCAGGTGATAGCTGCACTCCTTGCCAAGCTCGGGGTGTTTCTGGAGGTCTCCTGTGCTGCTTCACATCTCCTCCAGCTGTCTGGAAGAAAATGTGAAAGGAATTTCTAGAAGAAAAGGTTTCCCCATAAGAACAGTCAGAGATTGGCATCATCTGCCAAGGGAAGCAGTGGATTCCTGTTATGTGGGGTTTAAGCCTTAGCTTGTCAGGGTGCTGGGGCAGCTCATTTCAACTCCACCATCCCCGAGAAAGGTTGGAGCAGATGATCCCCGGGGTCCCTTACAACCTGGTATGCTGTGATTCTGTGACTATAGAATGCATTCAAACACAGCATCCTTGTGCCTGGGCACCAGGGACGGACAGAGGAAGGATGAACCCTAAAGGGCACAGTCAGCACTCAGACAGGTAATGGGACCTGCCCCAAGCCGTGAGTGAGGACAGGACAGACACAGGGAGAGATGTCCTCATGCACCTCCTGGGAGGAGCAAGCAATGGGATGGATGGTTAGAAGCTTAGGAGAAGATTCTAGCCCAACATGCAGCATCTGTGGGGCACTACAGACACCCTGCCCACAGTGGTGTTAGGTCCATGATTGGACTCAACCTTCTTAGAAGTCTTTTCCAACCAAAACAATTCTATGATTCTATGAGACAGGCTCCTTAGGAAAACAAAAGTATGCCCCTAGCAAGCAGAACTTTCTGGAAAGGATTTAAGAAGTCTGTGTGGTCAGGGACTTCCGCCCCCCCCCCCCCCCCCCCCCAAAAAAAAAAAAAAAACCAAAAAAAAAAACCAAAAAACAGCACAAGGAAAACCTACAGGCACAAGGAAAAACAATATCTGAAGTGGTGACTGATGGGAGCAGTCATTGTGTGTGATGAAGGGAACCCCAAGGGAGGGCAAATGTCAGGCGCAGTGAGAGTGACACCCCTGCCACTGACTTTGTTTGGTATAGTAGCCCCCCCCACACCCAAAAAACAAATAAACAAAAGGACCTGTGAGAACATCTCTCAGGCACCTCTGCCAGCAAGCACCAACCCCCTTGAGCAAACACCTCGGCCATTAATTCCTGCCCACAATTACTTGTGAAGTGCTCGATTTCCCCTGGAAAGGGAGATGTGTATCCTCCCAGACAGGAGCAGCGAAGCCAACATCTGCAGCAGCAGCAGAGATCTCTTTATCTTCCCCTCCTCGGGAGCGAGGCCATTTAGCATCACTTAAAACTACTAAGTCTGGGGTTTACGTGGCAATGATTTCGGAGCGCACTGGAAACCCCCAGGTTCCTTTTCCAATCTAAGGCTGTCTTTAGAAAGCAATTCTTCAAGCCTCCATTTCCAAGACCCCTTTTAATCTCTGCAAATTATTGGTGAGAGACGAATCAAGGCAAACTGCCATCAACTGCGATCGCAACACCGGGGCTGGGCAATGAGCGGCGATCGCTGATGATTTAGAAGAAACTATTGCTTTTAGGCAAGCTGTCAGCGAAATGAATTAGCATTTATACTGGGCTATTGAAAAGCAGTCGTCCATCCGTCCCCTCCCTCCCCCCCCAAAAACAACAGCAAAAAAGAATCAGCCTCTATCTCTGTGTCAATTGTGCCTCCCCAAGGTCAATATCTTCACCGTAATAGGCACGGCAAGAACAACCTGCGTGCGGAAATGAGCCGCGCCGCCAAAAGATGTCATTATTAGCTGGAAGCCAAACTGATCTCTGAAATCGCATCTGCACCCCCCCCCCCACACTGAAAGCACCTCAGGTGACCTTTGGTGAAAGGAGAATGGGCAAGAAGCCAGGGAAAGAATCTAGGGGGGGGGGGGGGGGGGGGGGGGGGGGGGCGGGTGTTGTTAAAATAAAATTAAGACCTAACATTCTGACTTCTCGGGAGGTTCTTCCCCATCACCGTTGGCTTTATTGCTTTTGTGTCTCTGTAAATCTGCTTTTGAAATTACTTTGATTGAAATGTGCAGCTTGATCCTCCCAAGCCGTGGAAGGACATGGTGTGGTTTTATCTGGCACTTGCAGGTAATGACTGATTAAGTCAGGAAAAAAATACAGAGTTCTGTAAACAAGGATGATTTCAAGGGATTTTTGTTGTTGTTGTTGTTGTTGTTCTTTTTGGTGGAACATTTGCCATACCAACAGGATTTTCTTTACCACCAGTCCAGCGTGTTCTAACGAGATGGAATATGAGTCGTCGTCCCTGGGGCAGTTCAAGGCAAGGTTGGATGTGGCACTTGGTGCCATGGTCTAGCCTTGGGCACTGTGGTAAAGGGTTGGACTTGATGATCTGTGAGGTCTCTTCCAACCTTGGTGATACTGTGATACTGTGATCTCCTCCCCATCAGACCACTGAAGTTTAACTGACACAAAAAGGAGCACGTTGGCTTTTTGCTGGAGCAAAGCAGGAAAATCAGCGTGATGCTTCCCATCGACGAGGAGCAAATATTTGCTCCTGACCCCGCCAAAAGGCTCTGTTTCAGGGAAGCAACAATATCTGATTGAAGAAAAGCATTCCTCACAATATCATGTTTTTTATAAAGAACAACAAAACAAAATCCTGACACTGCTGTGGAGGAAATTCTGGGGTCTTTTAGTGCAAAATCAAAGTGTGGAATTCTGATGGTTGCATGCATTTCAGCTCCCCTCCAGGGCTGCGCTTCCCCTTTGATTTATGAGGGGTCGTAAGGAGAAGTAGTTTCTGTCCCCCGGGGTCTTCGGAGGCGCAGGAAATGTCTCAATGCCTGTTGCACCCTGAAGACCTACCACAGCCCTGAGAGAACCCATATCCCCGGTCCTGTCACTGCCGAGACACTCTGCATCACTCCTTATGTCAGCTCCCCAAGCAGGAGCTGGGTCTTGTCTGTGATGTTCTGGGTTGTTTTCCTGCCAGCTCACCCTTTCCCCGGCAGCTCTCCTGCTGAGCAAACCCCTTGTTTGTGTGCAAGATCCCCCAGTTCAACATGCAGAGCCTGGAACCAGGCCGATTGTTTGAGTCTTTGTGGCCCACCTGGTTTGTGACAGACCCCCAAAGCCCAGGTCACTTCTGCTAGTCTCACAGGCACATACATGGCCAGTCACGTTTGTCCCTTCGTTTTTTTCCCGTCTGTTTTGTCTCCAAAGCAGCTCCGAGGCTCAGAGAGATCTTAAACCTCCTCCCTGCCCTGACAGTTTGCTGGGGAACCATCCCAAGGCCCCCGGGAGCAGCATCTCTCCTACCCAGAGCAGGACCGCCCCTCACCGCCTCTCCTAGCCGATCTCCATCCATCCAGGTGCCTCCCGGGGGCCTCCCCCGCATAGACCCGAGGCTGCCGCGGGGTCCATGGTAACCCCAGGGAAGCTCTCTCGAAGAGTACCCCTCCAGCCTCCCAACTGGCTGGGGAAATTCAAGACCCTATTCCACATCACCTGGAGTGACGCTCTGATGACAAAAGCACAGCCAAAAATCTGGGGAGGATGAAGTTTTCAGCAGCTCCTTCCTGGATTGTGACTTTCAGAAAGGGACAGAAAACTCTCTTCAGAAAAACAAATATAAAATAAAAATAAAACTTTTTTTTTTTAAATCACAACCCCCCCAAAAACCAAATAAACAAAAAGAAAAATTAAAACAAAAACAACTCCAAACGAGTGTAACTCTCAGCCTTTGAGGAAGATTCTAACGAAGAACTGAGATCAGTGGATGCTCAGCAGTGCTAGCAACTGGAAATCCCCGGGTAGGTAGGCTTGGGATTCCTGGACCTGTGCTGCAGGATTCTGTACCTCAAGAATGAGAGGGCAGAGATTTGTGCTCCCCACCCAGGGTGACATGATGGGTAGGAGGCTGTCACTCGCTAGTCATCTCCAGCTACAGGGATGGAGCATGGTGAGAGGTGTAGCAGCAGGCCCTCTGTGACGCTCCCAAGGGCAGACAGTGATGGAGTGGGTTAAAAATGGGGGGTTTGAAGAAAGAGGAGTGAAAACGGCACAGGAAAAAAAAAAAATCCAAGCACCAGGAATTCTGTCTGAACTGCAGAATGAATTCTGCATCTGGATAAAGCCATGCAGGTAAAATTGGTGGGGAGTGGAAGTTTGGAGGAGCTGAACAAAAGCAGCGGCACATGCAGAAGTCTGTTTCACTGCTACCCTGCACCAGGGGTCTTCAGCTTTTGGCGAGGAGAGGCCGAAACTTCAGCACAAGTGTCCTCTCTTTGGTTTGCTATCTTTTAGCTGTCTTTGATAATCCAAGCTGGAGGTGCTTTGCCTAGTGGTCAAAACCATAAGGGGTTCGGGAAAGGGTCCGGACCAGAGGTGTGGGACACTCTCTGCTCCCTAAAATAGACCTCAGACCCTCCCGGCACAGAGCATGAGGGCAGCAGGTGCCCCTCGGGGAAGAGATGTACACCGGAGGAGTGCGGCGCCGACGCTGCTCGTCGCTCCCACCGAGTTTGCTCTATTGGTAGGGAAACCTCAGTTCTGCTGCTGTCCCGTCCCTGACCGAACCCCCGAAGGCGGTGCGTCGATGGGTGCAGCAGTCCCTGGGGCGGGGGGGCTGGCACCCCAGGGCACCCGCGGCTCGCAGCTGTGCCTCCGAGTACGCACGTAGCGCGATGTATAGCCGGAGCGCCTGCATCTTCGCAAAGCACCGAGATCGGGGTCGGCACACCCCTGCCGCCCATCGAATCGCCCCGGTTCAGAATGAGAGCAAGGGACGGCCCGCAGCATCCCCTGGACCCCCAGACACTTCTCCATACGGTCTCTCTGTGCCCTGGAGGGACAGAGAGAACGTTTGGCGGCTGTGCCCTTTTTCTCAGCCTGCAAAGGACTGTCATCTGCCTCCGTCTCGGCGGTGGACGGGCAGAAGTTGACCCCGGTAACTGCTCCCGCTACGGGCACGGGCCCCCACCGTAGCCGGGGAAGAGCACGCCTCGTCCGACTCGGCCTTCGGCTGGGGTCACGGGCAGCCCCTAAGGACCGTTCCGTCGTCTCAAAATCAACAAACGAACGAACAACGACCCCCCCAAAACCATAAAACCAAACCGCCAACTAAGCATCCTCCCAGAAAGGGCACCTGGCACAGTGGTCGTGCCTACCCGGGCCCGAACCTCGTCGGGAGTGCTTCCGAGGGCGACGGCCTCGGGGAATGGTGGTCCCGGAGCTTCGTCCCGCCGCCGTAAGCGGCCGGAGCTTGCCCGCCCTCAGGAAACAGGCCGAGAGAGGGATTTCCCTGTCTTTTGCCGTCGGGACCGAGCTGTCGGGGCTGCGCTCTGCGCCGCAGTCGTCGCACTGCCCCGGGGGAAGTTTATTTGGGGAGGAGGGGAGCGGGCAAGTACTTACGGGCGAGGGCAGCGGGGCTCATGGCCGCTCGGAGCCGCTCCTGACCTGCCCTGGGGCGGCCGGGCTTAAGAGGCGTCCGGCGGGCGCAGGACAATGGCCGGGGAGGAGGGGGCCGGCGAGGGCGGCAGGAGGCGGGGAGGGGACGGGGCTGCCCGCCGCCGCTCTCCCCCGCCGGTCCTGTTCGCTCCGCCCCCCCGTGTCTGGCGTAAACCCGGCGCCGGGCTAAAAGAAACGGCGAGATACCGGCGGCCGCGGCTGGTGGCCGCCGTGCCGCGCCTCGCCCGCGGACGGCTCGCCGGTGCCGGCGGCATCGCCCGGCCCCGGCTCCCCCATCCCGGCACGTCCCTCCCCGCCGCGCCATGTCGCTTAGCCCCAAGCACACGACGCCCTTCTCGGTGACCGACATCCTGAGCCCGATGGAAGAGAGCTACAAGAAGTTCGGCAGCATGGACGGGGCGGGCGGGCTGGGCGCGCCCCTAGGGCCTTATCGCCAGCCGCCAGTGCCCCCGGCCGCAGCCGCAGCCGTCCCGCAGCACGTCGTGGCCGGTACCACCGGGGCAACCGCTTACCACATGCCCCACGGCGTCTCCCAGTTCCCGCACGGTGCCGTCGGGGGCTACTGCAACGGCGGATTGGCCAACATGGGTGAGCTGCCCGCCTACCCTGAGGGGATGCGCAGCGGAGCAGCGGCGGGAGGCGGCTGGTACGGAGCCGGCGGTGACCCTCGCTATTCCAGCAGTAAGTGCGGGCGAGGGGCAGTGGGTGAGAGGTGGGCGAGGGGCGGGTGGAGGAACCACTGTCCCCGACGGGGCGGCAGCAGGCACTGAGTCGCTTGTTCCACTCAGTCTCCAGATTCATGGGCCCGTCAGCAGGGATGAACGTGGCCGGGATGGGCGGCCTGAGCGGCATCGCCGAGGGTGCCAAGGCCATCGTGCCGCTTCACACAGCCCCGAGGAGGAAGAGGAGGGTGCTCTTCTCCCAGGCGCAGGTCTACGAGCTGGAGCGCCGTTTCAAGCAGCAGAAATACCTGTCGGCGCCGGAGCGGGAGCACCTGGCCAGCCTGATCCACCTCACCCCCACCCAGGTGAAGATATGGTTCCAGAACCATCGCTACAAGATGAAACGCCAGGCCAAGGACAAGGCAGCCGCCCAGCAGCTGCACCCCGACGGCAGTAGCGGCCTCTGCCAGCAGCACTCTCCGCGCCGCGTAGCCGTACCCGTGCTAGTGAAGGACGGCAAACCCTGCCCGCCGCCGGGAGCAGGCACCCCGGCCCCAGGACAGCCCGCCCCGCCGCCCCCGGCCCCCTCCTCAGCCGCGTCGCTGCCCGCCGCCGCTCCCCCCGCCGCTGCCCACCCGCATCCCGGCTCGCTGGGACAAGCAGCCGACCTGGAGGAGCTCTCGCCCAGCCCGCCGGCGCTGCACGGCCAGGTGCCCGCCCTGGCCCAAATGGACTCGTCCGGCGTCGATTACAACGGCGGCATGGTCAGCCCCAACCTGCTCTACGGCAGGACATGGTAATAATCCTTCTGTCTGTCCGTGTGTCCTCCCCACCCCTGCCCCGGCGTCACTCTCGCTCTCCAGGACTGGTCCCGACGCTTAACCCGGCCCGGTGAGGTGTCTGCGGGGAGCCCCGACAGCGGCCTGTGGGTCCGCGCCTCACCCCCACCCTCCTCCGGCCCTCTGGCCTCTCTTCGTGATTTTGATTTTTACTTTCCGGGCATTTTTGAAGCTTGGACCCGAAGGCAGAGCCGCGGCGTGGGAGCGTGGCCACGTGTGGGCGTGAGGCTGTGCCGCCACTTTCGTGTGTGTGTGTGTAAGTGTGTGCATGGACGTGTGCATGTGTGCGTGTATGCACACGCGTGTCCGTGGCTCCGTGTCCCGTCTACCTTCCTGAGGAGGCTCGCCCGGGAAAGGCATGCCGATGGGGCGTCTGGCCGGCCCAGCGGGGTGTGGGAAGACCCAGGAGGGTACAGTGGGGGTGCTGGGGGCGGGGAGCGACCCGCTCCGGCCTCAAGTCTCCTGCGGGCAGCCAAACCCAGAGGCAGGTCGGGTCCCATACACCTTACAGTCCCGTTGAAGGCAAACAATAAATCTTCTGAAGTGCAACTTATCTCAGCAGAATTAATTTTATAAGGGTGCCCCTGAAGTGCAATTTCATTATTGTTTGATTGAAGGTAAATTGAATTGTAACTCAAGGTTGAGGAGGCGGCGAGCGGGGCGGGCGGCCGCTGCCTTTTGGAGGACGGGGAGCGGCCGGAGCAAGAAAATAAACCGAAATAAACCAAATCCAAGGCTGGCAGCGGCGGAGGGAGTTTTGGCAGAGGAGCTCTCGGACGCCGATACGCAAATTCAAGGGGGAAAACTGGTTTTATCGTTATCGTTAATTATTGCTTAGTAAATGAATGTACGGGCACGATGCGCGCCCTGCGCCCCCGCCGCAAACGCCGGCACTTGTCTGAACATCCGAAGAGCAGCGGAGACGATGGAGATTCCCGGGATTCCCGGGACTGGACAGCGGTTCCCTTCCGGGAAAGGAGGGGATCGGGCCCCTCGTAGAGGATGGAAGAACGGCGTCGGGAAGCGGCGGGACGGATCAGGGCAGCGGGGTCTGTCCCCCCGCCTGTTAAATCCCGGAGGGAATTCCCGAGGAAACGCTTATCGGAAGTTTTCGGCATCCCGCCCCCCCCCCCCCCCCCCCCCCCCCCCCCCCCCTTTTTTTTTTTTTTACAATAAAAGGAAACGTTGTTCTCACGACTTAGCTCTTTCCTTCTCATTCTACCTACGGATGCGGTTTGACTGCCCCTGGACGCCAACCCTCTCGTTTTTCCACTTCCTCCAGATTTCATTCCATCTCCCTCCTCCTCTGCCACCCTCGGGATGGATCCGCTGAACCCCAGCCCCTCCGGCTTGCCCAGCCTCGAGGGCTGGGCCGTGCCGTGCAGGAACGATTCTGCCGTGGAAAACAACCCATTTCAGGGAACAACCCCGGGGCTGCGAAGGGAGTGACTCGGACCATTAGCCTCCCGGGGTAATGTGTAGGGACCCTTAAGTCTATCCCCGCTTTCACGGCGGATGGCAGGATGGGGATGAACCTTGAGAAGGGTTGAAGCTACAACCCCCAAGAGCATCAGAATCAGCTCCAGCCAGCAAAGTACACATATAGAGATCGAGCAGCTTCACAACTTCACGCAGGTATCCTGCTCCCAAGGGCCATCCTCAGATACCTCAGTGGCTCTGGATGATAGGGTACACGGGGATGTAGCCTGAGCAGGGAAATACAGACGGCCCAGGGAGAGGTGATGCTCCACAATCAGGCTCAGCTTCCTATCCCTTCGCGGTGGAGCAGAGCAATCAAAGCTCCTGTCCAAGCACGGTGCTCCAAGTATTGCTTTGAGGATCTGGGTCCCAGTGCTGTTTGGGAGCACCAGCCAGCTGGGGCTCATAGCTTGCTGCCTGGGCTAGTGGTATTCTACAGCAACAAGCACACTGCAGTCTCAGAATGTTTATCCATCCCCATTTTTATACCCCTAACACCGGGAGCAGGGATAAAAGCCCACCAGCACCCCAGGCTCATCCTCAGAAGTATGAGGATGAACCACACGGCTTCTTCCTCCAGTCCCGCACTCAACCCTTGCATTTGCATGAAAATTCACTTTTTGTTCTGCTCAGAAAAAGCAAAATTACTTTTTCCGAGACTCAAATATTTCCCCAGCCAAGGGAGAAGGCTGTTGGCAAGGGCTGGTGGCAGTTCCCAGCTCCGGGCAGGATGGCAACTCTTTAGCATTACAATGAAAGATTCTGCTCCACCCTCAATCACTTGAAAATAATGAATCTAGTTTCATGATTTCTTTCTCCCAAGGTTACCCCAGTCTGGTCCCCCTTGTTGCTGGCAATTAACATCTGGGCTCTGGAGGGTAGGGGCTGAAAAACCACCATGCCTTGTAACCTCCTTCTTCAAGCCCCGGTGTTCACTCATGTATAAAATAAGCACCTCCATAAGGGAAAAGTCCAAGTGCGGCACAAGGAAAAGAGGTTTTATTGGCAGCCCAAGGAAAAGTTGGTCCAGTAGCAGCTTCAGCACTGCTCATTCACTCGAGTGCTTTTGTCTTTTTTTTTTCCCTTTAGATTAAACAAAGATTTTAAGTATTTTTGTAAGATTAATTCCCCCAAAATTAATGTCTTGTATCTGCGTACACACATTTATAACAACGCGTTTTGGAGGAGGGATGGGGGGAAATAAAGCACCTGCTACTGGTCAGAATTTCAAAAGCCACTTTTATAAAGCAAATAAAAATATTTAGTGATTTGGTACACTGACATGGAAAAAGCCCTAGAAAGAGTGCTAAAAAGGAATGGAAACTCTGGACTCCACGGCTGGTTTAAATTATATATCAAAACAGACAAAACACACTGCCCCTGCTTATCTTACAATTACAATAAACCCAGTCAAAAACAGGCACCAGTTAGAAAAGTTGAAATGCTTTGCTTCAGAGTCCAAAATAATCTCTCTCTCTGTGAGGAATGCGAGGAGCATCCAAGCAGGAGTACTGACAGCGTTGTCTTCACACGCTGTGCTCCACAGGCTGTCCGCTGGGACTGGACCCAGGAGTGGGCACAATCCTGGTTTTGAGGTGTTCTTCCAAACTCATAAGTGTCCCTGGGCTCTTCTGGGTGAAGGAAAGGATGTCTGGAGCTCAGCAGAGGTTGCACACATATTAAAGACAGACAGCACTCCTGCCTCACCAACTGCCTCGCGGGCAAATCAGCGAGTCTAGCTGACTTGGATTTTGCCATACGCTCTTCTCCGAGCCACATAACCCCCGCCTAGAAAGAATAATCAGTAAGAAATGTGCACATTTAAAACAGGTATCAGGGTTTAAAAACTACAGAGATTATTTTTTAAAGGATTTCATGTTTTGTTGTTGTCTTCTCCCCCAAATAATAAAAGAACAAAAAGAAAAAAAAAAAAGCCCAAATATTTTCTAGACTTAAAAAAAACAAACAAAAAAAATCCAAGAGGAGCTAATTCCAGCTGTATCTTCCTGAGGGAGGTGGCAGAGGGTAGGGCCTCCCAGGGCCGTATGCCTGCAAAGAAACAAAAGCAAGGGTTTATTTTTTGGATTAACATCACAGTAAACACGTTGAGGGAGCTGTGGGCGCCACACGGAAACGGAACAATACACCCTTGGTGCAGGAAGGGATGGCGGGCTGGGGCTGACCTGCTCTGGGTGGTGTTTGCAGCCCCTGTCTCAAAACAGCCTGTAACCTCCCGCTGAAGGAGAGCACTTCTGTGCTCAGCATCATCCCCACCTCCCAGCTGTACCAGGGGATAGGAGCAATGTCTCCAAACCGGGACTAAATCCACCAAAAGACAGCGCTTAGGGGATGAGTTAACATCCAAACTGCAGTACCTCTGTGTTCCCCGCTCCCAGCAACACGGGAAGCAGAGATGTACAAAATATTAGAGCCAAATATCTGTGTATGTACACACACACACCTCTGAAGGGCAGATTCGAGAAGAGAATTGTTAATTCCCAAAGAAACAGAGACTTTGCAGTACATAAACACACACACTTCACTAACAGTGATGAGACAAAGGTAATTTTTGTGGACTGGAATATCGCTGCAAGATGTAGGATTAACAAGCATGTCTGTTGTTTTAATTTTTACTTCCCTCCACTAGCAGCTTTTTTCCTTTCGTTTTAAGCTAAGGTCAGGCAGATATATTTACAAGATTAGTCTTTGAAGGATAAAAAAAAAAGTCTATATATTATTTTGCAGCAAAGTATTTGTTGCAGAAGCAGCATCTTTCAGTACTCGTTTTAAATTACAGGAAAAAGATGTCCAAATCTGATCTTGGAAATGACTCCCTGGTAGGTAAATTCTGACATTTCAATCTAGATGAGGCACTCTGTACATCAGCTATCCAGAGGGGGAAAAAAATCTGTCAGAGATCCCATGAAACATATAAAATGCATTCAGAATGGGATATAGTGCAGCGACCAGGCAGCTAATTAAACAGGATGCACTAACGACGGCTCTAGGGCTTTTGTCTGCTGCTTATTTGGAGTTTTTTGGTGGGCAGGATAAGAGTGGCTTCCCTTTTTCTTCCTTTCAGGGGGAAATCCATCTTTGCCCTGTCCTAAGGGGGATGAAAGTGAGTAAACCTTCATTGGGGAGGGTTTGCTGCAGCCTGCTCATGCCAGGCAACCTAGAAAGTGCTTCTGAGCAGAAACCAGTTCGTTAGTCTCTGATTTTCTTTATGCTTGGTTTCAGGTTTGATTGCTGTCAATAAAAAATGGAAACAAACAGACTACATCTCTTGGCAAAAAAAGGTCCAGTTACAAAAGCAGCAGCAATCCCTGCATAGTGAGAGATGTGACAGCTTCACAAGATATTTATCTGGATATTGGGGTGCATGCTACAACAGACTGACAGAAAATTGTCCTAAGAGAATGAAGTTTATTCTTCAGTTCTCTGGACCCACTGCCAGAGAACAGCCCCTATCCATGGCAGTTGCATTAATTTTGTAAGCACTTCGTAGCAGGGGTTTTATTAACCTCTTCAGACCATGTTCTGTGCGCTGTAAAAAAAGAATTCAGAGGTGAAAGGGAGCAAAGATAATTATTTATGCTGCTATGTGTCACCACTTCCACTTGAATCCCTTTTCAAGGCTTTAAAGCTTTGAAATTTACAGGCAGCAACGTGAAATTCAATTATTGGTTTCGCATCCTAAACCCTTTAAGGTAGCTTCTAATTTTACTCCAGCGCTGTCGGCTCCCAGGAAATAATGACATTGGAAAGTTCATTTGAAAACAAACAAAAAAACCTCCAACGAACCAAACCCAAATAAAAAAATTAAAGAGAGATAAAAGCCAGTCAGAAAACAACAGAAATGCAAAGGACATTTTAAAGGAAATCCACCTGAGCTGAAAGAGCTGTCCTTAATAACCATCATGGATGTGAACACACATTAAACCATCACCACCCCCCACTTCTAACTTGGTTTCACGAGGTGAACTAAAGACTGTGCTGTTGCCACAGCTTCTCTGTAACCACCCAGGTGGCAAAGAGACAGAGAGCTGTGAGGGCAGAGGCTTCCTGTCCCTGCCAGGCTTGGAGATGCATGCAATGCCGTGAGAACCCTCTAGTTAGGAGGTGGCTTTCCAAAGGTGAACTACCAGGGAATATGTTTTCGTTTCCCTTGAGCCCACACTGTAACTTTCCTCAGCTTACCCTCAGGATCCCAAGTGTAGCTGTCTCACGTGAAGACTTAAGGTCAGGAATGGACTAGTTTAAGCACAGCAAAGCAATTCACAGAATGGTTTGGGTTGGAAGGAATCCTGAAGATCATCTAGTGCTAACCTCCACTGCCATGGGCAGGGACACCTGCACCAGCTAGGACACAGGAGCAGGACGACATTTCTTTCAAGCACCTATTTACCAGCTCTCATCAAATAACATCCAGCATCAAAATCCTCCACTGACAGAGATCAGTGTTATTATGCATTTACTCCTTTATCTCCAGTGCAAGGAGATCTGTGCAAGACAAAATGAAAGTTTTGAAAACTGATGCTATCAATAACCCTCATCCAAGTCTGAAATACACCTAAAAACACACTGGGGACTAGTTGTGCAGCACAGCCAGCATTTGAATCTCACTGCTACTATTATTCCCCACTTAATGAGGGCATTAAGCCTAGCGTGATCATAACCCACACTGTGTAGTTTTGCTTACAGCCAAAACCAGTCCTGTAAAGATTTGTACTGGTCATGCTTCCCCACTATAGTTGGAAGAAGTGTGCATGGTGGCATACTTGTCCCTTTTTTCTTCTGCTTCTTACTGCAACATCAATGTGACAACAGAACGAGCTACAGGCAATCCCTACTTCAGTCTCAAAAGCCTCCAGTATACTAAAAATGCTTGAGGGTGGGAGCTGGGGGGGTGGAAGCAGAGAGTCTGCCCACTGCTAACCAGGGTTTAAGAGTTGGGAGCACTGAGGCAGACTGCTCGCTGGCTATAGAGCTTTTCAGCAGCACCCTGTAATCCTGCTGTCGGCAGACAATGCTGAGAGTGGTATTAGCAGCTCACAGGCTGTTTCTGCTGGGCTTCAGTCCTGAATCAGACACAGAAAGCACAAGGTACTGTAAAAAAAACCTTCCTTGCAAAGGCCAGAGGCTCTTCTCGTCCCAATTTGGGTTGCTAGTGCATGTTTTTATTGTGTTAGCTGCCTCCAAACTCCTGCACCAAAACAATACCACGGTGCAGAAGTGGCTGTGACTGCTACGCTACCTGAGCCTCCCACTCTGTACAGAAAAGGGAAACAGAAAATGGACGAAGAATCAGGGAAGTGGTAAATATGTTGCAAGAAGGCTTTCACACATGCTACAGTTCCAATGGGTTGTACTTGCAGCCCCTGGTACGTAAGCAATAGTCCAATGAGCACACAAAATTTATACCCACATGAAAATGATTCTCTGCTGTCAACAGCATGGAGAAACAGCCCCAGCAACCTAACCCCGAAACAGACTGTGCTGGTGACACAACAGGCTCTGCACTAGGCAGGGGAGCAGAAAGGAAAACTACAACCATACACCAAAAAATTACTTGCCTTGAAGGCATTTCTAAGAAATACTGAACAGGAGGTGCATTTCTACCAATTTGTGCCTTAGTTTCCACACAGAGGACCTGGAAATAGCGCTGATACCAAGCTGATTCCTCCTCTTTCCCCAGCAGTGGTCACTAACCTTTCCCACAGTCGAGTTCTAACTTACCCAAACAGCACCATAACTTGAGGTTTAATACAAGCATCTGAAATGTTCTTTAAGCTAAGTAAGGCACCATAAATATTTGCATATCTAGTACAAAAGTGTATGCAGATCATGTTTTCACTAACAGCACACACACAAAACCAAACAATCACCTAAGCAGAATCCTTTGCTGTTTTCAAGAAGCATTTTCATTCTGTGGCATTTTCATGAACTGATGACTAAGTCACCTCTAATTTTAGATGAGGTTTTCTTATCACCATCACTTGATTTCATTTAACTGCACAAAGCTATTTTCACAGATGTGTTTATTTCACTGCCTACCAGAAGCTAACACTTGCATTTAAGTAGTTTTTCAGCTAAGAACTAATAAACACTAGAGGTGAAAAACAGATGAAGTTGTAAGCACCTATATTTTAAACACAGTGGGGAGAAACCCTTGTACCCCTAAAATGTGTGGCTGGAGGTGACTCTGGTTGAAATACTTGCCTTCATATAATGCTTTCTCTGTGTGTTTTGACTTGGCAGCACACTTGATTCAGTTTTAAGTGGTGGCATGGTCATGGCACAGGCCTTTTCTCACATGGAGGGGGTGGACAAGGCTGTGAAGCTTATGTCAGGGCTATCCTTGGTGACATCAGTTCTAGGGTAAGAAACACTTCCCTACACTGTATGCACTCTTCACAGCCACACACGAAGGAAGCTTGACTCAGGAGGAGAACAAAACATGCAAAATGGGGCAGTGTCTCCATACCTGTCTTCCCCTGTCCATCCGATCTTCAGGTCTCTGTGGGTAACCCATGGGTCCGCCTAGCCCCTGGTACTGGTTTGGTGGATACTGGTTTGGGGATTGCATCATGCGGTTCCAGGCAAGAAGAGGAGCGGCCCCAGCAGTTCTGCAAAGAAGAAACACACTGCAGCATGAATTTAGCTCCCAGAGCTAAATTCACCACACCACAACCACCACATTTCCATACTCTTGCATGATAAACGATCTGATTTGTCCCACAGTCTGACACCATCACATCCACTGCCTGTGGTGCTACTGTCAGGGAAGGGATAAGATCTGCCAAGATTCTCTGCCCAAAAGGCCATATTCACTTACCGCTTCCCTCATCACAGCTTGAGAGCTACAGAACCAGATACCACCACAGGCAGCAAATTCAGTTTTGCAAATCAGAAACTTTTTGCATCCCTTGGAGGGATTCCTTCCTTCTTTTATTTCGGGGACAAATTTGCCAGTTTACTGAGCAGCACCGGTGAAGGCAGATTAAACCCCAGATATCCCCGAGTGAGCTAAATGTAACACACCATCCAGAGTGTAAACATGTGGGACACGGGCAGAATGAGGCTTTCTTTTCTAAATGTCCAGACTCTTTCTGGGAGTCCATTCTTTCTAGTTAATTGCAGGTTGCAAATGAATTCTTATGGCGAGTATTCTGAATCTAGGGTAGGGGCCTTGGCTGCTTTTTCCCATCCATTATTCTGCTCAATATGTCAGAAGGTCTGATCAGGAAGAAACCTTTTCAAGTTCTATTGATGCTGTTTTCAATTGACCACGGTGACCTAGCAACATAAGCACTAATTGGCATGGACTGACTGACATTTGGTGTACAGTTTATATGGGAACATAAATTCAACCTCCATTATAACCTAGTTTGCCAGATTACTGACAGCAAGAAATGTTTTAATTGCCTTCAAGTACCTATTCTAAGGTTACAATTATAAAAGCAACAGGTATAATGCAGCCAATCATTGTTTGATTAAAAATATTTAGAAAAATGCTATTGCCATGATCTGGTCTTTAAAGCTGAGCACGGCTGTAGTGCACAGTTCCTTACAGAATTCATAGTGGTTGTGTTTTGCAGTACAATATACTGTTGTAAAAGGGAAAAAACAACCCCAACCCACTGGATGGTTGAGACGGTTAATCTTCTCTGACCCCTGTTTAAGAGAGAATCAGTTGAAGGGTGTGCAGTCAGGCTGTTGAGAGGCAGGGAATAGCAGAAAGCATGAGTGTTGCAGCTCATTTCTACCTGTGGCACTGCTGAACTCAAACTTACTGCCTAGATTTGCTGGATTAAAGTGATGGTATTTCAGCCTTGGAGGAGTAACCCTGCCCAGGGGCTGAAAGATGTTCTTTCAAACACCAGGAAGGATGGAGGACTCTCATGAGAAAGGGAGAACTCAGCAGCTGTAGCGTGTTGGACAAATTGAGCTTTGAGCAACTGAGGAAATGGTGGCAGGAGAGGGAGGACTTAAACACACACTTTGCCAGCTGGGGCAGAGGCAAAATAGGAATCGAAGTACATTAAGATTAAAATTACTGAAAAGGGGAATTCTGAAATTGAAGGCTTCCTGGGTTTGGATGCAAATGGCCTTTGGTTACACACTGAAGTTGCTTGACCTGGACAGATTGAGACCTACCTGAACTTACTGAACAGGTTGCCCAGGGGTACACTTCAGGCCCCATACCTGGAGCTATTCAAAGTCAGGCTCAACAAGGCTCTGAGCAACCTGATCTAGTGAAGCATGTTCCTGCTGACCGCAGGGGAGGAGGAAGTAGATGAACTTTGGTGATCCCTTCCAACCCAAACCATTTTACGATACAGAAAGGCAATGAAGACTCCTCTCACCTCCAGAAAGGAACTAACTTCATTCTTGTGTATAAAATATGAGCTTTACCTGATAAGTATCCAACCGGTAAATGGTGATGTGCAGTCAATGCACTAAATCTGAGCAGTGATACGACTGAACTGTGTGGTTTTAACTCTACCTTCAGAGGTAAGCCTAGAAATGTACAATGTTACCCAAATGATTGCTTAGGAGGAGCAATACTGGATTTAAACTAAAGGCATATTACACTTTCAGGGACCAAACACTCCAACATCACTATTCTAAGTATGATATTCTTTAGAGTACTAATGTTTTTTCTTCCCATTATTCCCAGACAACAGCATCCTCCAGCAAGAATACACTGCTCAGCCTTGAGGAAAACCACACAGAATTATGTAAATTACCCCAGCTGTAGGATTTCCATCAACAGTCACTGCCTCTATAAGGCTGCTTGTAATAAACATCCTGTCATCTGTGATCCCAATGACCACAAGCTAACACTTCCTACCTGCCTGGAATGGGAGTTCCACACCAATTTCATTTGACATTCATAAGCACTTGGCAAAGAATTTCAACTTCTTATTTTATTAAAGTGCTGATCTGGAATCCAGGGAGGTGGAAAAGGTTAACCAGTACAGTGGTGGTGTCACCATCCTTGAAGGTGTTCAAGAAATGCATTGACATGGCACTTTGGGGCATGGTTTGATGGCCATGCTAGTGTTAGGTCAATGGTTGGACTCAGTGATCTCAGAGGACTTTTCCAGCCAAAACAATTCTGTGATTTTGTGATTAGTGAAAAGTTGGGATACTTAATTTCAATACATTAGCACAAACATCACTACAATGTTGGGGCATTTTTTGCTCTGAGGACCTGTGAAAGAGTGAATATGGTGATTTTCAGTTAGAACCCATATATATGCTAGAGGATAAAACAAAAAAAATCAGATTTTTGCCTGGCAAACAAGAAATTCAAGTCCTTATAGCACTTGACCTCATGTTCATCTAGTGCCACTATTAACTGGTGGTGCAAGTTACCTGAGGGTGGAAATTTGTATGCAGCAAAGAGTGACAAAGAAGAGTTGTGCTACTTGGAACATGAGTTACTCAAATGCACTGTCCAGAGCTGCAATAACTTATGACCAAACTAAATCAGGGATAGCTAAAATACAGTTTCAGGAAACTTAATACAGCAAAACATTTCTGTGCTGCAACCTCAGGCTCTTTGGAAATATCTTTCCAGAGAAGATTAAACAAAAGGATTTGCTTTCCTGGCAGGGGCAGAGTTCCTTGTTCATCCCTTGCTTGATGCTGGAAATCAAGGGTACCACAATCTCCTGCAAACCACTTCACCTGAAAAGGCTGGAGCAGGGGGTGGCCCTTCTTGCAATTACTTTCTTCTCAGTGGCAGAGGTGCTGGAGAGCAAAGATTCTTCACTCCCAGAACTGCACTGGCAAGCAAAGACAGCCCAGGGGGCAGCAGGAACCTCACAGCTCCCAAGGAATTAACCAGGAAACTAAAAACCTCTGTGGGAGATTTCAGGTCAACAGATTCAGCCATTTTACCATGGACCAAACCTCTCTATGTTTCTTTTCAAACTTTTGCTTAAATCTCCATGTTGCACCAGAGGAGGTCTAAGTTTGATACTAGAAGAAACTTCCTCACTGCAAGGATCCTCAAAACATTGGAACAGGATACCTAGGGAGGTGGTTGAATCACTCTCCCTGAAGATGTTTCAAAGACAGAGAGGTGTAGTGTTGAGGAACATGGTTTAGCATCAGACTTGGTAGAGTTAGAGAATGGTTGGACTCAACGATCACCATCCTTGGAGGTGTTCAAGAACCATGTGGATGTGACACTCTGGGACACGGTTTAATGGCCATGGTTGTCCTAGGCTGATGGTTGGACTCAATGCTCTTAGAGGTATTTTCCAACCAAAATGATTCTAGGATTTTATGGTTCTATCTCTGCATGGCCACTAAGTCAACACTGGCTCTAAGCATCTGTTGATTGGCTTCCTAAACCAAACACTTTCCAAGAACACGGCAAAATTGCTTCTCCTCAGCACTGGAACTCACAAGTTAGTGGTTTTCACACACCACTCAAGGCACAGCAGATCACCAGAGGGAGGAAGCGTTGTAAATACACTATCACAGAATCACAGGAACATTGGGTTGGAAAAGCCCCTCAGGAGCACCAAGTCCAACCTAGAACCCTACTCTACAAGATTCACCTTAAACCACAGCCCCAAGCACCACATCCAAACCACCCTTAAACACAGCCAGGCTGGGTGACTCCAGCACCTCCCTGGGCAGCTCATTCCAGTCCCTGACCACTCTCTCCCTGAAAAACTTCTTCCCAATGTCCAATCTAAACCTCCTCAGCCTCAGCTTGAGGCCATTCCCCCTTGTTCTATCTCCAATTACCTGTGGGAAGAGCCCAGCAGCAGCCTCTCCACAATGCCCCTTCAGGCAGCTGTAGACAGCAACGAGGTCTCCCCTCTTTTCACACTAACCATCCCCAGCTCCCTCAGTCTCTCCTCATTAGATTTATTCTCCAGCCCTTTCCCAGCTTCAATGCCCTCCTCTGGACCCGTTCCAGCACCTCCACATCTCTCTTGTTTTGCAATGCCCAAAACTGAACACAGTACTCAAGGTGTGGCTTCATCAGAGCTGAGTACAAGGAGACAGTCAGCTTCCTGCTTCTGCTGGTCACAGCATGTTTAATACAAGCCAGGATACCTTCAGCCTCCTCCTTCTCAAACCAAACAGCCCCAGCTCCTCGTAAGATTTATTCTCCAGGCCCTAGAGACTCAAAATCTCCTACAGCATTCTCTAAAGATCTCTAAAGTTTATTTCCTAGGTGAGGGTAATACATCTTCAATTGAAAGTCACCTCAGGGGACACCAATTGCCTTCAGTTTTGGCGCAGAAGAGTGCTGCCACTCACACAACAGCAGCTGGCAGGTTAGGTAGAATGACAAACACTATCTCACCTGCAAAAACGATTTGAAACACCTGGGCAATACGTGGTCACTTCTGAAAATACCAGTGCAAACCAAGAACACTACCTTGTGATAGGATTCTGACTTGAGAGTTAGTTAGTAAATAAAAAATAACTAAACATGTGTTTTAAGTGAGAAACAAACACAACTCCTGGCTGAAAGAAATTGTTTGTACATGCAATGACAAATTCTTCTGCTTAGCAAAACTAAACAGCCTGGTAAACAGGATTCAAGAACAGCACTGTACAAATAATGACCACCTGCAGCCCTGTAGCAGTATTTCACAAAAAATAGTGCTATATAAAATGAGTTTAAAAGGTGTGGGAATAGCAACTCCCATGGACAAAGTCACATTAAAGTTTGTCAAGCAAGATGAATGCAATATTCCATCGAGATGTGGCACAGGATAAGGAAGCCGGACTTATTTCAACAGGGATCAAAATGGTTGCCATGGAACCTACAGAGGGCTCAATAAATTCCCCCAAAGCTCATATTTTCAATGGTTAACAGTTGCAAATAAAACCATGAAAGAAAAACAAAAAAAAGTTGTGCCTCAAAAGAGAAACTTCCAAGACCTCGCACAGGCTCTGCTTCCTCCATAAATACAAATAAATATCATTATTCATGGCTTTCCCAGGTATAAAGTCCATCTGACTTAAGGATGTACAACCTATCAATGAAGGAAGGCACGTAAAACATCCCTTATTATCAAACCATGTCACATTCCTTCTATTCGATGGCACTTATTGGACTGCGGATTCCATAATCCTTCCCTGAGTCCCTTCTGCATTTAATTCAGTTCAGCCTTAAGTAGTTAAAGAAACTGTTTTCAGTGGCAACTAATAACTACTGACCTACAATGACACTGCCCTACAATAGGCTTGTCAGGCCTGAAAAACTTGTACCAAAGAAGCTGATTAGGACTTCAAGAGGTTTGTAGCAAGAATCAATGGCTGGTCTGTACTAATGCTGCGGTTGCGGCACAGGAATGATAAAAGTGGAACACCATTAGTTATGCCTCATTAAGCTCCACAGCCCTCCTTAAAAAGAAATTTGTTTAGCCTGTCCAAAATCTAATGCAGTTTTAAGCTCTCTGTGTTCAATTTCATAGCATCTCAAAAGCTTCAATAAGATAAAGGCCAAAGAACCAAGAACGGTACCAAAGCACCAACAGTAAAGTTAATTTTGAAGTCTGAGTTTTAATGGAAAGTGTTTTTGCCTTTTTTTTTTTTAATACAAAGTACTCAAGCCTTTTAAGGGATAAACATGGTGCACTCACAAAATATAAATAAATCATGAACATTAATTAACTTTAAAACACCTGCTGGACAGTGCAGTTGCAATAAATTTAAACAGCAAAGTTCGATACAAAGAGAAAAAAATAGGAGTTAAAAAAAGCAAAGAAAAAAGATTTTTAAGATGAAAAGGATTAAGAAACAAAACTAAAAAAAAAACCACGAGAAACAAACAAACAAAAAAAAAAAACAAACCAGTGAGGAAAAGAGGAAAGAAAAAAGGAAAGAAAAAAAAAACCCCACAACTTAAAAATAAAGAGAAAAAAAACCCAACCAAAATAAAAGGGAAAAAGCTCAACAACCAAAAACAGAGGAGGAAAAAAAGAAACAAAACACAACCAAAAGTGAAGAGGAGGAAAAAACAAACAGCAAACAAACAAAAACAAAGGGGGTGGGGGGGAGACCCAACCAAACTAAAACAAAGGGGGAAAAGACACAACCAAAACCAAAGAGAGAAAAAACCAAAACACAAACACAAAAACCCAAATTAAAAAGCCAGTTGTGAAGCTTGGCAGAACCAAGTACATCCTCCTGGCCATGTTTTACCCAACTTCATCCTCCCCAACTTACCTTTGTGGAGTCTGTGGAAACAAGGGTGTAGGACCTCGCCAAGCCTCCTGGGGTCTAAGATCTAGAGAGTAAACAAAAATGTTAGCATTAAAAAGAGCAAAGCTCCTTAAAGAACCGTGCTCTGCTTACTCTTGGAGGTGCCTGAGAACTTGTTTTAAACAGACAAGCTCAAACTGGATTATGCATCACCAAACACAATTCACCGTGCCCTGGGTTACTGCTGCTGATTTTGGTAGAGTCCCTGTGGCCAGCAGTAGTAGCAAGCTCAAGATTAATTAAGAAAAAGGTGACTTCTTTTTGTTTTGTTTTGCTAAGCTTCAAGTCAGAAGAATGGGTTTTAAATGCTGCAAGTAGCACTGGTCAGTGCTTGGGCTCTTCTCTTGAGTTTTTAAAAATGCAGCCCCATGTCTGTCACCATAACAACTGAAGACTTCATTTAATGCATATACTTCTTCCAAGTTCTTCAAGCACTCTGCTTCACACACAAAAAATATACACACACCAAAAATATACACACACTGCTGTGTCATCATCACCACACACCATCTTTGTGAGCAATAAATAGTCAAATTATGTGCATGTTCCCCTCTGATTAGGCTGAGTTATTCTATAAAGCAAGCTAAAAGGATGTCCAGACCAAGTGATAAAGCAAATAGCTCCACTTCCTTCACCTTCAAATAAATAGCTATATTATATAAACGAATATATTTATAGAAATATAATATTATATTTATAGAAATATAAAGGTTATGTTTGTAAGTAGAATTAATACAATTATATTCTCTATACTACGAAACAAGTATCTATAAATAAATATAAACTAAAAATTATAGCTTATATTACATAAAGTTACATTCAGGTTACACTTAAAGGTATTAAATATTTTAAAAGTTAACCCAGACAATAATAAAACAATTAAATACCATAGCAGTAATAACAATAATAACTTATTAATGATCTCTGAGGTCAGTCACCAGACTGCAAAATACAGAATTACATCCAGGTTGTATTTACAGATAGTAAATAATAACTCATAAATTAATCTAGACAATAATAACATAATAAAATTTAACAATATATTGTTATTATCATCATCATAAAAATCTATCAATGATCTCTCAGAGATCAGACATCAGACTGCAAGCGTAGCTACATTCAGGTTATATTTGAAGACAGTAAAAAATATTTCATAAGGTAACCTAGACAATAACAATAAAATATAACAATATATTATTATTATTAATTATTGTTTAAATCTATTAATGATCTCTCAGAAATCAGTCACCAATGCAAATGCAAAGTTACATCCAGGTTACATTTAAAGACATCAAAAAATATTTTACAAGTTAACTTGGACAGTAATAATACAACAATGCTATGACAATAAAAAATAATTGATTCATGATCTCTCAGAGATCAGTCACCAGATTGTAGTAAAGCCTTTCTGGCTAAGAATTTGGCCAGAGATTCAGCACTGCAGTTGTAGGAAGCAGCAAGGAGGAGGACCACCCACTTCTCAATTGTTTCTCCTACCCAAATCGACTCCTCACAAAGATGTGGCAGTAACAACGTTGCTTTAACAGACCCCACAATTAAAGGGGTGTTGTCCTTCCAAATAAACTGGGCAGTAAACAGGATAAAAGAAACAGCTAATCAATAGCTCCCCCCAGCCTGGCCCAAACACTTGAATTGTGCATCAATCAAAAGCTTCAGTTTCAGTGACACCTTTGATTCTTCTGAATGGTGTTCAAGTGTGACCTAATTTCAACAGCTGGTTCCAGAAGTTGTCTAATAATGTGCTGTGATGGGACAGCAGTGTCCTGTTAAACTGCCAACATTGCAAGGATGCTAAGGCTTTGCAAGAATTTGAAAGGAAAAAAAAAAACACCCACAGAGAAAAAATCTGTGCCTCTCTCCTAACTCAGTCTGGATGGTCTGCAGGCTGCAACCATCTGAGCCCCATAGAAACCTTCCAGGGCAGCACTTGAGCATGCAGGGGAGGATACAAGCAGCCCCCACTGAAGAGAACATCCTTTACATCAGGGGAAATAAATTCTGATCCCTAGCAGCAGCTCCTTGTTCTCACCCAGGCATCCTCTGGGCAGAGCTAACCCAGCCCAGCAGCAGCCTGAGCTACATTTAATTTCTAGACTGAACGTTACATGTACACTCCTGCCCCAAACATACATGCCCTGCCAGACCAGGAAAGGCTGAGAGAACTTAGTCCTTACAGAATGGTTTGGGTGGGAATGCACCTTGAAGATCATCTAGCTGCAATGCCTCTGTCACAGACAGGGGCACCTTCCACTAGCCCAGGTCGCCTTTAACATCAACAGGGAGAGAGCATCCACAGCCTCCCTGTACAATTTGTTCCAATGTCTCACCAAACTTAAAGAATTTCTTATTCTCCAGTCTAAATCTGCTCTCCTCAAGCTTCAATCCATTCCCTTCTCATCTGATCCCTGCATGCCCTTGTAAAAAGTTCTTCCCCAACTTCTTGTAGGGCCCTTTCAGGTAATGGAAGGCTGCTCTAAGGTCTCCCCAGAGGCTTCTCAGTCTTATGAAGAGAAGGCTTAGGGGAGACTTTATTACCATGGGCCAGTACATAAAGGATGGCTACCAGGATGACAAAGGAGTCACATGGAAAAGAGGTGATGGGTAAGAGTTACTCATGGGGAGACTCTCATTGGACTCCAGGTGAAAAATGTTTCAGCCTGAGAACAGAGATTGGAAACATCACCAAAGGCAAGCAATGGATTTGCCTAAACTGCTCAGTTTCAAGATTCAGCTTGACAGGATGCTGGACCAGCTCATTTCAACTCCACTACCACCTAGAAAGGTTGGAGCAGGTAATCTTTGGGGTCCCTTCCAACCTGGCATTCAGTGATTCTGTGAAATACACACACAGAGATATACACACCAATGGATGCTCATGATAAGCTCTACCTGTTTACATGCACTGCTAGTCTAAAGCATCACAAGGACTGAAGAGGTGTATGTGGCACTTTCAGTCTGCCAACCACAGGGACTTTTACATTCACGAACAGGCTGGGCCTGCTTCAGTGGTGGGGGGTTTGCTCTTGATTAGTGCAACAAGAAAACCCAGGCCTCCCTCTAGTGCTGCCAGTTCAACTGCCCAGAACTGGACACGTTACTGCAGACGAGGTCTCACCAATGCAGAAGAGAGGGGAAAGAAAACCTCCCTTAACCTACTGGCCATACTCCTCTGAATGCATCCCAGGATGCCTTTGGCCTTCTTGGCCACAGCAGCACATTGCTGGCTCATGCCCATCCTACTGTCTACAAGGACTCCCAGGTCCTTTTCCTCAGAGTTACTCTCCAACAGGTCAGTACTCAAGCTGTACTGATCCACGGGGCTGCTCCTTCCCAGATGCAGGACTGGGACTTGCCCTTAGAGAATTTCATTTGAATTTCTCTCCTCTCAGCTCTCAGGTTGGATAGCAGCAGTGCAGCCTTCTGGCCTGTCAACCACTCCTCCCAGAGTGGTATCATCAGCAAACTGGGATGTTCACCGCCTCTCCATCTGTAGCTCCAAACATGTGCAGACACTGGGATGAGGGCTGGGTTTTGCCTCTGTCACCACAACCAGATTTGCAGGTCACCTAAGCGTATCTCAGTTCTTCTGCTTGCTAGGAGACACAACCTTCCATAAAAACATCCCATTTTCCACTGAGAATAATGGTGATGCTTCCCCCAGCCCTCTCCTCTGCACACACTGAGCTAGGCAAGACCCCCAAATATCAGGACAATTATACAGACTAATACAGCTCATTCCTCCCTGGTCAGAGCCTCACATTCTAATTGAAGTTTATGACTGCATTTTCCATCCCACTGCCAAGGTCAAAGGGTGCTCTAGTGAGAAATCAAGCGAGGTGATGCTGGTCTCACCCTGGTAGAGCATTTCCCAGTCATACAGACCCCTGCTTAAAGGTTAGTTAAAAACATGTGTCCTACTTAATCGCATTCTTTGCAGCTGAAAAAGAAAGGCCCCAGCTCTCTTGCTGTAAACCACATCTTTTTTTTGCAGCTCTAGGGAACAGTTTATGAAAAGAGTTTAATGAAATCGCCATTTAAAGCCACCTTATTACTATTCATTTGTATGGCTCTGACAGAAGAACAATCTTTGAAGGGAGAAAGCTTGGAGCTGTGAATTGCACTTCAAAAAGGGACAAAAAACCCCAACAAAAACAAACCAGGAGAAGAAATGACAATTAGTATTTTCTTCAGTCTTCAAAACTTGGGCATTTCCTAGAGCTATAAGGCCAAATAAACTGCTTTCTACAGCAGCTCCTCGAGTAACAATTTATCTAATCAGTGTGGCAATCAAAGACGAGATTTTTGTGTTTACTGATTGCACTAATCAAAATCACTTTTTCAAATGCAGCTAATTGACAAGTTTACTGACTGGAAAAGTCAGAAATCAGATCCCCTGCGCTGCAGAAACCAAATATGCCATTCACAGAGTACTGCCACGCTGCACTTGACTCCCCAAGTTATCAGCACAGACAATTATTCATCAGCTGAAAATTGGTACATCAAAGTCAAATCAGAGAACAACAGTAAGGAACGCCCACAGCAGGCTCTTGAAGGAGAGATGGCACTTGGGTTGACCACATTGCCCTTCTAGAGTCTAATTTCACTTAGTCATTATTACAAAAACATCATCCATAAAAAGCAAAAGTTGCTTTGCATCTATCTCACAAAATGGGGATTTTTTAAGCACATCAGCTTTAGTTCTTCAGGATGGTGACTTCCAGATACTTTCTAATCCAATCATACCACAGCATACAGCTGCTCTCAATTACACAGTTGGTGACACAAGAGATAACTTGGACCATTAAGAAAACTGAGGCTAGGCCTTCTCATTACAACTTTATTTCCCAATTGAAGAGATCTGAGAAGAAATTCTTTCCAGTGAGAGTGGTGCAACACCGGAATGGGTTGCCCAGGGAGGTTGTGGCTGCTCCCTCCCTGAAGGTGTCCAAGACCAGGCTGGATGAGGCTTTGAGTGACCTGTTCTAGTGGGAGGTGTCCTTGCCTATGGCAGAAGGGGTGGAACTAGATGATCTTTGAGGTCCCTTCCAACCAAAACCATTCTATGATTCTATCTGCTTTGACAGAGACATTTGTGCTTGAACTGAAGGGAAGAACTACAAAAGGCAAGAAGAGAGCTGTGCTGTCAGATCCAGGAACGTTTTTTAGTACTTCTAGATGCTGGGTGAAATTTGCTCATTTCTGACCTCAAATTTCCATCAGAGCAAACACACTGCTTCATAGATTCATAAAATGGTTTGGGGGTTGGAAAGGGACCTTAAATTTAGATCATCTAAGTTACAAGCCCCCTGCCATGGCAGGGACACCTCTCACTACACCAGGTTGCTCAAGGCTTCATCCAACCTGGCCTTGAAAACCTCCAGGGAAGGAGGAATCCATGACCTCCCTGAGCAACCTGTTCCAGTATCTCACTACCTTTACTGTAAATAATTTCATCCTAATATCTGTTATTAATGTTTCAGCTGTTCATGCAGATGGCTCCTGATCAAACAGATGACCACCACCCAGTGCAGTGAGGTTCACAGAGTTGCTGGCCTGCTCCTATCTTGACAAGTTTGCTCCATGTTCAACCCACACAATCCATATTCCAGGATGTTTTACAGTGTCCAGGTGTGGCGCCACTTGCAAAGCCTCCCTTCAGCACAGATGTCAGAAAGACTGATTTCAGCAGAAATCTTGGGCTGTGACACTTGAGGGAGGCAAGATTCTTCTAACAAGATGTTTCAGCAATAGTTTAACCCTCTTACCTGGAGAAAAGGTGGCACTGGAGAGACCTTATAGTGGCCTCACGGTACCTGAAAGGGGCCTACAAGAAAGCTGGAAAATTACTTTTGACAAGGACTTGTAATAGGATGAGAGGGAATGGATTGAAGCTTGAGGAGGCCAGAGGTAGACCGGAGATCAGGAAGAAATTCTTTCCAGTGAGAATGGTAAGACACTGGAACAGGTTGCCCAGGGAGTTGGTGGATGTCCCCTTCCTGGAGATGCTGGAAGAGCAGGTTGGATGAGGCCTTGAGAAATCTGGCCTAGTGGAAGGTGTCCTTGCCCATAGCAGAGGTGTTGGAACTAGATGATCTTTTGCGGTCCCTTCCAAACCAAACCATTCTATGAATCTATGAACCAGGATCTCTGCCTGGTAAGAGAGGGGTTAAGACACATGTGGCCAGTTGGCACTGAGTCAGCTGCTGCTGTTGTTGGTTGTCAAGCCTTCACATTGCAGTCATTTTAACTCAGAAGTTAATTAGAGTCTAAAACTAATCTCTCGGGACAGATTGGTATGTTAGTATTAGAGGAACTAAAAAATATTAACTGACAAAGAAGACATTTGCAGCCTGTTGCACTGTGGTGTGCCACAAAAATGGAGAGTGCCAGAAGCCATCTTCTCCACTGTGGGATGAAGAGCCTCAGAGTAACAGCAGGCACACAGTCCCTGCACTGCCTTTTGCAAGATAACTGCTGCTGGGCCCCTCAATTCAAGAAAGATGTTGAGGTGCTGGAACATGTCCAGAGAAGGGCAACAAAGCTGGTGAGGGGCCTGGAGCACAAATCCTATGAGGAGAGATTGAGGGAGCTCGGCCTGTTTAGCCTGGAGAAGAGGAGGCTCAGGGGTGATCTTATTACTGTCTACAACTACCTGAAGGGGCATTGTAGCCAGGTGGGGGGTGGCCTCTTCTCCCAGGCAACCAGCAATAGAACAAGGGGACACAGTCTCAAGTTGTGCCAGGGTAGGTCTAGGCTGGATGTTAGGAAGAAGTTCTTCACAGAGAGAGTGATTGGCATTGGAATGGGCTGCCCAGGGAGGTGGTGGAGGCACCGTCCCTGGGGGTCTTCAAGAAAAGCCTGGATGTGGCACTTAGTGCCATGGTCTGGTTGATTGGATAGGGCTGGGTGATAGGTTGGACTGGATGATCTTAGAGGTCTCTTCCAACCTGGTTGATTCTATGATTCTATGGTGGCTGAAGGGACCAGCAGGCTAACCTGTCACCTCTTTTTGCTGCAGGAACAGGAGCAGCACACCATCTTCCCATTAGCCTCTGTCTAACGGGAAAAGCAGCATAAGGAGGGTGCCAAAGGGGAAAAAAAAAAAGAAGACAAAAAACCCCAACAAAACACCCAAAACCTTGTGTTGAGATTTGCCAGGCACACCTGCAGAACAGCAACTGGAGATGCCTAAAGCAATTTGAGGGTAAGGAAGGGACATGTGGAAGAAAGCCACCAGACAGCTCTTCTGAGGCCAACAGATGGACTGGGATTTCATATTGATCAGTGGATTCAAGCCTCCTCAATTTGAAAGAACGATGGCACTGGGGCATATTTGCATGTGGAGTGCCTCCTATACAACACAAGGTGCTCAGATGCCATGAGGATGAGAGCTTTCTAAGTACCTAATTGGCAAGATCAGCTCTATGCATGTCAGGCAGAGAAAACTGCTTTGAAACAAGCATTTCCCACAAAGTGCCAAGACCAAACCTTCAAAGAATTTGAATAGTGGGCTCACAAATACTTTTTCTAGCCCCAAAACCACACAGGCTTTCTCTTTCTGGAGATTAATGAAAAATTTGGTATTTCTCTGGTGGCTCTGCTTTCCCATTCCCCACACTTTTCTCTCTAGATCATGTTTTTTGTTCAAAAATCCCCCTTGTTTTCCTCTAATCATAGCCTCCAGGCTCTCATATTTGATCCATCTCTCCACTTCAATCTGATTCCTCTACAATAAAGCTTCGGCACCCACCACTCAACCACACTTCATTTACTTTGGGGCTGGCCAGTAAGTCTAATTGAGAGTGGCCATCACAAGTATTTATTCTCAGTAAAACTGCAGGTAGGAAAAGGCTGACAGCTTCACTATGAAGTAACCTGGTCTTCCATCTGTGATAAAATGTTGGAACTCAAGCTTTATCTGTCAGCTGTTGAAGCTTCAAACACTTACATAATTCAGCACTGCAAGAATTCAGCTGAACAGCAAGAGCTTCTTACTTCCAGCACCATTTCAGGCAGTTTAGCCAAATTTCTTGTCTCTATCCCATCATTATAGAAATGCAGCTCCAAATCACAGCCAAGAGACAAGAGCATCTAGCATCTTTCTTTTTTTTTTTGAAGCCCTTTGCACAAGCAATTCCACTAAGCCACACAGGATTCATCTTGTCACTTCCAGTGACCCACTTGTTTGCCAAGCCAATAGCAGTGGCATCCTTGACTTCCTGGCCATCTCCAACCACCTCTGTCTGGAGTTGCAACACTACACAGGCAGGGGAATCTGACATAGGATTGTGAATTAGCAATTTCAGTTCTATCTGTGTTTCCAATCGTAGCTCTTCTGTCACAGCATCACCACGTGTTTCAGCCTCTCCTTGGAAGAGAGGTGCTCCAGTCTCCTAACCCTCCTCACCTTTGTAGGCCTTGTTGGACTCCCTCCTGTCAGTCCTACAATCTCTGCTGACCTGCCACCATGCCTCATGCATTATTTTCTATGGTCAGCATCCTTCTCTTGTTCTCTTCAACCACAAAGCACCACATCTGTAATGAGTCTGCTGATGCTGGTGACACTGAGATTCAGTCACACACTGAATACGTTCTGGGTAACAGATAGTATGAACCCTTACACAAACAGCATTTGAATCCTGGGTGCAGTATCCAAAATATCCCACTTAGAGGCACGTAAATATAGATACACAGGTTGCACTGGACTGAAAGGGACTCTTAAAGGTCATCTTGTCCATGCAGTCAGCAAGGACATCTCCAACTAGACCAGGCTCCTCAGGGACATATCAAGGCTGATCCTGAATGTTTCTGCAGACAGGGACTCAACCACATCCTTGGGCAACCTGGTCAAGTATTTCACCACTCTCACTGTCAAGAGCTTCCTCCTGATGTCCAACCTAAATCTCCTCTGCTCCAGTTTCAAACCATTGTCCCTTGTCCTACCTCTACAAACCCTTCTAAACAGTCCTTCCCCAGCCTTCCTGTAGGTCTCCTTCAGGTATTGAAAGGCTACTATAAGGTCTTTCTGGAGCCCTCTCTTCTCCAGGCTGAACAGCCCAAATTCTTCCAGCCTGCCTTCATAAGAGAGGTGCTTCAGCCCTCTGATCATCTTTGTGGCCCTCCTCTGGACCCTCTTGTGCTGAGAATGTCCCACAGCTGGACACAGTACTCCAACTGAGGTGCCATCAGAGGCGAGGAGAGAATCACAGAATTAACCAGGTTGGAAAAGACCTCTAGGATCATCAAGTCCAACTTATCACCTAACCCTTTTAATTAACTAAACCACAGCACTAAGTGCCTCATCCAGTCTTCTAAATGCCTCCAGGGATGGTGACTCCACCACCTCCTGGGTGAGTGGCAGAACCACCTCTGTTGATGCCATTGTCCTTCTGGGCTGCAAGTGCCCATTGCTGGCTCATGTCCAGCTGCTCCCAGTACTCCCAAGTCAGTTTCTGCTGGGCAGTTCACAATTCATCATCCCTCAATCTGGATTGATATTGACATCAGTATTGATAAACGTTTAGTATATTTCACCACAGTAATTTCCTCAAGGAAGCCTAAAAGAGAAGGGCAACACAAGGCTAATGAACATGGATGCCTGCATCCATTTTTAGTCTGTGGTAGTGCAACAAAGAGGAAAGTGTGATCCTTTTGAACCCGGGACATGTAGGAAGCAGAACCACTTACTTGAGAGGAGTTTTGGAATCTGCTGCTGCCCACCCATAAGCGGCCTGGCGTATGGGCTCCCGTAGCTTCCAAGGGGCACTGTATTGGCATACATTCCTGGCATCCCTCTGTCCCTTGGCATCGTATGCCTGTTACATAGAAGAAAGGAGAAAGAAAAAGAATAGGGTGTTTGTATCAACTCCACCTCACAGCACAGCTGCTCTCCAGTCATGGAATGTCTCAGCCTTCTCCACTGCAGCACAAGAGCTGGCTTACAGAGACACATCCACATCTGCCAGGCCCTGGCTGGTTTTCCTCTGTGCTACTACATTCATGTTAGGACTCTGATGCTTGTGGCATCAGTTTCTCAGTGCCAGGGAAACTGATGGAGCAGGTTATCTTAGGGGTGATAAGGGTGCACCTGAGGGATGGCAAAGGCCTCAGGTCCAGCCAGCATGGGTTTAGGAAGGGCAGATCCTGCCTTTCTAACCTGATCTCCTTCTATGATCAGGTGACTGCTTGGTGGATGTGGGGAGGCCTGTGGATGTGGTCTATCTGGACTTCAGCAAGGCCTTTGACACTGTCCCCCACAGCAAACTGCTGGCTAAGCTGTCAGCCCATGGCTTGGATGGCAACACTCTGTGCTGGGTTAGGAACTGGCTGGAGGGCCGGACCCAGAGAGTGGTGGTGAATGGTGCCACATCCAGCTGGCAGCTGTCACTAGTGGTGTCCCTCAGGGATCAGTGCTGGGCCCCATCCTCTTTAACATCTTCATAGATGATCTGGATGAGGGCATGGAGTCAGTCATCAGCAAGTGTGCAGATGACACCAAGCTGGGGGCAGATGTGGCTGGGTTGGAGGGCAGAAGGGCTCTGCAGCAGGACCTTGACCGCCTGCACAGATGGGCAGAGTCCAAGGGGATGGCTTCAATAGCTCCAAGTGCAGGGTGCTGCACTTTGGCCACAACAACCCCATGCAGAGATACAGGCTGGGGTTGGAGTGGCTGGAGAGCAGCCAGACAGAGAGGGATCTGGGGGTGCTGATTGATACCCACCTGAACATGAGCCAGCAGTGTGCCCAGGTGGCCAAGAGAGCCAGTGGCATCCTGGCCTGCATCAGGAATGGTGTGGTCAGCAGGAGCAGGGAGGTCATTCTGCCCCTGTACTCTGCACTGGTTAGACCACACCTTGAGTGCTGTGTTCAGTTCTGGGCCCCCCAGTTTAGAAGGGACATTGAGATGCTTGAGCGTGTCCAGAGAAGGGCGACGAGGCTGGGGAGAGGCCTTGAGCACAGCCCTACGAGGAGAGGCTGAGGGAGCTGGGATTGGTTAGCCTGGAGAAGAGGAGGCTCAGGGCAGACCTTATTGTTGTCTACAACTACCTGAGGGGAGGTTGTGGCCAGGAGGAGGTTGCTCTCTTCTCTCAGGTGGCCAGCACCAGAACAAGAGGACACAGCCTCAGGCTGTGCCAGGGGAGATTTAGGCTGGAGGTGAGGAGAAAGTTCTTCCCTGAGAGAGTCATTGGACACTGGAATGGGCTGCCCGGGGAGGTGGTGGAGTCGCCGTCCCTGGGGCTGTTCAAGGCAGGACTGGACGTGGCACTTGGTGCCATGGTCTGGCCTTGAGCTCTGTGGTAAAGGGTTGGACTTGATGATCTGTGAGGTCTCTTCCAACCCTGATGATACTGGGATACTGTGTGATACTGTCACCCTGGGCAGAGATTTAAGGAGACATAGTAACCCAGCTACACTTTCTCATTTTCAGCCTGTGACATATGAGAACAGAAGATGGCTGACAAGTGCAGAAGAATTCACTTTCCAACACAAAAATGGAGGAAAGACTGCTGCTTTTTCTTCTTCCAGCTCCTTCAGAGTCAGAAAATGAAGAAGGTATTTTTGCTTCCTAAAGAGACCCTAGTGTTCAGTTGCTCACAATTTACTTTTCCTTGCTAGCAAGATTACCTCCTTTCAAATACCCTACCTCTTGGCCTTGCTCGAGGTGTGGCTCCTTGCCTTTTCCACTAAGGAAAGGAATTTCCATTTATCTAGAATACATAAGCCCACTTCATTCTCTTACCCTGCACTCAGCAGCATTTTACACTGCAGTGCTGCAGGACATTATGTGGAGACTCAATAAAAACTGAGTGTGACAATGCCCTGAAAAATGCTGAACCAAGTGGATTGTAGGGTGTAACAGCAGGGATTCGAACAAGGGCCTTAAGGCCTTCTTTTAAAAGCAGAAAAGACATTATTGTCATCTTCATAATCATAGAATGGGTTGAATTGGAAGGCATCTCCAGAGGTCATCTGCTCCAAACCTCCCTGCTCTCTTTTTGGGCAGTTGGGTTTTTATGTACACCTCCCAGCAGGCCCCAGGGCCCAATCTAGAGCTGCTTTTTAACTCCAGAGCAGGTCCCATGGCCCACTCTGGAGCCAACTCCAACTCCCAGCATGCTTTGTGCCCCCCACTCTTGAGCTGCTCCCAACTCCCAGCATGCCTTGCTGCTGCTCACCCTAGAGCCAGACCAGCCTTGGGGCCTTCCTTTTCATTATCACTTGTGTGTAATCTCATTGTACCTTCTGCACTTCAGCCAAACAGCCATCAAACGACTTGTAAAAACCCAACAGAAGTCAGTGAAACCAAACTTGGAGGAGGCAAGATATGGCAGCAAAATCACCTAATACAGAGTCTTCATCAATACTGAACTTCAGTACAGAAACATGGAATGGTTTAGATTGGAAGGGACCTCGAAGCTCAGTCAGTTCCAACCCCTTGCTGTAGGCAGGGACACCTCCCACTAGAACAGGTTGCTCAAAGGCTCATCCAAGCTGGCCTTGAACACCTCCAGGGAGGGAGCAGCCACAACCTCACTGGGCAACCTGTGCCAGTGTCTCACCATCCTCACTCTGAAGAACTTCTTCCTAACATGCAATTTAAACCTCCTCTCATCCAGTTTAAACCCACTACTCCTTACCCTGTCATTACAAGACCTTGTAAACAGTCCCTCCCCAGACCTTCTGCAGCTCCCTTCAGATACTGGAAGGCCACTACAAGGTCTCCTGGAAGCCTTCTCTTCTCCAGGCTGTAGAGCCCCAGCTCTCATTGTCCTCATAGCAGAGCTGCTCCATCTCTCTGAGCAACTTGGTGGCCTCCTCTGGACTGGCTCAAACAGTTCCATGTCCTGCTTGTTTTGGGGGCTCCAGAACTGCACACAGTACTGCAGGGGGTGGTCTCACGAGAGCAGAGTAAATGGGGCAGCAAAATCACCCTAATACAGAGTCTTCATCAATACAGAACTTAAATATCACTTGCCAAAGGTTCCATCACAGAATGACAGCACTGAATCTCTGCCAGTCCATCCCCATCACCTTTGGTCTTGATTTATTTTAAAAAAAGGAATAAAGGAGCAGAGTCACCTCTGCAAAGCCAGCAGTGACAGCAGTCTTACCCTAAGGTTCTGAAGGCTGACTGGTCCAAATGGACTGGTTTTCTGTCTCGGTTAAAACCCAGCTGTGGCCTCCACGGCCTGCCGTCATTGTTGGTTTTCTCCCAGTCTCCTGGCTTCAGAACTGGAGTAGGTTTCCTTAACATTAAAAATAGTTCCATAAATATTTATCAGAGCAAATACTTAGGTTACAGAAAGAAAAGAAAACAGAAACTGCTACTTACTTTGCACCAGGTAACACCACAGCCTTGAAAACAAAGTCTTCATCGAACTGTGGATCTTTGAAAGAGATACTAAGAGACAATAATTGAGTATTAGTTTTGCTTGATAATTAAGACTAAAGCTGCTTTATTAACAGTGATGCACACAACAGTAAAATGAACGTTTCAAGAACCCACATGTGGATACACTGGCCATATATTGGACTTGGATGTCTCCATTTTCCAAAGGGTGACCTTGTTCCTCCTATGTATCAACAGCCCGTCAAAAGAAAGTTTAATGTCTAGAAAACCATGTATGATAATTAAAGTACCTTCTGCACACCCTTGAGTACAAATCTTCCAGTCAGAGCACTGATTACACTTGATTAAGTTCACAGGCCACCACAGCACAGACAGGAAGAACCTCAGTTTTAGACAAACTGAAGAATAATAGAGCAAAAAGCGGCTGAAAGCTTAATTCCTGCTAGTACATCACACAGCAGTTTGGGTTTGCTCTAGGAAAATTCATCCACCCTCCTAGTAATTCCAAACTCCTGACTTAAGTATCCAGGTCTCAGGTAGGTCCCACCAGGCACACGTTTGAAGTACACAGCACTAACCCACTTGTTCTCTCACTACCTACCATTTGATACCACAGAATGGCTTAGGTTGGAAGGGTCCTTATAGATCTTCTACTCCAACCCTTCTGCCATGGGCAGGCACACCTTTCAACTATTCTTGGTTGCTCGAGGCCTCATTCAACCTGGCCTTGAACACCTCCAGAAAGGAAGCACACACAGCTTCTCTGGGTGGCCTATTCCAGAGTTTCACCCCCTGCATACTGAAGAATTCCTTCCTAAGATCCAGTCTAATCCTACTCTCTTTCAGCTCAAAACCATTCCCCCTTGTCCTATCACTAAACACTCTTATGACAAGTCCCCCTCCAGCCTTCCTGTAGGTTCCCTTCAAGTATTGGAAAGTAACTACAAGGTCTCCCACAGAGTCTTCAGGCTGACCAGCCCCAGCTCCCTCAGCCTGTCCTCATAGGCCAGGAAAGACAAAAACAAACAGCTAAACAGAACCATCTCGCTCTTCCAGCTGAAATGCATCTGCTGTTCAGCACAGAGAATGAATGAGGCTCAAAGGAAAGAGAATAATGGCTCTTTGGAAATATCCAGTTGAAGTCACAGGAACTGAAGAGCAGAATCATGACTGCTCATACTACCTCGAAAGACAGGAAGAAAAATCCTTGCAGTGGAGAAAGGGATAGAAGCCTAAAAACAATTCAACTCCCCTGTCAGTGGCAGATGAAAAGCCACAAACTACCTTTAACTCATCACTCAAGAGTAACTAAATCCCCATTTCAGAACATCCTTTCTACAACATCCTGACAAGCCACAACCTGGCACTCGTTACTGCCCACAGACAGTTCTAGCTGAACCAAGCCACACCTCCTCGGTGGAGGCAAAAAAATGACGCAGACAGATCAGAGGTGGTTCTCAGCATTTCAAGTGTCTTATGTGGCTCAAGAAGTGAAAGGATCCAGCGCTACGCACACGAGAATGACATAAAACCCACAACACAAACGTATGGTCCAGTGCAAGAGTAATTAACATCTACTGTGACCACAAAAGTTACTCTTGGAGAGTCTGCATTGTTGGTTTTTATTATTCATTATGAAGTTTCTTATCATTCTCCCAAACATTACACTCAAGCCAAATTACTCCTTTACTTCTTAACGACAAGAAACTTTATATTCTCAGGCATGCTGCGGGAATTGCTAGGAATAAAAATTGATAAAAAACCAAGAGACAAAACTCCACAGCTGGAGGGCTTTCACTCAACACCCAGTTCTGTCTGGGAGGCTTGCTTTTATGAACATTTGAATGTACTTAAAAGGCTTGATACAGACTTCAAGCTCTGTAGGTGTGGCTCTTTGTTTGCCAAAGACCCAGATGTTCCAACAGAGTGAAATGACCATTTTGGACAAGCCTGCAGGGTACACTGCTAGGCATTCTCTGTTTAACCACACATACCCAAGCCCTGGGTATGTTACAACATCGTACCTGGGATTCAGCTCTTACAGAAAACCAGAGAAGCCTCAAGTAAAACCTTCAGTTTTACTAAGAGATGGATTCTGCTGCACATTCAATGACACAAAACAGACTGAGGTTCGATTGCTGTATTTTGTGTGGTACTGCATTAAAGCCCAGAGTTTACTGACCTGACTGCAGAATTTTGAGTTAGATCACGCAGCATTGGAACAGGAGACATCACCGTCCTGGTAAAAGAGAAAAACCTCTGTCAAACCATTATATTTCTCACTATTTGCTCTACTTTCTCTGTTGTTACCACTCTTGTTTCTCTGTCAACCAAGCCTGCATGCCAGAAGAGGGATTTAAAAATTAACCTGCCTTTCCCCTAAACCAAACACTCCTGTAAGCACTGGAACTACTGAATCCTTATTTCTGAAAGCTATTCCTTTTGTGGCTGATCTGTGGATTCTCTGGTGTTGAACAGTGGGTTCACACACTTCCCACTGCCCAGCAGCCTCTTTACAAACTTGAGTACCATGCACCTTGTCAACCTCTACGTACTGCCAGGGTGTGCTTGTAGCAAGCCAACAGGTTTTAAGAGGGCAGGGAAAAAACAGACAGACACAAGTGCATACACTGAGGACACAAAACTGCTCTGCTAAGAAGGAAAAGTCTTTGAAGTAAAAAACAAATCTGGTGGGTGTTTTATGCAACACTTAATGAGTCTCCTTTCTACGAGATTTAATAGGCTGACAGGCAGTTACATCTTAATGCTTTCCTGCTTCCCTCCAGAAAACTCTTCCTCTTCCATTCATGCAGACGAACAACATGCTTGAGAAAATGACACTTAGAAACCAAATTTCTTTGCTCAGCTTCTTCAAAATCACAGAACGTCAGGGGCTGAAAGGGACCTCAAAGGATCATCTAGTCCAACCCCCCTGCTAGAGCAGGATTACGGACTCACATTTCACAACGAGGTCAGAAACTGTACAATGTGCTGGCACTGAGTTTGAGCCAAATGTTTTCAAAGACAGACTTCTTTTGAAGTAGCAATCCAAATCCTGCTCACCTTCACAGAATCCCTAGCAAACTACTTCAAGTAAAAAAAGAAACAAACAAACCAACCCCATTTTCTAATGCCCTAAGGAAGAAAACACCCCAAGTTTTCTTTTTCCTGCGGTGCTACTCCAATGACAGCTCTGACTTGCTCATATTGTTCACAAACCACGACAAGAATAGAGAAGTGTATATTAGTGAGTGTGACCTAGGATACATTATCTGTCCAACAAACTCAGACTGTGCATTTAACACAAATGAGTTACTGAACACCTGCTTATGCCTCCAAGCAAAGGTAGACAAATGAATGCATACTGCACAATGTGAAGATCACATTGATAACATCTCAAACTGCAGACATTATCTAGAAAACAATAAATATTAGCATTTTTGTATGTCTGGCTGCTAGCAGTTCTGAAGTCTGTGCCACAGACTATATGGAAAACAGCAGAATGTGTCTCTAGCTGGATTTTTCTTCAATGAAATTAAGATTTTTAAAGAAGCATGAAAAAATGATTGTTGGTTTGTTCTTTTAAACACCAGGCACTACTTCAAGTGCAGACTGCATTAAATTAACATTTACACAACAGCAAAGAGGCTAAGCCAACATAGCTTTAGTGAACAAGGCCACTTCTACTATACAAAAGTTAGAAGATAATGTTACTATAATAGTGAAGTTGTAATACTATAATAATAACAACATAATAACACATTGTTGTAATATAATAATCAAGATATAACATATATTACAGTTATATATTAAAAGTATCTGCCTACTAAAGTTCAAGCACTGTTAAATATGAGTCAGCTTCCATAGATGCAATGCCAAACAAAAATTCATCAGCAATTAAACCCACACACTTTAGGAGTGCTTTAAAGTTTGCTGATGCTGCTTTAAAAGCCTAGTTCTGAAATATACTGCTTTTTTGTGCATATGCTGGTGCTAATAGATACCTCACAGACTGCATTAGATTGGAAGGGACCCTCAAAGGTCATCTTGTCCTACCCCCTTGCAGTCATCAGGGACATCTCCAACTAGATGAGGCTACTTCCTATGTAACCTTATGGAAAAGGTGTTTAGCCTCAGAACCAAACATGTTGCCTTGTCAGTTTTAGGTTTCTTGTTGTAGGCACAAAGACACTTTCATTTAAATGCAGACATAGTAGAAGGAGAGGTCCTTTAGCATCAAGCTCATACTCACTGATCTGGAAGAACAGCATTGTCATTCAGTGTAAGCTTTCCCTGGATTCCATGGCACAGCTCTGGGGGCATATCCACTGGCTGTGGAAAAAATAATTACACATCTGAAGCACTCCCTTGGACTTCCACTTTCAGCATTTACACACAACCCCTTAAGAACAAAGTGCAACCTACCTCTGTATTTTTGGTCTTGTACTGTTCTACAATAAAGTCACAAAGAGGATGGTGTTTACCAACAAAGAGAACATCACCACCAAGGCTGTTTCTTCTGCCTAGAAGAGATGAAGAGAACAGAGTGAGAGCTCAGCAGAGAGAAGGAAGGAAGAAATACAGCACACCAGCACACTGTCTTGTTGGCACCTCCACAAAAGAAAAGCTCCACTGTCACTTAGGAGAATGCTTTCAACATTCTTGGAGAGTGGCTGGAAAGAAAGGGTGTCTGCCTAGAGCAAGCTGTCATTGGTCACAAGGGTAGTTGGCAGACAGTGAAAACAAGTTGTATCTTGTGCTTAACAGGAGGAATGGTGAATTTAGAACTGAGTCATGTTGAAAATACAAACAGGCTGGGTAAAAAAACAAAACAGAACACCAAACCAACACGAAAATAAAACAAAAAAAAAACCCCAAAACCAAAACCCAACAAAATAAAACTCCCCAAAACCCAATACATCTCACAGCAGTCTCCCTACAAGAACCAGCTATGATTTTTTGTACAATGGAGAAAGAAACACATCCTTTTGCTTATCTAAGTCAAACAAGAAGCTTCACATATCCTAACTGGACACAGCCAGCTGCAGGTCAGAACAGCCAATATACCTGTCAAGGTTTACCTTCAACTCTAGCTTGGAAATAGTTTGTTCTTCTGATGGCAATATAGTAATTCATAATTATTTTTATAGTATGTACTGGTAGAAGCTTTTCATACCATTAAGCTGCCATCTAATTTTCAGGTTAAGTCTTCTGCAGGTCTACTTGAGTAAAAGAAAAGTGAAAGAACTACAAAATCAAAGCCAAGGATCATTCTAATCACCAGCACCATCCATGGAGAAAAGGCTACTGCCTGCCACAACTTCAAGAATCAAATGTCTGTTGTACTGTGGTCTTTCAAGGTAAATCAAATTGTAATTCTTACTTTCTTCAGGAGTAAGGTCAGGGTAGACTTCTTCCAGGGCAGCTCTAAGGCGCCGCTCATCAACAAATGGCAATAAGGCAACACCTAATAAAACCAAAGCATGAGTTGTTATTTTTTCCCCTCACACATGTTGGAACAAAAAATAAAGACACTACCACAGAAAGTTCTAACAGACTCGAGAAACAACTGTGGCACCAGGCAGAGAAAACCTTAAGTTTTCAGGGTTGTATCACAGAATAGCTCAGTGCTGGTGCAGGATGAAAAGGAAACTTGTCTCCAAGCACCCCTCCATCCTCATACTCCTCTCCAGTCCTGGGTAGGCACAGGCCTGCAGCAACCTGCACATCTGCCTCATTCATGAGCAGGATTCACAGACTGCATTGGGCTGGAAAGGACCCTCAAAGGTCGTCTTATCCAACATCACTGCAGGCAGCAGGGACACCTCCAACTACATCAGGATGCCCAGGGATACTTCAAGGCTGATCTTGAAGGTCTCCAGGAGTAGGGCCTCAACCATGTCCTTGGGAAACCTCTTTCAGTACTTCACCACTCTCATTGTAAAGAACCTTCCCCTGATGTCCAACTTAAATCTCCCATACTCCATTTTCAAACCTCTCATCCTACCACTACAGACCCTTCTAAAGAGTTCTTCCCCCTCCTTCCTCTACCTGTAGCTATACGTCAGATATTGAAATGTAGCTCTAAGGTCTCTCTGGAGCCTTCTCTTCTCCAGGCTGAACAGTCCTCACAGCAGAGCTGGTCCAGCCCTCTGAGCATCTTTGTAGTCCTCCTCTGTGGACTACAGGTCCATGTGTCTCATGTTGGGAATCCCACAGCTGGACACAGTGCCCCAGATGAGGTCTCACCAAAACAGAGGGGCAGAATCACCTCTCTAATACCCTGTGTTCTATTTTGTGCCCAGCTAATTACAGCTACAACTGAGATGTGGCACTATTGGCTAAACAGTGTAATCAGCCTCAAAATTTGACAGGCCTTTACAATTATCCTTCTCTAAAGAAAGAAGCAGCTGTATGAAACACTGCAGCTGGTTTTTCACTCTTTGTATGCATCCAAGTATTTCTGTATTTCCCAAAGCATTTTTCACAAGGTACTAATGAGCCACTGATTGAACAGAGAAAGATCCATTAATTAAATGCAAAGGGGACAAAAGGTAATTACACAGTAAAGGCTGATAAAAATAGAAACAAATTATTAATCTAGTTCAGGACAACTTAAAAAAAAATCTAGAATGACTGCTGAAATTGCTAATAATCACTGCCAATCCTAAAGCAGTTACTGGACCATAATTTGTTCTTCCTCCTAATTTCTTTTCCAAAATACACCTGCTGCAAGATACTTCTCCCCCACATCAAGCACCACAAGTTGCCTGTGTGACTTTGTGTCATTATCTCACTATGATAATCTCCCATTTTCTTCCTGTTTTCACATAGGTTGACTAAGGTCAGGCTACTACAGCTCAAAAAAACCCAAAAGAAAGTTGAAACTTCACCTTGCCAAGCATATTTCTTCCCATTTAAATCAATAGCAAAGTCTTCAGGGTAGAAGTCAATTATGCTTGATTCCTGCAGTTTAGAAAATAAAAAGTAAATCATTAAGAGTCAATTATGAAATTGATTCAGAATATCATCTCGTGCTGTACAGCACAGAGGGTGAGCAAATACAGCTAAAGAGGATGCAAAGGGCCTTAACATGGTTTCTGAAAAGCCATTTAAATGCAAAGTGTGGTAGGGCACTTCCACTACTCATGGTATCAAAACAAGAAATTAAGCAGGACAGAATTGTAGAATCAATCATAGAATGGCTCATACTGGAAGGGAACTTAGATATCATCTACTCCAACCTCCCCACCACAGGCAGGGACACCTCTCATCTGCTCAAGGCCTCATCCATCCTAGCCTTGAACACTCCCAGGGAGGAGGCATCCACAACCTCTCCGGGCAACCTGTTCCAGTGTCTCACCACCGTCATACTGAAGAGCTTCCTCCTAAGATCCAGTCTAAACCTACTCTCTCCAAACCATTCCCCCCTGTCCTGTTGCTAGACACCTTCATGAAAAGTCCCTCTCCAATATTCCTGTAGGATCCCTTCAGGTATTGGAAAGTAGCTATAATATCCCCTGAGAGTCTTCTCCATGCAGAACATCCCCAGCTCCCTCAGTCTATCCTCATATCATAGATGCTCCAGCCCTTGGATCATCTTTGTGGCCCTCCTCTGGACTCACTTCAGCAGTTCTTTGTTGTGTATAATTACAGATAACTGGGTTAAGGTATCTGCTCCCCAGTTAAGTTTTGCAAGGTTTCTGAAGAGCAGTAAACAATCTTCCTCAAGTGTAAGAGAGTCACAAAGTAACGTTTCTCACTGAAACAGCTGAAATCAGAGAATCACTTTCAAGGATCTTTGAATCTCAAAGAATCTCTGCAACCTACCCAAACCATCTCCTCCTGGTCCCCATCACTTTTCTGCCTGAAGTAAGCAGTAGTAAGTCATGCTCACACAACTGCAAGACATCACAACCTTACAGAGAGGAAAACAAGGATTCTTACTGGATCTGTCATGAGTTTCCTCCACGTTGGTGGCAGAAAATTTCCACTTGCGGCTGGAAATACTCCCATAAGTTGTTCAAGAGGCTTAAACTGTTGAAATGAAACAAGGAGATGTAGGACACTTCTAAGAAGCTGTTAAATCATCAACAGAGGAAAGATGCCCTACCGGTTTGGAGCCCTTCTCAAAATCTGAAGGCATGTCTGCAATACCCTCAAAGTCAGAGGCAAACGGAGCATAGTGAAAAGGGTAATACCAGTTCCAGGAAGCACAGCCCTAGGAGAGAAATGAGAGCAGACAAATCAGAAAAGGACAAGAAAACAGTAAGTCTTACAGCCCAGTCACTGAAGATGAGACCACTCAGGCCAGCAGGACAAAAGAATTAAAAAAAAGGATTCCCACTACAGAAGAGTGCATGTCTTTAAAGCTGCTCTGGCCTTCAGTGGGGGATTTGGCTTTTCATGGCCAAATTGGAGTGAGTTCACAGGCCACTGGCATCATCACGGGAACCTGAAGATCATCCAGTTCCAATCTCCCTGCCCTGGGCAAGGATACCTCCCACTAGCCCAGGTTGCTCAAGGCTTCATGCAGCCTGGTCTTCAACACCTCCAGAAAGGGGGCATACACAACCTCCCTGGGCAACCTGTTCCAGTGTCTCATCACTCTCAGTGTAAAGAATTTCTTCCTAATCTCCAGGCTAAATCTGCTCTCCTCAAGCTTCAATCCCTTCCTTCCCATCCTATCACAACCACCCTTGACAAGAGTCCTTTCCCAGTTTTCTTGTAACCCTGCTTCAAGTACTTGAAGGCTACTATAAGGCCTAAGGTCTCCCCTGACTCTTCTCCAGGCTGAACAACCCCAACTCTCACAGTCTGTCCCCATAGGGAAGGTGCTTCAGTCCCTCTGATCATTTTTGTGGCCTCCTCTGCACTCACTCCAGCAGTTCTGTCCTTCTTATGTTGAGGGCACCAGAACTGGATGCAGTAATCCAGGTGGGTCACAGGAGAGCAGAGCATTCCCTCATTCTGCTGGTCAGAACCACACCAAATGGAGAGCCATTACAGAGGGTTTCAGGAAGAGAAGCATTTTTCTATGGGCAGGCAATCTGCACTAGTGCTTTGCAGTGCACCACTAACTTGGGATGACTCTCTGAAAGAACTGGAGCTCTTCAGCCTGGACATTATAACTACATTTCAATATCTGAAGGGCACCTACAGGAAGGACAGAGAACTGTTTAGAAGGGCCTGTAGTGATAGGATGAGGGATAATGGTTTGAAACTGGAGCAGGGTAGGTTCAGGCTGGACAGGAGGAGGAAGTTCTTTACAATATGAGTCGTGAAATACTAGAAGAGGTGGTCCAGGGTTGTAGTTGTGGCCCCATCCCTGGAGACCTTCAAGATTAGACTTCATGTGGCCCTGAGCATCCTGACGTAGTTGGAAGCATCCCTGCTTACTGCAGCTATGTTGGACAAGATGACCTTCAAGGATCCCTTCCAATCCAATGTAACCTGTGGTAGTGTGATACGGGGTATCAGAGAACCATGATATGACACACTCCAGAAGGTGTGAAAGTGTGAATGGTATTTGGTGCAGGTTAAAAAGTATTCTGGTTTTAGTTGTCACTTCTCCATTCAATATCAGCACAAATCCAAGCTTTGAGTAGCATTTTGTTTCCCCCTCTCTTATTCTTCTTTGTTGAATGTTGGGAAATCTAAAGTGCCTTCACTTGAAAGAGGCAAAATAACCCTCCAAAAGGAGAAAATAAAGCAAACTCAAAACACATCAGAACACAATGCACTTTGTAAAGGAAGGTCTAAGTCAAGTTTTCCCCTCCTCAGCTATTTTTCTTAGCAGCACCACTCGAAACAAAGCCCTCCTATTTTGACTTCCAATGTTGAACAAGTAAATGTCAATGAGGCTCCTCCAGTGATATTTTTGGTATAAAATTACAGAGACTATAATTATTAGATGCAATTCTTCAGATGGTTTCAGTATGTTTCAAAAGCCAGGTGGATTAATCTTTTTTATTTTTCTTTCTGTTTTGGTTTTTTTTTCCCCCACTCCAAGCAGATGTCTCCACCACTGAACATGCTTTGCAGTGTTAGCTTTTTGTAAGAACAGAAAAGCACATAATGCATTCTGTCAGAAGTTTTGTGCATAAGGTGTCAATGGGTAGCCAAAAGCCCCTCAAGCAAACCTATTTTAAAACCACCCAGCCCAATAGCTTCCCAATCTAACTTCCATATGGGCAGGACTCCATTTGATTGCTGCTCCACACTGATACAGACTGCTCACATCCTGCAGGTTGCAGCATCTTGCTTACACAGCTCTGCCATACCAGGGTGAACAGTAGAGTGTGCAAGTATTTAATTTTGGTTTAAGTCTGCAATTTGCAGAAGGCCTAGAGAGAGGCTTACTGACGCCTTCTTGAGCAATCTGAATGTGAGGCAAAACAGCAACACCAAAACCTAAACATCACAGGATCACAGGATGTTAGGGGCTGGAAGGGACCTTGAAAGATCACCCAATCCAACCATCCTGCCAGAACAGAGTAGGTCACACAGGAACATATCCAGGCATGTTTTGATTAGGTCCAGAAAAGGAGACTCTACAACCACTCTGGGCAGCCTGCTCCAGAGCTCTGTCACTCTTACAATGAAAAAGTTCTTCCTTAGGTTCATGTGGAACTTCCTCTGCTCCAGCTTGCCCCCAGTGCCTCTTGTCCTGTATCCCCGAGCAGACCTAGCTCCATCCTCCTGACACCACCCTGCACATCTTTATCAACACGGATGAGGGCAGCCCTCAGGCTCCTCTTCCCCAGGTTAAAGAGCCCCAGCTCCCTCAGCCTGTTCTCAGAAGGCAGATATTCCACTTCCTTCATCCTCTGTGGCTCTGTGCTGGACTTTTTGAAGCACTTCCCTCAGGTGCTCCCTGAACTGAGTAGCCCAGAAATGGGCACAAGATTCCAGATGAGGCCTTACCAGGGCAGAGTAGTGTGGGAGAGGAGAACCTCTCTTGACCTACTAACCATACCCCTTCTAATATACCCCAGGATACCATTGGCCTTCTTGACCACCAGTGCACATTGCTGGGTCATGATCATCCTTCTGTCCACCCGGATCCCTAGGTCTCTTTCCCCTACACTGCTCTCCAGCCTATACTGGTCCATGCGGTTGTTCCTTCTCAGATGCAAAACTCTACACCTGTCCTTGTACTTCATTGAATTTCTGCCCACCCAACTCTCCAGCCTGTCCAAGTCTCACTGAACGGCAGCACAGCCTGAGGGGGTGTCAGTCACTGCTCCCCATTTGGTGTCATAAGCAAACCTGCTGACAGTGCACTCTATGCCTCCATCCAGGTCACTGAGAAATATATTGAGTAATACTGATCCCAGCACCAGCCCTTGAAGGACTCAGTGGGTACAGGCTTCCAACTAGACTCTGTACTGAACATCTAAATATCTGTGTACTTCCACCAAGTTTCTTTCTTGGAACACTTCTAAACCAGAAAATATGTTCTGCACAGCAACTTTTCCATGAGGTCTTCGTGGCACTCCTCCTCAATTTTCTTGAGAGTCCTAGGATTCTGCCTTAAGCTGTTGTTAACCTCACTGATCTATTTTCTTTGCAACTGAAATCATCTACCACTTCTGTATGCCTCAGTCACTTCAGCCAGAACATCTACAAACTCCAAAGGACAAGGACTCACCTACATAAACCTCAATAACTGAAGTGGGTTTTTTACCAGCCAAACTGGTGAGCGCTGCAGAGGGACTTGCCCATATGGAGTTAGGTTTGCTCTATGCCTCTCTTGGAGCTCCTATACATTTAAAGCCACAGAATTGGCATCTGCAAACCGAGCTCCAGCTGGAACAGTGTGAAAAGCACACAGCGATGTCTGCACAAGGCCAGTCACCAATCACACAGCAATGAACACATAACCCACATACACTTATTTGGATAAAAAACAAATATAACTTCACAATATTCACACTCACAGAATGGTTTGGGTCAGAAGGGATCTTAAAGATCATCTAGTTCCAACTCCCCTGTCATGGACAGGGACACCTTCCACTAGACCAGGTTGCTCAGCGCCTCACCCAGCCTGGCCTTTAACACTTCCAGGGATGAGGCATCCACAGCCTCCCTGGGCAACCTGTTCCAGTGTCTCATCACCCTTACTAAACAAAATTTCTTTCTAATATCCAGTCTCAATCTGCCCTCCTCAAGCTTTGATCCATTCCCCTCTTATCCTATCACTGCAAGCCCTTGTCAAAAGTTCCTTCCCAGCTTTCTTGTAGGCTCCCTTCAAGTACTTCAAATGAGTATAAACAGTTTGGTCATTTCATCAACATGATCTCAGTTTTGCCTTAACTCTCTCTCTTTAAGCTGAAGTCTTACTTAAAACACAGAATTTTGCAGCCACATTGACAGTTTTCCAGCTAAATCCATTTAGACACCTTGGAGGCAGATGGGTACACAGAGCTCTAGGAACAAACCTTGCCATGGTTAACAGGGACATGGTTTGCTTACAACACACCTTAACTCCACGTAATTCTTTACATAAAGTGGCAAAACACCCAAACAGGTTGTCTAGAGATGTGGTTGAGGCCCTATCCCTGGAGATCTTTCATGATCGAAGTTCATGTTGCCCTAGGAAGCCTGATGCAGTTGGAGGTGTTGGATAAGATGACCTTTCAGGGTCCCTTCCAACCTGAAGCAACTTGTGAATCACTGGAATTTTCACTTATGAAGGTGCCCAGGTTACACAGGCCCTTTGCTAAGGGAGCTACTCAGGGATGCAGAGACCTCAGATCCCCTGCAGATCAACTGCAACAGACTTGAAAACCTTTAACCCAATTTTCATCCACTATTAACAGGGAAGTTGGATCCCAAATTCAACTAATTAATGGGGAAGGGGGGACAGCACACAGACATACCCCCTTTTTATTCTACAGTGTTCAAGTGACAAAGCCTGCTGAGAGAGATCGACTTCAGCAACCTGAGCACATTCTGCTCCCAGGTCACACACAAGATTTATCTTACTTTGTCTTCAGAGCACGGAGATAGTTATTAACCATCAGTGCAACAAACCCCAATGCCTAAATAATCTCTTGCCAATCTGACATCTCAATTATCAAAAGATTTAAATCAGACACATATTACTTCAATCACAATACACTTCATAGAACATCATTACAATCTATGGAGGAGAATGACAACTCTGTTCCTTTCGAATTCTTACTAGCATCTTGCAGGCTTTGTCCTTTGTTCACTCATTTAGTCATCTGCAATTTCACTCTGCATGGCTACCTACTGCAAAGGAAAAGTAGGCATCAGCCCTGAATAAGCTAACAAATGCTGTGACTGTACGTGAGAAACAAAAACTGCATTCAAACCTTGAGTGTCACACAGAATGGACACATGCTGAGTGGATACCTTCATGGAATCACAGAGGGACAGGTTGGAAGGGATCCCAAGGATCATCTGCTCCAACCTTTCTAGCTGATAATGTAGTTGAAATGAACTAGCCCAGCACCCCAACAACAGCAATGTGGTGGAATCCACTGCTTCCCTTAGGAAATTATTCCAGACTAGCTGTTCTCATGGGGAAACATTTTATTCTAGAGTCCAATGGGAATGTGCCCAGGAGTAACTTGTATCCACCACTCCTTGTCTTTTCCTTGCGACTCCTTATTAAAAGAGAGTCTCCATCCTCCTGGCAGTCACCCTTTATGTACTGGTCCATGCTAATAAGGTCTGCCCTAATCCTTCTCTTCTCAAGACTGAACAAAACCATCTCTCTCAGTCTTTCCTCACACAGCAGGGCTTCCAGTCCTCTCATCCTTCTCATGGCTCTTCTCTGGACACTTTCCAGCCTGTCCACATCTTTTGTACAAAAGGGACCAAAACTGCAGACAGTGCTTCAGGTGTGGCTTGCAAGTGCTGAGAAGAATGGGACAATGACTTCTTCATCTCTGCTGGTAATGTTCTTGTTGATGCAGTCCAGCATCCTGCTAGCTTTCTTTGCTGCTGCAGCAACACGCTGTTCACTCATGCTGAACCTGTTACCCACCAAGACACCCAGGTCCCTTTCCACAGGGCTGCTCTCCAGTCAGGTGGATCCCGGTTTGAGCTGCACTCCTGGGTTATGTATTCCAAGGTGCAAGACCCTACATGTGTTCCCACTGAACTTCATAAGATTCTTGCTAGCCCATTCATTTGGCCTGTCCAGGTCTTCCTGGAGGATGGCTCTCCTTTTTGGAGTGTTAACCTCCCCACTCATTTTGGTGTCACCAGCAAACTTCATTGAAGTGCCCTTCATGCACCAGATGACATAGGAAGATACTGAACAGTGCTGGGCCGAGCATCAATCCCTGGGGGACCCCACTTGTGACTGGTTGCCAGGTTAAGAGAGAACTATTTATTGCCAACCTCTCGGTAAGGCCTTTCAGCCAGTTCTCCACCCACCACACAAATGACCTCTCTAGGCCATAACATGTCAGTTTCTCTAGGAGGAGCTTGCAAGGCACCCTGTAAAAAGCCTTGCAAAAGGCTTAAAAGCAACCTCACTGCTTTTGAAATAAGACCCAAGCAAGGGACGATTACTGTCAGCTTAAATAAAACAGGGTGCAGACACAAAAGAGAACCGCAATCTCAGAGGAGAAATTTTGAAGTACCTGATAATAATATCTGAGAACCCAGCAAAGCCCTTCCACATAGGACTGCACAACTTTGCGACGGAATTTCTCATCAGATGCATCAACATCAAATTTGTTTTTGTAGTAGCGCTGTTTCCAACCTGCTTCCCATAACCTGCAGGAAAAAAAAGCCCACACCACCACAAATAGATGTCAATACATGTTAATATATGCACCCTGACACATCTGCATTCAAATCTAAGCCAAAGTCACTTGCCACTTCAATTCCCATTTTGATACAATTTAAATGAAAGCATAAAAACTGGCAGTCAAGTGCAGGAGAATAACATTTGATGATTGGCATCACAGCAAATACAGATGAAAGTGTGAAGCTACCAGCCTCAGAAACATCTTCAAAGGCTTTGTTAGGAGCAGAGTAAATTTTCCAATCCATGTCTGCTGTTGTCAGGGTTTTTCAGAACAGTGTTGTTCCTAGTTGGGCAATCTCTTCTTTCTCATCAGGAATTTACTACCAAATTTGCCATTTGAACTTTGCTCTTTAACTCTTCCAACCACTAACAAGTAAACATATCCTTCCCCTTCCTTATTCTGTTTTACCTACCGCAGGTCAAAATCTTTTTCTCACTGGAATATCTTCTCACATCAAGTTCATTAGTTCATTCCTTTATTCTTAACACCCCTCTCAAGCAGAAAAGTGGTCTAGTTTCCCTGCTACTCGGAGGAAGAAGGAAGCAAACAAATAATCAGCAGCAGTTAGATTCTCTTGTGCTGCTGTTCAGACAAGCTATGATTACTAGCAGAACTGAGACTCAGGAACCATGTGCTTGCTGACTTGCGTCAGACAAGCTCCCTTTTACACAGATGTCCAATGCCAGAGATGAATACTGGAGTCAAGAAAGCCATCTCAGACACCATTTATCCTCACTGTACACAGCTTCCCCTTATGTCTGTCTACAGATGGGGCAGGGGTAACAACTGCTTGCTCATCTTTGACTGACAAGCACCTGAATACTTTGGCTCAACTGGAGGAGGTCAGGGAGAAAGTGAATAATGTGCTTTGTTGTGCCACATTTCATGAACAAAGATTCTGTGAAGAATATAAGTTAAGCACAGACTGTAGGCTCCTTGACAAAATGACAAGGCATGAGGCATCTTTAAAGTCCCTTCCAACTCAAACCATTCTACGATTCCATGAGTACAGCTGTGGTGGCCACAGGCAGCAACAGGAATTGCAGCCTACAAACTCTAGAGCTCTCCTTCCTTGGATGTTTTATTTGCTCACCACATTTGCTCTGTTCCCTGTTGTTCCATGTCCATTTTGAGGAGACAGCTGACCCACAAGCAAGAAATTATTAATAAGCACATCAAACTTCAAGTTGTTACTCTTATCAGACATGATGAAATTTTAAGAGAAATTCTAGTTCAGTTCAGAGACTGCCATCTGAAATGGTAGCTTAAGTAATGGAATTATTAAGCTCTACTTAACATTAAGTTCAGTCATGATAAGCTTCAGAACTGGCTTCCTCAAAAGAACTATTTGGGTTGGGTTTAGGTTATTTGGTTGGCTTTGATGTGGGTTTTGTTTACTTTTAGTTTAAACCTATTAGTCACCATAGTGTACACATTTTAACCAAAGTTCACAGGCATTTTGGTACTCAAGTGAACTAAAGCAAGCTACAAATTTGATTTAGAAGCTGCTTAAATCAGATCACCTCTTTATAGTGATTTTTTTTAATTAGAACTTTAATGTTAACAATTGAAAGCTTGGCATTGATGAGCACAGCACATAAGCTCCTGTTCCACAAAGTCTGTGACCACTTTAAATTCCATGCAGAATCTGAAGCACCAGTCACCTGTGAGGTCACCTTAAACTGACACTTGTCAGAATCTGCTTTTAGCTAGTTGTCCAGTACAGAGCTACTTTCTAAACCTGACCTGAGCTCGTTTGAAGATTATTCCAAGTGATCAGGAGGTTGAGAAACTGAGAGATGTTTTTAAGATTTGAGAAAGCCAGGACAAAACAAAGACAGAGCTACTTGTGTTGAAGTCTTGAAGGAGTCAAGAACATCTGCAGCCTATGAGCATCTGACCCTGGGAGCTCCCTGGCAGCTAGACACTTGCATACATTTCAGGAACCCTTTCTGTAAGAGAACAAAACTCAATCTGCTAGCTGACTAAAACTGTTTGTTCTAAAGTTTTTCCAAATACAGAGCATAGCTTTGCACACAGCTTTGCTGGCTGCAGGGCAATTATGCATTTGGGTTTACTTACAATGAGAATAAAATAATTTTCCACACAGAAAAGGATCTGAGTAAAAATTCTGAGCTACAAAAGAGCTTAAATAACTGTGGACAAACGTAGCACTTCCTTTTGCTGGACAATACCAACCCTGTCAAAACTATTGGTACTGTGGTACACTCACATCAGTTGCTACAGCATGAAAATTTATCTTGATTTTAGATAAAATTTTTGCCTGCTTGATTAAAGCAAACCAAACCAACAACATCACAACACCACCAATGGAAAAATCAATCCCTTCAGATCTGTGCATAATGGGAAGAAGGTAAGAAATGAGAACTCAAATAGGCGATCTTGGAAGATGCGACAGGCTAGGTGACAGTGCTGGACACTACTGATCAGTACTTCACAATTTACAGATGTAGAGATTGCATCAGGTCAGAAAGGACCCTCAAAGGTCATCTTATCCAACTCCCCTGGAGGTAGCAAGGACACCAACTAAACCTGGCTGCTCAGGAATACTTCAAGGCTGATCTTGAAGGTCTCCAGGGATGAGGCCTCAGCTACCTCCCTGCTCCAGTATTTCACCACTCTCTTTGTCAAGAACTTCCTCCTGATGTCCAACCTAAATCTTCTGCTCCAGTTGCAAACCACTGCATCTCATCCTATCACTCCAAGCCCTTCTAAACAGCCCTTCCAGAGCCTCCTTGTAGGTCCCCTTCAGCTAATGAAATGTAGCTCTAAGGTCTCCCTGAAGCCTTCTCTTCTCTGGGCTGAACAGCCCCAACTCTTTCAGTCTGTCTTCACAGGAGAGCTGCTCCAGCCCTCTGATCACCTTTGTGGCCCTTCTCTAGACCCACTTCAGCAGGTCCATGTCCCTTCTGTGTTGAGCATCTCACAGCTGGACACAGTACCCCAGGTGAGGACTCACCAGAGCAGAGTGTAAGAATCACCTCTCAATCTGCTGGCCTCACTTCTTTCAATGCAGCCCAGGAAGGAATTTGCCTTCTGGGCAGCAAGTGCACACTGCTGGCTCACATCCACCTTTTCACCCCCAGTACTCCCAAGTTATTTTCTGAAGGGCTGCTCTCAATTTCATCATCCCCCAGTCTGTATTGATAATGAGGGTTGCCCTGAAATAGGAGCAGGACCTTGTACTTGGCCTTACTCAATCTCATGTGATTCTCCTTGGCTAACCCTTGTTTTCTCAGGCCCGCTTACATACTCTAACTCTACAGAAACAAAATCCTACTGCTTGCATTTATCAGGGCAGAACCTTGAATAAAAAATACTAAGGGCCCTCACCCTTGACTTATGGAGCAATAGCTTGATTTACACCTTTGCTAAATGCAGGTTCACTGATAATTGACTGGCAGTTAATTCCCACAAAATGCCTATCCCTTAATCATCCAGGCTTCAGCCATCTTAAGCCATTTAAAGAACTTATCACAGACAAAACCAGGGCCTGCTAAAAAGAAACCCAAAAACCAAATTACTGGGGAAAGCATATTGTGATAGTGAAGATAAATCACGTGCACATGTGAAGGTAACTGAATTTTATGGGTTAAACAGCTCAAAAATTCGACTGCAAACCAATAGCATTCAGCTCACATAATCAAAAGCTGAACAGTGGCTGTCTAGCCAATCTAGTGCTTGGTCTCAAAGGGAGTAGTGGCTTGGAGGATGAAAACCTCCACGCATACTAATCTAGATACTTAGATTTAACAGCTATAGCTTACACATCTCACTGGAATTTGCTGAATATTCTAACTCTCCATATTAATTACCGGTGGATAAAAAGATCATAGAAAAGCATCTGAAGGCGCTTCTGCTCTAAGCTAAATGACATTAATTAGACTGCATCTATTTCAGCAATTTGCTAACCAAGTGCTACAAAAAATAGCTTCACCTGATATTATCCTCTGGCTCAGGTTCACTGTCACTGTCTTCAGCTTTCCGCTTAATTCCTCCTGCCGGGGATGGGCTGCCGTCGGAAGTGAAGCTGGTGTTTGGAGATGGAGTTGTCTAGGGTCAGAATTATTACAGATTAAATAGGGAGGGGAAAGGATTTGTTAGACATCTTGAATTCAAGTTAGAATTAACAGCTTTGTGATAATCACATGCATTATTCCTAGCTCCCCCAAAAACCTCAAGGCACAAGCTATGCAATCCTTGATCTATTAAGTCAAGTAGCAGAAGAAAAGAAGGTATTTTTGCATCAAAAGGCAGGAAAAAAGTTTGTGGTGCTTGAGAAGAAAAAAGGTGCAAAACACAATATGGCATAAACTGATAAAACATGTGTTTTTATTAGAGATTTCCAATTGCTATGTTCCCATGTTGGAATGAAACTGTTTCTCTAGTCCTGCAGCTTATGTAACAGCTTAACTTCATAGCAACAGTGGAAAACACATAGAGAATCATAAAATGGGTTGACTTGGAAGGGACCTCCAAATATTATCCAAATCAAATCCCCTTGCAGCAAGCAGGGACATCCTCCACTAAAATCAGGTTACCCAGAGCCTTGTTGAGACTGATCTTGAGTATCTCCAGGGATGGAGCTTTCACCACCTCCCAGGGCAACCTGTTGCAGTGTCACAGCCTCACAGGATGTTAGGCATTGGAAGTGACTTTCAGAGATCATTGAGACCAATTCCCCTGCCTGAGCAGGACCACAGAATCCAGCTCAGGTCACACAGGAAAGGATCCAGACAGGACTGTAAAGTCTCCAGAGAAGGAGACTCCACAACCTCTCTGGGGAGCCTCTTCCAGAGCTCTGTGACCCTCACTGTAAAGAAACTCTTCCTCATGTTGAGGTGGAACTTCCTGTGCTGTAGTTTATAACCTACTGCCCCTTGTCTTATTACAGGGCATAACTGATCTCCCTCTTGACTCCCAGCCCCCATATTTATAAACAGTGATTAGATCTCCTCTAAGTCTTCTCTTCACCAGACCCACCACCTTCATGGAAAAGAACATACTCCTAACATCCAATCTAAATCTGCTCTTCTCTGATTTGAAAACATTGTTCCCTGTCCTATCACTACAATTTCTTCTAAACAGACCTTCCCCAGCTTTCCTGTAGGCCTCCTTCACGTACTGGAAGGCCCCTCCTAGGTCTGCTAGGAGCCTTCTCTTCTCCAGGCTGAACAACTCCAGATACCTCAGCCTGTAAACACAGCTTGGAAATCAGAATTGGCAGAAATATTGCAGAACCACAGAATTAACCAGTTGGAAAAGACCTCTAGGATCATTGAGTCCAACCTATTTAGGTTTCTTCACAACTTTTAAACCATTTTTATATATATCTATTTTAACACTATAGAGCCTAAAAGAAAATCCTCTCATTCTGTACAAGAACTGATTTGCTTAGCCCACACAAAAAAGTTTCAAGATTAAAAGGGAAGAATAGCAGAAATTATACTTTAAAAATTACACTGCATTTATTTCAGCTCAAGAGACACATCACAAATCTTTATGACTGAAAAGACCTTAAATTTGTTCACTGTTTGTATGAAGATGTACACCCAGAAAGAAAATATTTGTCCTAATTGTAATTAACAATCATGATTCCTAATACAGCACTTGTTTTATTGCCACTTTTCTCTCATTTTCTAAACTCTTTCCAAAAACTTCACTCAAGCTTCTCCTCTTCCCAGTGAAAAGCAATGTTCTGAAAAGTAAAAGCAGATGGCAAGCACATAGGTGCCAAAATACAGATACCTATGCCTATATGCCAAAGGGAACATTAAATGACCCCCAGCTCAGGCACTCTGTGTCTCTTGCAAGCCTACTGAGGAAGTTCCTGAACCTGACTCCCTAAGGACCAAACCAGTGTGGACAGAAGAGTCACCATATCTGACTAGGATGCATTTACCTCACACTTGCCTTGTGAGACTTTTTTAACAAGCAACATCATAACATTAAAGAACACAGTTTTATCCAAGTAACCTCACAAAAATTGGTTATTAAAAGCCACTTCCTCAAAAAATATCATTTTTAGTGCCTGCTTTTCAAGAAAACTTGATGGGGCAGAGAAAAAGGCATCCAGATTAACAAAGGGTGTAATCATTTCTCCTTCTGTGGGTAAATACCTTTGAACATCTACTTACAGGATTCTGTCTGTCATGCATCCTCATCTCAAAGGCAGCTTGTCTAGGGTTACTGATTGCCTGAGGGCTAGATCGATTTCCCAGAGCTTGAGGGGAAAATTGTCCACCAGGAATAAAAGAAGGATGATCCCTCTAAAAGATAAACAGAGACAAGACTACTGGCAAAGCTGTGTAATCTCCACAGCAGTGTGATGATGTGCTCTCACCGCTTTCAGATGAGCATGTTCTAGAAAGCAGGAATAATTTACAGAGTTTAGCTTCAATTACTCATGTTTAACAATGTCAACCAGACACAAGATGACACAAGTGAGACCCTAATATCCCTAGAAATGTTTACACTCTCTTAAAAACAATCCAAACTAATTTCTGCATGTTCTTTCTATGTGGGCTGAATGGCAGGTTTTGGTGAAGTGAGATTTCATGGAATGGTTTGGGTTGGAAAGGACCCTCAAAGGTCATCCAGTCCAATCCCCCTGCGGTCAGCAGGGACATCCTCCACTAGATCAGACTGCTCAGAGCTTTGGTGAGCCTAGCCTTGAGTATCTCCAGGGATGAGGCCTCAGCTACCTCCCTGGGCAACCTGTTTCAGTGCTCCATCATCCTCATGGTGCAGAACTTGTTCCTAACATCCGATCTACATCAGCTCTTCTCTAATTTCAAACCACTGCACCTCATCCTATCACTACAAGCCTTTCTAAACAGTCTTTCCCCAGCCTTCCTGTAGGTCCCTTTCAGATACTGAAATGTGTAGGTCAAAGTTCTCCCTAGAGCCTTCTCTTCTCCAAGCTGAACAGCCCCAATTCCTTCAGCCTGTCCTCACAAAAGAAGTGTTCAGCCCTCTGATATTTGTGTCTCTCCCTTGGACCCACTCCAGCAGGTCCATGTTCTTCTTGTGTTGGGGTTTGCATAGCTAGACACAGTACTCCAGGTGAGGTCTCACCAGAGCAGAGTAGTAGAATCACCTCTCTCCACTGCTGGGTACACTTCTTCCGACGCAGACCAGGCTGCCATTGGCCTTCTGGCCTGCAAATGCACATTGCTGGCTCATATCCAGCTTCTCATCCACCAGCAACCCCAAGTCCTTTTCCACAGGGATGCTCTCAGTGTTGTCATCCTCCAGCCTGGATTGATATCAAGGGAGGCTGAGGAGACTTTTATCAACGCGTGGACAAAACTATTCCTGTAACAGCGACCATGCTGAAGCATCACCAAATAATCATGGAAGTACAGATTTAAGCACTTTTGAAGGCTAAAACTCAGGGCTACCATTCATAACATTCACACTTCTCCTCCTTTCCCTTATGAGAAACCTTCTTTCAAAGTTCCAATCTGCAAAAAACCATGGCAAAAAAACCCACAAAACAAAAATAGTCTACACAGGCCAAAAATGCCACAATTACAACTGCAGTCTCAGCCAACACATCTGCCAAAAGTTCTAGTGCACATTTAGCTCTTGCTAGTTTTCTGCACAGTGAAAGGAATTAACTTACCTTCATTCTTTTTTTTTTCTCTTTTTGTCGTCTTTTAAAGTTATCCTAAATAGAGAATAAAGAGAAAAAAGAAATCAGCTATCCACAGATTCCATGGAAAAACATTTCATTATAATCCTCCACTGAGCAGAAGGCCATAATGTTTTTATGCAGTGTTCTGAATAAGACAGAGCTCAGTTCTTGTATTTGTAAATAGAAATGGGATAAAATTCTCTACTCTATCTTGAAACTCTCTAAGGGAAAAAAAAAAGTAGCTGTGTAATTAAAGCCCAAAAATTTTGGGAGGTACTGGTAAGATAATATAATGAGTTACTTCTTATTCTTGGGCCATGGAAACTGAAAATCTGATCATCAAATTGTTTTTTCCAGTTCACAAAAGTTCAGGCTAGAGCAAACAAAACATTTTTATGATTTAGACTGCTCTGGCACAGTATTTTTTGACTGGAAACACAAAACTGCTCCTTCATTCACAAGGTGCTTTATGCTCTCTGCTTAATGAATAAACTGGAATATACCTGCAAGAAAGCTGCACAGACTGCTGAGACAGATTAAAAGGTCAGTGTACAGATATATTACCCGTGGCAGGGAGGTACTGCAATGCAAGAATGTAACAGAGTTGGAAGAGATCTCCAAACATCAGCCAGTTCAACCCCGCTGCCAGAGCAGGATCACCTCGAGTATTTCAGCCCTGCTCATGGCTTGCATTTCCATAGGTTGCAGGAAACTCTAAAACAATTAAGTTGTCCTAGCAGCTACTGAAGAAGCTGCAGGCAGTAGCAGAACTCACAGACTTTTCATTTTACTCTTACTTGGGATAGCAATCAGAAAAACAGGTCTTGCATTCCAGGAAAAGAAAATCAACTGGAAGCATGCAATAGGATAGAATCATGGAATGGTTTGGCTTGGAAGGGACCTTAAAGATCATCTAGTTTCAACACCACCGCCACAGACAGGGACCAGTTCCACTAGCCCAAGTTGCTCAAGGCCTCATCCAACCTGACCGTGAACACCTCCAAGGAGGGGACACCCAGGACTACTGAGAGAATATAACAAAAAAAAAGGTTGTTTTTCATTCTCTTCAAGGAGTGTCACAGCATGAGAGCAATGCAAAGGATTAAAACCAAACTCCAAGAATGTAAGAAGAAAAATTTACATCATCATCTTTTCTCTTTTTGAAAATACTATCTTCAACTTCTCCAACAGCTAGCATGATCATCTGGACCCGCTGCAGGTTGACAAAACCACTTTCTGTCAGGTAGCCCTGCAAATCAGAAAATAGAGAGTTGAAAAAACAAGTCCATTTTTTGGTAGCAAACACCCAGCTATCATTAAGGGAAAGGCAAAACAAAAAGTAACTTTACCCCAGTTTTGTGCACCACGTTTTTATAGATGTTAACCAAGCGATCAATTGCTCCTTCCCTAAAAACAAAGAGAAAAAGGCCAGGAGATGGTTACTATTTCATAGAATCTCAGAACCTTAGAGGTTGGAAGGGACCTCCAGAGATCATCCAGTCCAACCCCTCTGCCAAGGCAGTATCACTTAGGGTAGTCCGCACAGGAATGCACCCAGGAGAGTTCTGAAGGTCTCCAGAGGAGACTCCACAACCTCTCTGGGCAACCTGCTCCAGAGCTCAGTCACCCTCACTGTAAAGAAGTTTCTCCTCGTGTTGAGGTGCAACAGTCTCTATTCCAGTTTGTATCCATTGCTCCTTGTCTTATCGCTGCTGACAATTGAAAAAGATTGGCCTCATCCACTTGACAGCCACCCCTCAGATATTTGTAGACACTGATCAGATCCCCTCTCAGCCTTCACACCACAGCAGGTAGGCCTGCAGGAGAACACCACATCTACTGTCACCTACCTGATCTCCAAAGACGGCAGATGGGGAAGAAAGTCATTTCCCACAAAGAAGCACATGAAGACCCAGTCGTCGACACTTCTTTCGAAGTCAAAAGTGAAAGGCAAGCTGGCCATGGTGAGTTCTCTTTCCAAATACTGCAATGCACACACGAAAGAAGGTCAGAAAGCAGCAGGTGTGGGGTTTGAAACTATAAAGCATTGTGTTAAATATCATTTATCTAAAGCAGAAAGAAACTGCTTCAATATACCTCTCGCAGAACACACAATCGGATGAAGATGAATTCTTGCTCGGCAATGGGCAGAGTGTCAGCAAATTGATCGTGCTGGAAGAAAAGGGAAGAGCTGCGTTCAGGCTCACCTCAAAATTTCTCCAGAACAAGTTCAAAGGCTTCCTTTGAGGAGTTAAGGGATGGACAAGTTCAGCTTCTCTAGTTCCTATGCCATGCAAGCAGTTTGCTGCTCCGTGTGTCTGTTAAGTTCACAGGCTGGTTTAGGTTGGAAGGGACCTTGAAGATCATCCAGTTTCAACACCTTGGCATGGGTGGGGACATCGTCCACTAAAGCAAGTTGCTCAAGGCTCATCCAACCTGGATTTGAACACCTCCAGGGAGGGGACACAACCTTCCCAAGCAACCTATTCCAGTGTCTCACCACCCTCACTAGAAAGAATTTTTTTCTCATCTCTAGTTTAAATCTATCCTTCTCAAGCTTTAGTCCATCCCCTCTCATTTTGTCTCTGCAAGCCCTTGTAAAATGTTCCCCCCCAGCTTTCTTGTAGGCTCCCTTCAGATACTGAAAGGCCACTATTTGGCCTCCCCAGAGCCTTCTCTTCTCAAGGCTGAACAGCCACAACTCTCTCGGCACGTCCCCATAGGGGATGTTCTCCAGCCCTCTAGAACCTCTCCAGCAATTTCATATCCTTCTTATGCTGGGGGCACCAGAACTGGACACTATATTCAAGGTAGGGTCTCACAAGAGCAGAGCAGGAGAATCACCTCCCTCATCTTTCTGGTCACACTGCTTTTGATGCAGTCCAGCACATGGCTGCCTTCTGGGCTGCCAAAACCCAATTGAACATGCTGGCTCATGTTAATTTTTTCATCTACAGACATCAATTTTGCTGCTTTGTGTGTCTGTTAAGTTACTCATCACTTTCTCTTGCCAGTGAAAACAACTCACTAAACCCCACAAGTGAGGATGTTAGGCCTGGCATAGTATTTATGTGCTGCAGTTTGCACTTACTAACAGAAGAGGAAAGCTAGGAAATTCCAGTAATAAAATGTGCATTGTTTCAGCCAAAACCAACAGCAAGAAAAATTTGAAGATCTCATTAAAACAAAGTTCAGAGACAAAAAAAATTCCAGAACAAGGAAGAATTCTTACCTTTCCTTGTTTTTCTCTGGGCAAACCTTGGCAATCCTTAACCTCATGACCCAACTGGTTGCAAAGAGCACACGGCCTGGGTTTGTTTGGTTTAAACTCTTCCCTAATGATTGTGAAGTTTGGTTCATGTGTAGCCAATCCAAGCATAATCAGGTCAGCTACCAATCAAAAGAGAAGAATAAAATATAATGAAGGATAATAATTACTTAACTTTGCTTTTAGAAAGCAAGAAGTTTCAGAGCAAAGCACATTCTACCTTAAGCAACTGTAAGCATACAGGTGTGCTTACTCACAGGCTACCTGGCAAAAGTCAGCCCTTCAGCTACGGGCAGTGCTGGATCTTTCCCCAGATGTGACACAGAGCTTCCCAAAACTAACCACACACACACACTGGATTATTGACCCAAAACCAGGTTAAAGCCTAAGAACCAGAGCCTAACTCAAACACAAAATAGCTTGAGTTGAAGGGAACTTAAAGCTCACCTACTCCTACCTCCCTGCAATAGATTTAGTTGCACAAGGCTTCAGCCAACCTGGCCTTGAACACCTTCAGACAAAGCACCCACAATCTCTCTGAGCAACCTATTCCAGAGTCCCACTACCCTTGTACCAAAGGACTTCTTCCTCAGAGCCACTCTAAACTTACTCTCCCCTCAACCTAAAACCACCCCCCCTTGTCCTGTCTCTAGACACACTCACGAAAAGTCCCTCACCAGCCTTCCTGTAAGGTTCCCTCCAGGTATTGGAAGGCAAGGTCTCCACTAGAGTCGAGGCTGAACATCCCCAGCTCAGCTCCCTCAGCCTATCCTCACAGCAGAAATGCTCTGGCCCTTGTGGCCCTTCTCTGGACTCATTCCAACAGTTCTATGTCATTCCTACAATGGGGACACCAGAACTGGATGCAGCATTTGACGTGGGGTCTGTCAAGAGCAAAGACTTGCCTCTCCTGACCTGTTGGCCACAATGCTCTTGATGCAGCCTTGCACAAGAAAGCCTTATAAGACATAATCGTTAGTAAGAGAACTCACCATCAGCCCCACACAGACAGTGATGAGTGTTTGGATCATGGTTTGGTTGAGCTATACAAAAAGAAAATTACATTTAGTCAAAGTGATGTATAATAATTTATTACTGACCACATCTTAATTTAATACAAAACCTTTCATGTTTACTTGGATTTTACCTCTTTGTCTTCTAATGTAATCCATGATTTTATGTTCACCTTCACCAGGGGCACTAGCATCAGACAAAATAACCTGCAAAACATTTCAAGAATTTATGCTGCCACAGTTAAAATACAAAATAAAGTAGTTTATACACTGAATATTTTATCTGAATTATCACTACCTGAAATCCTAATTTGTAGTTTTAATTAAAATACGATGGTTAAAAAGAGTTTGGAACCAATGAACAGACCTTCATGCTGCTCTACTAATTCTAGGATGAAGCTGACATTGATCCAAATAGCAATAAAATCATCAGGTCATTAATTAACACTTGAAGTCTCTTGATAAATTATCATCAAGGCAATCAAAATTCTCCCCAGAGAACTAAGAGAGAAAGCAGACATGTGCCCACTCCCCTGTTGATCTTCATAGATTCACTGAATAGTATGGGTCAGAAGGGACGTTAAATATCATTTAGTTCCAATCCCTTGCCACAGGCAGGGACATGTTGCATTAGTCCAGGCTGCTCAAGGCCCTCCCCAACTGAGCCTTGAACTCCTCCAGGGAAGAAGCATCCAGAATCTCCCACAGTAACCTCTGCAGTGTCTCACCACCCTTACTGCAAAGAATTTCTTCCTAATCTCCAGTCTTAATCTGCCCTCCTCAAGCTTCAATCCATTTCCTCTCATCCTCTCACTGCAAGTCCTTGTAAAAAGTTCCTTCCCAGCTTTTTTTTTGTAGGCCCTTTTCAGGCACTGGTATCTTCTGAGCACATAGGTAGGCTACTACATGATCACATTATACAGTTCCTTACACTGATGCCCAGATTGGCATTTATAAAACTGATGTCTGATGGAGCTAAATAAGCAGAGTCAGCTGTCCTGTATTTCACCCACGCTAGCAGTTAACTTGCAGAAAACAAACCAGATAGGTGCACCTGAAAGCAGTGCCTGCTCTGTCCTCCTGTATAGGGCAAACATAGGGTTGTCAGAAACAAAACTGAGTGAGAGTGGAGTGGTTGAGGAATGGGAGAACTGCCAAGTCCAGAAAGAAAAGAAAGCTGATGCTTGTTATTTCTGTTGCCTGTTATCGACTGACCTTCACTGTTGGGAGTAAGAGAGAAAACGCAACCTACCTGAGGTAGCAAACAAGTAGAAAAAGAAATGGTGAAAAGAATACATATAGATTATATCTTGAGACTTTTCCCTGAAAGAAAAGATATTCCTAAATCTGTCTCCCATTATATCAAATTGTGGCTCCTACTATCAGATCTCTTCAAGGAAATAAAAACAAATGGTGCTGTTAGATTGGGTTATTAGGATGAAATGTCAGCTCTGAGGTCCCAGCAGAACATGCCAGCTGGTCCATTATTAACAAAAGCACAGTGCCAGAAGATGAGACAAATCTGGTAAATTTATACTCTTCAATCATACCCCAACCCAGCCTAATAGAGCACCTTAATTTTCCTCAAGTGTCTAACTGTGCAACTTACTGTCAAATTCTTCCAGCCTGGGTCACTGTTCAAACGGTCAGCGATGTAATAGCGGAGACACTTAGCAAGATTGTCCATAAACTCAGTTCCCTAACAAAAAAGGAAAGGAAGGAAAATAAATTAAACCTTCATTCAGATGCTGGCAATTGCTAGTTGAAGTGCAAGATTACTTACTGGGGTAATGCAGTTGCTGTCAAATCTCTCCTTCACTTCTTCTGGAGGAAGAATGCCACCTAGAGCAATAAAACCATTCGACAGAAGGAAATCAGTAGGGAACATTAAAAGCATTTTTACATGACAAAAACCCCAGGTGGCTCCCCTGATAGCAAATCAACACTTACAGAAAATTAGTGACAAAATAAAAACAGAAAAACTAAACCAGCTCTTACCACTAAATTAACTCCATCTTAAGGTGTTAGTAACTTTACAAATGCTGTTACCTCAGAACAGTGATTTCACTGCCTGTTCTGTCAAAAGACTGAAAGAAATCTCAAGGAAACTAAGCTTGCTAAATGAAATAAATCAGTAGGAAAAATTATTTTCTTACATATTCTCCCCTGTGCTTTCACTATCTATTCACCTGAGCTCACAAACAGGGTTACACCAACTTCTCTCATCTCTGAGCTTCATAAAGGGTCTTCATAGTCTAGAAAAGCTACAGGAAAACATGTTAAAAACCTTTGTCCTCCCTCTTTAATCTCTGCCTAGGTTAGACAATGGCCCTCTCACTTGGGCTACAGCATTCACAGTCACCACAGCTAATTGCTCCAGCCCAGCCTGTACCCTTCAGCTACACACACTTCTTTCACTCAAATCATGTCACTGTTACACTCTGAAAGTTGCACTGACTCTGTTTCCTCACCGAGTTTAGAATTTCCACTGTCAAAAGACTACTCTTGCTCACTGTTCATTACTCTTGTACAGCAGTATTTTCATTTGATCCTTGCCTTTTAATCCCCAGCTCTCTTTTCACCAAGCCCTACAAATCTGTACTTCCTTCAGAAGAGCTCTGGTTAGTTTGCCACTACCACCTTTATCTCTGCTCATCTGTTCTGTTTTTTTTTCCTAAAGGGATTAAGAGTACTCAACACAAATCCATTTCAGACAAAAGACAGAAGCAGCAGCAAGCAATATTTTATCTTAGTTCTTAACTTTGGAAAGGAAAGGCTTGCCAGTCCTCCTAGTAATACAGATATCTACTAAGGAAGACCTGAATGGAGCATTCAAACCCAAGAGATGACTCTCACTTGAAAAACTTCAGATATGGTCACAGTTCTACCTTTTGCTAGAATTTCTTGTCTTATTTTTTTCTTTTCTTCAGCAGCTTCCATGCCCTCCTTGGATGCTCTGAATCTTCTTGACCGCTGTTGATTCATTTTTGCACGTGGAGCCTATAAAAGGTATCAAAATCACAGAATAGGTTGGGTTGGAAGCGACCTCCAAAGTCCCTCTCCAGCCCTCCTGTGGGATCAATAGAAGTCTTTCCTTAGATCCTGATGTAACATGGAGATGAGGATCAGGGATAGTAAAAAACAAGCTTTCAGCCTCAGATGTCCCTGCAGATGGCACTTGCTCTAACTATAAAGAGCCATTAGTGGGAACTAAAATATCAATACTCACTACTCCATCTATAGCCATGTAAAGAAGTCGTCTTGGCCGTACAATGTTGAAGATCCTGTCAATGTACTCAAAAATTGCAACCATCATTTCATCTTCATTTTTGGGTGCTGGCCTGAAATGTAGAGCATTCAGTTCAGCATCTGAAATGCCACCAATAAATTCTATTTGTACAGAGAGAGAAAACTGCCTTACTTGTCCTCTGGATGTGTACAGGGGTGAATGATACCATTCATATCCAAGTACAGGTTATCAAACTCCACTTCATTGGGGTTAGGTTTGCTGGTATCAATGGGAGCCTTGACACCATTGCACTCTTTGGCCTGTGAATGCAGTTGAAACAAATATCTCAGTACTTGATTAGAGAAGTATCACAAATAACCAACAGAGATATTAATGTACAGACTTACAGAAGTTTGCTTTTTCAAAGGTAGTAGAAATAAAGACAGCAATGAGGTCCTCACATAACCACCTGAAGATGCATGCTTGCACTATTAAAATAGCACTGCTTGATTTTAAGGATGTTTACAAACTAAGATGACTAGAAAGTATTCTCATATTATTCAAGAAACTAATTTATTCTGCTGCCAGGACCATACTAATCCTTTTAGTATTCAGCAAATGAACTTCAAAGTTTTTTATATGATGGTCCCTTCCAATCCCTAACACTGATTCTATGATATGATGCTACAATGAGATAAGCAAGAAGATTAAGAAGAAATCTGCTAAAAGAGAGCTTGGAACACCAGAAAGAGTCCCTTTAAAATGGCTTCCTACACTCACATAGTAAACACTGAGATGTTCACAAACTGGTTTGCACAGGAGGTTCCCACTGGAGGAGACACCTCTAGTGGGAAGTGTCCCTATCCATGGCAGGGAGTTGGAACTAGATGATCTTTGAGGTCCCTTCCAACTTAAACCATTCTATGATTCTATGAGGAAAAACTTCCTTGCTGTAAGGATGATGGAGCCCTGGAACACACTGCCCCAAGACGTTGTGGAATTTCCTTCTCTGGATACATTCAAGACCTGTCTGAATGTGTTCATATGTGACCTTCCCTAAGTGATCCTGCTCTGGCAGGGGAGTTGGACTCTTCCAACCCCGGCCATTTTATGACTCTAAGAATCCAAATTCCTCTGCTTTAGACACCTGGCTGCCCAGATCTGACTCATCCAAACAAACCTGCACCTCTGCCTTTCCTGACTGCAGCTCCTCATGACTACTAAAGACACTGAAATGCTCAGACCCCCGGACTGTACAACTCCTGTCTCTGAGTTAGTCTGTGGATATATGTCAAATGCTAAATTACACCAGCTCCTCATCTTCCACTTCTGAAAATAGGTAACTGGATGGGCGAGGAGCTTCTGAAGGAATTAAAGATAAAAAAGAGGATGTACCACCCTTGGAAAAAAAGGGAGGCATCCCAGGAAGAGTTCAAGGATGCTGCTAGGTCTTGCAGATAAAAAATGAGAGGTAAAACCCCATTTAGAACTTAGGCTGCCACTGCTAGTAAGGAGAACAAAAATGTTTCTATAAGTATATTAATGGCAAAAGAAGGGGAAAGGACAACCTCCAGTTAGATGCAGAGAGGACTATAGTAACAAAAGGCAGAGGTGTTTAACACCTTCTTTGCCTCAATCTTCAATAGTGGGACAGGTTGTCTCCAGGACAAGTGGCCTCCTGAGCTGGCAGATGGAGTCAGGGACCAGTGTAGCCCCCTCCCGTAATACAGGAGGAAGCAGTAAGGGACCTGCTGAGTAACTTGGATCCTCACAAGTCCATGGGACCAGATGGGATCCATGCTAGGGTGCTGAGAGAGCTGGCAGATGAGCTGGCCAAGCCACTCTCCACCATTTATCAACAGTCCTGGCTCACTGGAGAGGTCCCCAAAGACTGGCAGCTGCCAATGAGATGCCATCCACAAGAAAGGATGGAGGGAGGAGCCAGGAAATTCCAGACCTGTCAGCCTGACCTCAGTGCCAGGCAAGGGCATGGAACGGGTCAAGTGCCATCACACAGTACCTGTGGGATGGCCAAGGGATCAAGCCCAGCCAGCATGGGGTTAAGAAGGGCAGGTCCTGCCTAACCAACGTGATCTCCTTTTATGATCAGGTTCCTGCCTGGTGAATGTGGGGCAGGCTGTGGATGGAGTCTACCTGGACTGCAGCAAAGCCTTTGACACTGTCTGCCCCAACAAGCTCCTAGCACAGCTGGCAGCTCATGGCTTGGATCAAGGAAGGGCTGGGCCCAGAGAGTGGTGGGGAATGGTGCCACATCCAGTTGGCAGCTGGTGATGTGCTCCAGGGATCAGCGCTGGGCCCAGTCCTGTTCAATATCTTTATTGATGATCTAGACAAGGGAACTGAGTCCATCATAAGTCTGCAGATGACACCAAGGTAGAAGCAGGGGTGGAGCTGCTGGAGGGTAGGAGAGCCCTGCAGAGGGACCTGGCCAGGCTGGATGGGTGGGCAGAGGCCAGTGGGATAAGACTGAACAAGTACAAGTGTAGGGTTCTACACTCTGCCCACAACAACCTCAAGCAGCACTACAGGCTGGGGCCAGAGTGGCTGAGAGCAGGCAGGCAGAGAGGGAGCTGGGGGTGCTGGCAGATAGTAGCTGAACATGAGCCAGCTTTGTGCCCAGGTGGCCAAGAGAGTCAATGGCATCCTGGCCTGCATCAGGAACAGTGTGGCCAGTAGGACAAGGGAGGTTATTCTGTCCCTGTACTCAGCACTGGTCAGGCTACACCTTGAGTGCTGTGTCCAGTTCTAGGCTGCTCCATTCAAGAGAGATGTTGAGGTGCGGGAAGGTGTTTGGAGAAGGGCAACAAGGCTGGGGAGGGGCCAGGAGCACAGCCCTGTGAGGAGAGGCTGAAGGAGCTGGGGTGTGCAGCCTGCAGAAGAGGAAGCTCAGGGCAGAGCTCAGTGCTGTCTGCAGCTAACTTAAGGGAGGCTGTAGCCAGGTGGGGCTGGGCTCTTCTGCCAGGCACCCAGCAACAGAACAAGGGGACACAGTCTCAAGTTGTGCTGGGGAGGTCTAGGCTGGATGTTAGGAGGAAGTTCTTTCCAGGGAGAGTGATTGGCATTGGAATGGGCTGCCCAGGGAGGTGGTGGAGTAGCCATCCCTGGAGGTGTTCCAGAAAAGCCTGGATGAAGCACTTAGTGCCATGGTCTGGTTTATTGGACAGGGCTCTGTGATAGGTTGGACTAGATGAGCTTGGAGGTCTCTTCCAATCTGGCTGATTCTATGATAAACTTTTGGCTCTTTCTCTACATCAATGCTTTCTCTACTGCCAGGCTGCTGCCCAACAAACATTAAACTCAGGCCATAGTGCAGATAAACTTAATGTGAAACCAAAACTGCCCTGACTCACCTCTGTTTCTGTACTACTACAACATTCCTGAGCACTTTAAAAGAGCTACACAAGCTCAACCCGTGAATACAAAGAAGTAATGCAATGGTATTCTATGCATGTCAGTGACAAGTAACTATCCAGGTAAAGAAAACTGTAAGCAACCTCATATTGTACCTGGCAAACCAATGCTACCTGTCCAATATGTAAATCACTGTGTCAAACACCAAGAGCATCAGTGATGGACGAGACATGAGCTGCTCAAGGGTTGTAACACACCACAAAGTTGGCATGAAGTGTACCCTTGAGTAGCCCAGCAAAAAGTGAAATTTGGAGAAATTAATACTATGTTATTATGGGAAAGCTTTGACCACAGGATTGCATGAGACAAGAAAAGGAAATGTGGTACTTCTGGTTCTCATTCACGTGGTGCTTCGCATTAGCTGATGAATCAACACCAAGCACTTAACTTCTATGCAGGCTCGCTGCCCACTACTCATGAAATAAACTTTCCACATCTCTAACACAGAGCTCAAACTATCAGATTCAAAAGGAAAAATCAAAACACAGCAAAAGCAAAAACCCAAATCCAAATCTTAGAGATCACATCATCAACTCGCTTAGTTTTCCTGCTCAGAGCTGTAGCAGAAGCAGCTGAACTCAGCCTGCTCTTAAAAGCTGAAAATGAAAACCTCTGAAGCAAAGTAGCTCTGCATTCAACATTTCCTTTTTTTCACATTTACAGAATTCTTTCAGGGCAACTTCCTAAGATCACTTTTAACTAACTGAACACTAAATCCCTCTATTTCTCTTCTTTAAAGCAAATGCAACCGACTGTTTTATAGCTTCATAGAATGGTTTGGCTTGGAAAGGACCTTGAAGATCATTTAGTTCCAGCCTCCAAACTGTTTATACAAATGAATCAAATCCTGACAGATAAAATCTTGGCTACTGATTGTTTCCTTTACTGAACCTTCTAGAACAAACATACACAAAAATCACATGGTTTTAGCAGAAACACATTGTCAGGTGCACACACTGTTCACACAGAATTGCTGAATGCCAGGTTGGAAGGGACACCAAGCCTTGCTAGGAGGTGCTGTAGTTGAAACAAGATGGCCCAGCACCCTGACAAGCTGAGCCTTAAAACTGACCAATGTAGGGGAATCCATCGCTCCCTTGGGAGATGATACCTGTGTCTGACTGTGCTCGTGGTGAAATAACAGTAAGGTCACTCCGGGCAGCCAAGCCCTATAATTTTAACAGGGAGCATTCCTTCTGCCCCACATCAGATAAGATGAGAAATTCACCTTGTGTTCTACTTGATCTTCCATCAAACCTCTTGCCAGAGCAAACAGTGACTCAGAAGGCTTACAATAACTATGTGATATAGAAAATAAACCTGCCCTCATCACCAAGCTTATTTTCAGTCTTGAAGGTAAAGCCAAATAAGCATGATCTCCTCAAAAGCCATTCAGCTGGCATCTGCATACTGCTATGTCAGCAACTTCACCACCACATCCTCACAAACCTATCAAGTTTTTAATGTAACAGCTTTAAAAAAGGTTTAAGTATCTGGCAGTGATATCTCCTGTGACATAACTTAATGTTCATTTTTAATCTACAGCCTCTTTTGAAACCACTGAAAACAGATCTTTAAATATGATACTCTAGTTGTAGCATTATTAATTTGCATGAATTTGATTAAGAATATTCTCTCCTGGATTTTATATTAACTTTGAGATCTCCCTCTTATTCTTCCTGCTCAGCTTAAGAAGAAGGTAAGTCAGACTTAAGAAAAAAAAAAAAAGAAATAATCTAGCAAGGTAAGAGAACAAAGATCAACTTTTTAATATTTCAATGAGAAGCCACCAGGAGATACAAAACTTCTGATTAGATAGATTTGTAGCAATCCTAAAACACACAGAGAGCTCATTATATTGTGAGAGAAGTTTAAATTCATCTACAGGAAGACAAACTACAGCTTCTCCCTACTGTCCTAGTTTGCTCTCAAATGTATGACCAGATCTGAATATAAAAAAGCTGTAATGAAGAGGATTTATCCATGTGCTGTCCTTACTGCAATCACCACGTGCTCCGAGGTTGGAACAGACCAGTTTGGATGAGGGTATCAAGATCTGACAGTTCAGATTCCTAAATCTAACTTGGCCTGATGGAATTTCATAGAATGGTTTGGGCTGGAAGGGACCCCCAAAGGTCATCTAATCCATCCTGCAGTCAGCAGGGCCATCCTCAACTAGATCAGGTTGCTCAGGGCCCTGTCGAGGTTCAACCTGAATACCTCCAGGTATGGGGCCACAACCACCTCCCCGGGCAACCTGCTGCAATGTTCCAGCACCATCACGGTGCAGAACTTGTTCCTAACATCCAATCCAAATCTGCTCTTCTGTAGTTTGAAGTCATTGCCCCTTGTCCTATCACCAAAGGCCTTTGTCCCTCTCTATCCCTATTATATGCCCCCTTCAGGTCCTGGAAGGCTGCTATTAGGTCTCCCTGGGCCCTTCTCTTCTCCAGGCTGAGCAACCCCAGCTCCCTCAGACTGTCTTTGAGGCTTAGGTGCTCCAACCCACTGATCATTTTTGTGGCCCTCTTCTGGACCTGCTCAATCAGTTCTATGTCCTTCCAGTATTGAGGGCTCCAGAGCTGGACACAGTACTCCAGGTGAGGTCTCACCAGCGCAGAGTAAAATTTGTTGTACCCTTCCATTTCCTTTCATTAAAAAACCCACACTGGCTCTTACAAGCTCAATTATTGAAGACAAAAAAGGACACAATCACAAGCTCAGTTGGATCAAGACTATGCAAACATTTATTTGAGCTAAACATTAGAGCAATTTGATTATATATAGATGAATGTTTATAAATGTGATGAAAAAGCTGTCTTCTCTTTGAGAAAATTTAATTGTGACAGACTGTGGATATATTTGCTGCTGAAGTTCCATCAATTTTAATTCAGTATCCACAAACACTTGGACAAACTTGTAAGGCAAAACCAAAAACCCATACCAAAGAATCTGCTTTATATTGTCAAAGTTCTATCTGCATTCTCTTCATGAGGACACTGCTTGAAAACATCACAACTGAACTGCACCTCATAGTTACTGAGGGAATAAAGTAAATCAGCCAGTGTGAGTTGAAGACATCAGGCTGCCCAGAGCACCAGAAGGTGATCAGAGATAACACTAAGAACCCAAGAGTTTGCTACAGTGACCACAATGACCACTGCTGGCTGCCAACAGCTGATTTGAGTAAGCATTCATATGAGTGGTTAAGCTACACTCATAAAGCCACAAACCACTTTTTACTTTCCTTCTCTAAGTTCCCCAAGGCAGATAAATCCTCAAATCTTATCTACCCATTGGAGTGAAAAAATCCACTGCTCTCAGCCTCAGGTAAAACACATGTGACACATCATACTGAGAGAGGCTAACTGAAACCACAGCATAGTAGAATCACAGAGAAACAACTCACAGTTTAAACTGAACAATGTTTGATTAATTCAAATCTGGGATTCTGTTTCACTGCCTGCCCCTGAAAAGCTGTAACAAGAACTGAACACTAAACCTGCTCTGCCTGCCACACATACACTGAAATCTTGCTGCTGAAGGCAGGCAAAAGAAAACAGTGTCAGTAAGTAGTTCAACCACACGCTCTCCCCTCCTTATTTTCTCCAATTTGCCCACACACCTCCATCTTTGCCAGAATACTGTTTCCCAAATACGGGGAAAGTCTCTCATAGGGAAGGAGAAGAAGTGGCAAGAGGTAAAAGTCAAAGCACAAGGGCATGAACTTAGAAAACCCATCGAATTCTAAAAAGACCAGAATGCAGCCAGTACAACGTGACAGAAAGTGATACAAATGATGTGGAAAAGCACATAGGAAACACAGTTTGAGAAGCATGATCTCAGGAGTTTGTCTTCTCAGAAAAGCTTTAGCTAAGAGGAGAGCAACTTGCCATGTTCACTGCTACCACGGTGCATCTATTCAGATCCAGCACATGCCTGTGCTGTCATTGAAGGAGACACCTCCATTCCACCTCCCATCATGTCCTTTAGGATGACACAAATATTTCAGAGGACTGGAAGACCTGTCACCTGAGGAAAGGCTGAGAGAAATGAGCTTTTTCAGCCTTGAGAAGGCTTAGGGGAGACCTTATTACCACGGGCCGGTACATAAAGGGTAGCTACCAGGAGGATGGAGACTCCCTTTGTACAAGGAGTCCCATGGAAAAGACAAGGGGAAATTAGTTGCTGCTGGGGAGATTCTCATTGGACTCCAGAAGAAAGTGTTTCAACGTGAGAACAGTTAGGCATTGAAATCATCTCCCAAGGGATGTAGCAGATTCCCTTACACTGGACAGTTTCAAGACTCAGCTTGACAGGGTGCTGGCCCAGCTCATTTCAACTTTACTGGCACCTTGAAAGATTAGACTAGAAGAAAATTCTGACAACAGTAAGATGCAGAAAGTATAGAACTGTGAGGTATTCAAATGCTAGGGGAAGGAAAGGCCAAAGAAGGGTCTGACCATACATACAGCATAACACTGGTTTGTTCCTATATCAACTCCGTGTAGCTATGAAGGACAGCCCAGTTTCACCTCGAATGTCTCATTACCACCTTCGGCTTTCCTGAGCCCACATCACAAGTAGCATCTCCATGCCGATCAACTTACACCCAGGGTGATCCCACAGAAACAGACGTTGCCAGACCCACGTTACACTTGCGTTTCCTTACTTTTTCCAGGACAGCTTCACTTCGGCTTTCAACAAGTGCTAAAGCTGGTTGCAGCTTGCAATTCTCAACAGAAGTCTTTGAAAAGCAGGGATTATGAGGCAGATACACAGACACAAGAAACAGCACAGAAGAAGCCCTACTGCTCACCAAACACCCCGCTGAAACCTACTTTTTCTTCCTGAAACACCACAGAGGCAGAGACCACCACGCCAGAATGAGCCCGTATTTGAATACAACTCCTGAAGACTAACAGATCGTAGGAACAGACTGATTCCTTTCTCCAAAGCCGCACTCCTCCCCAGCCGCTGAACCTCGCCCAGCAGGGAAATTAACTTCCCTGCAACACCGCCTACTTTCGGTGAGTTTAAAAGCACCTCGTCCTCAAACCGGCCCCCGAGAGCCCTGGGAAAGCATCCCGAGAGCCCAAGGAGGAGTCTGGAAGCGGCACGGCAGGCGCCAACTCCCAGCGAGTAAGGCTCTCCAGACCGCCCTAACTCGCCTCCGGGACGCCCCTGGCCTACAGCCCACATGGAGTCACGGGGCGGCCCTGGCAGGGCGCGGGTCCAGGCCCGGCCCGGCACAGGACAGGACGCCCGGAGGGGAGAAAAGCGCGCTTTACCTTCTCCTCCACACAGTTGACGATGATGGAGGGGTACTTGCGGCTGAGCCAGCGGAAGAAGGCCGGGACGCCCATGGCGGGCCGGGGCGGCGGCCAGGCGCGGGGGCCGAGCCGCAGCTCTCAGGAGGAGCGGCGGCAGCAGCACTTCCGGGGGCAAAGGGCAGCGCGGGGCACTGTGGGGGGAGCGAGCGCCCAGGGGCGGGGCGGGACAGTCACGTGAGGGGCGGGCGGGGCGGGGCCGCCTTGGCGGCCTCTGCGCAGGCGCGGGGCGGGGCGGGAGGGAGGGAGGGGCGGGGAGGGAGGGAGGGGCGGGGAGGGAGGGAGGGGCGGGGCTGCGGCGGGGCGGGGCTGGGGCGGTTTGGGCGCTGCGGGAGGCTGCTGCGGTGCGCCCCTGCCTGCCGTGCTGCGTTCAGCACTGGCACACTCAGTGCGCAACAGGGACGTGCTGGAGCGCATCAGGAGGAGGCCACAACAGTGATGCGAGGCCTGGAACACTTCAGCTGTGGGGACAGGCTGAGAGAGTTGGGGTCATAGAATCCTAGAGTCGACCAGGTGGGAAGAGACCTCCAGGATCATCCAGTCCAACCTAGCACCCAGCCCTGCCAGTCAGCCAGGCCGTGGCACTGAGTGCCTGCCGTGGCTTTTAGGGACAGAAATTAGACTCTCACATGAAGCTGGAGCAAAAGCACAGAATTACATTTGGGGAGAGATACAGAGCGAGACATTATAAAGCGATTACTGCCTCCCTGGCAAACCCACTTGGATTGTTCCCCCAACCCAAAATAACTCATACCCCCCACTGCTCCAGTCCTCCCTGCCCCCCACCCCAGTGCCTCTGCAGGCACCAAAACAGGCCTACTGCTTACCTGTTCTGTCTGATAAAGTGGCTCCTCTCAGGCACAGGGCAGGAGGAGGAGGAAAGAAGAGCGAACTGACCTCGTGAGTTTATAAGGAGACAGCAGAATTATTGGATTGAGTAACAACCTTCTAGTCCCCAGAGAACTTTTAACTCTGTAGCCTCAACCCGGGACAGTGCCTCATCCAGTCTTGTCTTGAACACCTCCAGCGATGGCAACTCCACCACCTCCCTGGGCAGCCTGTTCTAATGCCAGCCACCCTCTCTGGAAGAGCTTCCTCCTAACGTCCAGCCTGCCCTGGCACAACTTGAGACTGTATCCTCTTGTTCCATTGCTGGTTGCCCAAGCGAAGAGACCAACCCTATTTGGCTACAACCTTCTTTCAGGTTGTACAGCTTGGAGAGATGAAGCATCCGGGGAGACATTACTGCAGCTTCTTAGCACTTAAAAGGGCATATGAGGAAGATGGGGACAGACTTTGACAGGGCCTGTTGTGACAGGACAGGAGTGATGTTTTTACCCTAAAAGATGGAGATTCAGGCTACAGAGAAGAAGACATCTGTTACACAGAGGGTGGAGACACACTGGCCCAGATTGCCCAGAGAGGTGGTAGATGCCCCAGCCCTGAAATCATTCCAGGTGATGGTATTTGGGGCTCAGAGGAAGCTGCTCTGGTTGCATATGTCCTTGTTTAATGTGCAGGGGGCTGGACTAGATGAGCTTTAAAGGTCCTTCCCCATCTAAACCATTCCTTGATGATAGCAACAGAAAACCCTAAGACCAGGTTGACGTTTGAGGCTACACCAAGTTGTCCTTGTTCTCAGTGCTGTGTGTGAAAACTTCCCTAGGTGAAAAAGAGCTTGGGATGGCTTAGACAGAAGCCTCAGGACAAGGTGATGCAGGGCAGGGCTGCTGGGCAGGGCTGCTGTCTGCTCCAGCAAGCCTGTCTCCAGAGTCTGGAGACAGAGTGAGGGGCTGGCTCTCTGGAAGGTGCCTTTTCTCTTTGGGAAGGAGAGGGATCTGCTAGCAGACATTAAGAGGGTGGAAGAGCAGCAGAAGATGAAGGGACATTGACAGAAGCAGCAGGCATAAAAATTGCTCTGTGCAGTGCTTGGCAGTGGCAAGACGGAGCAGAAGGCAACCCTGTCCCACCGCTGTGCCCGGTGCATAAGCAAACACCATTAAGTTGGCCACTGGCCGCTGTTAAAATGGAATTAAACCTTTGAGTATTAAAGGGGATTAACACAGGGGAGACGTTGTGCTCTGATGTGTCCTACCACTGTACACCAACTTCATTAGGAGGGCAGCCGTGGGGGCAAGGACACGAACCAAAAACAGCCTGGGAATCATTAGCAAAAATGACAGAATCTCTGCACTGCTTACTGAATCACCGCTGCCAGTTTGGGGAGGGGGGAGGAACCTTTGCTGCCTTGCTAATTGGCTGTAAGACAAATTAACCCAATATTGTATTTCTCATTATTCTTAGCCTCACTTAGCTGTTGTCAAGCCATTTTTTCTGTTGTCACTCCTCTTATTAAGTCTGTGACTTGAATAAATTTCCCCAGCAACTTTGGTGTGGGCACCAGATCTGTGGTATCGGCTGAAGATTGCCCTTTATCTGGTCCTTAACAAAACATCCTCCAATTGAAGTTCCCTATCTTGGAGCTTCTGCTCTTGGAGTTTATCATGGAGTGAGGCAGCTTAGTACTAGCATTTTTTTTGTACTTATGGGCAATCAGTTGTGGGGTTTGATTCTGATAATGCCAAAGAAAACACAAGACAGCAGCACTAGCAAATGCAAATGGAGTGTGATCATCTTATCTCATAATTACTTGGGTAAACAAGTGCTGAAAAAAACAATTGATACTCTGGTAAACGCTTTCTTCAGAAGTCAATTAAACCAAACAAACCCCAAACCTTTATAAATATCCTAAAGCAAAACTCATGCCACAGAAACTTCTAATCTGGAAACCTTCGGTACTTGCTAGAACACAGCACGGTGAGGAAGGAAATAGGCAGGGCAGAGGCAGCCGAGCAGGCAGGTGTGCACCAGTGAACTGAGAAAGGTTTCTTCACAGAGAGGGTCATCAAACGTTGGAATAATCTGCCCAGGGCACTGATGGATTCACCATCCCTAGAGGTATTTAAGCAGCCTGTGGACTTGGCACTTAGGGACATGATTTGGTATTGATCCTTCAGTGCTGTGTCAAGGGTTGGATTGGATGATCTTTGAGGTCTCTTCCAGGCAGCTGTTTTCTGTGATTCTGAGAAACACACAGCCTTCTTTTGCACTGTTCTAGAGAAAAACAACCTCGCTAGCAGTGATGGTTTCAGGGTAAGGTGTGATTTGGAGTGGGGGATGTGTTTGGTCCTCAGCATGATCTTTGTGCCTGGCAGCTCCATCGGCTTCCCCAGTTCCCTGCTCCCTCAGCTGTGCTGAGGACAGCCAACAGTGTGCTCAAGTGGCAGAGAAGGCCAACAGCATCCTAGCCTGGATCAGAAACGGTATAGCCAGCAGCAGCAGGGAAGTGAAGGTGTCCCTGTACTCAGTACTGGTGAGGCCACACCTCAAATACTGAGTTCAGTTTTGGGCCTCGCACTCCAATAAAGACATTGAGTGCTGGAGCAGGTCCAAAGAAGGGCAACAAAGGTGGTGAAGGACCTAGAGAACAGGTCTGGGGAGGAGCAGCTGAGGGAACTGGGATTGTTTAGTCTGGAGAAGTGGCAGCTGAGGAGAGACCTTATTGCTCTCTACAACTCCCTGAGAAGAGGTTGGAGTGAGGTGGGGTTTGGTCTTTTCTTTCTGGTATTGGATGATAGGATGAGAGGAAATGGCCTGAAATTGTGCCAGGGGAGGTTTAGGTTGGAGATTAGGAAAAATTTCATTCCTGCAAGAGTGGTCAGGCACTGGAACTGGCTGCCCAGGAAGGTGGTGCAATCACCATCCCTGGAAGTGTTCAAGAAAGGTATGGACGTGGCACTTTGGGATGTGGTTTAATTTAATGGCAGTGGTGGTGCGAGCTTGATGGTTGGACTTGATGTTCTTAGAGGGCTTTTCCAACTCAAACAATTCTGTTTCTCTCTGCAGGGTCTCAGAGCCAGGCAGGCTCTCTTTCAGCTCACCAGGTAACAGCACTCACCCTGCATTTTTTGGTGACCCTTCTGTGCTGACTTGTTTTGTGTCACCATATGAGGGGCACAAGCCAAGGTTTCACCTCAGTGAAACGTGCATGTGACACGTGCTGAGTGGTTGCACACAGCAGAACAGGAGTTTTTCCTCAGGGTGTTTTCCAGAGATGAGTGGCATGCTGATTGAAATCTGTTACAGCTGTATTGATCATGCTCCCCCTGTCCATCATCATTATCTGCCATCATCTTTGGGCTGTCAGGGTGACAACTGTGAAGGAGCAGAATGAATTTGACTGGCAGAACATTTTGCATCTAATGAGCCTGTGCACAATGAGAGTACAATAAATAATGCTCTGGAGGAACTTGGCTATCACTGAAACACCAAAAGGGAGATACTGCCTGAGCAGAAGCTGTCACCTGTCAGGAGCTGCATGACTGCATCAGAGCTGGACTGAGGGAACAGAAAGCACCAAAGACTGCTGATGGGTGCCTCATGTCATGTGAGATGTAAAGTGGGCTGATGTCAGGAACCCAAAATTACTCAGGAGGAGCTTAAAACTTCAAAGGCAGGGGAGATTTGATGAAGTGGTAGTGAGCAGCACAGGCTGTGAGAGAGACTTCTTGGCCTGACATTCACCAAAAAATCATGCAGTGATGGTCTGTGGAGTGATGTCATGTAGTGGTGAACTCAGATTTAGCAGATGACTGGGACCATGAAGGGTGAATCACCACAGCTAGGACACTAGCAGAAGAAAACAGCATGGAGCAATGACCCAGCTCTCAAATGGTGGGTTCAGACATTAGGTCTGGAGGACACTGAACTGCTTCAGCAGGTCCAGAGTAGGCCACAAAGATGATCCAAGGGCTGGAGATTCTCCCTTACCAGGACAAGCTGAGACAGTTGGGGCTGTTTAGCCTGGAGAAGGCTCCATGGAGACCTTAGAGCAGCTTTCCAGTACCTGAAGGGAGCCTACAAGAAAGCTTGGAAGGCACTTCTTACAAGGGCTTGTACTGATAGTATGAGAGGGAATGGATTGAAGCTGGAGGAGATTTGGACTGGAGATTAAAGAAAATCTTTACAGTGAGGGAGGGGAGACACTGGAACAGGTTGCCCAGGGAGGTCATGGATGCCCTTTCCATGTAAGGGTTCAAGGCCAGGTTGGATGAGGCTTTGATCAACCTCTTCTAGTGGAAGGTGTCCCTGTCCATGGCAGGGGGGTTGGAATTGGATGATCTTTAAGGTGCCATCCAACCCAAACCATTCTGTGATTCTAGGCAGGTCTTCCTGGGTGACATAGAGCCTGCAGTACACAAAGGAAATAAGCCTCTGACATGCTGCTAGAGGACTGCTGAGGAACCCCTTAACCTACTTGGTGGTCCACCACAGCCTGCCTTCTTTCTGAATGTCCCTTGACCAACTTGCCCAGCACACACCACAGGGACTTCTCTGCAGGACTAAGGTCCCACAGGACACAGGGAGTCTGAGCAGTAAAAACTGGGAAGTGTAGAGAGACCTTTGTTATTTCTCTGGCCAAGGCTGAGTCAGCTCAACAGCACTGAAGGGAGGGAACACAGGAGCCCTCACCTAAAATTCCCTGTAATCAAACAGGCACAGAAACCCCTGCACAGTGAGGAAGACATCAGAGCCTCCAGGTAAGTCTAGCTTGAGTCTAGCTGTCTGGCATGACATCAGCTTGGTCACACACCCACCCAGGTCCTACACCTGAGCATCCAGTTGCTGCAACATCCAGCGCCACACTGCAAACTGTGAGACGAAGCAAACGAGCAGACACTGCAAGGAGAGCTTCTCATTTTTCAAGCCTTTCTTTCAGGAGCTGCAGGCTTGCTTTCTTAAACTGTACGTTGTTACCATTTTAAAGTTGTTTTGAAGGCCCAGGACCAAAGCCTGTTGCCTGCATTCCAAGATGCTTCACAGCAGAGTTTAATTGGGGTGCTGGGTTTTTGCTTTTGAACTTCATCATAATTATGAACAGATTTTTTTTTTTTTTTTACTATTATTTAATATGTCCCCTGGTTTCTCCCTTCGAAGGGAAATCTCATGCTTAATGAACTTAATTTTAGATAAAAGGCATTAAAAAGAAGAAAAATTAAAAATGCATGAAGCAACCCGAGTCATCCAACCACTGTGATGTCCACACAGCAATGGCAGCGTGGATTTCACAAAGCAAGCAGAAGCAGAAAAGCACAGGGGGCTTGCCACATGTAAATGCTGCTCTATTCCAAAACATACCCAATTAGAAATGTACATTTTATGCATTTCTTCTTCTTGATCTCTTACAGGAGATAAAGATCAAACATGCCAGCCCACCCCGAGCAGCATATGTATGCATACCCAGAATGCTGCTTCCAGCAGCACATCTCTGCAGTCAGAGTGTTGGAATACAGAAGGAGCATCAACATGGGCTTGGCACTCACAGCTCAGCAGCAGCAGTGGTCAGGCTGGGCAGATGAAGTGTCATCACCAAGCAGCTTCTGGCAAAGCAGCAGCCAGGCTGGTTTGGCCATGAAATCCTGCCATCAATTCCAGAGGGCTACCAACTGGCTACAACTCCTTGAAGGGAGGTTGGAGCCAGGTTAGTGTTAGTCTCTTCTCCCTAGGAGCAAGGGACAGGATGAGAGGAAATGGCCTCGAGTTGTACCAGGGGGAGGTTTAGGTTGGACGTGAGCAGAAAGTTCTTCCCCAAAAGGGTTCTCAAAGACTGGCACAGGCTCCCCAGGGAGGTGGTTGGATCCCTGTTCCTGAAGGGGTTTCAAAGAGGCAGATATGTGGTGCTGACAGACATGGTTTAGCTCCAGCCTGATGATCTTGAAGGTCTCTTCCAAACAAAACAACTCTATGTGTCTGTGAGTCTATAACTGACTGCCAGCCTCTTCATCTGCCAGGCACAGGGGTCACTTGTCACCTCCCCTGCTCCGGGCAAGGAAGTGTGAACAAGCAGCCCCACTGACAAACAAATAGAATACTACCTGGAGGGAGTCAACTCATTCCTGAGCAGAAGGTTGTTTTATCACCCTCTGAGGTGATAATGCTCGGGGCCAAACACTCTGCAAGCATGCCAGAGCAAGTGGGCATCCAAGAACCTTCCTTTATTCCCCAAATCCAAACAGATCACAAAAAGGGTCAGTCTCACAAGGCAGGCAACCAGCACTTGAGAGAAAGCACACATGGAGGAGGCTGTGTCCAGCACCACACCACATTTATTTTGTATTTAAACTTTCCTGGACCGTAAAGTGATGAGCTGCACTTGAGGCAGCAGCACTCTCACTACATATGAGACGAAATTGTTTGCTTCTTTCCAAAGGTGAGCAGGGGAATCTTAATCATAGAAGTCATCAAAGTCGTCTGCCTCTGGGCTGCTGGTTTGTGGGCGCAGAGCGGCCTCAATCTCAGAGCTGCTGTCATCAGATTCTCCCCAGAATGCTGAGGGTGAGAAGAAAGAATTAATTACAAAATCTTTTCCATGTTTCTGTCATTTCCATCACAGACATAATAATTTCTGAGGCATACTGTGAGCAGCAGGGCCAGGGAAATGATTGCCCCCCTGGTCTCAGCACTGATGAGTGCTGTGCTCAGGTTTTGGGCACCTCACTACATGAACAACACTGAGGTGCTGAAGCAAGTCCAGAGAAAGACTGTGAGGGCTGATGAAGGATCTGGAGCAGATCTTCTGAGGAGTGGCTGAGGGAAATGAGGGTGTTTAGTCTGGAGAAAAGGAGGCTGGGGGAAGATTTCACTGCTGTCTACAACTGCCTGAAAGGAGGCTGGAGCGGGCTAGAGGTCAGTCTCTTCTCTCTAGTTACAAGTGATAGGACAAGAGGAAAAGGCCTCAATTGGATAGCAGAAGAAACATTCCCTGAAAGGGTTCTCAAACACTTCAACAGGCTCCCCAAGGAGGTGCTTGAATCACTGTTCCTGGAGGTATTCAGAAGACACATAATTGGTGTTGAGGGACATGGTTTAGCACCAGATTTAGTAGAGAATGGTTGGATCCAATGATCTGGAAGGTCTTTTCCAACCAAAACAACTCTATCATTTTATGATTTTACAGCCCTCTAGGGGAAGCCAAACCCCACAGCTTATGGAGAAGCTTTGAGGTTTGAGGACCACAGGCCTAGGTGTGGACACACCACGCTATCCATGCCTTGTGGTATCTAGCATAGGCACAGCTGTAGCCAAACACTGGGCTCATTCAGGGCCCCACTTCATTGTTCCTCAAGGTGGCTTGAGAGAACATTTCCACTCCAAGCAATTTACTTGACCAGCTGCTGCCTGAATTACAGCTTTGTCTATTATCATCCCTCACTTTCCCTCTCTACTTGACTCTGTAGTGAAGTCACACTCAGAGCATGACATCACAGAGTTGGCTTAAAAATGGCAATGATGTGACAAAGGAAGAAAAATCACCACTTTGTGACAGGACCAAATCCAGACTGACTCCAAGAAAGCCCATGGCTTTCACAAACAGCTCTGGCAAAACAGCTCACAGAAATTAAAAAGAATCACATTTAAATTTGGAGAGTCAGGTTTGACCTGTGGAAAAAGAAGTGGAAAACAGGGCACAGGGAGAAGCATCAACCAAGCCAAAACTCATCTCTCTACCTGTTCCTGACCCCCTTCAGAGGGCTGCTGTTTGTCTACAACCAGCACAACAGTGACAATGCTCCAAATGAGGCACAAGAAGCAAAAGGAGAGACTCAGGCAGCAGGGGAGAGGAAATTTCAGCTCATGTCTGAGGCATTCAGCTAATGCCTTTGGTGCTTTTGATGGCACCAGTCACATACACATCTTATCTACAAATGCAGCAGCTGCATCTTTCATCCTGTATCACCGGCCCCCTGGTCTGCAGGTTTGCGTTCAGCTGGGAACATCAGAGCATTGCCAGCTGCACCCCACGCTCATCCAGCCCTTGACACCTGGGAAGAGGCTGAAAGGCTCCAAAAAAAATGAAGGAAATGGGCTGGGGATGTGAGAGAACCTTTCAACTGGCACCAAAGCAGCCATCCTTTATGGTATCCTTAAATCAGCTCAGGTGCCACACCTCCAGAACATCTGAGACTATGCCTGAAGCTGAGCTCCAGGCAAAGAGCTCGCTGCTGCTGGCACTGAGGCTCCCATCAGTGGGGGAAAGAGGGGAAAGAAAATATGCAGAGCCCAAACACCAAACTCCTGCTAGCCTGGGGGGAAAAACTGTTCCAGATGTTTAGTTCTAGGTTCACCTTTGTGCACCTTCTGATTGAGCTCTGCAACACACGCTGCTGCTGCTGCCCACCCATATTCCAAAGATCAATAAATGTTGGGATTTCCTTTCTCTAGGTTTTCCCCTACCTGCTCCTCACTACTTTTTAAGCCCTGAGGCATAGATCATGACTCTTTCCACACCATATCTGCGCACTATGAAAAGTGTCCTCTCTGCTCTGGGATTTGTCATCAATGTTTGCTGGCTCTGGTTTTGAGACAGGGAAATTCCACCCTTTCCTATCTCCTTATGCCTACCTTGGAGGTTTCCTACAACATAAACTATACTTGGATTTTAAGGAGCACAACTTTGGCTTCCTACCTTTAGATTTTATGGCTGTTTCCACTCTTCTCCTAATTTCAGGCCTGTACGAGAGAAAGAGTTCAAATAATCAGCACAGTGTCACACAAAAACTCTGTGATGTCATAGAAGTCAAAGAATTTAAGTGAATTCTTTACTGTGAGGGTGAGGAGACACTGGAACAGGTTGTTCAGGGTGGCCATGGATGACCCCACTCTGTAGGTGTTCAAGGCCAGGTTGGATGAGGCATTGAGCAACCTGGGTTAGTGGAAGGTGTCCCTGCCCACAGCAGAGGGGTTGGAACTTTAAGGTCCTTTTCAATCCAAACCATTCTATGAGTCCATGAATTTGTTTTGCAGACACTATAAGATGGATTACAAAAATACCAGTGCCTTCTGCAACCACATCTTTTTTGTTTCCTTTCCTTTTTTTTCATATGTACTTCACTTCACTTAAATGCCCTTTAAAAGGTGGAGAGTTATCATGCAGCAGGCTTGCTGGCCCAGATGTTCAGGCAGCTTGCACTGGAGTCATTCCCTAGTCACAACACCAGCAGTGAATTAAGGACACAAAGAAGCAGAGCTCCATCCATCTCTTGCAGCCTTTCAGATAATGCAAGAAAAGAAAAAATCCAAACACAAATAAAAGCACCCCCCCAGTGATGCTCCCTGAACCTCCCTGTCCCCTGTCCTGCCAGCATCCTCCTCCAGCCCAGCTCCTGGGTTCCCATCACATCCTACTCAGCCCTATGTAAATGCACGCTTGTCTAGCTGCCTTTGATCTACCTTGATGTCTATGCAGTGGCAACTCCGCTGTGTTAAATGCCTGCTCTTGTGTCTGGAGCATCACAGGCCCTTTTGAATCCCTCAAACAAGCTGGAATCATTTTGATCTTTTGTGTGTAGTGTGTGTATTGTGTGGGTGCTGTGAAATAATCACACGGGGGCAATGATGCAGGAGAATTAACTGTTATATTAACAGTCCTGCAAGAAGCTCTGAAAGTTAAGCTTCAGCTGATTTTAATAAGGAAGATCAAATGGGAGAGATTTGTGACATTTCTGTGCAAACTAGTAAAACACAAGCAAATGTCAAGCTGCTAGTGGAAGCTGTTGCCAGAGCCAAAATGGGACTCCATCAGCTATCAAAAATGTCAGACAATTCCACTCATTTGATGTGAAGACACAGCAGCCAATATGGAATTGCTTAAAGAGGAGAGTTAAAAATAACCTGCCTCTTATTGTGGAGCCATTTGTGAAGTTGGGGGGGGGAGGGAGATGATTCACAGCTTGTCTTACACCGCTATATGCAGTGAGGATTCAGGATTGCATCTGGAAAGCTGAACTTAGAGCAGAAAGAAGTTTCTTTATGTTAGAGCAACTTTGCCTTTAAAATGTGAGAAACCTCACAAGGTTCCTTCCAACCTGAGCCCTTCTACAGTTGTTTAAATTATTCCTTTGCTATAAGCTGTGACTGCCATAAGCATGCAGCTAATACACCCAAAAATTCCAGAAGCAGAACATTAAATGCAACCAAAGCACCAAACTGAGGCTGCAGTCCTAGTAACAATCCTACCTGACAGCAATGTAATTAAATATTATTTTTTAAAGCAAAACACTTTAAAATATTGGCCTTAAATATTTATCTGAAGACCTGTGCCTTCCTGCTTGCTCACTCAGACCCTGCCCTGCAGTGCACTTCAACTTCTCATTCAAAAATGTTTCCAACAGGATTTCTATCAAGTGTTTTAAGCTGGAGTCTCTGAGTTGAGTTCTGCCATACACTGAACCTAACTCTTGCTTGCTTTGGTGTGATTTCATGACCCTCAGCATCCTTCAGGTGCTCCACCTATCCCAGGCTTAGCCTGTAAAGATGCACTCAGGAGGCTGCACCTTAGGCAGCTGCATTGGGTTTTCCCAGAGGATAGAAAGCACTTGTTGCTGAGTGACAGATTGTGAGGTGACTTCTGTGGCAGGATGCAGAACCATTTTATTTTCCAACAGTTCAGGTAGCTGGCAGGTACCACTTCCACTGCCTGGAAGGAAGGTATGTGGAGCTGTGTTGCTCAGCAGTGCCAAGAGGTCCCCAGAAGTTTCTCTTCTGCTTCACAGCTCAAGCCAGATCAAACACAAGACAGATAGTCTTGGGGGCCCAGAGGGCTATCACACACCACCTGCCCAGGTCACAACACTCCTCCTGCACAACCTGGAGCACTGTAATGGTTGGATGAGGCCTTGAGCAATCTGTTCTAGTGGGAGGTGTCCCTGCCTATGGTGGGGGGTTGGAACTGGATGATCTTTGAGGTCCCTTCCATGATCCATTTCATGAATGTGCTCCGTGTCTGGCTGAAAGCCACTGGTCTCATGGAGAAGTTGTGGTGGTCAAAGATCACCATGGCTGTAGCAGGGTCTGGAAACTTTTCCTCTTCTATCTCAGCATCCAGTGAAGAAAAAAGGTCAATGCTGACAGGACAGAGGGAAAACAGATGCTAACCCATTCATTTGCAGAGGTAATCCACCACACATGAAATGGGCTTCATCCCCAGAAGAGCACAGAGCTGCAGCACTGCACCTCAGGAGCTGTGACACAGCAGCCCATAAGGAGAAGAAAGAAAGGAGGAAAAGGACATCAGCATAGGCTTGACACGAAAGCCATCAGCATGCAAACACGGGGGAGATGGGGAAAATGAAGCTAGGACATGAGAAAGGCCACGCTGGACATCACAGCTCTGCCAAACCAAGCCCAGAAAATGCTGTAAGATAGCTCTGTAATGGAGAATAAAATCCTTAGACTGGGTCTGAAGTGTTAGTCAAGGCTGGTAAGATGCAAGAAAAGCTGGACACTGCAAAACATTCCCATTCAGGAACCAGCAAATTCAATCATGGAAGTTATCATCTGGTGCAGTGAGCACACAATAAGCACAGAGACCTCCCAGAGAAATTTTAGGAGTATAAATGAAGTAAGGCCAGTTTCACTGCCTCGACTAATCCCCTGTCGTGACCCTTCCATATCCATTTATACATTTGCTTCTTCCTTAAAATAATTCCAAACTGAACCCAGGCTCTGACAAAGAAAAAACTCAAATCAGTTTAACTTCAAAGGGCCTTTTAATCTCTCCTTTACTCTGATGAATTGAGCTTTTTGTATTGAAGAAGCCACAAAAGTGAGGAATGAAAAAGCTCAAGGAAAGTATTTTCCCCTCTGCAGAGAAAATTAATATTAAGAGCAAAAACCGCACAACACAGACCAACAAGTGCCAAGTTAATAAATAAAGGTGGCTCACTGAAAAAACAGAAACTGTTTACTTGAGCCTAAGTATCTTACAAAAGTACCTGTCCAAATGATTGTCTTTTTTCACTTGACAATAAACACCTAAATGCAGAGAAAATAAAAATGAGAGACATCGAATTGCCAAAAAAATAAAGAGACAGAAAATTGCCCGAACACAGAAAGAATAAAAGCCCAAACCAAACAAACTCAAGAAAAACACCCCAGAAAGAGAACTGACAGGTTTGGTCAGAAAGCCAAGCAGAATGCCAGCGTGTAGAGAGCTAGAAGCCTGTGCCTGTCCTGTGCTGCAGCAGCTCGCTGCCAAAAACAAGCCCTCGCTGAGAACGAGGGGCTGGAGCTTCTCCCCAGCGATCCATGAGGAGGCAGAGTCACAGATCCAGCTTCAAAAAGCATTTTTGGAGACCATCTAAAAGCCTCCTCACCACAACCGAACCAGGGCTCAGTGCCTCCGATGCAACACTCAGCTGGGCTCCCCTGCGGTCCTGTGCTTCCCTGCCGGCTCCTGCTGCAGCCTGACAGCTCTATCATTTTCTGCTGGTTGCTGACTGCAACTCGGGCATCAGTGAAGAATTTCCCACCATGGAAAGTCAGGGTAAATTAACCAATCCGCTCATCATGCCAGAAATGGAGGTATAACACTGCATTTAATAACACTGCATTTAATAACACTGCAAATAGGATGAGCTCGATTTTATAAATCCTTGTATACTACCAAGCCACACTTGAGACTGTTCTGTTTAGCTATACCATGCTGAAGAAGAAGATCCTTGCCCAGAAAAACCATTGACACAAAGTAGAGAGCTGTAAGGAAGCTGTGGCACAACAGCAAAAATAAACTGGTTCCTCCATACTATGAAGACAGCGTGTTTAAGAGACATGTGGCTGCCTCTCTCCTCAACCCACTGTTTGCAGAGCATCACCACCACCTGACATTCCCACAACAGCTGAACGTTAAGATTTCGGAAACGAAGGTTGCAAAAATCTCTCTAATATCAGGAAAAAAATACTGGAAGCTTCCTAGAGAAGTGATCTGGCACTTCAAAGTACAGCAGGAAAAGAAAACGATCAGACACAGGTTGGTTTCAGGGGGCAGCTCTCAGGAGTGTGGATTTCTTGACCAATCCCTGCCACAAATGTTTGGAACCTCTCCTTAGAGTGAGGTTCCCCCCCGCCAAGTTCAGGTTTGGAAGGTGGGGCTGAAGGGGATGCAGGGCTGGATGCGCGGAGCCGGAGTGCCCCCCGATGGCCGCTCCGCCTCGGTACGGAGAGCAGCAGCAGTGCGCCGGGTGGTAAAACATCGCCCCCGAGAACAGCGAAGAGGAATTATTATCTGCTAACTTTTATTTGCATGTCATTACGTCTGTGTTTGGCAAAGGCGGCTTTCGGCTCAAACCTAGCCTTCGGAGGCCAGCCCAGATTACACCCAGAAGACCAAGTTTAAAACGTTTCACACCGTGTTTATGTTCTGACCAATTAAAACCGCGATTCGCTTCTCATCTGACACAACACCTTTAACCTCCAGATGATGGTGAAAGGGGACGGCACAAACGAGCCACCTGAAAAATAAACTGCCTGCACCCAAAATTCCCTGTTCCCCACCCAAACCGAGGACCTCCGCCGGCTGCGGTGCCACACACAGCGCCTGCCGCTCGCCTTCGCCCAGACGTTTCCCTCCTGACTTCCGAGACCTTTTCCCCCACGCAAAGCTGCGATTTAACGCGCTCTTCCCTGCTGCAGTGCGCTAACTCCTCACACTAAAGCTGCATCTCCAGGCGTGGAAATATTCCTAAAGGAGAAGGCGGCAGGAAAAAGTGGGTTTGCAGCTGAAGGCAGGCCAAGACGATATTTGCAGGAGGAGAGGAAGCTCTGGCATGCACCCCCGAACAAAAGGGAACAAGTGGTCTTTACTCGGAGAGCAGCTTCCTATTAAGACTCGCTCCCTCGTACATTATGCCTTTCATCCCCACTCAACCACAAAATGATTTTGCTGTAGGAAATACAATGGCAGAAAAAGATTTACATTGAAAGAATCTTTAATAATAAACTGTTGCAGATCTGCCTACTTCCCCGTGATTTATAATACAATAAACATTGGATTCTATTAAGGCTCATGCACTGAAGACATGCACTGAAAAACCGAATATGAAAGCCCTCAATTCTTCCCGTCTCCAGTACCATAATAGTGAAATGAGCATGGATAAATGTGCTAAGAGTATCTCTTTGCATCTTTTATAGCTTGTGTGTATTAATCTGTAAAGCTTATTAAGAAAGTCATTGCTATGCAAAGCAGCACCCAATCCCTTTCTCTCGCTTTTCAACAGCATGCAGTGTGGAGCCAATGGGACCGGTCCCCGGCCCCTCATTCCGCATTCATAACATGCAACATTTGCACAATGTATCTCTCAAAGGCCGCTGAATAGAAAGCCTTAATACTCATGTAAACAACTGCAAACCAATTACTTAATGAATCAGGCCCACACATAATGAGGTGCCAGACAAAGAGCTATAAATGCATTTTTGCGCCCCAGCCTCCTCTTTAAAGTGAAATCCCTCAGCTGTAGTTTGGGCTTAACTGGTGCATCATAATTATTGTCTGGGGGACATCAGAGGAAGCCATGTTTTCTATTTGGGTCCGGCGGGGTCCTCTGCGAGGTCACTCATCAGCTCGGTGACAAAACGCAGCAGAGGAGAACTCACAGAACGTCCCCCAGCAGCGCCACGCAGTTATGTTTATTCTCAAGTAGTGGGTTTCAAGACCACTTGTAAAAGCAATAAAGCCCCAGAAGTGACTGCGGTAAGTGGGAGCGCTCCGATGTGAGCGTAGCGAAACTGCGCCCTGCCTGGCCACGGCCTCCCCTTCCTCACTGCTTTCCCCACTGCTTTTGCTGCTGGTGCCAAGTGGCCCAAAGCAAGGGCGGGCATTAAACTTCACACCTGGAGGGGCTGCAGAGTTTTTGACTTGTTTAAGCTGGTCTAAGAGATTTGGTGGGGGGTCTCAAAGCGGAATCATGACGTGCATTTGCTTCTCAGCACTAGAAACTACCAAATTTTAGGGCAGACTGCATGATTTAGTGTCATGGTATAGCTGACTGGAGAGTTCAGTTCTGGGCCCCCCAGTTTAGGAAGGACACTGAGATGCTTGAGCGTGTCCAGAGAAGGGCGACGAGGCTGCAGAGAGGCCTTGAGCACAGCCCTACGAGGAGAGGCTGAGGGAGCTGGGGTTGTTTAGCCTGGAGAAGAGGAGGCTCAGGGGTGACCTTATTGCTGTCTACAACTACCTGAAGGGTGGTTGTGGCCAGGGGGAGGTTGCTCTCTTCTCTCAGGTGGCCAGCTCCAGAACAAGAGGACACAGCCTCAGGCTGCGCCAGGGGAAATTTAGGCTGGAGGTGAGGAGAAAGTTCTTCACTGAGAGAGTCATTGGACACTGGAATGGGCTGCCTGGGGAGGTGGTGGAGTCGCCGTCCCTGGGGCAGTTCAAGGCAAGGTTGGATGTGGCACTTGGTGCCATGGTCTAGCCTTGGGCACTGTGGTAAAGGGTTGGACTTGATGATCTGTGAGGTCTCTTCCAACCTTGGTGATACTGTGATACTGTGACTGTGGAGGTCTCTTCTAACCTGGCTGATTTTTTGATTTTTAAATCCATTACATATAAAGTGAAAACAATAAAAAAACCTACGCAGCACGTAATACAAAAAGCCAAACCCATACACCATATGAACAGTGCCTGAATAATGCAGAAGCAACCAAGCCGGAGCCAAGATGTCAATAAACCTCATGTTTGGGGTGGCTGCAGTGGTTTTGACTTATTTAGATTAACTTGAAGTGGATTATTTGTTTCAAAGCATCATCATTGTGGATCAGCACACGATGTGCACTTGTTTCCCAGCACTAGAAGGTATGACATTGAAAATATGTTCACTTTGCCCTAAAATCTATCACAAATAGTTTGAAAACATAAAAAAAAATCCCCACCCAAACCCACACACCTCATGAACCTGAACCACACGAAAAATGTGGAAGGAACTTAAGCACATTGTTAGCAAGCAGTGTAACACCAGTAGTGGGAAAACAGTTTTGGAGACGTTTTCTTCTTAAACAAAAAATAGTTCATTTTAAATTCTGCATATGCAGATGCTGTAAGCAAGCTCCTTGGGGCCTGACCCTTCTTTTTTTCCTGCTGTCCTGGGCTTCAGTGAACGACTAAAAGGTAGCATTTATTTAAAAATTCATCTGTGGGAGCACCCTTGTGTTTCACAGCAGTAGGCAGCGTGACTTGGAACATCAAAGTTCCAGAAGGTTTAAAAAGAAAGAAAAAAAAGACATTGAAAAAAAGAAGACTTTGAGCATAAGAATGAATCCTCTTGTGCTACAGCCTGACCTGTCTTTACTGTACTTGAGGAGAGTTACAGAATTGCCACTATTTTAACCCAAAAAGCAGGATACCACTTGTGGAATTGAAACTGTCTCTCCTATCACGACAGACCTCACTAACGACAGTGTAACAAAGCTACAGGAGGAGTGATGTGGTACAAAAAGGAGGAGTTAAACATTTATCAGGCTGCTTCTGAGCCTCTTCCTGAGGGCTACTGATGGCAGTTTCCAGGGCAGAAGCCTCGTGGCTGCGGCACCCACTCGCTGGGCTGCTCTAACAAGGGCAGATCAGATCTAAAGCCCGGACAATATTCCATGAGATGGCTGTGTTACATCCCTTTTTCTGCTGCTTCTTGACAACTAATTTGATTCCTGCTCTTTGATTGCTGTTACAGGTCATCGAGGAGTACAAGAAACATCTGAAAGAATGGCTCAGGGACCCAATGGGAATTACTGCAGCTTGAGGAAAATTCACAGATCAACTTTTTTCTTCTTTTAAAACAAACCAACCCCTTTAGGTACAAGTAAGACCATTAACTAAACATGCTTAGTTGAGGGCAAGAAAGACATGGTGTAAATACCTCAGTAACAAATATGACACACACACTCCCACACACCTTAAGGCCATGAGAAGTATTATCTAGTCACAGCTCGTTTACATTTCAGATAGAGGAAGAAGAACCCCACCACTTTATTTCTGGGACTTTCCGTTTCATGCCTGCCTCTTTCCTGACAAGTCCTATTGTCTAGCCCGAGAGCAGCCCTACTGAGAGCAGCTGTACACGCTAATTTGTGGTTCACTGAGATGTCAATTGAGTCTGAAAATGAGAAAACAACAGCTGCAAAACAATACCTGGCTTTGGCACAAGTATTTTGTAAGGTGCAACCAAAGCTGAAGATGTTTTTATTAGGTAAACAGAAATGCAAACCTTAATCCTAGACTCATTGAAAAAGTAAAATTAAACAAGGAGTTTCAGTCCTTCCCTGCCAGCATTTCTCACTCCCCAGAAGCATTTTCAAATGGGACTGGGTGTAACAACTTTACCTTGACAAGGGAGGACTTCGTTCCTTCGATGAAGAACTGGTTTGTGAATGCATTTCTTGGCTTCCTTTAGATCTGGAACTGTTATCACTCTCCCAACCTGTTAAGTAAAAACATGGAACAAATTCTCAGATTCAGTGACTGCACTTCCCCACAGCTCAAACCACAGCAAACAAGACTCCCTCCCTATCACTTAAGATCCCTGATTATGATTTCTTGTGAACAGTGACATTTCTGCGTGTTTTACCTCACTTTAGGAGAAAGCTGAGATTCTTGTAAAGGCTATATTGAATCATGGCAACTGAAAGGATTTCTGGGGTCTTTCTCCTTTTCTTTGTTCATGCTGTAACTTCTCATATATTTTAGTTCCTCAGGAAGCAAGGTTATTTTTATTTTCTTCCCCTTAAATGAAGATCACTTTGGATAGTTCCAATTTGCAACATTACTTAACACATAAATATTTTCAGCCCTTCTCTTGGAACAGAGCTGCATTTGGGAGAGACAAATCTTGGGGTTTTTTATGACTTAGTCAACCACAATTATTTCTAAATCTTTTACATACACTTTCACCCCTGTCTGTGCCTCTCCTTTCCAATCTGATTGATTAAAGAAAAGGAAGAGGTAAATTAACTCATTTTCTGGAACAATACAATTGCTCATCTTTGCACTTGTTTCCAATGAATGTAATGCTTAAACCCCACTTTAAAAGGCTACTTTGCATGTATTTATAGTATTGAAATAACAAGCCCTGTTACCCACTTGATTCCAGTTCAGTGTTTCTGTACATCTTGGACACTGTCCCTTTTAATTGTCTGTCTAACCAAGTCATAATTCCCAGGAACTGCTTCGCCTCCAGCAGTAAAACACTTAGCACAGGTATGTTTTTCAGGATATGGATACAAACCACAGCACACAATGGGGCTGAGAAGACAAGCTCTGCTCTTGCTTTGCTCCAGCAGAGCATTCCTCTACCTCAGGAAAACCTTGAACAGAGCCAGTTGTACCTGGAGAACAGAATGCCACAGGCCATGGATTCTGCAAGTGTACAAAACCCAGTGGCACCTGTGTGCCCTCAGATGGCATGCGTGTGTGACACAGAGCCCATATCTCGTCTAGGCATACCTGACACACCTTCCAGGTGACATTCCAAAACCCAGGACTTAGCCAGATCTACCAAAACTAAACCCAAACCACAGCACTTGTGCAGCTTTCCTTATGGCTTTTGCATGCACATCAGCCTCACAAAGACAATGAAGGGAATGGCACATCTTTCTTATGAGGAGAGACTGAGGCTCTGCTGTTTGGAGAAGAGGAGACTGAGGGGTGACCTCAGCAATGGTTATCAATGTGTAAAGGGTGAGTGGCAAGATGATGGAGCCAGGCTCTGCTGAGTGATGCCCAGTGACGGGACAAGGGGCAATGGGTGGAAGCTGAGCTATAGGAAGTTTCATGTAAACATGAGGAGGAATTTTTTCTCTGTGAGGATGACAGAACACTGGCACAGGCTGCCCAGGGGGATTGTGGAGTCTCCCTCTCTGGAGATATTCAAAACCTGCCTGGACATACCTGTGTAATCTGGTCTACATGATCCTGCTCTGGCAGGGGGTTGGACTGTATGAGCTTTCGAGGTCCTTTCCAGCCCCTGACATTCTGTGATTCTGTGAAGATCATTTCCCCATGCTTTCAGTGCCTGCACTGGTTCCCCTTCCTGCACAACATCAAACAGTTAACACAAGCTACTTGTTCTTCACCTTCAAGACCTTCAGAGCCCAGCTTTGCTCTACCTGTCAGTTACAATACAACACTGGGCTATCAATCCCCACTTCTGCCTCGTTTATATCAGACTGCTTTGCCAATTACTCCAGTTGCTTCCCTCCAGCACCTCTGTGCCAACTGACATCCGACATGTCCTACAGCAACACGGGATCTGTCTGAGCACACCAGCTCTGGTGATTCCTCTGGGCTGTGGCACCCACAAAGCATTTGATGATGTGTAAGTAGTCAGTGTGTGGTGACTTGGTGTGCTGAGCAATCACCTCCATTCAACCTGTCCACCCACTCAGGCCTTCAACAGCATGTATGGAAGAGTTCTGCTTCTAGATGTGCAGCACTGATGACAAAACCAGCCCAGCCTGGGCACAAGGCAGGTGTGCTTCATGGCTGCCAGAAAGCACCAGCACTTGGTGCAACACAGAGGGCAGAGATGATGCGAGAAATACACTGCCAGGAGAGAAAGCTCTTAAGCACTTAGCTCCTCACACAACTGCACAGTATGTTTCCTTCATAAAACCAGTCCTCATGTTTGAAGTTAAATGCAGCTTAGTTCAAGACACTTCTACTCTGAGGAGCATGCTTCTGTTATATGTTTCACCAGAAGCAGAACTTGCCATGCTGTAACAGCCAGGGCTAGAGACCCTGACAGGCATATCATGCTGAAATACAAATATTTTTTTCCCTTGAGCAGAGAAAGCAGGAGAGGAGAACAGGGGGAGAACCAAAGATGGGTTTAAAGCATATCATCAGACTGAAAAACTTGGACAAAAGTATTGCCAAGGCCACAGAAATCATCTAGCAGAGAGCAGCAGTGCTTTGAGGCAGAGCAGAGGTGAGAGGAAAGCTGGGGCAGTGCAGGAAAGCTGTAGCTCCTGACAGCAGCCCTGTAATGCTTTGCTAGAAAAGCAGCTCCCCCTTCCCATCTGAATTCAGTAAATGCTTGCTAGAAGACAGATGCCATCTGCTTGCTGTTCTCCTAAGCAGTGTTTGGAAGCAGTGGCTTCAGCACATCACCAGCTCTTGTGCACTAGAGACTCCCCAGAAGCAATGCAGGCATGCAGGGTGAAGCTGCCTGGATGGGGCACTGAGCATTCACTCAGTCTGAACAGCCAGCCCAGAACGTGCAGACAACTCAACAAGCTCGACAAAGCTTAGCCTTTAAACTCAAGCTGGGATGTTCACAACACAAAGTCCTTAATGAAATCATGGGGGCAACGCTGCAGTGGAACAGGAGCTGCTCTGCCCCAGGTGACACAGCCCTCCCGGTGCCTTGTTCCTTCCACTCAGGACTAGCAAAGGCTCTACGATGCCACTGTTAATTAAAAACACTCCATGCTTTTCGACTTCACATCCGCAGCCATCAGGGACGAAAGCAGCTTTCATGTCAGCTTTTACAATGCAGTTCTGAACAAATGGGTGTCGTTTTCTTCATTAGTCAACAATTCCAGGAGAAAACACAACGTTGCTGCATAATGAACTGCCATTATTTTGTTTTGCTGCACACTCAAAGTGATCTTTAACCCAGGACATGCTGTAGCAGCACAGAACTGAAAGGAAGGGATTTTCTCTGTGGCCTACATTGCAGCATCTATCAATTTATAGCCAAACACCTCAGTGGATAAAGAAGTGATGTGGTTTTCTGCAAATGACAAGATAAGAAACCCTTGGCCTCATAATGAACAGCATTTACACATTGCAAATTGTATTACCTCTCACAGAAGAGCTCATTATTTCCAATAAGAACCAATAATCCTCTATGCAGGTAGAGAGAGTTGAAGGACAGAAGTGCTTTAGAGGATCCAACCCAGGCACATATCTACATCTTCATACACAATATGATCACAAGGCTGGAGCATATCCCCTGTGGGGACAGGCTGAGAGAGTTGGGGTTGTTCAGCCTGCAGAAGAGAAGGCTCAAAGGAGACCTCAGAGCTGCCTTCCAGTACCTGAAGGGGACCTACAAGAAAAGGACTTTTTACAAGGGCTTATAGTGATAGGGTGAGAGGGAATGGATTGAAGCTTGAGGAGGGCAGATTTAGACTGGAGAGCAGGAAGAAATTCTTGACAGTGTGGGTGGTGAGACACTGGAACAGGTTGCTCAGGGAGGTCATGGATGACCCCTCCTTGAAGGTGTTCAAGGCCAGGTTGGATGAGGCCATGAGCAATCTGGTCTGGAGGAGAGTGTCCCTTCTCATGGCAAGGGGTTGAAACTGGGTGATCTTCAAGGTCCCTACCAACCCGGACTGTTCTATGAATCATAAAGTGAGAGCCTGGACCTAAAGCTTTTTCTGTGTGCTTTTATCACTAATAAAACAGTTAGGAGCTTGGATATTTCAGCTGTCACTGGGCTTCAAAGCCAATAATGCCTTGAAAGGGATATTATCAGGGTGAGTGGAGCCTGCAAGCTGTGTACTTCTACAGTTACCTTGGTAATAGTTATTGCACTCACGTTCACCGCTAGGTTTGGTAGCTGCTATAGCAAATAGCCAACTAACAATGGCTTGTGCTCAGAGAAACTTTGAATTTGAACAAGCTCCTCCATTACTTTTATACTAATTGCTATGCTTGCTGATAACTTAGGAAGAGGTAGAGGGATTAAAGGTGGTCTATCAGCTGCTGTGCCAGTGTCAGCACACAGGGCACACCTCTGCCTTGGGACCAGAGGTGCGAGTGCTGGCTGTACACAGGCTCTCATGCACGTTTTCCCTGCAGTAAAGCAAATATCTTGCCTACAGAGAGAAGATAAAGGCTACCTGCAAATCCAACAGAAGGATTTGCTCTCTGGAGAACAAACAGATGGAAGAGATCTTTAAATTAAAACCTGACAGAACACTGCAGTAACCAGCATTCAGAAGTAGGTCAAATACCAGCAAATCTCTCCCCCTTCCTTTAAATAAATAAATAATAAAAGATAAATTCTCTTATCACAATATACCAGCATATGATGCTGTCCTCTCCAAAGCAGACATCTGTATGTCTAGCAGGCTTGGGATGCTCCGGTGCAGCAAGACATTCAGTGAGAAAACTTCTAGAAGCTGCTGCTGCTGTTTAAAGATGGCAGAAGAATTTTCACCCAGAATTCCTAACTATAAAAAGACACTGAGGTCTTTCACAGATTGCATTGGGTTGGAAGGGACTCTCAAAGCCCATCTTGTCTAACCTCCCTGCAGTCAGCAGGCTGCCTGGGGCCACACCAAGTCTGACCTTGAATGTCTCTGGGGACAAGGCCTCAACCACATCCCTGGGCAACCTGTTCCAGCATTTCACCACTCTCACTGCAAAGAGCTTCCTCCTGATGTCCAACCAGGAATTCAGGTTGAACACCACAAAAAAAAATCACCTATCAGAGTGCAGAATCCAAACTGATTGAAGAAAACTGCATTGCCTCATGGTAGGCCAAGGTTCTTCCAGACCACAACAGCAATTCATCACTGTAGGATGAACATTGTTCCACCAGAGCAGTTATGATTGGGTTGATAAGAAACCAAGAGGAAAGTCTGGCGCACTTACTAACACCTTTATTAGCACACTGCAAGTAGAACCTCAGGAACCTTTTAACTGCAAGCTCAAAGGAGGACCTCACCAGGAAGGATGTGTAGGCACGGGAAGAATACTGCCAGGATCAATGGCTCGTTAAAGGTGACCTAAAAATAGGAAAGCAGAATTGCATTTGTGCTCCTTTAGCTATCACAAGGCCATGAAAGAGGGCTTTTCTTTTTTATTTTCTTAAGAGGGTTTTCCCTCCCTAATTCTACATTAGACATTTTCTACCTGGAGAGGAGCTGAAAGGTAACACTCGAGATGCTGTGAAAGCAAAGTCCAATGAGTGGAGAAGTGACACTGTTCTTACGTACTTCAACATTTATTTACATCAAAGACACAAGTGAAGGGGAGAAGGAGAATCTGGTTTTGTTAAAGATTTAACAAGCCTGCCCCTTCAATAAAATCAGCAGCTTCCTACTTGTAAGTGAGACTCTTCAATAGTCATCCAGCAAAACAAAAAAGAAGAGATTTTATCCTTTCTTTCTAATCTCACATTATTCTCTTGCCTCAGGAACAGGGAAAAAAGCTGAACAATTTCTTTCACAGGTCTACCATGATAAAAAACAAAGCATCTGTGAAGGAAATGAGCATGGAGGAGCCTCCCCTATCCTCACACAACCTGCTATAAGACAAGATTGCTATTAATAGCTAACTCATCTGCGGGTGAACCTGCACACCAGAGAGAACCCTTGTCAAGTCAGTTATCACAACGTGGCCTTCCACAAGATTAGGACAAGGCTATAGAAAAGGAACTACCTCTATGCCATCAGCTACGCTGCCTCTATGTCTCCACAGCTGGCTCTGGATAGCTTGCCACTGATGGGAACACCTCAGCCAATGCTTCAGTCCAAGCCTGTTTGGAGAAGCTGTGGGTGTAGTCAGTCCTTCCCTGAGTGGTTTCAAGTACCAATACAGGCTAAGGGCCACTGCACACCAGAGGTTTACAGAATGGTTTGGGTTGGAAAGGATCTTAAAGATCACCTAGTTCCAACCGCCTTGCTATGGGCAGGGACAACTCCCACTACACCAGGTGCTCAAGACCTCATCCAGCCTGGCCTGGAACACCTCCGGGAAGGGTGCAGCCACAACCTCCCTGGGCAACCTGTTCCAGTGCCACATCAGCCACACTGTCAAGAATTTCTTTCTAACATCCAGTCTAAATCTGCCCTCCTCAAGCTTCAATCCATTTCCTCTCACCCTATCACTGTAAGGCCTTGTAAAAAGTCCCTTCCCAGCTTTCTTGTAGGTCCCCTTCAGGTACTGAAAGGCTGCTCTAAGGTCTCCTTGGAGTCTTCCCTTCTGCAGGCTGAACAGCCTCCCACTTTCTCAGCCTGTTCCCACAGGGCAGGTGCTCCAGGGCTCTGATCATCTTCATGGCCTCCTCTGGACCTGCTCCAGCAGTTAGATATTCCCCCTTATGACCACACCAGCTACCAATCTAAAGCCTTTTTCCTCTAAAGCCACCCAGCTGTCCCCTTTCTCTCCCTCTACAGGAGTTAAAGGAAGAATACAAATACTTATAGAACATTTACAGAATACTAGAAGTCAGTATTTGGAGGCTTGTGGTATCACAGAAGGCTGCTCAGAAGCACATCCACCCACTTCTCACAATGAAGTCCATCAACACCCTAAAACCTCAATGCTTCCAGTATTTCAAATCAACACTTAACGTCCTCAAAGGGTGCAGCAAGTACTAAAAAAGACCTAAAATTTGTAACACTTAAGCTTAGAAAAAGTTGTCCAGCAAAATGATTGCTTATAGAATGGACACTAAATATTAGTTCATCTAAGAACAGAAAGCCAAACCCTCAAAGAAGTTATCTGAGCCCCAAAGACAGCACACAAAGATGCAGCCTCTCTTTTAGGCACAGAAAAATTTCACAGCTCCACAACCAGTCCACAGCAAATAATGAGCAAAAAAGTGACAGGCTGGAAGAGCAAGGAGCCAGAAGAGAACAAGAAGCCCAGAGAAGATCACGGGCTGAGGATGAAACACATCTCAAAGGAGCAACTTTGCTTTTAAGTGAGATGTGAAAAGCCTGTGAGAGACAATGTGGCCATGGGCAACTGAGAAACATGCTGCCACAAAAGAGTAAATAATGCAGGCTGAGGAGGAGCGGATTTTACACTCAAGTTTCCTGGGCTCAGTGTGCTGGGAGAGCTTCTCAGTATTATTACAGACAGAAAGTGCAGGTAGTATTTGCATGGCTGTCGAATTAGAAGGGTAGAGAACAAAAGAGGAAGGGGAATATTGCCTATCCTGGCCAGGCTTTCACCTGACTGACCTCTAACAGCAGCCAGCCACATGCACCATCAGAGTGCCCAGCAGAAAAAAACTGCAGCAGAATTCACTGACAAATTGGTATGCAAAACCATAGTTAAAATCAGTTCTGCTAAGGCATGAATGCAAGGTGCAGAGAAACAAACCAAAAGCTTTGGCAGCTACAGAAATCCAAACTCAAGCAGCAGCATTCGCCTTAAAAAACAAACCAGAGGATCTATGATGGCATTAGTTGGGAGCAAGTCAGCACTCCCAACCTGGCTCAGCATAGATTCACAGACTAGTTTGGGTTGGAAGGGATCATCCTCTTCCAACACCCCTGGCCATAAGCAGTGACATCTTCCACTAGTACAGAAGCACAGAATTGTCAGGGTTGAAAGAGGTTGCTCAAGGCCTCATTCCAACCTGGCCTTGAACACCTACAGGGAGGGACATCCACAACCTCCCAGAGCAACATGTTCTGATGTGTCACCACCTTCACCGTCAAGAATTTCTTCCAGTCTAAAATTGCCCTTCTCAAGCTCCAATCCATCCCCTCTCATCCTATCACAACAAGCCCATGTAGAAAGTCCCTCCCCCTCTTTCTTGTAGCCTACTTCGGGTACCTGAAAGAGCGGTCAGATGTTGGAGCAGGCTGCCAGGGAGTTGGTGGAGTCACCATCCCTGGACGTGTTCAGGAAATGTGTGGACATGGCACTTGGGGACATGGTTTAACAGCCATGGTGGTGCTGGGTCAGTGATTGGACTCAATGATCTTAGAGGGCTTTTCCAAGCAAAGCAATTCCATGGTTCTATGAATTCATGATCTCAAATTGGTTGCTGTGTGTGACTGAGTGATATTTGAAGAAGCAGAAAAATGGAAAGCATTCTACTTGATGTGGAAAAAAAGGAAAGTAAATGTAAATTTTCCTAGGCTAACACAAGACTGCTATTGCTGCAGTATAATTCAGGAATACAAGAGGCACATTTTTCTATTTCAGCTGCAAATTAGGCTTCTCAAGCAGCAGAGGAAAACCTCTGTACAGAAATTAATTGCTTTCCCAAAGACAGGTGATGTTGAAGCCATAAAAGAGCAGGAAAGTATTGCATAAGCAGATGCCCTCACAGCTGCCAGAGAGAGCCACCCGCATCAATATTTAGCCCAACATCAACATTTAAGGAAGCAGCCTCAGGAAATCAGTGAAAACCAAATTGAGCCTCCTGCAGAGCCCTGCCCTGAATGCTAATGTGTTATTGACACCCCAGGACTGAAAAGCAGCTATGTCTCAGGACCCTGAGCGAGCCTCACACATCACATCCGCTGCAGGAGGATCTGAATCCGTCTTGATAAAACCCCTTATTGCTACAAATGTTGTTATCAGGCAGCTTGTGGGGCAGAAGCAAAGACCTGGCTTCGTGGCTAGCAGGGTTTTCTCCCCTCTGCTTATTCTAATGATACGGATTCAATTACTGGAGGAGAGAAAAGAAGGAAAATCAGAAACATCTGTAGTTTGCCATATAATTACTGGATCTTCCCCATGGAGAGTGACCTTTGTAACACCAATGGTGGAAGCTGAAAAGCTAAATGACAGGATATTCACATGGTTTAAATGTGGGACATGATTATGAGGAATTAAACAGGCACTGGTAACTTTCCATCTCAGCTTACCTTAACACGAGCGTGGATTTTAAGAACGCTAACGTTTCATCTTTCTGCTCAGTATGCACTAGCTGAATTTACTCACTATTAGCCTCCCCAAGGCACTGAAATGCCATGTTTTGATTATATAATCGAGTTGAACGCTGGATTCAAGGTTAATATGCAGCCACACTGCTTTTACCTGTTATAGGAATCTTTTTGACCGTGCTTTCCTCCTTGCTCTCATCTTTGCACCAGCTTGTGACTTCTGGATGTGAAGGCACCATAATGAAACACATTTCAAAGTGGCAGTGATCAGACTGGTTTGTTTGCTTTCAAGCCCTACTCCCTTTAATTTTTCACTTTTGTTATCTCTTGTTTATTGATCTAAACTATCCATTACCCTTCTTAAAAGAGGCGCCTACTGTGAACTCGCCTCGCATGCAAGGCTGCCCTGTCTCTCTGTAGCTGCCAAAGGACAAGCTAACCAAATGTCTTAAATTATTTAAGACCCAATGGGATTTGAGAAACAAACAACCCACAGTAACTCTGTGGTTTCCTCCAGCAGCCTGACAGCAGCAGCATTTATCATACCAATGGCAGAAAATTAGCTTAAATCAAAGTCTCTCTCTCCTCCGTGGATTAAAGTTGTGTGAATTTAGGAGGCCTGAAGCAGTTTACTTACAGTTGCTGTGTAAAGAGCAGTGTGACCTAACTGCCTAGCTCTGGTGGGCTTTGATGTGAGGGGTGCTCTGATAGCAGGCTGAGCAAGTCACCAGACTACTGGATTACTTATCTGTAGAAATTAACTGGGTTCTTACAAGTGTGTTCACCTCTCAGGTCTGAAGCAGCATCACACATCTTCCCTCAGCATCAACCCTTTTGGATTTCATAGAAGCACAGAATGGTCTGGGTTGGAAGGGATCTTAAAGATCATCTCATTCCAACTCCCCTCCCATGGGCAGGGACACCTTTCACTAGATCAGGTTGCTCAAGGCCTCATCCAGCCTGGCTTTGAACACCTCCAGGGAGGGGGCATCCATGACCTCCATGAGCAACTTATTCCAGTATCTTCCCACCCTCGCTGTAAAGAATTTCTCTCTAAAATCCAGTCTAAATCTGCCCTCAAAGATTCAGTCCATTCTCTCTCATCCTATGACAACACACCCCTGTAAGAAGTTCCTTCCAAGCCTCCCTGTAGCCCCGCTTCAGGTACTGGGAGTCCACTATAAAGTTTTCCTCTCCCTGTTTTCTCCAGGCTGAACAGTCTCAACTCTTGCAGCCTGTCCCCACAGGGGAGGTTCTCCAGTCTTCTGATCATCTTTGTGGCCTTCCTCTGGACCCACTCACTCCAGCAGCTCCATGTCTCTCTTATGTTGGGGGTACCAGAACTGGACACAGTACTCCAGGTGGGGTGTTATGAGAGCAGAGTAGAGGGGCAAAGCCACCTACCTTGTCATGCTGGTTTGTAGTCTGACTCTATACTAAAAGGCAATGACTACACCCTACAATTCCTACAGTGTAGATAATTTCTAGATGCAAGTGCACCTAGAGATCTGGTTTTAATAGCCACAAGGCTCACTACTATCTTGCATTAAAAACACAGTCACAAAAGGCATCACTCATTTGAAGAGTTAACAGGAATGGTGGGAACTCATCTTGAGTAATGTGTTCAGTTTTGGGCTCCCCAGTTAAAGAGGGTGTGCTAGTTTGAAGCAGGCTAGAATGTTTTGGTGAGAAAAAGTAGACTATAGGCTGTGAAAGGAAAACAATGGTGATGTCTGCTCCCCTCAGAGTCTTGCTGAAGAAGAAGAAAGCAAACATTAGACAACACTCTCACCATTTTGTCTGCACTCTCAGGCTGGGCTCTGGCTGAGCTGCATCTCCCTAACCTCACCTTCCACTCACCTTTGCTTCTTAACCTCTTGGCTGAACCTCTATTCTTCCTTAGGACTGGGGTAAGGTTGACAGGGGCAGGGGGAAGGTGCAGGGGTGGTTGAGAGCCCCTCCTGGGGACTCAGGTTTCTGGGAGGGCTGTTGTGTTTCTGTATTACCTTTTACTTTGTATCTTTCTGTATATAACTGTATATATTGTAAATAGCTGCTTACTTAGCAGCTGTGCTAGCTGTAAATAGCTTCATTTATATTCCCAGAGCCAGCTGAGTCTAGTTGGGTACTTCTAAAGTGTGTGGGGGTGGGTAACACCCAAACCATCACAGAGGGACAGAGTCCAAGGGAGGGCTACAAGAATGATTAGGGGACTGGAGCACTGCCTGATGAGGAGAGGCTGAGGGACCTGGGGCTGATCAGTCTAGAGAAGAGAAGACTGAGAGGGGATTTAATAAATGTCTATAATTATCTGAGGGATGGGGGTCAGAAGGTGGGGACAGGCATTTCTCACTTGCTCCCTATGATAGGACAAGCAGCAATGGGTGGAAGCTGCAGCACAGGAGGTTCCACCTCAACACAAGGGGGAACTTCTTGACTAGAAGTGTCACAGAGCACTGGCACAGGGTGCCCAGAGAGGCTGTGGAATCTCCTTCTCTGGAGCCTTTCAAGGCCTGTCTGGATGGGTTTCTGTGTGACCTGAGCTAGGTTGTGTGGTCCTGCTCTGGCAGGGGGGTTGGACTCGATCTCTTTGGGTCCCTTCCAACCCCTGCCATCCTATGAGCCTGTGAATGACAAACATGACCAAGATACAGGAAAAAAAACTAAAGTTCATTACTAACGCACATTAATTCACCTGTCACTACACCACAGCATCCTGCAGCTGTGCATAAAACACACAGATCTATAGAAGAACACTGAGTACCCAGCCAGACCTTCCAACACTTGTTACCTTTTCCTCCAGCGCTGTCGAGCCCGGGGGCCTGTTTTGCCGGCTTTATTTTGCTGCTGTCATTTGGAATCGCTGGCAAGCTGTAAGATGATTCATTACCCTGAAGAGATGACCTATCCCCATGCTCTTCTTGAAACACCTCTCTCAACGCTGGGAGAGCCTGCAGCATTAAAAAGAATAAAAATAGCCAGGTCCCCATTATCCTTCCAATGTACATTTAGGCCAATCTATTCTTCATGGTGTTATCTGTTTCCAGGGTGGCTTTGTTACATCACCTCAGAGTTAAGTCACTGTTAGGTCAAGAATTGTGTTCTGCCTTCAAGTGACACAAACTTTGAGTTACTCTTTTAATCACAAGGTTATTCTGGAAGTTCTCACCATTTCCTGTCTCATGTGTTTCGGGTAAGTAAAACAGAAAGCATCTGTGATCCAGTGTATCTCCTGGAGCACGTCCAAAGGAGGACCACAAAGATTAGGAGAGGTTCTTCAGCCCTCTGATGTGAAGACAGGCTGAAAGAATTGGGGCTGTCCAGTCTGGAGAAGAGAAGGCTCTGGGGAGACCTTAGAGCTATATTTCAATATCTAAAGGGGCTCTACAGGAAGGTTGAGGAAGGATTGTTTAGAAGAGCTTGTAGCGATAGGATCAGGGGCAATGGTTTGAAACTGAAGCAGGGGAGATTGAGGTTGGACAGCAGAGAGAAGCTCTGCACAGTGAGAATGGTGAAATACTGGAACAAGTTGCCTAGGGTTGAGGCCCTGTCCTTGGAGACACTGAAGATGAGACTTGATATGTCCCTGCTGCCTGCAGGGGAGTTGGACAAGATGACCTTTGAGGGTCATTTCCAATCCAATTCAATCTACGTATCTGCCAGGCAGCCTGCTAATCACAAGCTGGTCTCATGCTCTGTTCCCAGTGACTACTTACAAGAAGTATTTTTTCCTCTAATTGTTAATGAGGAAACATAAAGCAGTTTCAACTGCTTAGCTGTATTTCTGGTTGGACATGATAATCTTAAAGGTCTTTTCCAACCTTAATGATTCCATGATGTTCTGGGTGTAGTAGCATTTGAAATGTAATGAAAATGTAATACTTGAGGTAGTTGATCACTTCTTTCTCTGTACGTGGACAAGTAATTTGCATTCTGTCCTCAAAAGAGAGGAGCACTGGTGACAGATAAGCATCCTACATAAATCCATAACAGCATGGAAAGTCTTTCGCCAAGTCACAGCCTAATAACATCACCTTTATGGGCGAATATAGGCAATAATAATGTGTTTATTGCTACACATTCCTGCATTTAACACTTATATTACCTATTAAGTAGATCCAGTCAATTAAAACTAATGATAGGCTGCGTCCCCTGCTGTGAAACTCCTCATTTCCAGGCAGGTGGCACAGAAGAAGATCAATACAGATTACACAACAGCCATTATGGTAAAGCAACTGCTGCTCCTGTACAACATTTACACAATGTAGCAGCAAACTCAGAAGTGATCTGCACCCAAGGATCTGAATTATTTACCACTCCAAAGTCTGAACTTTTTGCCCTATGTTGATGACTTCTTTCTCTGAATGCTTAAAGCTCTGTGAATAACCCCACTGGCTGATGACACTGTAGGGCCAGGCAGCAAGGTGGAGGTGCAGGACGAGCTTTTGAGTTCCTGACTGTACAAACAGAACAGTTTCTTCCCCATCAATGTGTTTGGTCCATGGAGGTTTGGTGACGACCAGCAGGTCCACCTTCTCCAGTGCCTTCAGCATCTCACTCATTCCAGTAGTCCAAAGAGTGTGCCTGTCCACCTGGCTCTTATCTCTTACTCCTAAATTGTGTCTGTCTTCTATTCTCTTAAGTCTTACTGCAAGTCAATCTTCTCTCCTGGATCTTTCCCATGTTAAGGAAACTGGGTATGGTTCCTGTGGCTGTGGCATAGCCTTAGGGCACTGGTGTGGTAGGAACACATTTTGCGGGCAGCAGGGATAGTCTCTTGGCTATGGAAGCAGTGGTCTTGAATGCTTTTTTCAGAGCTATGCTCCCACAAAAATAAGTCTCTGCACCTGGACGGAGACGTTGGCCAGCCTGGAGCTACTTTTGCCCCTATGACCATTCACCAAGCTCTGGTTCTCCTGATGGGATCCTTCCTTCTGCCTGGATCAGTTACAGCATTAAGAGTTCACAGTGACTGCTTATATTTGGCAGTAGTAGCATATGCCTGCTTGGATGTTAATAATGCAGGTTGGTAGGCAAAGCACCAGAGGGATAAGCTCCTAAGCAGGAATCAGTTTCTTTTGATAGTCAAGACTTGTCAATCCTGCCTGTAATTTAAGGCATTTTTTACACTAAAAAGGCTTGCTCACGTGGGTTTCATATGGGGATGGCCCATATGTTGGAGCAAGCCCAGAGGAGGGCTCTCCTTACCACCCAACCATCTCCAAGGCTGACTCATGAGCAGAGACTGCCTGCTTTTCCCCTTGAAGCCCCCAGGCTGAATTGTGTTAAGTGGCACTGGGCTGGTCTCACTGTTCAGGTGCAAATCAATCTGTAGCTGTGATTATCTAGATGTTGTTAGATCCAAGTGCCTACCTGGCCATCCTGCAGTGTCTCACTGGAAGCCAGCAGGCTGTCAAACATCCCTGCCACTTCTGCCGAGAGCTGAACCTGGTGCTTTTTCAAAAAGAAGGCATGGTGGCTCAGTCGAGTCTGCAGCACATCCATGTCCCACAGGAGAAGTGGCCTGAGGAGCAAACCCAAGCACCATTAGCAGGACACACCACATACACAGGGCTCACACAAGCACCACGCCCCACCTTCCTCTGGATAAATGAGTCAGCAGGCAGCAGAGACTGAAATGTAGAAGACAAGACTCTGGGGAGACCTTATAACTACATTTCAGTATCTGAAGGGAATCTACAGGAAGGCAGGAGAGAGACTATTTAGAAGGGATTGTAGTGATAGGTCGAGGGGCAATGGTTTGAAACTGGAGAAGGGGAGATTTAGGCTGGACATCAGGAGGAAGTTCTTGGCAATGAGAGTGTTGAAATAGAAGTTGCTCAGGGATGTGGTTAAGGCCCAATCCTTGAAAAAAAATCAAGGAAAAGCCACCACATTTTGCCCTTAATTGCCACTCTCTCTTTAAAAGTGTTGGAAGTAGAAGTGAATGGAGTCATCTGTGACTCCTGCAGACATAGGGAGGATGAGCAGGACCAATCATCACATCTCTCCCCTAGGTCTGTCCTGACACTCAGGAGTCAAAATCTTATCTGCAGCTCCCGTTCTCACCTTTGGGCAGACCTTACTCACTCCATCAGAAGCTCTGCTGGACATCCACTTCCCAGGCATGTTAGGCTTTTTTTTTTTTCCCCTTGCCCAGAATTCTTTATTATTTTTGAGCAAAAATGCCTTTTGAACACAGAAAATATAAATGCTGCTACATTGTTTGCCAAAGATGTTTGTTTTTCCAGTTGCTCCAATGAAGTTTCACAAACAGAGGAGTGAATTCCAATTAACTCCACAAGTGTTTGTCCCCAAGAAACCATTCAGGAGATACAACAAGGTATTAGTGCTTGCAGGCATATCAGCCTCATGAGGAGAACCAGGTATAGCTAAATAGACCATTCTTCAGTGCTCACAAGTGCCCAGATCCTGCTAACACTTGAGCACTGCTGAGCCTCTAACAGGGAGGAAGGTCTAGACAGAAGCTAAGTAAGAAAACAATTTCCATTCTTTCATTACTGTATTAAGGAGACCTAAAAAACCACCCAACAAATCAGTTCTCACTTGTCCTTGTGGCACATACATAGGAAAAGAAAAAAATCATTTTGAATAACTGTGGTTTATTGTTTTTAAAGGCTATATGTATCATCTGCTTCACAGAAGCATAATTTTCTTCTCAAAATAACATTCCTCATCCTTACATGCCTGAGACTCACAATGAAGATCACAGAAATTACTGGCTGAGAGATCACTGCAGTTAATATGTTTCCTTCCCTGCCAGAGCAGCCTGGGGTGTGATATGCTGTGGGCTAGGGGAGGCTGAGAGGACTTGGCCAGAATAAGTAAATAAGCCAATGAAAGGGAAAGTAAATCAATTTGCTTAACGTTTTAATTTCAAGTCGCACAGCTGCTGTCAAGATGTGTACAGATCAACACTGAGACATCTTTATTGTCCAGTGCGATCAGAGATTCGGCCCCGGGCTCCTTTCTCTGCACCACAGAAGTAGAGCTGACTTGAGGAGGAAAGAAAAGAATGTTTATTATCACATCCACACCCAAGTTTTGTGTTGGTGATACCTGGTTTGCTTTTCATCCAGCGCTGTACCTTTAGCATCAAGTGTTTCCTCAGGTAGGAGGCCTCCATTCAGCTTGCTTTGCAATAAAGCCTGCAGCTGATGAAGGACGACTGCTTCGCATGCTTCAAGGTCATCTTCTTTCAGGCTGTCAGCTCGGTGACAAAAGCTACAAAATAAAGCAGGTATTGCATGCAAGGTTTATTCAAAGCCCACACAGCCAGCACTGGGCTGGAAGCAGAATCTGCAACACTTCTAACTAATGGGATAACTGGTGGGACAGCCCAGAGGGAGAAACAGATGCCCACCAAAGATGTAGAACAGAAGAGGGAGGTCAAAGCCAGCGCTTAGAAAAGGTCAGGTTTGCTCTCCCGCCTTTGCTTTTTGGCAGAGAGAGGAAAACCTGTGCATGGCCACTCAGCAAAACTGCTTCTTGACCAGGCAGCCCCAGCCACACCACGGTCAGAGCCACTACGTCACAGGAACCCACCTCCAGTAGCAGGCTGGAGATGTCAGGTTGGGCTGGGAACCTCCTAACTCCCTAGGAATCCTCTAACCATCAGGTGCCTAACAGAACCCTAGGTTATGGATGCTGACATGTAATTTGAAAGGAAATTACAAAGCTGTTTCCAGTTTTTGTAGTTAAGGGTTGGTGCTGTGGAAGGACGGTGAGAGCTCTCTGCCCCTGGGTCTGTTAACACATGGGGCTTGGTGATTCTCTTTGCTCTTTTACCCTGAAGTAGAAATCACTTTTTTTCTGGTTGTTGTGTATCTCAGTAAATCACAGCAGCTCTTATTCTTGGAAACAAGCATTTACTTCCCCTAAGGAATCTGTGGGGCAAGGCTGCAAAAAGCAGGAGCAAGCAATTGTGGGAATCATTTGGGTCCGCAGTTCTGTGCACCCTATTGCAGCTTCCAGATGACATCGACACGGTGGAAGAGGAGGCAGACCTCTTAGCAACTGGCAATATTTGTTTGCAGGAGACCTCATGCTCTTTGTCCTGGCCATTTGTCACCGCAGGAGCGAGGACCCCAGCTTGAATCTCAACAGGCTCCTGCAAAGCTGCTCAGCAACAGCCTCTCGCCATTGCTCGCTTGAATTCAATTAGAAGCGTGTAAGCAATCAACAACAGAATGATTACAAGGCTTGCAAGCAAGCAAGGGCAGCAGGCAAACAAGAACAGAGGGGACGGGGCTGAGGTGTAGGCAGCTCATGGGGAAGAAGTATTGACCTGAGCAGCTCTGCTGTCCCCATTGTCCTCAAGTGTTGGTACAGCACCCGGTGCTGGAGGCTCATCCTCACTGCAGCGTCTTCGATCAACTGCAGCACAGGGGAGGGTCCCACCAACGTCCTGCCGTGCCTGTGAACAGACAACAAACTTGAAGTGGCCCAAGCTGTGACAGGTATTTTAACTGCACTCCCACTGCACCAGCTGAGAAATAAAAACACTTCATCTTAGTTTTTCAAAGCGAACGACAGCAAAACTTGAGCTCTGTAGGAAGAAGCACAAGCAGAGGAGTAAACAAACCATCTCCAAATCAGCCAGAGCCGGAGAGGCTTCATTGAAATGATCCTGCTATGACTACTTTAATTTCTTCACCTCCACAATCCAAAGAAATCTGGTGACCACCTACAGGTATGGGGACATAACTGGGACCTCAGAGGAGTTTTGATGAAGCTGCACCTCTATAATGATGCAAATTAGGACTTAACCACTGAAACAATGCAGGAGGCTAATCCTTCAACAGAGGTGTAAATGGCTATTCAGGTCCAGGCCGGCTGCCCGCTTTGTTGTGGCCTTTCCAGGCCAGGTCTCCACCAGCAATGCCCCAGCTGGGCCTGCGCCTGCAAAATCCCACAGGCAGTATTAAAAGAAAAAAAAAAAACCCTTTGTTTTTTTTCTCTTTTGCTATATGCAGGAGCTCATATATTTATACACTTCATCTTAGTTTACCCTCCCTCAAGGCACAAGCTCTGTGCATCAAAATTCACATCCTTTTTGCAGTCGTGTTAAGCTGCACCAAAAGTTGTGTTTTCCATCGGACTGTTGGGCAACAGTGAACAATTAGCTGGGGAGCTGCTGTGCATTTAGTCAAGTTTCCGAGACATTTAATAAGCAGAACAATGCCCAAGGGGATCACATGCAGTTAAACAGTGCTTTTTCTTTTTCTCCCAGTCTTACAAACCCTGTATTTTAGCGGCAGGCTCCTTTCCCATTGTTTTTCTCCTGCTGGGTGGTCCTTCCAGGGTGCCACTCGAGAGGGATACAATAATAAAAAGGGAAGGGGAAGGAAGGGACACCAACATAAAGAAAAACAAAATGTATGACAATCTGCAGCAGGCTACGGATCAGAGGTCAGAAAACAAGAGGTCCTTCTCTTTTACAGGTTGCTTCCTGGAAACAGTCTGATTAAGCTGACAGCTTGAATTATGTGTTACATTTTGTAATGCACAATCCATCTGTGCTAAGTCCTCTTCAATGCAGCTGAAGCAGCACAGGCATAAGCTCTGCCTTTTTCCACCCCCCTCAGCACAGGCCTTAAAACAGTCATCATCTTTCTCTGCACTAATTCTCAGAGACCCTCTCCCCCTCCTCACCCACCACTCCCTGGGTTTAAGCCCCTAAAGAAAGGACTGGGAGCTGTAAGGAGTGGCAAGAGAACACTGAGCCTTTCACCTCTGCTTCAGCAGCTCAGAGAAGCAACAAGGAGCCACAGACCGGAGCTATTAGGGAGCTTCACCTTGCAGGAGGGAAGATGGGCTGCCCTGACTTGCAGCTTGAACCAACTGGGCAAGCCCCTGGCTCACCAGCAGGCTTCTGGGCTGCAAGAAAAGACACATCCCAGGCTCTCATGTGGGTCTGAGTTGGCAGGATGAGCCTGAAAATGCATCTCTGCAGCCTCTGCCCTACAATGTTTGGAACCACAGAGGTGATTTGCCAAAAATCCTTGTTTTTACTAAGGACAGTAGCAAAACCGCAGCACCCTACTGTGAACTGCAGCCGAGGCACAAACCCTACACTACATGACCTTCCACGGCAATATCCCCTCTATCTGGTCAACAGCTCAAGGATGTTATCATGACTGATAACCATTGTAGACAGAGAGTCTGAAGTTAGGCTGAGCTCACCCATCGGTAAAGCACAACCTGCAAACACTTATGGGGAAAAAAAACAAACTAAACTCTCTTAAAAAGAGAATGCTCTCTCTGCACTGAGGTAGGAAAATAAAATATATGCTTGTGACTTCCCACAACAAGGACTCTGTTTTGTCCTTCAGGCAAGCTGTGGTCTCTTGACATGAGAGCTCTTTTCACTCGTCCTAATTTCACTTAACACCTTAAATGTGTAGGAAAGGCCCAAAGGCAACAGGTGAGGGAGTGGCACTTGTTCAGGTGTGGTGCTAGTGACTCTGCTGCATTCAGACAGGGCAAGCTTCATCTATCTCAGTTAAAGGTAACCAATACACAGAGTATTGCATAATTTCAGCATGTTTCTTTCAGCCAACATAGAAATTTTCCTAAGAGAAATGCACTGAGGGGACATGAAGCAAAAATTAAGGGACATGGCAAGTTTCTGGGCAACCTGATCTAGTTGAGGGTGCCCCTGAGGGCATCCTCAGGGAGTTGGGCTAGACGACCTTTGGAGGTCCCTTCCAACCTAGACAACGCTACGGTTCTGTGATTCTAAAACTTGTGATATCATTCATTTTGTGAATCTGTGGCGTTCTCATACTTCGTGTAATTTATTGAATTGAAATTTATGAGCCAATATCTTGGAAGCTTCTCCCCAAGACTTTCAGCTCAGGCATTATTTTGCAAGGCTCGAGGGTGCTCACCAAATTCCACAGGACACTAGGATGGAAGGGATCCCAAGGATCATCTGGTTCAACCTTCCTAAGTGATAGTCTAGTGGAAATGAGACGGCCCAGCACTCTATCAAGTTTAGTCTTTAAAACCTGTACAGTGTAGGGAAGGCAGATTCAGATGACATTAGAATTAAATTCTTTATGCCCTCACTGAGGGCAGTGAGACACTGGAAGAAGTTGCTCAGGGAGTTGTGGGTGCCCCCTCCCTAGAGGTGTCGAAGGCCAGGTAGGATGAGGCCCTGAGAAATCTGGTCTAGTGGAAGGTGTCTCTGCCTGTGGGCAGAGGCTTGGAACTAGATGATCTTTAAGGTCTTTTCCAACCCAAAGCCATTCTATGAATCTACAAATCCACTACTCTCGGGAGATGATTCCAACAACTCAATGTCATGTGCAGTAGAAAGACGGAGGTGGAAAACCTGCCTAGTTGTAAGCACAACAGCAGAAAGGCTGCTCACCTCTCCATGAAACGTTATCTGAGTTTTAATTTTTCATGTAAAATAAATTAAAATGCATCTCTTTTCTACAGAAGCAGCCATCAGGGGCAATCCTGCTGCCACGGCCTTGAGAAACAGAGGTATTCATCTCTGCATAATGCAGACAGAAACCTCCACCTCCACATTCTGGTTTCAGTCATGCTCTGGAGAAGGCGAGCAGCAAAACCCTGGGTGTAATTTAGCCAGGCTTGGAGAGCACGGGACAATATTTTCATCAGTTCATGAAGAGTGAGGCACCACAGGCAGAACAAAAGGTTAAATCACCATCGCTCAGCTATGACTTCTCTAGCTAAGGCTGGCACTCCATGCAGCTCCCCTCCAAAGGGTTCTGATTAACAGGTGTTCTACAAAAGGAACACTGGGTAAAAGCTATTTACATGCAAATTAGGTGATGTTTCCATAGCAAGTAACAGCCGGATGCAAATGTGAAATGATAAAGTTACAGAAGTGTATATTGATGGTCACTAGTTTCTGCTCAACTCTCCTCTATTAAAACACAAACTAATATTGGAATCAGTACCCCAGGCATGGTCATGAATTTAGGAAGAACAGATGCATTAAGCAGATTTAAAAAAGCTGCAAACAACCAAAACCACAAGAAAAACCCACCCAACAAAAAACAAAACCCAAACAACCAGCAAAAGAGGGCTCCTCAGTCTGCAGGAGTAAAAATGCTGGCAAGTAGGTTTTCAGAAGAACTGGGACGGGAGATAGAGATGGGAAGGAAATAAATGTGGGGAAATCAAGACGGGATGACAGCAAAGGAGTAACTGTTCCACTCCACTCAGTACTTGTCAGGCCACACCTAGAGCACTGCCTGCAGGTTTGGCTTCCTCAGTACAAAAGATGAAGACAGGCTGGAAAGTGTCCAGAGAAGTGCCACAAGAATGAGGAAAGGACTGGAAGCACTGCTGTGTGAGGAAAGGCTGAGGGAGCTGGGTTTGTTCAACCTTGAGAAGAGAAGGCTTGGGGAGACCTTATTACTTGCTTACATTTAATGGTTGTCTGTTGCATTTTTATCAACATACTTCCCTTAGAATCATTTAGGCTAGAAAAGACCTTTAACATCATCAAGCCCAACCATTAACCTCATACTACCAAGCCTGCTGCTGGCATGTTCCTCCACCACTTCCTTGGGCAGCCAACCCTTGTAGGAAAAAAAATTATTCCCAATATCAACCTAAATTTCCTCTGGTGCAATTTCAGACCACTTCTTCTTACCCTGTCACCTCGTCTCAAAGTCTAACCTCAAATAGCTACCTGAAGCTGCTTTACCACTAGCAGAGCAAGACTTTTGCCCACCTGTACATGAGCATCAGTGCCATGTCTCAGTCGAAATGTGACAACAGCCTCCAGGGCATATGCTAAGAGAGTACTGACAAAGTACCTAAAGATATACCCATCCGGTGCTTCGACAACAAAGGGCTCCTCCTGCCCCATGAGAGGGGTTGGTGGTTGCATCAGGAAATCCTCTGTGGCATGGGCATCCTTGTCCTGCTCCCCACTGGCTGCTGTCAAGGTCATTCCCTGTGGCAGGTCAGGAGTGCTCAGCATCACCCCTTCATCACTTGTGCTGCTGTCCCCACTCGCCTCCTTATGAGCCCACTGGTCACTCTGGTGAGGCTTTGGTCCTGTAAAAATAATAACATTATGATGTAGTTCTTGGTCCTGCTTATGTTTTGGGAACACTGCAGAGAATTACACTAAGATTCCACATAATTCCAGCATAGGGGGTTTAGAAAGGACCTCTGGAGATTATCTAGTCAACCCCTCCTGCTAAAGTAGGTTCATCTATGCTGTTTGTTTGCCTCTTAGCACATTAAGGAGCATTCTCTCTGCTCTTCCTTCATTTTGGAATTCCCTGCCCAAGGCCCCATGTCCTTCCGCACTCTCCTCACAAGGGGGAGTCCGGGGAGGCTTCAGTCTTTCGGGTCTGCAGCTCCGGGGTAGGTGGGATACAAACCCAGCACTCCCCAAAAGCCATGAACTTCAAAGACTAGCTACTTCACTGAATTATCTCTGGAGGAATGCTGAAAGCAAAAAGCTAGGAAAAGCTTTTCTTAGGGGAAAAAAAGTTCACATGAAGAGGCTACTCTCATGCTTTTTTTAAGCCTTGCAGAAGAAATGCATGCCTGGAGGCTCTGAAACTCTGAATGTGAACTGCCTTCTTTAAAAGAGGAGAGTAGGTGGCTGAATCGTGCTCCTAAACCATCAGAAACAAGCTACTTAGCTTTTTATAGAATGCCAAAAGGTAATGGGCCAGCCTGTGCTGTGACAAATTAGCATTGCTACAGAAATTCCCAGTTTTCCATAAAATTCACTACAGGTTTAAATTAATCAGCACTCACACACCTGCTAACACTACAGCACCCAGCATTCCTGCTTGGCTTGGTCATGACAGGGACCATGGAACTGAAGCACCTTGGGTTTATGCCAAGGTGATTATGCCAAATAATAGCTGCTGACAGGATGGCCTCTCTCAGCCTTGTTTGCTGTGGCAACTACGTGCCACAGAAAAGTCCCTCCTTCAACTGCTGGGAAATTAACATTGTGCTGCTGAGCAGCAGCCAGGGAGCAGCAGGAGAGGCTGGTGAGCAGCAGAACCTGGCACGCGCTGGCCCTGGTACGACACAGCCAAGCATCTTCATTGGCTTCCATCACTCTCCACAGAGGAAAGGACAAGCCAGGGGGGAGACAGAAGAGGATGAAAGAAGGGAAGACAGCGTAATAGTAGAGAAAATGGTTACCAGGTCTAGTGGCAACCAGAGCCCTAGGTTGGATTTAGGAATTTACTTTGCAACCCTCAGGGCGGTAAGACCCTGAAACAACAGGCTATCTGCAGGGACCATGGAATCCATTCCAGGAGGTACAAAAGACCTACCTATCCCTTCTTCAGCACACAACAGGCAGGCATAAGACAAACCTACTTATTTGTTTTCTCTTTTATTTTTGAACCTTATGTCCTGAAAGCAAAGGCAGAAGATTCCAATTTCACCCTTAAAGAAACAAACTACTTCGAATGTTCTGAGAGGATTCTTTAATGTGTTTGAATCTGTCGTTGTTCTAGAACTCCTACCCAGAGAATGTGGTAGGAGGCTCCATTTCTGGAGACATTCAAAGTCAAACTTGATGGGGCTCTGAGCAACCTGATCTAGTTAAAAACATCCTTCAAGGGAGCTGGACAAGATAACCTTTTCATGGGTCACTTCTAACCCAGTGACTGTTTGCAGCACTGAAGGTCAAGTTCAGGAAAGCTGGAGCAAGCCTGACCCCTTCACACATTCAAGCCTGGACAGCATTAGGCTGTTCACTGTGCAACCTGCATCTGGCAGCAGACAGACATGCAAAGTCCCCAGAGCAGTCTGGGGTGATTACCATGGTGTGTGACAAAGCTCATTTCATGTTTGAAGTCGACTGTGCTGCTTCTCTGAGGGTAGAGATATTGCATGCCAGGAATTAAATGGGTATTTCTTTCCCAGACACGATGCTGGCCATCTCACCCTTCCCCACAGGGAAGAACCAGTGCAGAGCCTGGTAAGCCAGGCTGGACTTCCAGCACCAGTAAGGACAGGGCTTCATTAAAACAAAGAAAAGGCAAATGCATTAAATGAAAGAAAATGAGAGGGAAATAAACTCCTTAGAGAAAGAAAAATGAATGGGGGGGGGGAAAACCTCAAGAAAAAGGATGCTAGAAAAACCCAAGGAGGACTATCTGGTAAGGATGCCATGAGTATGGAAGAACATCTGATGGAGGTGCCAGCTTTCCCCTACAAAGCAACCCACAGTCCTTACAGGGGAGCAGGATTCTCTCCACCATTAAGGCTGCCACCAGTTACCATGATAAACAGCTCTATTTTAGCAGTTGTTATGGGGCTTGGAAAACTAGTTTAAGTTGAAAACTGCTGGCCAGGCAGGGGAGAGTATACCTGCAAGTCCTTAAAAGTGGAATAAACTGTTACTTAGCAACAAATCTTTGTCATTGTTATTTCAAAAACTTACTTCGAAAGTAACTAACCTAGCCATTAAAAGCAGAGAGAACACATTTTGCCTAGACTGAGGGCCAGAAATTAGCAATGAGAAGTTGGAAAGATGGAATGCAGCTGCTGAGGTCTGCAAATCTCATTCCAGAGCAAGAGCATCTCAGCTAGGAGGATCTGCACCACCTTCTGCAGGAAAGTCCAGAACAAGGCAGAGATGCCCAGCAAGCAGGAGTTAATCCAACTGCACACAGCAACATGGCAATCCCCAGATGAACTATTATGCATCAGTGCCTGAGGGATAAGAAAATCAACCTGAAACGAAAGTGATGCCCTCTGGCCATGAGGCAGCTTCAAATTAAACCTGTTGGAGCAAGGCTCAGGCCACTTTGAGCCAAACATGGGAAAGGAGTTAAGAAGAACCTGAATAGGACCAGATCCAGCAAGTCCAGATGAGAGGCTGAAAGGAGACAGAGTAAAAAAACAACAAAAAAAAAAAAAAAAAAAAAAAAAACCCCCAAAACCAAAAAAAAAAACAGTGCCACTATGCTTCAGCCACAGTGCAATAGGGATAGGAGAGACCAGCAGCCATGGGCTTCACTTCGGCATGAGCATGCCCCAGTATGGAGCAGAGGCAAACAGTAAGACAGTGGGATCACTGTACCAGGGAATCTTCCTTGTGGTTGTTCCTCCTCATGAGTGGCTGGTTTAGGATTGGATGCTGAGGAGATGAGCTGCTCAGAGACTTCCTCACTCACAGCCAGGTCCCCACATCTCACTGCTCCCTCCACTGATGCATCATTCACTGAATCAGTGCTTCTGCTCTCTGGATCTAGGCTGCCAGGTGCTGGAGAGAATGAAGGCAGATCAGGTGCTAGAGAGTCCCCTGTGAGCTGGAGGGGTTTCTGCTGTGGGCCCAAACCTCCAGCAGCCAGGACAGCTGATCTGTGGTAGCCCATAAAGACTGTTGCTGGATGACACAGTCCTCTCAGCATGGCTACCTGGGTGCTCATTCCTGTCTGTCTTCCAATCCGCAGCAACTGAAAAACACATATGAGAAATGGCTTCAGGTCACAGGTGAGAAATGGCTTAAGAACACAAAGAGGCAGTGTGTTGCAAACAGCTTCTAGAGGGTGGCACACTGGTTTCTGGAGAGAAAAGTGTTACAGGAATCCAAGTATTTTCTATAACATTATCATTATTATGCAAACACTTGACTTCATTTCTTGCACCTTACTGTGAAAACAAGGGCTCAGACCTCAAATGGAGCAACATGAGCTGAAAAAATAGGCATGGCATCCCCAACTGGACTAAAAGGGACTGAATTTCATGAAGGATTCAAACTAATCTCAACAGTAACTGTTTTTTACTTTAAGATTAGAGGGTTTTAAGCCCCTTAACCAAAGCACAGTGTTTAGAGCTTCCCACCAAAGTCACTGAAAATGCCTGGAAGTTACAGACCCCAGAGGAATCACTGCGCTCTACTTGTGTACAGCAGCTGGCAGCCTATGGTGTAGGTACCACAGCATCTCAAAGACAAGGCAGGATCCTTTATACCCCTGTTGCAGTGTCCATGGCATAGCTGGCCTTTCTGGAACCACACACAGTAGCTGCTCCAAGCTACCTCCTCATAGTCTTCTCTAGAAGGCAAGAGGACAAGGAAGGGTCCCCAGAAAGTCTGAAACACATATCTGCCATCATTTACTTGTCTACATATCCAACTTTCTTCACAGCATGACAACAAAGCAACTAAGAATGAGGAAAAAGAAAAAAGAAAACCATTTTATTGTCTACCTTTTAAATCATACCAAAGAGGAAGACCAACTACCCATGCCAACATCAGATGAAATTTTCAACCAAGAAACTTTGAGCACTGAGCAGCCCTTTCCTCCCAGAACTGTTGAACTCGCATAAAAATAGTTCTCAACAGCATAACCACTCTGCTTCTTAACCTCAGTGGTTTAATACTTGCCTTTTTCCTTTCCAGACCTACTCAATCAGAACAATTTAGGAGGAGTGGCTACTGCCACTGCTACTACGGAAAGGTCGCTGCCAGTTTATGCAAAGCCAAAATTAGCTGTCGTAAGGCCATTGTTTGTACTAAGCAGGGCTTACTTTTCAGCCTCAAATCACACCAGGACAATTTACAGTCACCTCTACATCTCTCTCCTCTTTCATTGCCTGACCTCTTTCTCTCATACAAAGTCAGCTGCCAAGCCCATCTTAATGGAAACAAAAGCATCTTGTCTAGTCTATGATCAAGTTTCATTAAAAATGCTCAAACTCCACCTAGCAAGAAACAGAACAAAAAGCCATGAAGTTATTTTAAGAAGGGGTAAAGGTTTGCTATTCAGATTAAGTTCACAGTTTACTCCATCTCCACTGCTCTTGGGTTCCTCCTAATTACTTTTTGGGTCTTAGATTTGCTGCTTCAAATTGCACCTAGCAGAAGCACTTTGTGGATTTAGCAATTCCCAGAGGCACAGTTGCAAACCCAAAGCAATTTCAACAGGTACAAGTGTTCGGCAAAGTCACAGCAGATGCACATTGCTAACAAGTTCCTCTTTGCAGAAAAAAGGGGGGAAAAATTTCTTCACCACCTTTGCAATCACAAAGTAAGAGTACAGTGGGTAACATTGGTCTAGTGTGATGGTTTGGGTGTTACCTGCCCCTCCACACTTAAGAAAAATCACCCAGACTAGACCCAGCAGCTGGAAATTAAAGAATGGAGTTTTATATTTACAGCTTAGCACAATATACAAGCAGATATTTACAACATATACACCCAGGTACAGAAATATACAAGTTAAAAATAATACAGAAACACAACAGCCCTGCCGGGAATCAGTCCCCAGGAGGGACTCCCAATCACTCTTTCACCTCCCTTCCACCCCTCTACCTTATCCCAGACTTTGCCTTACATTCAAGGTGAGTTTGGATAATCAGCCAGGGGAGTTGGGAAGCAGAAGGATTTGTTACACAGATAGCAGGTTAGAGAGAGAAGGGAGGCAGCCAAAGCCAGAGAGCAATTCTGTTATCTATGTTTGTGTACTTGGTTTTATACATCTCAGAAAGCCTATGAGTGAAGTAGACAGCACCGTTTGCTTTTCACAGCCTGTATTCTAACTCTTCTCACCAAAATATTCCAGCTAGGCTCAAACTAGCACAGTCTAGGTACTATTTTTACCACCCAAACAGTAAAAACATGTATGACTTATCTAAAACAGTCAATAAGATGACAGAACTTATGGCACTCCAGCTGGGAGTTAAATGAAGTCTCTGCACAAAGCATACTGGTGATTCTCTTTTTGTTTGTGGAGTGTAGACTCCCACTCGTTCTTCCAGTGACAAATGTAATCTTTTTATCATTAAAGTGTTTGGAAGAGAAAAAGGTAAGGAAAAATAAAAATACCTTCCATTAGGCCTTACAAAAGGGCCTGGACTATCCTCAGCAGTCCATAAGCAGGTGAATGCTGGAAAGGTAAAGCCCAGTCAGAGGCTTCTGCCATCAGTGCTAAACAGGCAAAGTCCAAAATCCTTCAGAACATTAGACAAAGTGCTTTGAAGGTGAATAAGCCATGGCACGACAGGCTCAGAACCCCACGTTCTCCAGATCTGCCAGCCTAGAAGGATCTCTTCAGTTACTAGACTTTTCCTCCAACTTGCAACACAGCACTGCTCTCACACTGGGCTTCAGAAGACTCCTTTAGATGGAGAGCCATTGACTTTCTAGGCAAACACCATTTGGGTATCTCACATCTGAGTTTAAGGATTTCCATAAAAACTGGAGTCAAAAAACATACATATCCCAAGGCTCACAGAAGCATCAAATATTCACACCCATCTTAGAGGCATTTAGTTATGACCATCCGTGGTGGTTTGGCTGTTACCCCACCCCCCACACACTTTTAGAAACACCCAGACTAGACTCAGACAGACTCTGGGAATATAAATGAAGCTATTTATTTACAGCTAGCACAATATACAAGCAGTTATTTACAATATATACAGAAATATACATAAATAGACAAGGTAAAAATAATACAGAAACACAACAGCCCTCCCAGAAACCTGAGTCTCTAGGAGGGGCTCTCAACCACCCCTGCACCTTCCCCCTGCCCCTCTCAACCTTACCCCAGTCCTAAGGAAGAAAAGAGGTTCAGCCAAGAGGTTAAGAAGCAAGGTTAGTGGCAGTGAGGTGAGGGAGCTGCAGCTGAGTCTGAAGCCAGCCAGAAACTGAAGACAAAATGGTAAAAGTGTTATCTAATGTTTACATTCTTCTTCAACGAGACTCTGAGGGAAAGTAGACATCACCGATGTTTTCCTTTCATAACCTAACATCTAGTTCTTTTCACCAAAACATTCTAGCCTGCTTCAAACTAGCACAATCCACCCCTACTTCACTCAGAGTATCGCTGAGAATTATCTGATCTAATCTAAACCAATATTTACAGTAATGAATTTTACAAGTTCAGTTCACACTTCATCCCAGCTATCTCAATTGTAGGCGATTCAAAAGCTCAGAACAGTTTTGTCTCCTCACAGATGAGATGAGAACAGGGACTCCCAGGTGACGTTGGGTTTGTGCTCATGTACTGTAGATTCTCTCGTAGATTCTTCCAGTGTTGGACGCCGATGGTACCTAGAACAGAAAACTCCTAACAGCTTGTATGGTACACTCTGAATTTAAAGTCTCTCAGCTAAAGTTAGATTTCTCTGTGGCACACACTGGATTTCACCATTCTCCTGCATTACCCAGTAGGTGTGACCAGGATCTTCAGCAGACACCACCCCTCGGACAGGTTTCCCTTGACCCAAACAGTTTTCCCTAACAGATTCTTTTCACGTACAACCGTCTACTGTTTGGACCAAATCTGATTGTGCAGGTCTTGCTCTGTTTACTGAACCTCTACTATTTACCAACCAGGTAGCTTGTGCTAAATGTTTGTCCCAGTTTTTCAGAGTTCCACCCCCCATGGCTTTTAGGGTGGTTTTCAGCAAACCGTTGTAGCGCTCAATCTTCCCTGCAGCTGGAGCACGTCAGGGTATGTGATAGATCCAATCAATACTGTGCTCTTTGGCCCAGTTTTTCACAAGATTGTTCTTGAAATGAGTGCCATTGTCTGACTCGATTCTCTCTGGAGTTCCATGTCTCCACATGATCTGTCTCTCCAAACCAACAATGGTGTTACGTGCAGTTGCATGTGGAACTGGGTAGGTTTCCAACCATCCAGTGCTGGCTTCTACCATCGTTAGCACATACTGCTTGCCAGAACGAGGTCGAGGTAAAGTGATGTAGTCAATCTGCCAGGCTTCACCATACTTGTACTTTGACCATCTCTCACCATACCATAAGGGCTTGATTCACTTAGCCTGCTTAATAGCAGCACAGATGTCACAGTCATGGATGACTTGGGTGATAGCGTCCATGGACAAGTCAATTGACCTATCGCGAGCCCATCGGTATGTTCCATCTCTGCCTTGATGTCCAGATGAGTCATGGGCCCACCGAGCTAAGAACAGCTCACCTCGGTGTTTCCAATCAAGGTCAAGATCAGAGTTTGCATCAACTTGAGCAATCTTAGCAGCTTGGTCTGCCTGCTGTTTGTGTTGATGTTCCTCAGTGGCTCTGCTCTTAGGCATGTGTGTGTCTGCGTGCCGCACCTTCACTGGAGTTCTCTCCAGCCGTGCATCAATGTCCTGCCATAGATCAGCACACCAAATAGGCTTTCCTTTCCTCTGCCAACCATGCTTCTTCCAGTCCTTTAGCCAACCCCACAGAGCATTGGCTACCATCCACGAGTCGGTGTAGAGGTAAAGGAGAGGCCAATTTTCACGTTCAGCCACATCAAGAGCAAGTTGGACAGCTTTTACCTCAGCAAACTGGATTCTCCTTCTCCATCTCTCACTTTGGTAACTCTCCTGGTAGGACTCCAAACCGCTGACTTCCATCTTTGCTAGTTCCCAACAAGATGACAGGAACTATCTGTGAACAAAGCATAGTTCTTTTCCTGATCAGAGAGATCACCATAGGGAGGAGCTTCCTCAGCACGAGTTATTTTCTCCTCTGGAGGTTTGGTACAGTCTGTGCCTTCCGGCCAGTTGGTGATCACCTCCACCAGACCAGGTCGGTCAAGATTACCCATTCGTGCTCGCTGGGTTATCAAAGCCATCCATTCAGACCAGGTTGCATCTGTGGCATGATGTGGTGATGAACCTTTGCCTTTGAACATCCAGTTAGAACAGGCAGTGTAGCAGCTAAAAGCAATTGTGACTCAGCGCCAATCACTTCAGAAGCTTCTTTCACTCCTTCATAGGCTGCTAGAATCTCTTTCTCTGTTGGGGTGTAATTTGTCTCTGAACCTCTGTAGCCACGACCCCAGAAACCAAGTGGACGACCACATGTCTCATTTGGAGCTCCTTGCCAAAGACTCCAAGTTGGACCATTGTCACTGGCAGCCGTGTACAGAATGTTTTTAATGTCCAGACCAGATCGCACAGCTCCCAAGCCCACTGCATGGACTACTTCTCACTTGATCTGATCAAAGGCTGCTTGTTCAAGTCCCCACTCAAAATTGTTCCTCTTACGAGTCACATCATGCAGAGGTTTGACAGTTTGACTGAATCCAGGAATGTGTAGTCTCCAAAATCCCACTGCACCCAAGAAAGAGAGAGTGTCCTTCTTACTGGTGGGAACTGTCATGGTGGAGACTTTGTTGATCACATCCTGAGGAACGTAACCGCGACCATCCTGCCACCGCACTCCCAGAAACTGAATTTCTCTGGCAGCTCCTTTGACCTTGTCTCTCTTAATGGCAAAACCTGCTTGCAACAGAATGTCAATGATTTTGTTACCTTTCTCGAAGACTTCCTCAGCAGTTTGGCCCCACACAATGATGTCGTCGATGAACTGGATGTGCTCTGGAGCTTTACCTTTCTCCAGTGCATTGTGGATGACTGAGTGACAGATGGTTGAGCTGTGTTTCCACCCCTGAGGCAAACGGTTGAGCTGGTACTGGATTCCTCTCCAGGTGAATGCAAACTGAGGCCTGCACTCCTTTGCTATGGGAATAGAGAAGAAAGCATTAGCAATGTCTATGGTTCCATACCATTTAGCCTCCTTCGATTCCAGCTCGTACTGGAGTTCCAGCATGTCTGGCACAGCTGCACTCATGGGTGGAGTCACCTCGTTGAGGGCACAAAAATCAACTGTCAGTCTCCAATTGCCGTTAGGTTTGCGCACAGGCCAGATGGGACTGTTGAAAGGTGAATGAGCTTTCTCGATGACAGCCTGACTCTCCAGTTGATGAATCAGCTGATGAATGGGCAACAAAGAGTCAGGGTTAGTTCTGTACTGCCTGTGGTGAACAGTCTGAGTAGCAATTGGCACCTCCAGATCCCCTATGTCATGATGTCCCACAACTGCAGATTCATCTGACAGTTCAGGTCTAATGGACAACTTCAATTTACCATCCTCAATCTCTACAGATGCTATTCCAAAAGCCCATTTGTGACCCTTAGGATCTTTGAAACAACCTTGTCTCAAAAAGTCAATTCCCAGAATGCAAGGCGCATCAGGACCAGTTACAATAGTATGTGTCTTCCACTCTTTACCAGTTAAACTGATCTCAGACTGCAACTTAGTTAACTCTTGAGATCCACCAGTGACTCCAAAAATAAATATGGACTCTGTCCCTTTCAATTGGATGGCAACAAAGTACACTGAGCACCTGTGTCAACTAAAGCCCTGTATTTCCGGACTTCTGAACTGCCAGGCCACCTAATGAATACATTCCAATAGATTCGGTTCTCTCCACTATCCCTTTCCTCCTCCTGGTTGGAGGCAGAGCACCCCTAATGCTGAACATGGCATCAGGGGTGTACACAATGATTGGTGGTGTTGTGAGAGGAATTGCAACTGTTGGAACAATTGCAATTGCTCTTGGGAGCTGAAGAAGTGACAGCTACTTTTCTGGCATTGCTGCCTCTGTTTCTGCCACTCTGCAGTTCCCTGACCCTCTTTGAAAGAGCTGCAGTAGGTTGACCATCCCATTTGTTCATGTTCTCCCCGTATGTGTCACGCAGAAGTATCCACAGTGACGCACGTGATTGCTGATGTCTGGGTGGAATTTGTCTCCTCCTGGGCTGGAATTGCCTTGCAGGAGGTGGGCATCTGTTCCTGATGGCAGAAACATGCACCCATTCAGATGATGCAGGAATGGTATCTCTTACCAGATTGGTAATGTTTCTGAGATCCTCCTTCAGTTCTTTCATGCTGTCTTTAATACCTTCCTTAAGCTCTGTTCCCAGAGGTTTTATGGCAGAGACTAGGCCAGAATGTGACAAGCTGTCCTCTACCTGCCTCAGCTGGTCAGTGAATTCACCAACAGTAAAAGACCTTCCATTATCACTCCTTGACAGGAACTTGCTGGCCAAGATGTTAGCATAGGATGAAGGAGCAAGCTTAATCAGCTTCTTCATGAGACCTGTTTCAAGAGTAGTATCATCAGGCTCATGTGTGCCATGATCTCCATAAAGCACTTCCTTCACAGCAAACTCCTTCAGAAGCTTAATTCCCTGCTCAATGGTGTTCCACTTCTTGGCAGCCCATGGCAGATCATCTCGGGAAGGATATCTCATAGCCACAGCCAACAGAAGGCGTGTCCACAAGCTAACCCTACCAAGAGGACTTGCCAGGTATTTGTCCACTCCACTCTCCTTAGTGAGTGGTCCCAGCTGCTTGGCAGACTTGTCTCCTACCTGCAGGGCATTAGCACCAATGCTACAGCATCTCACTAGCCAGCTTAGGATTGGTTCACCTGATTCCCTTGAGTATTCCTTTTTAACTTCCCTGACCTCTCTGAGTGGATCGTTGGAGTCTTGAATGTCATCCTCCTCCTCTTCCTCTTGTTGATCTGATTGTCCCTGGCCTAGAAACAGAACCTTCCTCATAGCACTCTTAATCTCATTGGAACCATCCTCTTTCTTGGCAGCCAATCTCACAGCGCTCTTCTCATTTGAGTACTGCGATCTCATCATGTTCACCAGGTCTTGCAGGCTAAATGCCTCCTCTTCCTCCTCTTGCTCACCAGAGGTCCCCTCTCTTACATCCTCCTTTGAGTCACACTTTGTCAAAAGTTGTGTCTTGGCTTTTGCCTTAGCAGGTGCCAAAAAGGCCTGCACAGCAACAGACCTGGACGTGTCTACTGGAGGGTTTGAATCATTGGGGGTCTGACCTGAGGTCTGTGAGTTCAGATCTGCCTTAGAGGTAACAGGGTTCTGGTCTGCTGCTGGGGATTCGAACTAGCTGAGCTGGTGTTATTCGGACTTGGACTGACTGGGCTAGTGTTACTATTAGTATTATCAGTGCTATTATTAGTGGGTACATTCTGACTTTGGGTACCTGCCTGTACTCCTGGGACGCCTGCCAACCCTGATGTGTTCTCTTTGCTGTCAGGAACATTGGCAATTTTCCCAGAATCTGAAGAGGGAGGTATAATAGATGTCCCTGTCTGTGCCCCTTTGTTTTGGTTTCCACTCGTACACTGTTTCTGAGACATTGAGCCGTTTGCTTTTGAGACAGAAATTTTCCTAGTTCTTACAGGCACTGCATTTGAATTTTTCACACATGCCAGAATTAATATGAAAATTAAAACTATAAGAGCCAGCATAATACACACCAGACCTGCCACGGTTTGTTTTGTGTAAAAATCTTTACAAGGGTCCGGCATCTCAGTTTGGGGGTAAATTACCCTCATGAGGGCTGTAGTTAAAGCAGTATTTTGATTGGATGTAATATTATTGGCAAATACCCCTGTAATGTTACTGGTAAGATTTTCAGTGACATTAAAACCAGCATACCCAAGAATGAGATCACCCCAGGACCAGAAAATGTTTGTAACTTTAGCTTTAGCCTTCGTATAAGCTAAATTAAGAAAGTAAGCAACAATTTGGGCTTTTATCCAATTGAATGCAAGAAAACAGAACCCCGACCACACCAGAGCCCCCACCAAGTACAATAGCTGCTTTATTAGCTTCATTCTGATTCCCAGAGTTAATTAACAGTCACTCAAATGAATTTGTCCCACATTGGGCACCAAATAAAATGTGTGGTGGTTTGGCTGTTACCCCACCCCCCACACACTTTTACAAACACCCAGACTAGACTCAGACGGACTCTGGGAATATAAATGAAGCTATTTATTTACAGCTAGCACAATATACAAGCAGTTATTTACAATATATACAGAAATATACATAAATAGACAAGGTAAAAATAATACAGAAGCACAACTCCCCTCCCAGAAACCTGAGTCCCCAGGAGGGGCTCTCAACCACCCCTGCACCTTCCCCCTGCCCCTCTCAACCTTACCCCAGTCCTAAGGAAGAAAAGAGGTTCAGCCAAGAGGTTAAGAAGCAAAGGTGAGTGGCAGTGAGGCGAGGGAGCTGCAGCTGAGTCCGAAGCCAGCCAGAAACTGAAGACAAAATGGTAAAAGTGTTATCTAATGTTTACATTCTTCTTCAGTGAGACTCTGAGGGAAAGTAGACATCACCGATGTTTTCCTTTCATAACCTAGCATCTAGTTCTTTTCACCAAAACATTCTAGCCTGCTTCAAACTAGCACACCATCTCTAGAAGATTGGTTCAGGGATTGTCCATCTTGGTCTCCAGGACACATCACTGATGAGGTGACAGCCCATCACCTGCATCCTGACTGGCCTGAAGGAGCCCATTACAGTACCAATGCTGGCAAATAAAACCAGTTCCAGGCTGTGATGATGTGCATCCTGGATACACCCTCTGCTCGCTAGGACTTGATGCTACTCCCTCATGTTGGATGTAAGAATAAGCAGATTTTAAGCCAATCAATTAAAAAAAGAAAAAAAAAGGAGTTACAGAGTGAGACCTGAGGCAATTTTATGCACAGTTTATTTGAAGATACCTAAGTATTTAAGGAGGCAGATGAGGAGAAAGGAGGGAACAGGGAATGAAAGAATCCACAACCAAGCTATTAACTAACTCAATGTAAAGTGACATATTTGGGTACACATCCAGTTACTGTACTGCCCCAAACCTGCCAACAGTTTTCAAAACAACTCTAAGTCATAAGCCTTTGCTGTTCTAGTATTTAGGTAAACTTTTCCATAGGTTGGAAATCATATCTCCTACAGAGACTGCTTTTAATTGAAGAGTCATGAAAAAAATAAGCTCACCTCTCCACACGTGTCTGGATTAACAACGTGACTCTCCAACTGCTGGGGGCCTGCTTATATAGGTCAGGGTTGCTGGGGTTCATTGCTTTGTGTATTACAGTTTAAAGAATGCTCTAAATTTGAGGTTTTTAACTTTTTAATCTATGAGGAAAACTTCCTATAAACTCAGATTAACAACTGCTAATGCACTGAAGAAAGAAAACCACAAACCTTCCTCCTACTATAAAAACAAAATAGTGTGGCCTCTGTTTCTTTTCTGATAAGAGTCTTAAATACCAAACATTTAACTGCATAATAACATTTACTGGCAGCCAGGCAGCCTGCTTAGCAGATATATAAAGCAGGTAAAAGGAGAAAAAGTTAATTTCTTGGCTGAATGATTCCATCGGTAGCTATAGGGCAAACTAGAAAGTCTTTCAGTAAAGTAGCAGTTGATTCTTCTATCAATCTGCAGCACACATACTCTTCCAAGGAATGCATTAAATATGAAAATCATATCCCGTTATCATCTGTTTCCAGCTTTCAGCCCAGTAAGCTTTCCTTAATGAATGCTGTAGCCTAAGGGACAAGCATGCTGTTGGCTTCTCTGAATAATGGAGTGATGCGTCCGTTCCTGCTTATTACAATATCGGCTGGCTGAGGGGGTTTCACACACAGTCACAAGTGACTACTCTTGCCAGCACGCTCCAAGTTATTACAAGATGTTTTTAGACATTTCATCTAAAAGAGCTTTACTGCTTTTAGTGAAGAAAACAGCTATGGTCTTGAACTGTATCATTTATATGGAGATAGGAGGAGGGATTAGAAGCCTGCATTACTGCAGATATATAGCAGAATATATTTAAGTATTCCTTGTCAGTCTTTTTGTCTGTTCCTGAGATAGGCAATCTCTTTCTGCTGCTTCTGAGAAAAGGTCAAAATATACAAAATTATAAATACATCATCTGAGTCAACTGCTGCATCTTAACAAATATCAGTCATTAGGAAGATTTCCTCCTCAGTCAAGACCATTTTCACACTGCTTGGCACAGGAACTGTCAAAACCAACAGGAAAAGGAACATAAACAGGCAGGGCTCTCCCTGCTTTTTAATTCTAGCTCTGTGCCTGAAATAATTGCACGTTTTACTCAGGTGATTCTACTTCACTCAGGCACTAAACAATATTTCACACTACAAATGCCACAGCAAAATTCCCACGCAGAGACCGCTTAGCTCTGCCTGCCTCTTCAGGCAGCAGCGTGGCGGAAAGCCCAGCAAGGTAATAAAACACATTTCCCCCCCTTCCTTCACATTACCTGCTCACTGGATTCTCTTTGCTCATCACCTTCTGCTGACAAGTTACCTTCTTGAAGTGATAGCTCTTTTAATTTCTCTTCCATAGCATGCCTAAACATGAACAAAACCATTATGTAAAAACTGAAGGCCAAAAATCAGCCACCACAAACCAATGAATTTTACTCTGCAACTTGTGCACTTCTAAATGTAACCTCAAGCACCATTTTTCACTCTGACTGTATTTAAAAAGCCCGAGATCAAATTTTCTCCTATTATCAACAGTCCCTTGAACAAATGACATGGCCTGCACTCGGTTTTAACACACATCGATTCCTTCATGTAATTTAGCACCCTACACCACACTAATAACTTGGTGTCTGATTTCATCCCCAACCAGCATTTTTAACAACAGATTATTTCAGCTGCGTCCAAACAATGGCTCTGGCTGCTTTGGGATGAGATGAGCTTTAGAGTTTTTGTTTTACAAACATCACCTTGCATCTCACTGAGCTACTCTAAGGAAAAATATATGGCAGACGTACAAAGAGCAGCCCAGCATGAAGGCAACTTGTCGTAGTGTGACTAACAAACAACTGCACAGAACGTCCTCACCTCCACTCCACTGTTTAATTGACCAGATGTAATGCATTCAGAGAAGGAACTACTGCTTAAAAGCCAAGCACACACAGCAGCACCTATAATTAATCCTGTTTGTTAGTAATTGTAAACCCCAATAATAACTTACAGCAGCCCTGAATGAAAGCACTTCAATACCTATTCTGCATCAGGTAATATGCATGAAAATAAATCTTCAAAACAATTAACTTCAGCAGCTCTGCCACTCCACTGGTGCATTCACCTCCATTTTCCCAGGTAGTAGCAGCTGCTCAGAAAATTAGAAGCATTAAATTTTAACAAATGAAAAAGAAAAGAAAGAAAATTAAAAAACAACCCCATGAAAGACATGCAAAAGAAACCCAAATGTAACTTCTGGATTTTCCTGAAAGCTCAAGTGAATTTATTTATGCTCCCTAAAGTTACTGAACAAATTGTAGATACACGAAGACAGGGTTAAAAAAAAACCAAAAAACAAAACAAAAGTGAATCTTTAGAAAAAGAAGTTGGGTCAGCTACAGCCACATAAACTGTTCACATAGTTATGATAAAGCACTCCTAACAGGCATTCTCTCACTATAAAAAGAAAATAGTAATAATTTCTTTCTGTGTACTTCCATGATAGATTGAAACTATTTCATACTCCATAATTTTTACCCAGTCCACAACAAGGGGGCTTTTCATAACCACAGCACAGAGGATATGCAAGCTGTGCTTTGTTCAACGGCTTCAACAGCTGAAAAATAACTCTTAACTTGGCAAAAAAAAAAAAAAGGAAATAAAATGGGTGGCAGAGAAACACCAAAATGGAAGGTGCAAGCAGATCAACCTATAGCACAAGTGGGACTTGCACCAGGATGTTACTATTGACCACTAATCACAATTTTGTGTGATTAGGGTTGCTCAGAAGGCAAAAAACAAAACAACAAAACTCTAAAACAAGGAGAAATACAGTACCATGACACAGCTCCAGTTCCACTGACTGAAACACAAAGAATTCAAAACACAAACAATAAAAAAGAGAGGATGAAAAATAATAATTAAAAATATAAAGGGAGGATGAAAAAAAGGTTTTTAATTTTGAAACAGAGGATGGAAAATAATTTTTAAATAAATTATAAATCATAATTAAATTAAAATAAATTAAAATTACACCCACGCAACCCAGGGCAGTCTCTAAAATCTGTTACTGAGCTGGAGCAAGGAAAAGCTGCTCTCTGAATGTCACGAGACCAAACTGGCTTAAAAGAAAAGAATCACCAGGCACCAGCTGAGCTCTAGTTGGGTGGGAATTTAATTACTCTTTGTACATCCATGTTTTCTGAAGCTAAACTTTCCAGGCACTTCCTAAGAGCATCCCAGTCTAAGTTTTACTGATTCAGATGAAGCTGTGAGCGTCCCTATAGAGGAGAGAAAGGGGGCAAAGCAGTAGAGAGAACACTGCTCCTGCTGGAATTCAGACTGCCTTATAGAGAAATAAAACCCAATCACAACTGAATTCTAGACAATCACATAAGTGTTGTGTCAGTACCACACTGCAGGGGCTCAAAATGTCTCAACTAATTTGCTTCCTTCCCTCCTGCCTTCCAGCAACTTAAAAAAAAGGGCAGTATCAAAGGAAGAGAAAGTCTCTCAGAGCAGGTATAAACCTTTCCCCCCAGATTTTACCTCTTGCCCAAAATATTGACTCCACATCAGCCCATCACAATTTACTCTTTTTTTAACCTGAAATCATTACCAGCACCCCAGATTGTTCTGCAGTGCGTAGCAAGACAACATTAGTTCAAAAATCCTCAAAGCCAGGCATTCACATTATATAACCTTAAAAATGGATCCTGCTTAAATTTAGTTATTTATCTCTACACTAACAAAAGTACTAGAAATGCTTTTTCTTTTACTTCCACAACTTTTTCCTTCTATACTATTTTAAGATATTGAGGCAGACTGATTAAATAGTAGAGGTATAGAAATTCCCATTTACTTATCAGTTTTAGTCAGTGTGGGGAAAGATTCCAGCAGGGTCTTGCTGGAAGGCAAACACTTCACTCAAAAGAAACCACTGCACAGTCAGGTTGACTTTTGACAACTGTTTCTGCAAATCTGAATAACTGCACAAGCAGAAAACAACAGTGCAATCATTGGGTGGTCAGATTCATTCCTCCTCATGACAGTTTCTGGTTTTTTTCTTTCAAAACTTAAAAACCATGTACATTTTTTTTAACCTGTTGTGGTAATTTTTAAGAAATTAGTTATGTAAAACTAGAACAGAAGTGTACTTAGTACTACCACACTCCTGCAGTGTCAGTTATGACACACAGCTCAAATACATATGGGTCAGAACACCCCTTGGGCTTTATCAGCCCAGAAGGAAATTTCAAAGTGTCCAACACAGAATCACACATTGCATTGGGTTGGAAGGGACCCTCAAAGGTCATCTTGTTCAACTGCTCTCCAGACAGCAGGGACACCTCCACCCCAGGCTGCCCAGGGCCTCACCAAGTCTAATCCTGAATATCTCCAGGGATGGAGTCTCAATGACATCCCTGAGCAACCTGTTCCAGTATTTCACCACTGTCGTTGTAAAAATCTTAATTCTCTCCTAGTAGACACAAAACATTACCAAAGTAAAGACCTCCAGAGGGGATGCTGCAGGAAGCATTTCATTCACTTACCACATTGTTCAAGAATTGCTAGGGGACTATTTAGTAATAGAGCTAAAGGTAACCTCATTTGAACTCAGCTTTAGTCCAGACAGTTCAAACACAGCTACTTGTTCTCATAGAATTTATTGATTCTCACAGTTCCTGTGCTGATAGAGACAGAGGAACAAGCAGTGGCAAAACTATGGCCATGTAGAGTGTTAAAACTAAAAATACATCCTTAATCTACTTTCATGAAATGCATTTCAGGAATGAAAGCCTTATTAAAACAGTTTCATAACAAAGTTTTACAAAACTACTACAACTTAAGACTTTTGTCTTAACTTAGCTACCACTGCTTTATTCCTGTAACACATGGCCCTTCTCTGTGTTTTAAATCTCAGTTCTCCCTCACTTCCAAGACACTCAGCAGACTGCAGACCATCATGTAGAGCTCTGTGAAGTACTGCTGACTACCCCTGTGGGGTCTGTTTCACCACCCATCAGCAGAGTTTGGGTTCACTCCAAACACTTTAAACACTCCAAAACATACAAAATCATAGAACAGCTTGGGTTGGAAGGGACCTTAAAAACCATCTAGTTCCAAACCCCCTGCCATGGGCAGGGACACCTTCCACTACGATGAGCTTTCACTAGCACCTAAAGTTTTGATGTGCTCAGACAACACCAATTTAGCAACCCCACAGCAGCAGTAAACACTAACGTAGTAAGTCTTATAGAAAGCTACTTCCATCTTCTGGATCATTGCTGAACCTGAAGTTTTCATACGAGCTTCCAGCTGGTCCAACTCCTTGAAAAGGGCCTGGTTTCTCAGAAGAGCTCCATTCTGTCGTTCAACTACTTCTTGCAAGTAGTTTTGCAGCTTCATGTATTTTAGTTTCATTCTACAGGAGAAAAAGAAACTATTTAAAGAGTACAAAAAGAAAGCAAATGCACCTATCATTCAAAGCTGCATCACACAACTGACAGGATCTCTGCTGCTTGAAGCAGAGGATTTGGGCTTCAAAAGGGTAAGTACACTAAAAAAAAAATCTTGTAGATTTGTTTTCTGAATTATGTCTTGATTACTTACATCATAAATCAAAATTAAAAGTGTATTTAGAAGAGTATATTTCTAAAGATATACAAATCCTAACATTACAGATGCAGTCACACAACTGCTTTAAGCCAACCTCAACCTATGCTGCCATCAAAAGGGGCATCTCACCCCAAGTCATTGGGGTGTCAGTACTATCTGCTGTATGCCCACATGGCAAATGAGGTGAAGAGTAATTCAGATGAAAAATCCATCTAAATCAGTTCTCACTCATCCAAAACACAGATTCACTTTAAGCCAGGACTATTTTCTTATCTGATTACAGGACAAGCCTTAGTGCCAACAAAGGGAAAATGTGCACCAAGGGCAGCCAAGAGCATCTTTTGGTCTCACTCTGCCTACAGGCCTGCTGAAAATGCAATTTAAATCCCCCTAAACTGCCAATATTGTCAGAGAAACTACACTCCAAAACCTGTTAGTTCACAATAAATTATATAAAGACAGAAAATAATGTCCATGTGATATTTTTCTACTCATTTAGACATTCTCTTCTTGAATCTCCACCTTCATTTTATAATCTAAACATTTTTTTTACAGATTGTATATACAATTTACATTAAATTGATAATACAGAAACTGTCCAAGGAGCAAAGTCTAGAACCTAGAATACCTTGTAGGATTTCCTCAGACTTTCACACTTTCTAAAACCCTAGGACACTGATATGTAGAAGTTGCATAAAACCAAGCTGCACATTAGTTTTGAGCAAGACAACATTTCAAGAGTAAGGTAGTTAAGTTATTGCTCAAGTTATTTCATCAACAACTTAGAGACATGAATCTTGCATTGTATTTAAACATGTGAATATAAATCTATTGTTATAAGAAAACCTTCAAGATAACATTCTAAAAGCATTCCATGATACCCGAGTCTTTGTAACTAAAATAAAAGAAGCTTTTAAGTAGCTTACAGGTATGTATCAGACTTCTTGTATTCCATCAGTTTTCTTTCTAATTCCAGCCTTTTGGCTTCACTGGAAGAAAGCAAACAACACACAGTAAGATAAAACTATTTAATCATTTAAATTCTCACAATGCCAGACATAAAGCAGTTTATAAAGTGTAACCTTTCCGGAGCAGAGAGCATGTTTTTGCCTCACAAATTGATCTGAAAGATGAGCTTAACACAAATAAACCAGCCTCAATGCTTCTACTTCTCTTTGTGCCTCGCTGGAACAAAAGATGAGTTGTTTTAACAGGGGAAAAAAAGAGGCTTTAACAGGTAGGTATCCACACAAGACCTACTAAAAGGTCAGAAGCTTCTGCCCAGTATTCCCAGTCTTTTCTCCAGAATCCCCAGGACAAGTTCCAAATCCAAGACTGGCAGTTCTAGGACTTTTCCCTCCCCTTTTCCAGATCCCAGAGCACAGGACACACTCAGCTGAACTTGTTCAAATGGAGAGCACCCCAGAACATTTCACAGGAACAAAGCAACACCTTAAAAGATTTGCAAAAAGCCCCAACTGTTTCCTAGCTTACAGACCCAAGATGCTACCCAAGTATGTAACAATTTAAATTTAAAACCAAGTACATATTTCATACTTAGGCATTAAAGCCAAGTACACTTAGAGATATGCCAGAACCTACTAAGGGGTAAAAAATACTAACCATTGTAAATACTTATGGTTGTGCAAAAGCTGTGGGACCATTTGTATCTGCCTAAAGCCACACATGGGATAGTCAGAATGCTCAAGAACAAGCTCTATTCCTCACCCAGCATCTGTTTTAAGGAGAATCTATTTGCAGGGACAAAAGAAAAGAGCACAGCTAATATAATTTAATAATTACAAAATGCATCTGGGAATGAAAAGCCACCCCACAAGGAAAAAAAAAAGAAAGGCTTCTAGTAGATTCATATTACAACAGTCAAAGATGATCAGAGAGCTGGAGCACATCTCCTGTGAAAACATGCTGAAAGTAAGGCTGTTCAGCCTGGAGAAGAGAAGGCTCCAGGGAGACCTTAGAGCTGCATTTCAGTATCTGCAGGATACCTACAGGAAGGCTGGGGAGGGACTGTTCGGAAGAGCTTTCAGCAATAGGATGAGGGGAAATGGTTTGAAACTGGAGTAGCAGAGATTTAGATAGGACATCAGGAGGAAGTTCTGCACAATGAGTGCCTAGGGTTGAGGACCCATCCCTGGAGACTTGATGTGTCCCTGTGCAGCCTGATGTAGTTGGTGGTGTCCCTGCTACCTGCAGGGTGGTTGGACAAGATGACCTTTGAAGGTCCCTTCCAACCCAATTCAAGCTGTGAATCTGTAAAAACAGAATCTCAATCTCTCATTAGCTAGGAAGGCTGCTCCTGTGTGCATGACAGAAATAGTTCCATGGGATTGCACGTGCCCACATGGCTAGGGATACTTACGTATGGATTTTTGTCATTACCCACACACATTGGCCTCCTCCCAGTTGCCCTGTACAGGGAAAAGCTAGGAGGGGGAAAAAAAATAATAAAATCACCCTTTCTACCTCTTAGCCTGAGAGATCAAGGCATCCATTTTGCCCATCTGATCCTGCCACTGTCTGAAACAAGATTAGGTTTTCATGTCATGTACGCAATTTAAAAGCCACGCTTCATCTGGGATCTCATCCTTTCAATTTCCTTTTACATGACAGACAGCTAAGCAAAAGCAGATTTCAAGATCTTGTTTTTACACTTCTAGAAGTAATTTTCATGACTCAGTGAAGAACACACCGATACCCTGAAGGATGCAAGAGCCAATGGATGCAAACAGCCATTGGGCTCCAGTCTTATCTCTCCTCCTTGATACCATAGGTAGCACATCACATTCCTCAGCTCCTGAGAGATCATTCCCCATCTACCAGCATGACTCTTCAGTACCTCACTCCTTAGTCTGAGCTACAGCTATTTAGACAGCACACAAAGATGTAAATTCCAGCTCAGTTTCCTTGTCTCAAAGCAGTGCAAGGCTCATCCTGGCCACTCCACTGCACCACCACCTCCTTTATCACCTGAAAAAAATAAAGCACTCAGCCTGAAAATTGTGGTTTTTCATGCAGTTCTGCATTGGGTTGAAACTATGCCACCAGGCACTTATCAGCTTTTTTCTGAAACAGACAAAAATAGCGACCTTTAGAACTTTAAGAATCCAGGTGACTCGTTTTCAAACACTCCTGAATCTTCAGCCTACAGAGAAAGAGTGTCAGCTTGGGATTTGAGAGCAGAATTAAATCCTTGGGCGGCCACCAGCTCTCTCTAATCTCTGCCATTCCAACAGCCTTCGATCTGTAGCAATACCTGATCCCTCACCTCCCATTTAAACCAGCAGGACTAAGATGCCTCAGTATTTTTTGAGATTCCAGGCCTCAGTTTCTTTGCTCTTCAGTCTCACACCCATGATGTAGGAATAGCAGTACTCCTGTTAAGATAAGTACACGGAAAATTGCACAACACTTAGGCACGATGCAATCTTCCCCTAAAGAAAAGTTATTTTTGTGGTTGTTTCTCTGCACCAGCCTGACATTAAATCAACCGTTGAGCTCTGAACTGCATCGCCCTCACCGGCCTGGAGCCTGGCCAGAGCTTGCTCAAGCCTCAGCCAGCTGCCCTTGTCCCAGGGTAGGTCAGAGGGGGCCTGTTCAGCACCATTTTGACACAAAACTGACGGCAGTTGTTTGAGACTAATAATCCCGCCAGGTTTACATTTTCTGTCCAGGACATCTCTGTATTTGTACAGGGTTACTGCAAATGGCCCTTAGCCTGAAGCATCTGGCCTCACTGTCGGGAAAGGGAAGCTAATTGCACCGTTAGTCACAGTGTTAAGTACAGCACTTAACTACATAATTTATTTACTTCCTCGCCCTCACCGCCTTTCTCACCAGCAACAGCTGAAGATTAAGTGCTGAGTAATCACAACATGGTCAGGCCGGTATGAAACACAGAAGGCAAACTCTGCTCCATTTCGTTTACTACCTTGGACACCTCTAACCTAATGATTCTGCACACAATAGCCATGACTGGCCTGCATATGGAGACCCATGCATGCAGGAATTTGTCTGTTTAGATTCGACAAAGTACCAGCGTTAGGAAATAAAGGATATCCATTAAAGTCTAACATGTAATTCGAGGTGGGTTATAGGTATTTTAGCTCAAGTCTCAAAGTAGTCTCTGCCGACTGTTTATCAGAAGCTTAATACCTGGTGGATAATTTCTCAAGCACTTCAGAAATCAAGTGTTTAAAGAGAAAAAAACCCAACATACTCAGGAGAACAGGCGGGAAAACAATTACTCATGAGAACTCCCTCCCAGCTCACCAAGAGTCAAATGGGAGACATCGCCCAGCAGCAGGGGCTCATTTGCTTAAGCCCAAGTGAGAACTGCAGTCAGGATTCAAACAGCTGCCAAGCACTTCAGGTCTTAGGACAGCCAACCTGATACTGGACTAGTGCAGAATTCCAAAGCGAGGCTCAAAAGATGTGAAATGCTCTGGTGACTCAACAAAAGTTTTGTCTAAACAACTTTTTCAAGTGTAAAATATAAAAAGGCATCACTCCAGGAAATCCTGAAGAAGAGCTGCAGAACCACTCTCAGGGGCAACCTTCCACACTTCTCTGGTTAGAGCACACAATTCGAACTGGTGTAAATGTTACTCCTTGTTTGTCGACATGAAGTTCCAAGACACGTGTAAAGTACACACCAGAGCAGTGAGCCAGGCAGAAAAAGTCTCTTTAGCATCACAAGACCTGTTAGGCTGGGTCTCTAAAGGAAGCAGTTTGTGCAGTCAATTTGCTTGTTTGCAATTCTCCTTCCCCAAATAACTCCTGAATCTTCTGGTGTGGCTGAATTAGACCAAGGAACTGATGTCCTACATCCACAGAGGTTTCAGTGGCAGTCCACTCGTGCTGTGTGAGCTCAGCCCTTACTCAGACACCACAGCTATAAAAGAAGTGACCCAGCTTCGGGCAGATAAGGCTCTCAGGAAGCACAAGGCATCTCTTGGGGTGATGAGGGATGGCAGCTCCTAACACAAGGGACCTCTGCACACAGAGTTAAGCTCTGTGCCACACTCAGTCTAGGATGCTCAGATTTTCGTCTGCCCTCTCCATTTTCCATCGCTGCAATTTCAATCAGGTGTCTTCCCTACTATGAGCACACATCTTGAATAATTTATCTACAATAAAAGCATTCTGTTTACATTCTTACCCTTTACAAGTCCAAGTTATCCCACCTGGATGTGTTCCTGTGTGAACTACTCTAGGTGATCCGGCCTTGGCAGGGAGGCTGGACTCAATGATCTCTGGAGGTCCCTTTCAACGTCTGAAGTTCTGTGATTCTGTTATCCTTGTTTTGTTCATGAGTGGTCTTCCAGACCACAACAGGATAACAGTGAAGCATTTTTATCAGAGCAACAGCTAAATGACAGTTCAGATTCATAGCAACGGTGTCACCTCTGCCAATTCTATATGGCAGAGATACCAGCATGAGACAGAAAACAAAGACAGCTTCTTAGCAGCATACATGATCTTGAGACACTTCCTCTGGCCAGCAAAAAAATAGTGCTGACACCAATTACTGTGGTTATTGCAACAGGCACGGCAGGAGCATCACTGATCGTGCACTGACCAGTGACTGCCATCCTCCAGGCCAAAGCCCTTCCAGAAGCTTACAACACCAACAACCAACACTTGCTTTTCTCCTGAAAATATCCCCCTGAAGCACCCCCACACTGAAATACCCAAATTATTGGGTTGTTTGTTTGTTTGTTTTTAAGATTGAAAAGATGTTTGTAGGAGAAACATCTGTACGTGTCCATTCACCAAGCAGGGAGCCCTGAATATACTGGCGTCTGCATTTGCTTGTTTAAAGGCAGCTTGGCAAATAGTGCCAGAAGTACTTCAGGAGACTTCTCAGAGAGGCGGCCACAGGGCTACGGCGCCGGCAGAAGCGACACCATGTGCTAGCACAAAAGTTCCACAGCAGAATGAGTGAACACACTGAAAGCAGGTGGCAGCGAAAAGCCAGCTCTCGGTATGTCTCCCGTCGTCAACACATAATCCGCCGAGAGAAGACGATAAAGCACAAAGATGACAAAGTGCCCTCTCCAAGCCACTGCTCGGGACCTCAGGCTATTCTCCCTGCCCCGCAGAAACATCCCAGGTGGCAACACCCCAAAGCACTCCATGAACCACATCCTATTCCTCCCGGAGCGCAGCACCTCTACATTCGCCAGAAGACAGGAGTCCGCCTCCTCCACCGCAACTGCCGGCACCTACCGGCCCCTCGGGGCAGAGACCCGAAAGGCACTCCCGGAGCCGGGCCGAGGCGAGGCGGAGAGACTCCCTGTCCCCCCCCTCCCGGCGGAGGCCCACAGGGGCCTGGCGGGAAACGCGGCGGTGGAGCGGACGGAGGCCGGGCGCGCCGCGGGCGGCTCCCGCAGAGGCGAGGTCCGGCGGAGGGGCTGCGGTTCCTCACCTGTGTCGCAGGCGGCGCAGGAGGGTGGCAGGTGGCGGAGCGCCGCAGCCCGCGCGCGGCCCAGGCCCGCTCATGGCCAGCCCTGTTGACGCCGTGGCCAGAGCGACGGCTCCCGGCGGGCACCGCGGCGCCCCGGGCCCGGCTGTCCCGCCCCGCCCCGCGAGCGTCGCCATGGTGACGGCGCGGGGCGGGCGCGAAGAGCCGCAGCGGCCTGAAGGGCAGGGCAGGGCTGGGCGGCGTTCGCCTTGCGCCTGGTGCCCGGCGCGGCGCCGTGCTGCCCGTGCGCACGGGTCCTGTGCGGTGCCGGCACCGCTTCCAGTCCCACACGCAGCGAACGGGACCAGGCCGCATCCAGCGAGCATCCGGAAAGCATGCTCCGGGGCCAGCCTTTATGGTCTGCTTAAGCCTTTGACATTTCTGTGCCTTTAAGGCGTGTTTTAAAGCCTTTAATGGCCAAACCGCAGCAGGGAGCTAATGAGAGCGTTGCCAGCGCAGGAGATGGCAGGCCTGCATCTGTGAAAGAGCCCCCCACTGTTTTGTGGCCTAAGCCTGGGGAATGTTGAGATTTAAAGCGTTTATTCCTAAACTATTAGTTAGTCTCTCGATATACTAACTATTAAACCTATTAATGTAGATATTAACATCAGTTGAAGTGGCTGTGGTGCGCAGTCAAATCTCCCAGGAGTGGTGCGGAGGAGAGCTGGGCCACAGGCTGCTCGGTGCCCTGGGGGCAAGAGAGTGAGCTCTACACCTCTGGAAAAGGGGAAACAGGAACAGCGATACAAAAAATAACCAGGAGCTGCGGAACAGCTACGTTACCAGAGTTCCACAGCAATAGCTGGGTTAACTGAGCTTGCTGATCACCCTGCTTCTCAGGGAAAAAACACACAGAAAATGGAAATATCCTCTTTCCGTTTGTAGAGAAATCAAAAGGCTAAGAAAATTCTCAGCTCTCCTCCTCTGAGTGACCACTTTGTCTAGCTGGCAGAGATCCTCAGTGTCCTTACCACCGAAGTCCCCGCGGAAAAAGCCACACCAGCCTGGGCTAGCCCTGACAAGCAATGTGTTACAATCCCAGATGGAAAACAAGGTAGAAAAACACTTCTTCTTTTTTTTTTTTTCCAGTTTTAGATAAGAACTTAGATCCCTTTGAAAGGAAGTTGCCAAATTAGTGTTTAAGTTTCAGTGGCCCAACAAAGAAAGTTCAAACAGCAGGCGAGTGTCTGAATTTAAGGAGAAGAAATGCTACATCAATAGACAAAATTGCAGATAGCTATGAAATGCTTAAGCATAATTAGAACGGCAATCAGTACACAATTAGTACGAGATCATCATCATAATTACCCCTCATTAGAACTCCTGTCCAACAACTGTCACATGAAAGCATCAGCTGTTGATGTGAAGCATGGGATGAGGACACAACTCAAGCCACTCACCAGGAGTGGGAGGTTTAGGGGGCTCCAGAGCAACAGGAAAAGCTTTGGTACTCCCATCCTGTGGGCTGGGATTCCTTGGCCAGGCTTTGGTGCCATAACAACATTCTTATTGTTTTTTAACACCCTCGGTCTCAAATAGGGATAAACCACATTTAAATGTAAAGTAACAAGCTTTGCTGAATTGATGTAGTGACACTTAACAGTCCCCAAATTAGCTCCTGTCACTTGAACAACCATAAGCTTAGTCTTTGCATATCCACCACAAATAAATGGCTCAGTATGATAGGAATGGCTTTGGCTCGTCTAAGAGCTCACCTACTCAAGAAAACACACAGGATTTGCAGATTTGGGAGCTTTTTATTATTGAATTCCAATAAAACACACTCACAGTAACAGACACACTGCTCTCGCTCCTCTCTTTATTGATAGCAGACACATTATGGAGACTTCTGTCACAGCATGAGCTCACATCTTCACAACAGGTGAAATCTGGGGTTGAGCTTGCCCAGACTTAAAAAGAGCTGGGCATTTTTTCCCCAGATCATGACTTTGCAGCCCACATCGACCACTGCTTGTCTATTCCTTTGGAAGAAAAAACAGAGCTTTGGCATCTCAGCTGTGGACACAATCACCCTCCACTTCTTGAGAGCTCCTAAGATGCCTCCGGAGCCTTTCTGTCAGCATAATGTGCTTGCTCACTCACAGAGGCACATAAAATGAAAATAAAAAGGGTTTCATGGTGGCTTCATAGTTAAACTGCTTTTTTTCTCCCCCAGAAGGTCCCTCACAGTAGTTCCTGTTGCTCATGTCTATGTCAAAGTAAGCAGTCTCCCCTCTGACATTAAGGCAAGACATTAAAAACTTGTTATTTCAGAATGCCAGCCATGGAGTGTGCTCTGTGGGGCTGATGTCCCTTTTGAACACCTTGCTGACTATCAGGGCAGGAAGATGCCAAAGGCTGTGTGGCCTCTGAAGAAGAAAAACACGTTCACACATTGCAAATGTGTTATTTTTCAAAACAGGGAAGAATCTGGCTTTCTTGCACCTTGACCAGTGACATGGTTCTGGAAGACTAAGCTGCTTTCCAAAATATTTGTGCTTGTTAAAATAACACAAAAACTTTCAAAGACTTCTAAAATTACGAGCACACATGTTACGTTGACATGCTGGAAAAACCTTATTCCCAAGAGGACATTCCCATGCTTCAGTCAAAAGGGACTGACCTCCACCTGACAGCTCACCCTCCTGCACTCCTGCGACTCGATCCCCCACGCTGACACTGACAGGCTTGTAATTGACTCAAGAATAATCTTATTACATCCCTGTTAACTAACATCACTGCCCTACCCCTGAAAGCCTAGAGAATTGTTTTGTTTGCCTTCTCCTTTCAATACTTAACATTTATTTTAGGTTGTTTTAATTTTAATGTAGTGTGGCAGAAGCTGTAAAATTGTCAAAGAAATCGGTCTCCTGTCTTTGAATGAAACAACGTGTGGTTTTTTCCCCCCAAATAGCCGACAAACGAAAGCATTTCCTGATTCAAATGCAGGGATTCATGCGCGCTAATCTTAACAGCTTAATTTTGAGAGCAAGCCGTGGGTGCTTTCAGCATCCTGCTTTCCTCTGAAGGTGTAACAGTATCCAAAAAGGTGCAGAACCCACCTCGTTGCTGTGCCCACCTGCAGGAGAAAACGGAGATGGGTGAAAGAGAAGGAAGTGAAAAATAATTTTATCTTTGTCAAGTTAAAAAAGGAACCAAGAGCCTGACAACACACATTCCAGAGGCAGCTGAGGTCTCTGTTCTCATGAAAAGTTCAGGAGTCACTTTGTGTCTCCACACTTGAATCACAGAATCATTCTGTTTGGAAGAGACCTTTGAGTCCAACCATTAACTCATCGCTGTCAGGTCATCACTAAACCATGTGCCTCAGCAGCACATCTACACATCTTGTAAACCGTTCCAGGGGTGGCGATTCCCACGGGTTTACAACTCTTTCTGGGAAGAAATTGTTCCTCATGCCCAACCTAAACTCCTCAGGTGAAATGGGACATCCCTGCTGTGAAAACACTGATGAACTCTGTGCAAGGGGTCGGCTTAGCTTGAAGCTACATCTGCAGAAAGACCTGCTGCCTGGCGCTGACTGAAGAGGGGTAAATGGCAAGACTTGACAGCACGTCAAAACCTGGAGAGTTTCTACCTTTTTTGCTGCTGAGATCTCCTCCAAGATTTCTTCTGTACCTTTTTTTCCTGCTCTATTTAACTGCTCCACACTTTTTCTCCCCAGGTGTTGCAGATGATCTTCCTGTCTCAGCCTTTCACCCATCACCAGGCCTTGGCTGCAGTCATCAGAGATGAACAGCACAGGGTTTGCTGGTTGTCCCGAGCAATGGGTCCTTGCACAGCCTGTAGCTACTGCAGGCTGTGTGCCATAGCTTCTGAGCAAACACCAAAACCAGAGTGGATCCTCTTAGTCTCAGAGAGATGGGAAACTCTTTACATAGAGCAGAAATTGCCACCGTCCTCCGGGAGGGAGTTTTGGGACAAAGACTCTGCATACCCTCCCCACACTGCTGCCATAATGATAGCAATCAGCTTTTCCAGATTGGGGCCCTCTCTGATTTTAGCTGAATTTGACTCAGCACAAGAGTACAATTACTGCCTGACAACTCATGGATTAGAAGGACCCAAACCACAACTTCAGACCCATTAAAAGGAAATCACTGATTAAAGACAAAAAGGGCAATGGCCTGCAGACACCAATGTGCTCAGCAGGCAGATGGAGGAGACAGCCTGAACATTTCACTGCCACCGTTTTGTTGTTTCTGCCCAGACACAACAGGCTGAGCCTTGTACATGGCTTTTGTGGCAGGGGATTTAGAGAAGCACAGGCTGTGAGGCACAAAAAAAAAAAAAAGGTTTTTCCTCTTTCTGCCCTTATTTCCCTCCTGAGAACAGCTAGACCTTCAGCCAGAGCTTGCCCACAAGACACAGTAGAACCAAAAACATTTTCTTGTGGGTTTTTTTTCCTTTTGAATTAGCTTTATAACACATGCCCTGGTAGCAGTGTAAAAGACACACAAAGCATTCACATAATGCCCATGCAATTATTTTTGTTAATGAGTGAAGTCTCAGATGAAGAGCACTAATAATACATGAGCAATCAAAGAGCAAATAGCAGCAGTGAACACACCAGAGCAGTTGTGTGGATCCATTTCCAACTGTCAGCGCCGATGCACAGCAGCTGTAATTAACGTGTTGAATTTAATGTTTAAATTTTAATAAATTTTAATGTGATAAAAATGTTTTTTTTTATTAAACATTACAGCTCCATGGAACCTATCATTACTTGTTCCTGATGCATACAAAGACAACATATGAGGAGGAGAGGGTGTTTTTTGCTGTCACCGGGACAAATGAAAGGAGTTCCTCCTTCTGCTAATGCAGAAGCCAACAACAATGATTAAATAAAGACCTTAAGAGAAGGAGTATTAAAAACCATGCAAGATTTATTAAGAATGTAAGTGGCTTATCTGAAGCCTATTGACATAATTGAGAAGTCTCTAGTGATGGCATTGTGAACTTTGAACTTATCCTGCAAGATTTAGACACAAGCACATGCCACACCATTTATGGCTCCATGTTGTTAACAAGCAGCAGAAATGCCATGGCACGGGGAGGGGATCAGGGTAAAGCCTGTTTCCTAGGAACCATCTTTCCTCTCCTGCCACCTTTCTGAGGGCTACTGTGTGGCATGTGAAGCTCCAAGCACAGAAAAGAGGACATCTCAGAGATGTCAGGTCTCTGCTTTATCAATAATTCAAAGTCACTTCTGTTCCTTAAGATGTAAAATGAACCAGTCTCCATTTAAGTGTCTGCAGCTGTCTGAAGAGGAAAGAGGAGATTGACAGAGTTGAGTTTCTCTGTCCCTGGAGAAATGAGAACTGAGTTTCGGGTTCTGAGACACGAGACAAGAGGCTTCATTTGAACCAGACCGCTCAGGGTAGACCATCAAAAGCTCAATTGCTGTCTTTTCTGAAAGCTCTGCCTTATATACCAGAGTGCCCCACACAACCACTGCTTTCATTTCTGTTCTTAATCTGAAACAGTTCTGACACAGTTCTGTTCAAGACTATTTTGGATTGTTTTGGAACATCCCTCTCAGACCTGTAGCAACCAAAAAGAAATCGGGGAGAAGAAGGAGGCTCACAAGTATGTAGCCAAAAATCAATGCCACAGCTGCCCACTCACATCACACCATAGAGAGTATTGTGTAGGCTGCAGCTCAACCTAGAGGGCCATAGCCTGGTGTGAGACAGAGCCCGCTGCACATCACAGACCATAGCCACCAGTTCAACTTCACTGTAAGTCACGGGATGAAGAACATCCATCACAGAGCCAAACCTGCTTCTGCCAGGCTCTCCAAACAAATAAATGACCATGTGCCTCATTGCTTGCTCTGCTGCACCTGGCCATACAGTCACGATGCTGCAGGAGGGCAACACGGAGAGCTTACCCCTGAACATTTTCCTAGCCACCAAAGTATCCTGCCTTGCCTTCAATGCGTGGCCCTTTGCACAATGTCAAGATTGTGCCCTGGTTTTGCCAGGACCATCTTCCTGGAAAACAGCAGCCTCATGGCCATCCGATTCCCAACTCCCTATCCCCAAGGAGCAAGGCAGGTGGCACAGCCGTGTCTTGGCTAGTGAGCTCCATCCTCCTTCATCTTAACACTCACTGTTGCTTTAAAGGACACAGATCTACCAGACTCTTTCATTAGTTTTTTAACAAATTAATCTCACCTACTCACTGAAAAGTTTTTCAAGTCATAAAAAAAATGACAGGGAAGAAACTCTAAAATAGCTGGGAAATCCTTTCGAGGGAAGGTAATAAGGTTCTCCTTTCAGCCTCACGGTTTGCAGCAATCTATTTTGAAGAGTCTCTGTATGCATTGACAGGGACAAGGTAAAACAGCCTTGGAAGATCCAAACCACCACGCTTGAAGGGAAAGCGTCTGGCCTATTGTCTGTTTTGATTAATGAAGCCTTTTGCAGGGCGAGATAATAGGATGCTTACCGAGCTGGGGACACTGCTGTGCAGCAGAAGTATCACAAGTATGAATAATATCCCAAATGATAACAACATCAATAAGCTAATCTACGTCTTACCGCATCCCGCTCAAAAAATACCTCAAATGGTATTTGTTTATTTCCTAATTGTCAGCCACTTTGTTGCCCTCGTTGTCAGGTTCAACAAGTGCTCCAAGCTACAAGGGTTGAAACAAAGGGAAGCACTTGGGCGAGCCTCAAGCCTGGCAGTTTAGTGCCGGCTGGGGCAAGGGAATTCCAATGCCACGCTCTTTCTCGCCCAGGGCACAGGCAGCGAGGTGCTGCTCTTCGGAGCTGTGACAAGCAGACAGGTTTCTGAAAACCCGTCATGGCTGCAAGCCTCCTTTACATTTCGGCATGAATGTTTGCAAGTCATCAAATGACTTCACAGTAAAGGTGAGGAAATTGGCGAAATAACAGTGGTGGGGAAAAAAAAATGTGTTCCCTGCCCCAGAACGATGTGCATACCTGAGCTGATTTCTGGCCACTGCCTGCTTGCTGTATCCATTTTATTCCTACTTCTGCCTGAAGTTTGGAGCTGAATGCTTGGACCCTACACAGTCTCAAAGCCTGTTGTTCAGTGTGCTCTCGGCAGAGCCAGGTCAGATTTCTTGTAGGCAGCGACCTCCTCTGAACTCACTCTTTCTCTGAAATCCATTTTTGGGTGGACGTGCTGCATTTCACCTCCTGTTCCCAACCACTGTGTTGGTTTCCTGGTATTTATTAAGCATCTTCTCAGTCCTGGTGATAAATGAAAGGATCCATACCTACACACCATTCATTTGAAAAGGAGAAGAAATTTAGACTATTAATTAAATTGTGCCTGCTCAAAGTTTGGCATGGCTTGGCCCTGCCCTCTGCGTTCATTTAATAACTTAACAGTAAGTAATCCTGCTGATCTGGAGCAGAGCTGGCAAAAAAAAAAAAAAAGTTTGAGAGAAGGAAAAAAACAAACAAACAAAACCAAAAAACACCAAAAAAACACCACCAACAACAAAAAGAGACAACTCCAGCAATGCATTTAGACAGTGCTCAAACACTCACTTCAGACCCACTTTGGAGGAAATTCTCCTGTTAGCTGGGTGAGGAAGTGGGCTGCGAACAGCAAGGCTCTGGGCTGGCTCCTAGGGTTAAGGTTAAACGTGGTTTGGCTCTTCACACACACACACACACCACATAGGACCTCCCCAGGCACAAGATGGTGTCCTAAGGGTGCCTTGGTCCATCAGGGGAAGACCAGACTTTGACCTCCAGCCACCCTGCAGCAATGCCCCAAATGTTCATACTGAAGGGCAAGTTTTTGTCCCTCCTCCCCGGGGCAATACAGACAATTGCCACTATCCAGCGAACTTTGTAACGAGCGAGCCTTTATTCGTGCTCGTTGAATATCCTTCTTTTGCTCGCCTATTCCCGCAGCAGTGCTGCTACTCGTTGCACCCTGAGGTGCTGCTGGCCCGTTCGACCCTTCGTTAGCAATTGCGCTGCAGTTACCCGCAGGACGGGGCGAAATCTGAGCTCCCCGCACCGATCCCCGCTGCCACCCTGGCCGGAGGGACTGAGAGTGAAAAGGGGGGGAGAGGGGGGGGAATTAGGAAGAAAAAAAAAAGGGGGGGGGAGTAAAAAGAAAGCAGCCCGACGACATGCACCCCAGCTCCAAGCAAGCAACCGAAGATAAAAACCCTCAACCGAAAAGCAGCAGGCAAAGCGCCGATGGAACTTTCGGGAGGTGCTGCCTATCTCCCCTTGGCACCTGGAAAAGGTCCCGAGGGCAGTCGGTCCCCGCCGCTGCGTTGGGAGTTACGGGGGACTAGCGAGCCCTGGATGAAACGGAGCAGTGCCCGCCGCGGTGCCGGACGGGCCAGAGAGCGGGCTCAGGTAGGTCCCGCTGATGTCGCCTTCGTCACCTCACCCTCCTCACTGCCTTCGGGTTTCTCTTATTTTCCCCTCGTCGTTTCCAGCCGTGATTTAATTCTGCTGGGTTTATCATTTCGGCGGCACAGAAGCGTAAGGGGCCGCAATCTGGGCTCAAAAGCTCGGCATATTTCACACAACTTCCGCGGCGGCGGCGGCAGCCCTGGGAGAACGCGGGGGGATGTGCGCCAAGCGCAGCACCTATCCCGGCTAACGCCGCCGCTTTTCCAGCGTGAATGGGATCAGTAACTAAAGACTGCGGCCCGAGGGCAGCGGGGGGCAGCGCATCCCCAAAGCTGCTCCGATGAACGGCGGGGAGGAGGAGGGGAAAAGACGCCCGACACGCTGACTTTGGTTTTTAGGGGCTTTTTTGGGCGACGATGGAAAATAGGTGCCGTTCGGTAACCAGCTGCCCTGGTCTGAGAAGGGACCAGGAAAAGAAAATCCGAGGTGTGGTAGGGTTTGGGTTAAGGATATTCTTTAGGCAGGGGAGCTTCTCCCGTTCCGTTCCTTCCGGGGTTCCTCTGCTGTTATCGTCGTGTGTGTGCCCCCCCCCCCCCCCCCCGCCTCGCCCCTTACCTCCGCTCCGACGAGGACTGTGTCAGCTCCGGGCTCTGCTCTCCGTACCCGGCACGTCCGGAAACCCGCTCCACCGAGGCAGGGAAATTTAACAAATATCAATAATAAACAGCTAGAGTTTTCCCCAAATCCTCCTACAAAGTGAGGCCCTCGCGACCTTCCTCCCCTCCTTCTTCTCCCTCCTTGGCCAGAACCCCGGCGGTCCCGTTCTTCCCTCCCGGATCGATTCCAGCCCGGCGCTTATAGCGTTTAGGCCGGAATTGGGGTATAATGGGAACATCATCAGGAGACAATTACCTTTTCAGAGCATTCACTTCTCCTCCCAGCACTGTTATTTCAGAAATAGGATCATTTGATTTCATATCGCACTAAATAACACCCAGCCGTCTCAAATTGCCAGCTTCTTAAAAGCCACCCATTGGAATAAATTGCAGAGCCACGCTTTTGGCTCTGCCTGCTTCTCTTGCCTTTCACTCCCCTATTCCCCTTTCGCAAAACATTCTGGCAGAAATAAACCGGGATCAGAGTGGCCAGGCCCGGGGCTGCCGGATAAACTGCTCTCAGCAAAGCCACGACTCCGCTAAACCCTACCTGCTCCGGTTTTACTCGTGTTTTTCACCCCACATCTCCGCCTTCCCCTCCCCCCCTGCACTTTTTTCCCCCTTTCTTTCCTTTTCTTCTGTTTTTCTTTTTCCTTCCCCCCCCCCCCCCCCCCACCTCTTTTAAAGCGCATTTCTTTCGGTGCTAAGGTGCGATGTGCCTTTAAAGGTGCGCGCTCGCTCATCTGGGCACCCCGGCTCTCATTAGCTCGCTATTAACGGCGACAGCGCATTGCTAATTAGATTGGCGGGGGAAATGAAATTACCCGAGTGGGATTCGGGAGGGGGCAGCGGAGTTTCTCGGCGCTTCCCGGAATTTACGGGGACGCAGAAAAAAATAAATCCCTGTATTCCCCCCGCTTTTTTCTTTAACAACACCCCTCCTTGCCCCCTCCCCGGCCAGGCCACCACGAGTCCCCCGTCGGAGCTGGGACTCGCATCCTCGCCGCGTTCTCCTCTGACAGACACTAATCAAGTAATTTCCCAATCCCAGCCCCATCAAATTGCTCTTTAGCTGTTGAACTGTGGAGTTTTGCTCCTCTTTTCTCATGCTAATCGAGCCCATTCAGCGTCTCTCTGTGAGGCTATTTGTAGTGGAATAAATCTCCTTGTTTGCCTGCTGCATGATTAATTGATATTGTTGTGTGGCCTTTGTTTGGGCTGCGGGAGAGCTGAAAGGCAGCGCATATTGGATGTGACGAAAGGAGCTGGAAACATCATTTCGCTGCTGAGGTCTTTCAGAGGTCGAGGGATAGACCGATCGCATTATTCACCCTATTTATTTATCCTTATTAGAAAATATGATGAAAGAATAAGGCCCAGAGTCTTTTTTAAACAGTGACTAAACAGTGCATACACAACCCCAATTAAAAACAGTGCCCAAGATGAGGCCTTTTCTCCATATTAGAAAAATAGCTCTTTTTAACGAGGACCAATTAAATCGTACTTCATTTTACCTGGGAACCCACAATAGACTTGACAACAAATTGCCTTTCTTCTTCCCTGTTAATTACTGGTGGGATCAGGCATGCTCTCAGCAGCATGAAGCCCTCCCCAAATAACCCCCCAAACCCCTGAGAACCTCCCCACATAATGCTTCAAAAGCCCTTGAAGCCCTGCCCAGATAACCTCACAAACTCCATGTGTGACACCTTCCCAGATAACCCCCAAGCCCCTCTGAGATCCTCCCCTGATAACCTCTCCTCCCCCGAAATCCCTGTGAGACCTTCCCCAGAAAACTCCCCAAAGCCAGCAGTGCAAGGGGTCCAGCCCCTAACCCCACCAAACCTCGGACCAGTGCAAGCCTCCAGTCCTCTCCTGCTTCAGCCCCAGGCCTCTCCATCCCCTCTGACCAAAGCATGTGGAGCTATTTCAGGTTGGCCCTGGCCCCCATTCCCAGGCCTCCTTCCTATTTTAAAACCTGTGTCCTGACTCCCAGGGGACATGGCTGCAACCAGGAGATTCAATTAAATAATCCCAATCTTTTGCTTCTCCTATAAATGCATTTTTTTTCTTCCCCTAAATATTTCCTTTTCCAAGTTCCTTTTCAATAAGGGGTGGGGGGTTTGGGGGGGTTGGGGGGTGGTAGCAGTATCAATGGAAAGAAACAAAAACCCAAACTGAAGAACAACAGGGAAAAAGGGAGAGAGAGGAAAAGAAAAGAAAGAAACTGTTCTCCTTTCTTTTCCCTGTGTGCAGGGTAATTGATAGGCTCTATCAGAGGTCAGGATTTGCATAAGAATTAAGAGCAGTAAATTAATTTAATATTCCATGCACATCCCCAATTATTCCCGCAGACCTTTGTCTCCATGGCTGGCAGAGAGAAGGTTCAGCTGCTCTTCAACCAAACAACATCTGCGCAGTTAATAATTTGATAAACAGCTCATACAAATAGTTTCTGAATTATCTGCCAACCCAATGACTATTCAGTTTGGAAACACTTGGCAAGGGCTGCAACGTGTGGTCGGGGCTTTGCAGCCCAGTCCCAGCGACTCAGCTGCCTGGGCAGATATTTTCCCTCCTTATCTTGCCAACAGAATCAGCTACTTGCAACAAAACCCCATCGGTAGTGATACGGAAAATAAGTAATTACTGGTAATTAATAAAAGCCTCCTCGACCCCATTGGTGATGAGGTGCTGCGGTCTTGCAGGGGGCTGCAGCCTGGTGTGTGCCTTGGTGGATCTGGTGGATTTCTGTACGGGTTCCTGGGTGCCCACAGAAATGAGGAATGGGCTTCAGCCTGAGCCCCTTCCCTGGCCACAGGAGTGACAGTCCCTTGGCTGCTTCCTTTCCTACCCAGCAAGATGGAAAAGGAACAGGGTTTTCCTGGAAGCCCTGGATGCCCTCCAGCCCGGGAAGAATGGCTGAAGAGAGTCCTGTTAAATCCAGATCTCATCCTGATTTTCACCCAGTTCTGATCTTATAAAATGGAGTTGGCTCCTTCATCCATACTAGCACAGATGCAGAGGTCCATCTCCCTGTGGGCCAACCACCACACGGAAGCACAGATTGGTTTGGGTGGGAAAAGGCCTTTAAAGGTCATCCACTCCAATCCCCCTGCAGTAAGCAGATATATCTGCAACTAGATCAGAGAGATATCAGGTAGATATCCTGTCCAACCTGACCTGGAATGTTTCCAGCCATGGAGCTTTTCCTCATATCCAACCTAAACCTCCCCTGGCACAAATTGAGGAGGACATTTGCCCATTTACTCCTGTCTCATCACTTGTTATTCAGCCGGTACCTTCCCTAGTTTGGTCCCTCACCAGCTGTGTCACAAAGTTCTCCTCCACATACTCCAGGAACCTCCTGGACCATCTCCTCTCCACTGTGTTGTATTTCCAGCAGATGTCTGGTAAGTTGAAGTTCCCCATGAGAACAAGAAGTAGTGATTGTGAGACTTCTCCAGGCTGCTTGCAGAGCATTTCGCCTGCTTATTCAACCTGGTTGAGTAGTCTGTAACACCATATCTGCCTTGCTGACCTTCCCCCTGAAGCTTACCCATCAACACTCAACCCTCTTGTTACCATCATCAAGATCTGGACAATCAAAGGACTCCCTTACATGCCTTGGTGGCATCTCTAGGAGGCTCTTTAGCAGCAAAAATAGAGAGGGAAGAAGCCATCCAACCATTGGAGCTGCAGCACCCGGGTCACTAAATTAGTACCACCACCCCTGAGCCAGGTGCTGCCTGTGCAGGGTGGGCTTCTGGCAGCCATGACTGGTGGGGTGGTTCTCAAGTCACAATCAGTGGTGTACCTCAAGAAGCTGTATCTGGCCTGTGGGGGTGGGAGCACTGGGAGAGGCCATGCCAAAGGGTGGGAATTCACCTCAGCAGGGCCTTGGCAAAGCCAGAGATCTCAGCTCTCCTCATCACCACCTGCCTGCAGTTGCTGTGGATGGCTGGTTCTTAGGAGCCATTGTCTGTGCTCCACAGCTTTTGATAGCGGCTGGGGAAGCTAGGAGACTCCAAAATGAGCCCGAACACCGCAGGAGACCCTGCTGACTTTCCAAGAGGCAAAAAAAAACACTGATGTGGGATGTAGGGGGCTGCAAACTTGCCAGTTCAAACCCTGCAGAAGACACCAGTGTCCTACCTGGGCAGGATTCCTGACCTTAAATGGCACCTGTGAGAAGTCACAAAGAGCTCCCTTGGTGATGCTGCTGCTTCTCGCTTCCTTCAGGCATTAAGCATCACTCCAAAATGAATAAAAAGTTGATTTAAAAAAGATGATTAAGTTCTTCAGGCTAGAGGAAAGGTTAATGCTCCTCTCTGTGGTCATGCAGCTTTCGTGTTTGCTTTCATGGACAGGAGCTGCTTTTTCTCTCCCTTTTAACCAGAGAATTTACAGGATGAATAGAAAATAGTGACAGCAACAGAAACAGAAGGTCCAAGTGCCAAATTCAGATGGATGTCTGGGGCCTGATAAACCACTGCAGGCTTATCCCAACACAAATAACAGCAGCCTTGCTGTAACCCTTGCTGGTTGTGTGGGCCAGGCCAAACAGTGAAGTACCTGGTATCTTACCTGCGGGAGGCAGAGCCCACGCTGGGATTATTCAGTGGTCCCAGAGTTCATTCCTGCTGCTGCCAAGCCGCGCTGGGCACGGCTCACCTGCCTGCAGCTTTGGATTCAGCAGCACCATGCCGCCAGCATAAACCCCTGCAGCTCCCCGCGGTGAATCAGGGCCCTGAATATTCAACACTCGCAGCTCCAGGGCTACTCAGAGCTGCGGATTTGCTACTGCATGGATGCTTTTCTCCTCCTTTCCAAAATCCAGATCAACACACTGTGCTGTCTCTTGAGCCTGAGGCTCTTCCAACACAAGACTCTGCTTTGCCCCAGATTAATTAAAACACCACATCCAAACCCAACTTTGAACCTGGAAGTTAAATGGGCTGCTTTAAGAAACTCAAACACCTCATGTTGTAAGGAGTGAAGCAGACCTCAGCTGCTCCCTGCCACCCCGGCAGGAGGCACCCTCCAGCTCCTCAGATGCTTCTGGTGGCAAACAGAAGGGCTTAAGGCAGCCTCGGGCCTGGCACAGTGGCTTTTACAATCGGAAGGGTGCAATGCTGGTTCTCGAGGGCCAGGACACTGGAGACCCTGCATCTTCACCACCATCAGGTCATCCTTGAAATCCTCTTGCTGTGCTTCCTCAATTGAACCACAGCAAGAGGATTTCAACACTAGCACTTGCCAAGCAGTGTTAGATAACTTAATTAATGTTTGCAGAGCTCTGAGCAGGCAGTGCTCTATCTGCATAAATTGTATCTTCTTTCAGCCAGGCCATGAGACCCATGGAAATGCCAGCACTGCCGTGTCAGCCACATCCGTAGGCACCACGGGTGCACCACTTCCACAAGGAGCTTCCTGTAAGCACCTTGGGGTCATGCACCATGGGTACCTGGCACCAAAGGACAGTAGCAATGCTCAGGTTCCATGAGCACAACTGCTCCTGGCTCCTCTAGAAACCCCTCAGAGAGGCACCAACATGCTGGAAGCCCCTGCATATCTCTTCTATTTAGATGTTAGGAACAAGTTCTTTGCCATGAGGTCAGTTGAACACTGGAGCAGGTTGCCCAGGCTGGTGGTTAGGACCCCATTCTCGGAGATATTCAAAGTGAAGCTCAACAGGTCTCTGGGCAACCTGACCTAGTTGAGGATGCCCCCACTGACTGCAGAGGGGGTTGGACTAGATGACCTTTGGAGGTCCCTTCCAACTCAGACCATTCTATGGTTCTATGGTAACTGAGGAGAAACCACCTCTGCTCTGCTGGTCAAACATGTTCCAGCACAACTGTTGTGCCATGGCTAGTTCAAGAAGCAGACACTTTAAAAGAGAACCAGCAGTAAGGTGGAGATACCAAACAAACAAGGTACCAAGCAGCTGCAGGTGCTAGGGGATTTATTTTTGTAGTCTGGGGGGATTTTGTCTGGTTGTTTTTTTTTGTCTGGTTGGTTTTCTACTTGTTTATTTATCAGCAGCATTATACCCTGTAAAGATGGGCTAAGATGCTGCAGGGTCATACTATGGGATAAGATACCTTCAGGACACACTGCCTCTCAGCCATTCTGCAGCAGCTCAAAGACCCCAAAGCTGGTGTAAGGTCACTGAGTGTCTGGCTCAGGAGAGCATCCACAGGCTGGCAAACAAATGTCTCTTCTACACAGTTTTAAGTTCACTCTCAAGTATTTCCCCACTAACAGAGACAAAGTTAAGCAACTGCTCATCTCATCCTGTCATCACACTGGAGATTAGGAAGAAAATTTTGCCAGTGAGGGCGGAGAGACACTGGAACAGGTTGTGGATGCCCCCTCCCTGGAGGTATTCAAGGCCATGTTGGATAAGGCCTTGAGCAATCTCCTCTAGTGGAAGGTGTCCCTGCCTGTGGGGGGGGGTGTGTGTCATAACTAGATGATCATTAAGATCCCTTCCAACCTAAACCATTTAATGATTCTATGATTTGTATTTAAGGCCTCGGACCTCACCCCAGATGTCTAACTTCCACCTGCTCCAGCTCTCACAGGTCCCTCCCACATCTGTGCTCCCTTCATTTCGCACACACATACATGAGCCTCTTCATGTTCGCTTCTGGCTGCACATGGAAATCAAATGGCAAGAAGACCACTCTCATCCATGGGGAAGGGCAATTATCCCCAGCCTCTGACCTCTGCCCTGTGGACAATTTGGCCTAGGGTGCAGGAGAACACAGACAACCTCTCTCCAGTGCCAAAGCGAGCTCAAAGCAGCTGTGTGGCCAGCAGAACAGGAGAGGTGATTCTGTCACTCTGCCCTGGTGGGACTTTGCAGGGACAAGGTCTTGGACTCCCAACGCAAGAGTGACATAGGAGGTCCAGAGGAGTGCCACAAAGATGATCAGAGGGCTTGAGCAGTTCTCCTGTGAAGAGAGGCTGCAAAAATTTGGGCTGTCTCCCACTACATTTCCATATCTGAAGGGAACCTACACGAGAGCTGTGGAAGGACTGTTTAGAAGGGCTTGGAGTGATAGAAGGAGGGGTAGTGGTTTGAAACTGGAGCAGGTGAGATCTAGGTTGGGCATCAGGAGGAAGTTCTTTACAGTGAGAGTGGTGAAATACTGGAAGAGGTTGTTCAGGGATGTGGTTGAGGCCCTGTCCCTGGAGACCTTCAAGATCAGACTTGATTCACCCCTGGGCAGCCTGATGTAGTTGGAGGTGTCCCTGCTGCCTGCAGAGGGGTTAGACAAGATGATCTTTGAGTGTCCATTCCAACCTGATGCAATCTGCAAGGCTGTGACTCTTGTGTGTGGAGCCATTCGCCACAGGCTGTTTGCACACCCAGCAGTATCACCACCAAAGCCTGCTCACAGCAGCCAACACTAACTGGAATCTGTGCCAGTGATGGGTGGGTACGAGATGCTTTTTGGAGACATCTCTCTTTACAGCACCACTCTCTGTGCTGTGCCACTGCTGTTTGTTGCTTGATGTTGTTTGGGGTTTTTTTGTTTTTTTTTTTTTTTCTGTTTGGTTTGTTTTGCTTTTTTAATTGAGTTTGTAATGAGGGATTAAACCAGCAGTGCTGCCTCATGATTTGTTTCTTAAATTCTTGTGTGTCCGTGCCTGTGTAAACTATAACAAGTCACAGTATGAGAAAGCCACTGTAGAACAAAGACATTCAAGCGCTGAAGGGTGTCCAGAGAAGAGCAACAAGGCTGGGGAGGGAGTTTGGAGGACTTGGCATGGCATGTGAGGGGTAGCTGAGGGAGCTGGGGTTGTTTAGTCCGGAGAAGAGGAGGCTGAGAGGACACCTCATTGCTCTCTACAACTATCTGAAAAGGGAGGCTGGTGTTGGTCTCTTTTCCCAATTAACTAGCAACAGGACAAATGGAAATGGGTTTAAGTTGTGCCATGGGAGGTTTAGGCTGGATATTAGGAACAATTTCTTTCCTGCAAGAGTGGTCAGGCATTGGAACAGGCTGCCGTGGGAGGTGGTGGATTGTGCTGGTTTGAGGCTAATTTGAACTATTTTAGTGAGAAAAATTAGATTATAGGCTGTGAAAAGGAAAAAACAGTGGTGATGTCTACTTCACTTAGGCTTGCTGAGATGTGTAAAACCAAGGACACAAACATAGATAAGACAGAGAGTCTCTATCTGTTGGAGTCAGTGTCTGTGTTTTCTCCCTGGGCTTCTGCTGTTCTGCCTGGATATGTGTAAGCTTCTAACCCCCCCTTGCTGATCCTTGCAACTCACCTTGCACCTGAGGCAGACTCTGGGATAAGGTAGAGAGGTGGAAAGAAGGTGGAAGGGTGGTTGGGAGTCCCTCCTGGAGACTCTGATTTCTGGGAGGGGTATCGTGTTTCTGTATTACTTTTAACTTGCATATTTCTGTATATAGCTGTAGACATTTGTACTATATTGTAAATATCTGCTTGTATAATTGTGCTAAGCTGTTAATATAGCTTCATTCCTTAACTTCTAGCTGGCTGAGCCTCATCTGGGTGAATTCATTGGAGGTGGGGGGCAGGTAACTCACAAACCATCACATGGAGTCACCATCCCTGGAGATGTTCAAGCAGCATGTAGGTGTGGAGCTTCAGGATATAGTTCAGTGGTGATGGTAGTTGGGTTATGGTTGGACTTAATGATCTTAAAGGTCTTAGAATCATAGAATCATAGAATCAACCAGGTTGGAAGAGACCTCCAAGATCATCCAGTCCAACCTAGCACCCAGCCCTAGCCAATCAACCAGACCATGGCACTAAGTGCCTCATCCAGGCTTTTCTTGAAGACCCCCAGGGACGGTGCCTCCACCACCTCCCTGGGCAGCCCATTCCAATGCCAATCACTCTCTCTGTGAAGAACTTCTTCCTAACATCCAGCCTAGACCTACCCTGGCACAACTTGAGACTGTGTCCCCTTGTTCTATTGCTGGTTGCCTGGGAGAAGAGGCCACCCCCCACCTGGCTACAATGCCCCTTCAGGTAGTTGTAGACAGTAATAAGATCACCCCTGAGCCTCCTCTTCTCCAGGCTAAACACCCCCAGCTCCCTCAGCCTCTCCTCATAGGATTTGTGCTCCAGGCCTCTCACCAGCTTTGTTGCCCTTCTCTGGACATGTTCCAGCACCTCAACATCTTTCTTGAATTGAGGGGCCCAGAACTGGACACAGCACTCAAGGTGTGGCCTGACCAGTGCTGAGTACAGGGGCAGAATAACCTCCCTCTTTTCCAGCCGTAATGGTTCTCTGATGCTGTGAGTCTTGTGGCCTGAGGACAAATAACACAACCCAATACATCACACAGCAAATATGTAGAAGAGGAAAGCGCATTTTGCTGGGCGTAAGTTATTAGACCTCTAGAGGCAGGGAAAGGAGAAGCAGGGGAGAGGAGGTGTGTGGGGGGGCTGTGCGTGTGGAGGTTTGCTCCTGCTTTCCCTCCTGCAAATAAATCAGCAGGCTCGCAGTGCCGGCGCCTGCATAAAATATGACAGGTCTGTGCGGCAGGGCTGTGGCTGTAACGAGGCGCGCGGCTCGCCACGCACGCTGACTGCAAATCGGGTGGGTTACCAGCCGCCGCTGGGAGAAAACAGCCCCCCCAGCGTCAGCCAAACCCCACCACCCCTCTTCCCCCAGCTGATTATGAAGCTCATGCATAGCAAATGGCAGAGCAATAATGCTCGCCTTGCCTGTGGCAGAGGCAAAAAAACCCACTAAACTATTTACAGACTGACAGGCTAATGGACACTTTGCCAGAGAGCGGTTAGGAAGAAGTAGTAAATGGGCCTGTGCTGATGCAGGGCAGCGGGCCTGGTCAGGGATCAAGACACACAGCACCAGATCGGATAACAGATAATTGGCAGGTCACATCCAAATGAGTGTAGTCATGCATCATCCGGAAGGCTTTTGCTGGTTATAAAGACACTTGTAAACAATTCAGCTGCTGAACATGGCAATAATATGTTGATCCGGCATGTAATGAGGTGTTCCTGGAATCAATAAACTAGTCATGAAGAGCAGGGAGCAAGGTCAGCGCCTGCCTTTTTGATGACCTTTCCTGGCTGCTAAGGACATCATATACTCTGAAGAGGACTTTTCTCATATTGCAGAAGGCGCCGAGTGTCAGAACTTCCATTCGCAGCAAGCAAATGAACAGCCGGGCTCTGCATGCTAATGAAGTCCAGGCTATTTTCCACCTTTTCATCTGCACATTATGCTCTTGACTTTGGAGAAGGTGGGAATTAGGTTGGACCCTCGTGTCAGACTGCCTGATGGCTCGGCTCCGGAAAACTGGTAATTGAAGCTGATGACTGATGCGGAGGAGGCCTGAATTTGGAAATAAACAGTTTCAAGCACTGCATGTCATTTCTAGAGAGACTGCTGAGTGAATGGAAATGAGCTCTGTTTCTCCAGTCTAATGCAGTTTCTCAGCAGGAAAAACACCGTCTTTGAGACAACAATGCCAGTCATTAAGATTTAAATGCTCTGGCCATAATGTAAGGAATAGCACCTGCTTTCCAAACAGCACTTAGGGAAATGCTGCCCCGCACCAGGCTCTGCGCTCCCTCTCCAGACCCTAGCCCTGAAGGAGTCAGGTTGGAGGCCACTCGCCGCGCTCAGCTGTCGCCAGCCAGGTCAAAACACCGGGAAAAAGATCAGTGACACCCGAAGCGAGGGGCTGAAGGAGCTGTAACTGAAAAGGACACTTAACCATGCTGCATCTGCACTGTTTAATTGCTTTTCCCAAACACGTTTAGCAGAGAGCCCGCTGGCCTCCTCCTCTGCCACCCCTGCTGCTCACTGGGCTGGCCTCAATTCATGTCAGCCCAGACGCTGGCCCCGCAGAGACGAAAAAAGGGAGCTGCTAGACAAGGTGCTCCAAAGGCCAGCATCTCCAGGCTCAAATGCAGGCGCTCCGACACCCGAGCTGTTGGGAAAGGACGTTACAAAGGCTGCAAGCCCTTTCAGAATCCTATCTGGTGCTATGAAACTGAGCAGAGCAACTTGTTAGCTGGGGCGGAGGCAGCCAGCCACCTCACAAGGGCTAATGGGGCTTCGAAGTGTTGCCGTTGGGACACGACTGTTAGTTAACAGTTTGTTATCCAAGGCATAAGCAGGCAGCCATTTTTCTGCTGCCAGGGAAAGGATATTTGGGGTCTTGTGCTGAAAAGCAGAGGCTCTGCCCGCTGCCCAGTTTGGCTGATGGGAGAAGTGGCAGAGGATGCTGCAGTGCACACTGTTCGGGCCCCACAACGCTGCAAAGCACTCACCCAGGCAACATGGTGCATACCCAACATGGAAAATAAGGGCTACTTCTGCTTTGAAGATACATCTTTTAAATATATATAGGTGTTTTCTTTCAGACCCAAGTGTTGCCAAGAGCCTGCTGGCCTGCTGGTAGCTTAGTGCCACAAGCACAGACAGGATGAAGACCTGCAGGCTCAGTGTTTCTCCAAACATCATGCCCAGATGTGCACACTGGTGGCACCAGGTGGGGTGTGCTACAGGCAGGTGCTCCCCAGAAACCTCTTGTCACCCCATATAGAGGCCACTAAGCTCGACACCCCTCCTGCATCCCCCCTGGGGCGGACACTTCCCACTCCCCACTTCTGCCTGCTGCTGCAAGCTGCTGCCATTCCCCTCAGAGGTGGCTGCATCTCAGGCGCGGGTCTGTTTGTATAATAGTTTGCAACCCTTCAACATGAAAGGATATAGAAGGATGCAAGTTATTATTATGAAAATGAGCCAAGCTACAGACAAAAATATTCAGGAGATGTAATCTGCCATCCCTACAATGCACTCGCCGAGAAGAGCACTTGGCAGGCAGAAGAGTAGTCGTCAGATACATTGCCTTTTGTTAAATTGCTTTTGCTCTGACAATGCCTTTTAAAACCACATGCAATCTTAATTTAAAATACCTAATACCTAAAGGTATAGGGCCCCAGTGCTGGGCTGCAGTTTGGGATCTGTCCAAAGCAATTCCACTGGCTTAATACCACTATTCCTCATTTTAATCACACAACAAATGTGGGAGGCTGAATTCAGCCTGTAAGAAACAGTGGACTTGATCCAAGCATCACTAAAAATCAATTGAGCAAAGATTTATTCCTGTAAAGAAGTGAAGGCTGCCTGTTACCTCACTTCTGTCCAAACTTCTGTCACGTTCAGTGAACAAGGAAAGTCCTCTCCCAGTGCAGTTGTGCAAAATGGTGGGGGGGGGGGGGGGGGGGGGGGAGGAGGAGGGGAGAAATGCAAAATTCATCTGTTTGCTTTATTCATAGCTTTGGAAAATGATTAAAAGTAAGGAAGAGGAACCCCAGCACAAGAGGGACATAGAGCTGCTGGAGCAGGTCTGGAGGAAGCCACAAAGATGATCAGAAGGTCAGAGCACATCTCCTGTGAAGACAGACTGAACGAATTTGGGCTGCTCAGCTCAGAGAAGAGAAGGCTCCAGAGAGACCTTCTAACTACATTGCAGTATCTAAAGGGGATCTACAGGAAAGCTGGGGAAGGATTGTTTAGAAGGGCTTGGAGTGCAAGAACGAGGGGCAATGGTTTGAAACTGGAGCAGGGGAGATTTAGGTTGCACATCAGAAGGAAGCTCTGCACAATGAGGGTGGTGAAATACTGGAACAGGTTGCCCAGGGGTGTGGTTGAGGCTCTGTCCGTGGTGACCTTCAAGATCAGCCTTCATGTGTCCCTGGGTGTCCTGATGTAGTTGGAGATGTCCCTGCTGCCTGCAGGGAGGTTGGACAAGATGGTCTTTGAAGGTGCCTTCCAACCCGATGTGATCTGTGGTTCTGTGAAATGCTAATTGTTAAAGACTGAAGATTTGGCTGCAGGACCTGGGTTTGCACACTGTAACTCAGTGCTTAATTAAACAGTACCCAGACTCCTCCAGAGGCCCATGAGGTGCCCTCTGGCCACGTGAAGGGAACTGAGAGCTGAGAAACCAGAGGCAGCATTTGTGTCATTGCTCACGAGTGCAGATTTAGTCTGGAGATATTCTTCACAGTGATGGTAATGAGACACTGGAACAGGTTGCTGTCCTGGAGTCCTGTACCCCTAAATTCCTCTCCTGCCCGGACTTCGGGGGGGAAAGGGGAAAAGCCTCCTGGTTTCCCCCCCCCCCCCCTCGCCTGCCCTGCAGCCGTGAAGGGGGGGAGGACTGCCCTGGAGCCAGGCTGGGACTGGCCGTGCGCTTTCGCGCCTAAGGTGTGGTAACTCTGCCCTTTGTCTAGCCAAGGTTATAACTATTGGGGGTCTTCCCGCCTTTGGGGTTCCCGCTTTGGAGTTTGCCTGTGCCTGGATGTATGTGTCTGCCTGAGCTCACACACTCCCCTCGGCTGGACTGCAGAGAGACCTTCAGGACTTTGCTTTCCTGTTGACACCTTTGTGTGCCTAACGACCCTTCACAGTATCACAGTATCACAGTATCACAGTATCATCAGGGTTGGAAGAGACCTCACAGATCATCAAGTCCAACCCTTTAGCACAGAGCTCAAGGCCAGACCATGGCACCAAGTGCCACGTCCAGTCCTGCCTTGAACAGCTCCAGGGATGGCGACTCCACCACCTCCCCGGGCAGCCCATTCCAGTGTCCAATGACTCTCTCAGGGAAGAACTTTCTCCTCACCTCCAGCCTAAATCTCCCCTGGCACAGCCTGAGGCTGTGTCCTCTCGTTCTGGCACTGGCCACCTGAGAGAAGAGAGCATCCTCCTCCTGGCCACAACCACCCCTCAGGTAGTTGTAGACAGCAATAAGGTCTCCCCTGAGCCTCCTCTTCTCCAGGCTAACCAATCCCAGCTCCCTCAGCCTCTCCTTGTAGGGCTGTGCTCAAGGCCTCTCCCCAGCCTCGTTGCCCTTCTCTGGACACGCTCAAGCATCTCAATGTCCCTCCTAAACTGGGGGGCCCAGAACTGAACACAGCACTCAAGGTGTGGTCTAACCAGTGCAGAGTATAGGGGCAGAATGACCTCCCTGCTCCTGCTGGCCACACCATTGCTGATGCAGGCCAGGATGCCACTGGCTCTCTTGGCCACCTGGGCACACTGCTGGCTCATGTTCAGGTGGGTATCAATCAGCACCCCCAGATCCCTCTCTGTCTGGCTGCTCTCCAGCCACTCCGACCCTTAAAGACCTCTTAACGATTCCCCTGCAGCCGCTGGAGGAGGAAGACAGACCGCAGGAGCCAGCCTGAGTGAGTTATTTGGCTTAGCTTAATTTAGTAAGAAACAGATATTAATTAATAGCTAAAGCCTTTTCCAACTTCTGACTTCCAAAATAGTCAGATTATTGATGGTATCCTTGTAGTTTAATTCTCAAGCGACTGAATCTGCTTATTAACCTAAATTAATCTTTGTATCTATAGTTGTGGGGGTGGGTTTCTGGGAAAATAAAAAATAACTATTTTTGATAAATTCCCGACTCGGCCACGAATTAATTCCTGCTCTCTGCAACAGTTGCCCAGGAAGGCCATGGATGCCCCTTGCCCGAAGATGTTCAAGGTCAGGTAGGATGAGGCTTGAGCAACCCGGTCCAGCCCATGGCAGGGGTTTGGAACTGGATGATCTTTAAGGTCCCTTCCAACCCAAACCATTCTGTGCCGAGGGGTGGGGTACGGCAAGGTGACGACGTCTTGGGGCCTGTCCCATCCACCAGCACTCCTCCCAGCCTCCCGACTTCATTAATAACCTCCCTCCTGATGCTAATTCCATCAGGAAATTATGCAGGCTGTTTGTATTTCTTTACAGCCAGAACAGGCTGCTGACACAAATCAGCCATTAGCGATTCACATGGAGGAGTCTCCGCTAATTGTGTAGAATGTAATTAGTGATTATGTAATATCTAAGCTCTTGCAACTGTCATTAATGTCCACTATTCACCAGAGATAGTTCTTACTGAATTAGAGAATGATTACTGCCTGGTAAATCTACTTAATCCTAAATATGCTAATTAACACTACACACACTTTAGACAGTGGTTAAAAGCACTGGTAACCTCCAAAAAGGTTGCACTACACCAGAACCTAAATTGCTTGCAGTGGATTTTTCCTTCAAAAGGTAAATTTGTTTAATTAAACAGGACAGCAAACCGCAAGGCACAGCTATTGATTAGTGCTACCCGACCCAGGGCTTTCTGTAACTGATCTAGTGAGGTGCTGCTGCAGGCCAGGGGTGCTCCTGCAGCATCTCCCTCTCTCTCTGGTACCTTCATCCTCCTCTTGCAGTATCCTAGCCCCCCTGTAGTGCCTTCATCCTCCTCCTACAACACCTCAGTCCCCCTGCACCACCCTCATCCTCCTACAGCAGCTTCCCAAGGCCTCCTACACCACCGTGCATCCTCCTGCAGCACTCCAGACTCCTGGCAACATCCTACTGTTGCAACACCTCAGTTTCCCAGCAACACTCTTGTCTCCCTTGCAGCACTCACATTCTCTTGCAGCTTCTCAGTCTCCCTGCAGCATCCTCATCCTCCTGCAGCACCCTGTGCCTCCTGCAGCAGCACCCTCATTCTCCTGCAGCACCTAGGGCCTTGCAGCATCTTCATCACCCTCCTGCAGTACCTTCATTCTCCTGCAGCACCTAGGGCTCCCAGCAGCATCCTTATCTTCCCGCAGCACACTTGGTCCCCATCCAGCACCTCAGACCCCTAGCAATATCCTCATCCTACTGCAACAGCACCCTGATTCCCCTGAAGCACTGTGGGCCCTTGCAGCACTCTGGTCCCCCCGGAGCACCCTCATCCTCCTGCAGGATCCAGTACCCCCTTGCAGCATCCTCACCCTCCTGCAGCACCCTGTAAGACCCCAGTCCAGGCACAGCCCTGGCCAGGCTTCTCGGTGAGGGGAGCCTGATGCAAAATGGCTTTCTGAAAGCTCTCCCTCCAGGATTAAATACCCTGTTCCTTAGGCCATAAACCAGGATATTACTGCAGGCAGGCACAGTAGCTTCCCTCAATAAATTCTTACTTAAATCTTAATTTCAAGATTTATTTGAGTAAAACAGACTTTAGATATTAAATGCTCCTGACTAAATGAACAGAATAAATGAAGCAATTGCACAGGTTTTGAAACATCCCTTTTGACTGCCCAGGGTGTTTAATGTATTCTGGTTTTCAGTAAAGGGAAGGAAAAAAAGCCAAACCCAACCCAGCCCTGGCTGTCATGAACCCCCAGGATAATAGCATCTTGTGATTTAGGAAGATTCTTGCTGCTTATATATTTTATATAAATAATACTCCTGCGTGTATCTCTGCACTCATTCATAATCAAAAGCTGCAGAAAGGCTATAAACAGAGCTCGCCTGGTAACGTATTTAAAATCAGCTTACAGAAATTGGATAACTCATAGATCAGACACAAAATAAGTCATTGTAGCCGGCACGCCAAAAGGAGAATTAGCAGCACAATACCTGCTTTTATCAGCACTGACACAACAAAAGAACACAAAAAACACAAATTCCTCCCCACAAAGGAAAAGTTCCCCTGGAAAACACAGGACGTGAAAGCAGTGATAAGAAATGAAGCACTCTCTTAGTTTACCTGAGCCTATCAAATCTTGGCAGCTGATAGGGAGATTGTGAGTGCCCTTTGGAAGGGGTGAAGCCTGCACCACGCTGGGGGAACCTGATGGATGCCCTCGTGGCCAAGAAGGCCAGTGATATACTGGGATGCCTCAAGAAAAGTGTGATCAGCAGGTCCTGCCCCTCTGCTCTGCCCTGGTGAGACCACACATGGAATACCATGTCCAGTTTTGGGCTCCACAGTTGAAGAGAGACAGGGATCTGCTGGAAAGAGTCCAAGGGAGAGCTCTGAGGATGATGAAGGGACTTGAACATCGCTCCTCTGCAGAAAGACTGAGCTGCTTGGTCTTTAGAATAGAAGATTGAGAGGGGATGTCTATAAACATCTGAGGTGTGGGTGTCAAGTGAAGGGGCCAGGCTCTTTCTGGTGGTGCCCAGTGATAGGACAAGGAACAACAAGTACAAGCCGGAACACAGGAGGTTACACCTCAACATAAGGAGAAGCTTCTTTACTGTGAGTAAGATGGAGCATTGGAACAGGCTTCCCCTGTGGAAGTATTCACAGCCAGGCTGGAAAACCCTGATCCGACAGGAGGTGTCCCTGCCCATGGCAGGGGGTGTTGAAACGAGATTATCTTTAAGGTTCCTTCCATCCCAAATCATTCTGTGGTTCTACAAAACCATTGCTTTTGGGAGTTGAGGGTTATGGTCCTGCTCACCAGGAACAAAAGGTCTGTTCTGGATTCAAATTCAGAACTCAGTGCAGTGGCTTTAGAGCCCCTGCCTGATCCTCTGTCAGTGTTTCTGCATTTGTTCATACCTACTCAAATAAAAATATGTTAAAGCCCAGATGGCTTTGACCTTGTCACCACCTTGGGTCAAGCTGGCCAGAGGATGCTGGCTGGCTCCAGGGTGCTCACTGGCAAAGCCACACTTCAGATGTCCTTGTTGGGTGGGATTTAGGTGTGCTGAACATTAATTTCTTGCTGCAAGTTTCAGGCAGGTTTGAACTCAACAGACTCAGTATGCATGGGTGGCAGCCTTCTAATCCTGTGACTTAGCAGTGCCTATGCATTTACTTTATAAAGGAGCTGTTACAGCCTCTGGCACTGAAAAGGAGACATCTCTGGCACCTAAATAAAGATTTACACAGAAGGCCTGACCCTAATACTGACTCAGAGGATTATTTTCAATCATCACTGTCAATAACACAGGCCCTGAACTTGGCGAGCCCTCCCTGCCCTGCAAAAGGTTTGCAGGGTCACCTTCATGTGCTTTAAAAGCCTCCATACATATGGCAGCTTGCAATTATGAGATCATGTACAGAAGTGGAGAGGGAGGAGGGTGGGTTAAGTCTGCCAATCCACATGTGGCATCCCTGAGCTACACATGGCTTTGAAAACCTGGGTTGACCATGCCCTGCCCTGCTCCTCCTTCTCAAAGCTGCCCACCCAAGAGAGGCTTGCATGAGCATCCCTTAAATCCACCTCACCCTTGGGTGGATGAGGTGTGTGGGAGGGTCTAGAGAAGAACTCTTATGAGTCTAGAGAACAACTCTTATGAGGAGTGGCTGAGGGAACTGGGATTGTTTGGTCTGGAGAAGAGGAGGCTGAGAGACCTCATTTCTCTCTCATCCCTGAAAGGAGGTTGCACTGAGGTGGGATTTGGTCTCTTTTCTCTGGTATCAGGTGATAGGATGAGAGGAAGTGCCCTGAAATTGTGCCAGGGGAGGTTTAGGTTGGAGATTAGGAAAATTTTCCTTACAGAAAGAATGGTCAGACATTACAACAGGTGACCCAGGGAGGTGGTGGAGTCACCATCCCTGGAGGTGTTCAAGAAACCTGTGGACATGGCTCTTGGGGATGTGATTTAATGGCCGTGGTGGTGTTAGGTCGATGGTTGGACTCAATGATCTCAGAGATCTTTTCCAACCAAAACAATTCTGTGACTCTGATGTTGATGGCTTTCCTCAAATCCTAACCTGCTGCCACAGGGCTTCATGATCCTTGTGACTTTTCTTTCCTTCTTGAGAAGAAAATGCCTACCATGTGCTGAAGCTCTCAACAGCAAATAAAATACAGCCCAAGTGTTCCAAAGTTACTGTCCCTTTTATAAACATCATCGGCCCCAGCTCCCACACCCTGGCTGCCACAGAGACAGGAAGCACTTCCCAGTCGCTGGTGGCACCAGCAGGAAAGTGAAACCAGATCTCAATGCCTCTCTAACACAGCTCATTCCCCTTGTGTGTGCTCCTGAGTATTGCCTTGCACCTCCTTGAGCTGCGGCAGCTAATGCAGCCCTGCCCAACAGGTAGCAGCATCCCTGGCCTTAAACACCTCAGTGTAGGTCTATCAATTCCTCGAACAGTCCTCTTACCTGAGCAGCCTGAGCAGCAGAAGAAGATCAATAGATGATGAGATAGGAGTTGTTATTCCATGGGCTTTCCTCACCACAATGCAGCTCACTCCAAGGCCAGCTTGTTGTTATCATAGCATCTACCTCCCCTCCGGAGTGCCGGGAGGCTCTGCCTGCTGACCCCCCCGATGCCAAACTGTGCTGTGGCAGCCTGATCCAGCCCAGACATGACCAAGATATGCACTACCACCCCATTACAAGGGACCATGATGGGCCATCAGGGCTCTGCATTGCCCCCTGTGAGAACAGCCTCAGCATCTGTCTGTGATGGACAGCTTACTTTCCCCCCCTCTGTAGCACATTTTGCACAATTTATGTCTGTTTTTGCAATCACAGTGGCCAGCCCACTACAAAAGGTTGGCCAAGATGTGCTCTGCAGCATGACTGAGCACAGGAAGGACCCCAACAGCGACCATGTGCAGCAGCCTCTAAACAGCTTCTACCCAGACCTGCCTCCAGCATGTTCTGCCTCCAGAGCTTGCTCAGCACATGCTGGATGAATAAGGAGAGCTTGGCAGAGTTTGGCACATCTAAGTTACTACACTCACCCTGGCTCTCAGCAACCCTGCCGACTCTCCTGCCCTTTGCTGAAGCAGCTCCCCAGCACCCACTGCGCACACTTCTCTGAAGTCTGCTGGAGTCCCCCAGAAACAGCTGTGCTGGCTTGTTTGCCTGCTTGGCACAACCCACAGCACCACAGTCCTGTGCTTCCACTGTCCCCAGCATCCCTGGATAGGGTCACAACAGTTGTGTTACCTCCAGAAAAGGTATTCAGATCAAGCCAGCCAGGCTGGCTTGAAAAAATATGCCCTCTGCATTTTCTGATGCTCACCTGAGCTAGAGAACCCTATCCATGTGCCCACCTCCTCCTTCCCACTGAGGAGGTATGGTGGGGCTGAAATGATTCAGAAACATCCCTGCTGCTCCAGTGAGGGGCTTTGTGCCAGGCCCAAGCTGAGCCAGTGATCACTGGGGCAGGCCCTGAGCTCAGCTCTGCTAAGCTCGGCTGCAGTGTGGGGCAGCAGGGACAGACACACAAGTGTTGAGCCACACATCCTAAACTGCCCTGCTCATCCCAGGGCACCAAATGCATCACCAAAGGGAGGTCACTTTGCTGCCCACCAGAAAAGTTCACTTTTCTAGATTTATGGAGTCACAGCATGGTTTGGGTTGGAAGGGACTTTAAAGATCATCTAGTTCAAACTCCCTTATCATGGGCATGGACACCCTTCACTAGCCCAGATTGCTCAATGACTCATCCAGCCTGGCCTTGAACACCTCCAGGAAGGGAGCAGCCACAACCTCTCTGGGCAGCCTGTTCCAGTGTCTCACCACCCACACTGTAAATAATTTCTTTTCTAATCTCCAGTCTACATCTGCCCTCCTCAAGCTTCAATACATTCCCTCTCATCCTGTTACAGCTTTCTTGTAACCTCCTTCAGGTAGTGGAAGGCTGCTCTAAGGTCTCCCTGGAACCTTCTTTTCTTGAAGCTGACCAGCCCCAACTCTTGTAGCCTATCCCCACAGGGAACCTTTCAATGGTTCTGCGTTTAGGCCTTTCAGCTGGAAGCATTTCAGTGGCAAATAGCCGGTTCCCAGCTGCAGCAGCGTCCCCTTCAAAGGCCAAACACCATATTGGAGCCAAAGCTTCTACTCGGTTGGCGTTTGTAATTAGCAACCTCTAATTATCACCAAGGCAACTTACAAGGGAACTGAGCAGCAGTGTAATTAAAGAAAAGGAATCAGCTCAGCAGCATGCAGGCAGGGATGTTCTGAGGAAGGATGTCTGGGCAAGCAGAGGATGCTGGTGGCAAGTGGGAGGATGCTGGTGGTGAAGCAGGAAGGTGCTGGTGCCCAGTGAGCAGAGGATACTGGTGGTGGGCAGAGGATGCTGGTGGTGAGCACCCACGGAGCACTGATGAGCATATGGCAGCTCTCCCACTGTCTCAGCATGCCCCCAGCTGGCAGATCCTCGGAGGGCTGCAGGGAGCAGCCCACACTGCAGTCGTTTGGCATAGCCTGAGGAGGATGGTGGCACCTGAACCCAGAGGGGCTGGGGATGGTGATGCCATGAGCTCTATCATCTCCACTGTGATGTCCCAGCCAGGTTCACCAAGCCCCGTCACTCACAGAGGCACCAAAATGTATTCCACTGCCAGGGAGGGCATTTGTCTCTCTTTGCATGGGGCTGGGTCCCTGCTGCTTGGGAGCTGGGGATGCCTGTCTGCAGACAAGGCTGTTTCTGCATGTTCAGGCTGGCTAACACTGACTTTCCAACACAATAAAACACAACAGTAAGAAAAACATCTCCTGAAAGCCTGCTGCAGCTGTCATTAGCACAGGGCTAACTGGTATGGACAGGGCTAACTGTGGCGGACAGAGCTAGCTCGTATGGACAGAGCTAACCAGTGTGGGCAGGGCTAGCTCCTATGAACAGAGCTAACCTGCACAGACAGGACTAACTGGTACGAGGAGAGCTAACCAGTGTGGGCAGGGCTAAGTGGTAGGGGGAGCAGGCAGTGTGAAGGGCAGTGCAGGAGCCCCGCTGTTGGGAAAGCAGAGCTCCGCAGGTGTGCGCAGGCAGGCGCAGAGCTCTGTGTGTGTGCCGCTCCCGGCGTGTGCCTACGTGCAGGCGCTGGCTGCGGGCCGGGGGACAGCTCCCGAGCCCCGCCTTAGGTAGTGACAATCAGCAGCCACGGAAATGAAAGAATTAGCCACACAATAAAGCCCTAATTGCCTGGCAACAGCATTTAGGCCCCATTAGGTAGATTTGTAACTGCTTCCAGAGGAATAAACTCCTGTGTCATTAGATAACAAGGAAAGAAATAAGTTATTTCCTTTTTTGAAAGGTATGAAAGCTTCCAATTGCCTGATGTATTCGCTTAGGAGATTATTTTCTGTCATCTCAGTTAATTGAATTTTATCCACTGCTTTTAGAATCCCTCCCTTTCGTGTAAGGTTAACAAGTTCAGAGGAGTCATGTATTTGAACCTTGCCCACTTATCGCAGGAGCCAACTCCAGCTGCACAAAGCTAGCCCGGGAAAAGGGAGCAACAAAAAACTATGCAATAATTGCTTTTTAGCATCTGAGTGAATTGGCATTCAAATAATTGTAAAACACCACTTCGGGGTGTGGAACTGAGGAGATTTGCTGCTCTGGGCCCTTGGGAGGGCCGTGGGCTGCCCAGCTGTGCAATGGCCTTCACCTCCTCTCCTAGAAAACCAAACTGGAGAGCCAGAATCAAACTAAGTCATTCATAGGTTAATAGAATGGTTCCAGTTGGAAGGGATCTTAAAGATCCCACTCCTCCCTGCCATGGGCAGAGACACCTTCCATTGGACCAAGTTGCTCAAAGCCTCATCCAGCCTGGCCTCGAATACCTCCTTGGAGGGGACATCCACAGCCTCCATGGACAACCTGTTCCAGAGTCTCTTCACCCTCACTGTCAAGAATTTAGTTCTACTGTCTGGTCTAGATCTGCCCTCCTCAAGCTTCAATCCATTCCCTCTCATCCTGTCTCTACAAGCCCTATTGAAAAATCCCTTCCTAGCTTTCTCATAGACCCCCTTCAGCTAGTGGAAGGCTGCGCCAAGGTCTCCCCAGAGCCTTCTTTTCTCGAGGCTGGACAGCCCCAACTCCTGCAGCCTGTCCCTCCTCAGCCCGAGGAGCACAGCTGTCACACACCAGCCCTGCTGCGCGCTTCTTAGCGCCCTTTCCTCTTCCTCCTTTGTCACTAACATTAGCGACGCTCAGGCTTGCCCTTGATTCTCCCCGTTCTCAGGCAGCAGACCTGTCCCGCTGGCAGGCAGCCCGGTGAAGCGCAGCCCTGTCTCCTCTTCCCTCCCTGAGCCGGAGCGAGCGGGCGGCAGCAGCACCCGTCACAGCCTGGCGGTGCTCCTCTGCCGGCAGCGGCCGCGCTGCAGGTCACCGCCGCCTGCGGTGGCCAGCCAGGATTTTCCACTCGCCCTCATTGTTGGCCTCCATGGGACCAATTTCAGACCCGTCAAAACGTATTATGGCAAACGCTTCCTGAACAAAACCCTGCACCCAGCCCTTCTGAGATGTCTCCTTGACATCCCTCAGCCTGAGAAGCCCTTTCCAGCACACGCCGTCAGACAGCCCCTCTCAGCCTCGGTGGCAGCATTTCTCAGCAGCCTCACGCTTTTCTCCTTCGGCAGTGACATCAGTACTGCTAAGGCTTGCTTTTAAACCCTGCCCTGTCTCTTTCCCTCAAGATAAAAGAAATCACCTGGGCTGGAGACCACTCTTCCCAGATGAGATCTCCCTGTGGGAACTAACATAGGCAATTAATCACCTCATTTGTGGCTGCCCCTCTTGTAGAGCCCGAAGAAGTGGGCAGTTCTGAGCCTCTAAGCAGTGGGCACCAGAAGTCAGGTTATCTTTTCCCCTGCTTCATGCCCCTGTACTTGGCACTGTTGAGGCCATACCTAAAATACTGGCTTCAGTTTGAGACCCCCTCAGTACAAGAAAGACATTGAGGTGCTGGAGTGTGTCCAGAGAAGGCCAACAAGGCTGGAGAAGGGTCTACAGAACATATTTTATGAGGAACAATGAAGGGAACTGCGATTGTTTAGTTTGGAGAAGAGGAGGCTGAGGGGAGACCCCATTGCTCTCCACAACTCCCTGGAAGGATGTTGCAGTGAGATGGGATTTGGTCTCTTCTCCCTAGTACTCGGTAACAGGATGAGATGCAGTGACCTGAAATTGTGCCAGGGGAGGTTTAGGTTGGAGATTTGAAAAAAAATCTTTACAGAAAGAATGGTCAGACATTGCAACAGGCTGCCCAGGGAGGTGGTGGAGTCACCATCCCTGGAGGTGTTCCAGAAACCTGTGGACATGGCTCTTGGGGATGTGATTTAATGGCCATGGTGGTGCTAGGTTGACGGTTGGACTTGATGGTCTTAGAGGTCTTCTGCAACCCAAACATTTCTATGATTCTATGATTCTATAACTGTATGATTCTGTGATCAGTGACTGTCACCTCATGCCACTCTCCCAGCCTTTGCCCTGCACACAGGCAGCAATGCCCAGCCCTTGCCTCCAGGCAGCCTCCTCATTTCTTTCTTTCCAAAGCAAACCTAGGCATATGTCCTCCTTTTCTGAGCAAATCTGTAACATATGTCCTTCCTCTCATCAGCACTTGGGCCGCTGCTCATAAACTTCCCCACTTTCCCTCCCTCCAGTCACTCCTGTGAAGCACTGGCACCTTTACAGCCTCCAGCCAGCGCTTCCTTGTGGGGAGCTGATAAGCAAAGTTAAAGTTTAATGGGGGCGATGGGGCAGAGGCAGCTTCATTCTGATCCTGTGAGATATTTGCTCTGCAGAATAGCACTGCCCTTAACGAAATGGGGTGGCGTGGCTGCTGAAAGATTACCTAATAATCAGTTGGTGACTCCAGAGCTGCTTGATTTTAAACACTTCTGAAAAGCCAGCTCCATTTTCTGCTTTGGTGCATACCAATTCCCCATGATGGCACAGGAGAATAAATCAGCTCTGTCGGCAGGGCATTGTTATCCAGTTCCCAACTATTATGACATAGTTTCTATCAGAGCAGTTTTCTTCTTAGCCAGTCGAGTGGAATGATCCCTGAAAGCAGCAGTTTGTGGCAGAAATGCACTCGGCTTCCTCCCCCCCAAAGTCTCAGCATTGTCATAAATTTGTGATTGCCCACACACACGCCAACGGCTGGCCGGGCGGCTTAGGGAGTCCGCGCCTGGATAACAAGGACGTGGTAAAGTGCCTGGAAAAAGAGCAGGACTTTCAAGTGCTGGGGAAGGATGAAGCAGCAAAAAAATTGGAGGGGAAGGAAAAAAAATCATATCATGAACTCATATGAGGCAAGCAAGCCCAAAGTAGCAGATCTTCTCCCCTTCCCTTCCCTTCCCTTCCCTTCCCTTCCCTTCCCTTCCCTTCCCTTCCCTTCCCTTCCCTTCCCTTCCCTTCCCTTCCCTTCCCTTCCCTTCCCTTCCCTTCCCTTCCCTTCCCTTCCCTTCCCTTCCCCAAAGCTGCTTTTCAGCCATTGATGAAGGAGTGAGCTGCAGTGATAATAACTGGGTGTCATCTGCTGGATCTGTGTGCAGGTTAATACAGACAAAGTTGATAAACTCTGGCTTGTCTTCAGTGGATACATCTGGACCAGTATTGGTACAGAAGCAACCTGACATCTGACCACTGGAACACCTTGAGATTGTTTGTTTGTTTGGATTTTGTTTTGTTTTGTTTTTTTTTTTCACTTGAAGAAGAAATTCTGAGTTTTAAAAAAGTTCAGTTTTAGAACCATAGAGTCATAAAATGGTTTAGGTTGGAAAGGACCTTAAAGATCATCTAGTTCCAACACCCCTGCCATGAGCAGGGACATCTTCTGCTAGTCCAGTTTGCTCAAGGCCCCATCCAACTTGGCGTTGAATACCTCCAAGGTGAGGACATCCACGACCAAATTGGGCAAGCTGTTCCAGTGTCTCACTGCCCTCACTGTCAAGAATTTCATTCCAATCCCCAGTCTAAATCTGCCCTCAACCTTCAATCCAATCCATTCCCTCTCATCCTACTACTCCTTAGTTCATGGATAACTAACACCTGGCCACTTTCACCCTCAGGTTCACAGCAAACTTGCCAGACTCTCCTAGCTCATCAGTATCAGGCCCCAACAGAAGCTTCTCTGTACTGGTTCCATGTTCCCTACGTTTTCTCTGCATCCATCATTATTCACAGCACAGTGTCTGAAACCCACATGAATACCATTCTCATCTCTCTGCAAGTGGTCTGTGTTTCATGATGCTGAGTGCTAAACCAGGATAAAGCAGTGACTGCTTAGGGAAGAAAACTGGAAGGTGGCAGCACACACACCTCCAGCACTCTCCTGCCACCTCAGCCCCAGGAAATGATGTGCCCATGCTGTGCCACCACCAAACTCCTGACTCATGGGCAGCTAGACCTTTCAATGAGAAAACTCTCTAATTATAGCTGCTTATAGTTAAAGCCAGGGATGTTCCTGGTACTCTGCATCATTCATGCACCTGAGATACCTCCACTGGTGAGACTGGTTGGCTAAGCCTTCGCTGTGGGTTACTTCCAGGGACAAGAAGGTGGAGATGCCACCTAAAAACCCCAAAGAAATAGAAGAAATAAAAGATGACTTTTTAGACTGAAAGGGTGTGTGTTGGCCATGGTTGGGTGTTTGTGTGGAGCTCAGCAGGCAGCTAACAAGCAGGGCTAAACACTGGCAGTGGCCATGCATGGGGCCAGAGCAGCCATGCACGTGACCATGAAAGGGAGGGCAGGGAACCTGCCTAGGTCACCCGGTGCTGCTCAAACAGGATTGCTGCTGGTGATGGACAGATCCTTATTTGTAAGTATTTAATGTTTCTTAGGAAGCACTTCTAAAAGAAATTGGTATGTAATGACAGCACTCACTGGAAAACAGGCCGATTATAAAATGCACTAACTTATCTGGTATTCATTTGAAAAGTAAATGGATGCAAGTAAAGGTGAGAGTTCACTACCAATTCAAATATTTTGCTCTAACAGGTTCTAGCACTCCTACTTTAATTCAAGCAGAAGCACAAGTATGAATAATCAAACTGGATGATGCTCATCAAAACCTTTGTGCCTTGCACCATTTCAAATGGTCATTGAAGCTTAATGGCAAAAAATTTACATTATTCCTTTAATTTGTATTCTGTTCCTTCCTTCTGAGTGATGTGATTGTGATTTTCTGTTGCCGGCTGTATTATTTTGATGCAAATGTTATGTGCTGCTACAGTCCAATTTCCTGCTTTGCCCTCCCTTTTTCTTCCCCTGGTAAAGAAACGACAGCTAAAATAGTTCAAAATTGGGGAGGGATTTTGAAATAGTTCCTTAACTACTGCTCCTAATTAAAGCAAACAATGCAAGTGCTTGAAGCTGAAAATTAATTATTAGTTGAAGGGGGAGGGAAGTGTCTTTGCTCCCCAGACTTTCAAAAAAGCCCAAACAAAAAAAACCCCAAAACAAACCAGGAAAGAGGGGAAAAAAAAAGTGAGGGATCCCCATTCTGCCTACAAAAGAATTAGAGAAGAAAATTTGTAATTCAGTTAAAAACTCCTTTTGCTGGCACATAATCGCCTAGGGATGAATGCTTTATTGAGAGGCATGGGGTTGCAAACTAAAGCCTTGCAAACAGGAGGCCTCCGGGGTGCTCCCAGCACGTAATGTATGCAGCGGCTAATTTGGTGCGCTGTGACTAATTTCCATTCCTTGTGCTCGGAGTTGCCTCGCTAATTACCGGGATGTTTTCTTAACTTGGGTAATTGCGCTGCCCGCGCCGCCACCACCCTCAGCCCCACCAAGCACGCCCCACGTGGGCTTTGATGGGCCCCCACAGGGTGGCTGCAGCGGGGCGCCGCCCTAATTAGATTGGCTCCCTTAATTAAAGGGAGATGTGGGGGTGCAAAGTAGGGTGTCGGTGCTGAGCCCCCTGCTACGGAGGCACGTGTGGAGTGTCCCCAGCCTGCCCAGATGTGCGAGGTGGTCAGTCATCAGATGGGCACCCCGGGACTTGCCAGGATGGAACCAAAACCAGAGGAGCACTGTACCCTGAGTACTGACATAAGAGCATCTGTCCCGTCCAAGCATCCATTGAGTGGAGCATCCTTCCCATTCAAGCACCCAGCCCATCCAAGCATCCATCTCATTCAAGCATCCATCCAATCTCAGCATCCATTCCACTTCAGCATCCTTCCCATCTGGGCATCCATGCCACTTCAGCAACCATCCCTTCAGAGCATCCATCCAATTTGAGCATCTGTCCCATCCAAGCATCCATCTCACACCAACATCCTTCCCTTCTGGGCATCCATTCCACCTAAGCATCCATCCTATCTAAGCATCCATCCCACTGGAACATAGTTCCCATTTCAGCATCTATCCCATCCAGGCATCCTTCTCATTGTACCATCCTTCCTATCTCAGCATCTACCCCATCCAAGCATCCCTCCCACTGGAGCATTCTTCCCATCTCAGCATCTATCCCATCCAAGCATCATTCTCGTTGGACCATCCTTCCCATCTCAGCATCTACCACAGCCAAGCATCCCTCCCAGCACCTGTTCATTCCCAATATTCGTCGCCACCAGCTTCACCCCATCAGGCTGCCTGCACAGTGCAGGGCTTCTACCAGGAGCATCTCCAAACACAAACCCTGGTGGCTGAGCCCTGAGCACTCATGTCCCCATGTCGCCTGCCATGCATTAAGCCCTATCTCAAAATCTGCTGCCTTCATTTTCCATGTGGAAGTCACTCATGCATTTAAAATTATTAGAGAGATAATCACTTCCTTGCAATAATTCCAGCACTCATCTGTAATAAAAAAGATTTCTTTCAAAGGACCCTCAGTTAAATGGGCTCAGTGCTACTTTCTGTATCACACGGGTCAATTTGATTCTGCTCCAGCCTCTCTATACAGCTAAACAATTGCTTTTCATAAACTGAAGAGCGGAGTGAAAGCAGCCTTTAATATCCACCCAGAGATGGCCTTGAACACTTTTCCTTAATAACAGCTTGACATCTGAAATTCCATGTCTTTATTCCTCCCTTATCAAAGAGTTGGTCAAGATTTCAGAAAATTAATGTCCTATTAATAAATACTAATAACCCAACAGCCAATGGCAGCAGGAAGATGAAGAAAATACCCCGGTTCCCAGTTATGGAGACCACATGAGAAGCACCACTTCTGGATGAGACTGGCACATCTCTGCAGGACTGGACCACAGCCACCTCATTCACACCCAGCAGGACCTTGCTAGGGAGATGCAGTGAGGCTGGTGAGGTGTTTGGATGGCATCTTGCATGAAGAGTGGCTGGGAGAACTGGGGTTGTTTAATATGGAGAAGAGAAGGCTAAGGGGAGATCTTAGCTCTAGAGCTACATGAAAAGAGATGGGAGTGAGGCCTGTGTTGGTGTCTACTCCCAAGCAACTAGTGATAGGACAAGAGGAAATGGCCTTAAGCTGTGCCAGGGGAGGTTTAGGTTGATTATCATAAAATCAACCACCTTGGAAGAGACCTCCAAGCTCATCCAGTCCAACCTGTCACCCAGTGCTATCCAATCAACTAGACCATGGCACTAAGTGCCCCATCCAGGCTTTGCTTGAACACTCCCAGGGACAGTGACTCCACCACCTCCCTGGGCAGCCCATTCCAGTGCCAATCTCTCTCTCTCTGTGAAGAACTTCATTCTAACATCCAGCCTAGACCTTCCCCAGCACAACTTGAGGCTGTGTGCCATTGTTCTGGAACAATTTGTTTCCTGCAAGAGTGGTGAGGCATTGAAACAGGCTGCCCAGGGAGGTGGTGGAGTTGCCATCCCTGGAGGTGTTTAAGAGGAGGCTGGATGAGGCACTTCGAGCCATGGTTTAGTTAATTAGAAGGTGTTAGGTGCTAGGTTGGACTCGATGATCTTAGAGGTCTCTCCCAACCTGGTTAATTCTGTGAATCAATGATCTAAAAGGTCTTTTCCAACTTTAATGACTTTATGATTCTGTGCCAGAGAGAGACTATTCTGTCAGTGTGCAGAGCTCCTGGATTTGACTCAACCAGTAGAATTCTACTCTGACAGACCCTGCACTGCTCCAAGATGACTTTAAACCCTCACTGAGCTTGGAGATGCATTTCTCCATGAATTTGGGACCTCTGACAGCTTGAAGGAATGTCATTATTTTCTTCTACACTAAAATAAACTAATAAAGCATTTCGGCTCATGTGTAAGGGCTGGGATGAGACCTGGCTTCAGACACCACTTACCCCAGACTTGAGAAGGGAAGAAACTGAGTATCTCTACCACAAAGTTAGTTGAAACCAAAACACAGGAATGGTGTGTGAATTCTGCACCTCATGCACCTCTCTATCGCTGGCCAGCCTTTGGCACGTGTCTCCTACACGCTCCTTTTCCCAGTCATTAACCCTGCACTTGAGCAGCCTGGAGGGACTGACCATGTCTTCTAAGAGGTTCTGGCACTTGATTTTTAAAGTTGGACATACCTGCAGCCTCTTGTGCAAACAACAGAGATGCACAAGTGCATTTTGCACACACTGGGCTGAGCAGAAAGGTTCTCTTCTACCTGAGGACAGTTTTAGTCTTTGTGATTTGCCCATGGAGGAGCAAGTTGCTCTGAGCTGGATTTTTTAGAGAAAAAGACAATAGCCCTCACGTGGCCCATTTATGGCTTGAATGGCTGCTCCTGTGCAGTCCTGAGCCAGCACTCCTGCTGCCCTTGCTCTAGCCCATGCTGCAGTACTACTCAGCTGTCCTTTGGGCTAGTAAACAGACAAATCAAAATCAGAATCAGCACAGCTCCTACTCAGCAATGCAGCAAGAACTCTCCTCAAGAGCCTGGAGGTTTTCTTGAAGGTTTCTTAGAGAGGTTGTGGAGTCTCCTCTAGAGACTTTTGAGACCTGTGTGTGTGACCTGTCCTAGGTGCTACTGCTTTGGCAGGGGAGTTGGACTCTATGATCTCAATGACCCCTACCTACCATTGTGTAATTCAGCAGCCAGCCCTGCCCTGCCCCCCAGAATCATAGAATGGTTTAGGTTGGAAGGGACCTCAGAGATCATCCAGTTCCAAGCCCCTGCCATAGGTAGGGAGACCTCTCACTAGAACAGGTTGTTCAGGGCCTCATCCAACCTGGCCTAGAACACCTCCAGGGAGAGAACAGCCACAACCTCCCTGGGCAACCTGTGCCAGTACCTCACCACCCTCACTGGAAAGAACCCTTTCCTGATATCTAGTTTAAATCTCCCCTTTGCCAGTTTAAATCCACTATTCCTCATCCCGTCATTACAAGACCTTGTCAATAGTCCCTCCTCATCCCTCCTGTAGGTCCCCTTCAGATACTGGAAGGCCACTCCAAGGTTTCCACAAAGCCTTCTCTTCTCCAGGCTGCACAGCCACAACTCTCTCAGCCTGTCCTCACAGCAGAGCTGCTGCAGCCTTCTCAGCACCTTGGTGGCCTCTTATGGGCTGGCTCAAACACTTCCATGTCCTTCTTGTGTTGAGAGCTCCAGAACTGCACACAGGGCTCCAGGTGGGGTCTGAGGAGAGCCAAGGGGCAGAATCCCCTCCCTTGCCCTGCTGGCCACACTGCTCTTGCTGCAGCTCAGCACAGGGTTGCTGTCTGGGCTGCACTCAACACTGCAGGGTCCTGTTGAGCTTTTCATCACCCCAGACTTGCAGGTCCTTTTTCTTAGGGCTGCTCTCAGCCACTGAGCCTGCAGTTGTGCTTGGGATTGAACCGACCCAGAGCCTGCAACCCGTTTCAGTGCTTTGAACAGAGATGGGTGCAACCCACTGGCACCAAACCAGCTGCCAGCTGGCATGACTGAACATCACCATCACAAGACGAGGGGGTCTCCCACCCACTCCCACCCTCCTATCACATCACACTTTACCCAAGAACTTGTGAGCGGTGAGGCGTGAGCGTGGCACCATGCTGTTGGGGCTGGGGATGTGCCTGCTTCCCACTGCGAGGGACCACGCAGGCATGCGAGATGCTCACGCACATGAAGCACTTTCTGAGGCTTTGTTGCCAAAGAGGGGGAAAAAAAAAAAAAAAAAGAAAAAGAAGTCATCTCCCCCCACGAAGCTGCCTTCGGTGCCTCGCTTCTAATAACTTGGCATACTCACTTAATACAGCCTGACTCCTTCCAAGTCGTTAGCAGCGGCAGGAGACACAGCCTGAACATTGACCTGGTTTGCTTGCCAAGACAGAGCAAAGAGAAACCTTCACATAATCATTTCCAAACATTAAAATGGCTCCATTGTCATTATAGCTGAGAGATTGAATTCGCCTCATCAAAGCGGCGTGTGACAGGTGACTCAATAGGATGGTGCCAAGCGCAGAGGCAAGGAGATTAGCAGGGCACTGATATCATTATTTCCGCCTATCACAGATTCGGCAGGGAGGCAATTGTAATTTCTGGGCTTATTAGTCTGCATTCGCAGGAAAAAACCTGGTGATAAACCTCAGTGTGACAGCCAGGCATTTGTGCAGCAAGTGCTGTCATAGTGACACTTAGAAAATGCCAATGTGCCTGCGTTCTCATAATCCCCCCTAATGGAGGTTAAAGCATGGCACAAAGACACTCTTATCAATGATCGGGACACTAATAACATTTGCATTTTTAAGTTAAATATAGTGAGTAAAGACTAAGGCTCCTCTCTGTGTCTTTGACAATTAACTCGCCACTGGAAGAATAAAAGCAAAGCAGCAATTTCATCTGGAACCCATCTCCTTTGTAGTGGGTGAGGATCCTTGGTGGGTTGGTGTACCGGGACAACCCACAGCCTGCCACCTCACAGATTCAGAGATTCGCAGGTTGCATAGAGCTGGAAGGGACCCTCAAAAGTCATTTTTGTCCCTTGCAGTCAGCAGGGACACCTCCATCTAGATCAGGTCACCAGGGCCACATCAAATCTCATCTTGAATGTGTCCAGGGATGGGGTTTCAATCACATCCCTGGGCAAACTCTTCCAGTATTTTATCACTCTCATAGTAAAGAACTTTCTCTTCATGTCCAATGTAAATCTCCCCTGCCCCTCATCCTATCACTGCAAGGCCTCCCAAACAGTCCTTCCCCATCCTTCCTGTAGGAACCCTTCAGATAATGAATCACAGAATCACAGAAGCATGCAGGTTGGAAAAGCCCCTCAGGATTGCCAAGTCCTGCCTAGAACCCTACTCTAAACCACAGCCCTAAGCACCACATCCAAACCACCCTTAAACACAGCCAGGCTGGGTGACTCCACCACCTCCCTGGGCAGCTCATTCCACTCCTTGACCACTCTCTCCATGAAAAACTTTTTCCTAATGTCCAATCTAAACCTCCCCAGCCTCAGCCTGAGGCTATTCCATCTTATTCTGTCTCCAATTCCCTGTGAGCAGAGCCTAGCAGCAGACTCTCCACAATGTCTCTTCAGGTAGTTGTAGACAGCAATGAGGTCTTCCCTCAGCCTCCTCTTCCTCCAACTGAACAGCCCCAACTCCCTCAGTCACTCCTCATAAGATTTATTCTCTAGGGCCTGAAATCTATCTCTAAGCTGTCCCTGGAGCCTTCTCTTCTCCAGGCTGAACAGACAGAACTCTTACACCCTGTCTTCGTAGGAGAGGTGCTCCTGTCCTCTTCTGGTCATCTTTGTGGCCTTCATCTGGACCCACTCCAGAAGGTCTATGTCTCTCTTATGTTAGGCTTTCATAACTGGACAGAATACTCCAGGTGAGGTCTCACCAGAGCAGAGTGACTGTTCATGTCAGTGGGGCTGGGATGGAGCTGGCCAAGACAGGGGATGGGTGGCTGGATGCTCACAGAGATCATAGAATCTTAAAATGGGAGGAGTTGGAAGAGATCTCTAGAGAGCATCCAGTCAAACCCCCCTGCCAAAGCAGGATCACTTAGGGCAGCTTGCACAGGAACACATCCAGACGGGTCTTGAAAGCCTCTAGAGAAGAGACTCCACAGTCTCTCTGGGCAATCTGATTTAAGGCTCCACCACAGAATCACAGAGTGTCAGGGGCTGGAAGGAGCCTCGAAAGCTCATCCAGTCCAACCCCCCTGCAGAGCAGGATTGCCTAGACCAGATCACACAGGAACACATCCAGGCAGTTTTGAATATCTCCACGGAGAGAGACTCCACAGCTCCCCTGGGCAGCCTGTTCCAGGGTTCTGTCACCCTCACAGTGGAAAATTTCCTCCTCGTGTTTACATGAAACTTCTTATGCTTCACAGTTGCCCTCAGAGTAAAGAGATGCTCAGCCCCAGCACAAGACTGCTGAGGAGGGGAGATTGCTCAGGTGCCTCCATAGACTTCTACAAGTGGTTGCATTTTGGAGAGCCAAAACTGCAGAGGAGATTTTTTTTCTTCTCTGCAGGCTTGGGTTCTCCACATGGCCCCCGGTCATGACTCCAGCTCACTGCAGGAATTTTTGTAAGGGAGGGGAAAAAAAATTACAGGTGGTAAACTGTTACTTTTCCACATTTAAATAAGAGACCAATTAAGAAGACTATGCAATTCAATTCTTGAGTGAGTGCCACTGAATTCAATTTGTTTCAGGTCAATGAATATAATGTGAAGTTATTAACAAAAAGGTCAGGGACTGCATATAAAATATACACACATGACACAGGCAGCAGTAATTAGTACACATTTCACATGTTCTGTGCCGCAGACATATGGTGTAGAAAATCTTAACAGGATTAGATGTTAATAAATGTTCCACTCTTTCCCCTCCCCCTCTCTATTTAAATGAGGTTTAGAGCTATTCCCCTCAGAGTTCCTGGGATCTGTGGGAGGTTAAGGACCTACAGTTCGCTCAGCAGCCCCAGCACTGGGATCCTTGGGCAAGAGAATGCACCCAACTGGCCAAACCCAGGGTTCTTTTTGATGTGTCCTGGACATCATCTCCTAGAAGCTAGTTAACAGCATCTCCCACGTGTGGAAGGTGTGTCGGGTGGACTCCAGCATCCAGAGCTCCACCAGCTCCTGCACAGCCAGTGTGGGCAATATTTTAACATCATTTCTGCAATGGAGGTGAAGAGCAGTGCCTGGCTCCTACAGCCTGTCTATGACATTGCCTATTGCCTGCAGCCAGCAGGTCAAGGTCAGTTCTCCTCCCCTTTCTACACTGCCCTGGTGAGACCACATCTGCAGTAGTGTGTCCAGTTCTGGGCGCCCCAGTTCAAGAGGGACAGGGATATATTAGTGTCCAATGGAGGCTATGAGGATGATGAAGGGACTGGAACTGATGAGAAAAGGCTGAGACCTGGGGCAAACAGGGAGGACCTGACAGACTGGGAGGAGATGTTATTAATGTTTATAAATATCTGAAGAGTGGGTGTCAAGAAGAAGGGGCCAGGCTCTTTTCTGTGGCATCCTGTGATAGGACAAGGGGCAATGGATACAAACTGGAGCACAGAAAGTTCCACCTCAGCATGAGGAAAAACTTCTGTACTGTAAGGGTGATGGAGCCCTGGAGCAGGCTGCATAGAGAGGTTGTGGAGCCTTCTTCTCTAGAAACTTTCAAAACTGGCCTAGACGTTTTCCTGTGTGACCTGCCCTGGATGATCCTGCTTTGGCAGGGGTTTGGGTCGCTCAAGCCGGCTCTCACAGCTCCCCCCAGGTAGTGAGGTGCCTTGGGAATCAGCACACCAGAGCACACACCTCGGGATGGCCTTTTAAACCAGTCTGCCTGCAGGACAATTCAGCACAATGCTGCCCTAAGCCATGGCATGGACATGAATTTCTTTTGTATTTAGAATCACAAAACTGTTTTGATGGGAAAATACTTCTAAGATCGCTGAGTCCAACCATCAACCTAACCCCACCATGGCCATTAAGCCATGTCCACAGGTTTCTTGAACACCTCCAGGGATGGTAGCTCCACCACCTCCCTGGGCAGCCTGTGCCAATGCCTGACCACTTTTGCAGGAAAGAATTTTTCCCTAATATTCAATCTAAACTTCCCCTGGCACAATTTCAGGCCATTTCCTCTCATAATGGATTCCAGAAATTCACTCATGACTACCACAGATCTCTCATGACTACCATAAATCTTTTCCATCAGCATAGTGCACAGACATGGAGAGCTGACACAGTTTGGCTGGAAGCTCCTCTGCTGAGGAAGACATAATAAAAGAAAATAATAATCAGAATCACAGAATGTTAGGGGTTGGAGGGGACCTTGAAAGATCACTTAGACCAACCTCCCTGCCAGAGCAGGGCCACCTAGAGTGGGCCACACAGGAAAAGGTCTTGTTGATGATCTCTCCAATCATCAGCTTGCTGTCTTGAGGGGCAACTCTATTCCCTCTCCTCTTCCAGCCCTGAAACAAGAGGGAAAGCCCCAGCTCTGGGAACATAACTGTCCTTTGGGGAAGCCTTGCAGGATCCTCCCTGCGTCGATCAAGACTTGGGGCTGTTCAGCCTTGAGCAGAGAAGGTTCCAGGGAGACCTTATAACTACATTTGGGTACCTGAAGGGGACCTACAGGAAGGCTGGGGAAGGACTGTTTGGAGGGTTGTGGTGACAGGGTGAGGGACAATGATTTGAAACTGGAGCAGGGGAGATTTAGGTTGGACATCAGGAGGAAGCTCTGCACCATGAGAGCGTTAAAATACTGGAACAGGCTGCCCAGGGGTGTGGTTGAAGCCCTGTCCCTGGAGACCTCCAAGACCAGACTTGATGTGTCCCTGAGCAGCTTGATGTAGTTGGAGGTGTCCCTGCTGACTGCAGGTGGGTTGGACAAGATGAGCTTTCAAGGTGCCTGTCAACCTGATGTGATCTGTGACTATGTGAATATGTACAGCATGGCACATACATGCCCTTGGTTTTCCCCACTGGACAGATCCTTCCATGTAAGCCACTAGTCACCCCCTGCCAGTAAATACAGAAGCACTCAGGTTGGAAAAGCCCCTCAGGATCCCCAAGTCAAACCAATATCCCTCCTCTACGAGGTTCACGCTAAAGCAAGCACCACATCCAAGCAACTTTAAAACACATCCAGAGTTGGTGACTCCACCACTTCTCTGGGCAGCCCATTCCAGTGCCCAAACACTCTTGCTGGGAAAAAAATGTTTCCTAGTGTCCAGTTGCAGCTTGAGGCCATTCTCTCTTGTTCTAAAACCATCTCTTTTTTTCTGCTTACAGAGATTTAACCTGTTTTTTTTCCTCACTGGCTGCTAGCAGATTAATGCCTGCCTAATTCCAGTAGCAGCTTTGGAAGGCAGGACATCTTTGGGACTGTGGAAACATCTTTACAGGTGAATGGCTGCAGTGTTTCTGGAATGAGCAGAAATGTTTTGAAGGGCAGGTTAACTGATGCCTGGCAGCTTCCCCAGCACTTGCTACAGGGAGCTAAATCTGATTTATAGAGATGCTCTGGTGTCCATTCAAATCTGCTCGAGGTTCTTTACTGGGAAAAGATAATCACATTAATGAGCCAGATGTGTTTGCTTGTTCTGACATTTTTTTTCTCCACATCCTCTGTTCAGAGTGAAATATGCAACCAATTTCCCAAGTTATACTTTATCTCCAGTGTTGCCTGATGTGTTAAAGGAATTAAGTCATTTGTATATATTGACTAATAATTGTCATTTATTACCGAACTTGTTAACATAACCCTCCACTGCAGAAAGCTGTTTGCTCTGCCCGTGCCCTGCCTTGTGTTGTTGTGTAACTGATGGCAGAGAGCAAGAAGTGGAGAGCTTCAGGAGTGGGTATGAATCATGCATGCTACCATATGGGTACAAGGCCAAATATATATAGGTCTAATATTTCATAGCATCATACAATGCTAGGGGTTAGAAGGGACCTCCAGAGATCATTGAGTCCAACTCCTCCCTCCAAAGAGGACCACTTAGGGCAGGTCACACATTTGTCTGTAAAGAGCAAACTTCAAAGTGAGACAGTATCACAGTATCACAGTATCACCAAGGTTGGAAGAGACCTCACAGATCATCAAGTCCAACCCTTTACCACAGTGCCCAAGGCTAGACCATGGCACCAAGTGCCACATCCAACCTTGCCTTGAACTGCCCCAGGGACGACGACTCCACCACCTCCCCAGGCAGCCCATTCCAGTGCCCAATGACTCTCTCAGGGAAGAACTTTCTCCTCACCTCCAGCCTAAATTTCCCCTGGCACAGCCTGAGGCTGTGTCCTCTTGTTCTGGAGCTGGCCACCTGAGAGAAGAGAGCAACCTCCTCCTGGCCACAACCACCCTTCAGGTAGTTGTAGACAGCAATAAGGTCACCCCTGATCCTCCTCTTCTCCAGGCTAAACAACCCCAGCTCCCTCAGCCTCTCCTCGTAGGGCTGTGCTCGAGGTCTCTCCCCAGCCTCGTTGCCCTTCTCTGGACACGCTCAAGCATCTCAGTGTCCTTCCTAAACTGGGGGGCCCAGAACTGAACGCAGTACTCGAGGTGTGGTCTGACCAGTGCAGAGTACAGGGGCAGAATGACCTCCCTGCTCCTGCTGATACAGATTCAAGGGTGAATTAAACCCAAGGTGAGTGTGCTAATTAACACTTCCTAGGGATCTCAGTAATGTCTGAAGGGTGGGTGTCAAGAAGGAGGAGGGGTCAGCCTCTTTTCCATAGTGTCCTCTGATAGGACAGAGGGCAAGGGCTACAAACTGGAACACAGAAAGTTCCACTTCAACAGAAGGAAAAACTTCTTTACTGTGAGGGCGGTGGAACCCTGAGGCAGGCTGCCCAGAGAGGTTGTGGAGTTTCTATTTCTAGAGACTTTCAAGACCTATCTGGATGCTTTCCTGTGGGACCTGTCCTAGGTGACCCTGCTTTGGCATGGTGGTTGGATTCAATCCTCAGAGGTCCCTTCCCATGCCCACCATCATTCTATGATTCCATAGTTAGGTTGAAACTGGATCCTAGTTCCAGAGTCATCTGCAGCTGCCCAGCTTCACCCCAGGACCCTTGCCACGTGCTAGCCTCCAGGCATGGCATGCATGTGGTACAAAGGGTACCCAGGATAGGATGAAGTTTTAACTGATGTTACCAAAACTGATTACAGGATCACAGAATGTTAGGGCTTAGAAGGGACCCAAAGAGATCACTGAGTCCAATCCTCCTGCCACAGCAGGACCATACAATCTAGCTCAGGTCACACAGGAACACATCCAGACAGGCCTTGAAAGTCTCCAGAGAAGGAGACTCCACAGCCTCTCTGAGGAGTCTGTTCCAGTGCTTTGTGACCCTTACAGTAAAAAAGTTCCCCCTTGTATCGAGCTGTAACCTCCTGTGCTGCAGCTTAAATCCATTCTGGTTAATTCTCTGATTCTATGGTTTCTGCCTGTCCTATCGCAGGGAGCAAGTGAGCAAGTGCTCACTGCTTCCAGAAACTGCAGCATCGCTTATTCATCTGCAGGAAGTGGCCAGGGTAAAGGCCAGCTCAGCACATTACTGAATATGCCCAGTGGGGAGGCAAGAAGCAAACAAATTAAACAATAGTCATAATAATTTTTAAAATCTATTTTCTGTTTAGTTAAAAAGTTATTGCCCCTCCAGGCGGCCCTTTGCCTCTCTCCAAGATTCCCTGCCTTGAAGAAAAACTGACACTCTTTAGTTTTACTGTTTGGCATGCACATTGGAAGAGAAATGGATAAAAAAGAAGAGAAATATCTATCTGAAGCCTTTGATTTTCATTTTACCCCTTTTCTCTTGTGCTTGCTTTTTCTCTTCTCACTGGAAAACCACGACCAGCTTTCCTCCAACGAGCACCCCCTGAAACCTCTCCACGGCTGACCATTTTTGACACCACTAACTGGATTTTTCTGTAATGCCACCAGGATTTGCTCAGCATTTCTGCAGAATATCCTTAAAAAAAGACAACAACCCACCCCAGCCAGCCCAGCAGCAGACAGAGGTGAGGGCAGACCTCCCAGGCTCAGGCCACCACAGCCTGGCTGCCGGCAGGGCTCCTAAGCCCCTTGGGCGGCCGCGCAGCACGCGCGCTGCGGTCAGGGATTGGGGGTGGGGGAGGGCTGGGGGCTGAGGGCTGGGGGCTCTCAGCTTCCTGCGGCAGTGAGGTCAGTGCCTCCCAGCTCAGCAGCCTCTCAGGCTCCCATTGCCTGGCGTTTTCATTAACTGGAGATTGCGAATGGGTCAGCAGATCTATAGACTTTTTGTGCTGCCGGCGCGGGGTCTGTGCGTTTCTTTCTCTGGCAGGATGCTGAATAACTAACCTGCTCTTCAATAGACAGATTTAACAAAACCCGGGATCCATCGCACAGCAGCAGCATAGCCTTGCTCTGTTTTGACCTTTCTGAAATTAATTTCCCAATCTTAGCTTTTAAAATCAGAGGCTGAAAAGACCTATTAGATCAGCCAATCCATCTTATCACCGGCACGGCGGTGAGCAGAGACCCCAGCTAAGTGCTCCTCTACACGGCAGAAACATTCTGGAGTGAGAACGGGGCAGGAATTTAAAGGGAAATACCTGTTCTAGAATATTCTGCACATGGGCTCTTTAGAAGAGCTTGGAGTGACAGGACGAGGGGCTTGAAACTGAAGCAGAGGAGACTTAGGTTGGACATCAGGAGGAAGTTCTTTACTATGAGAGTGGTGAAACACTGGAAGAGGTTGCTCAGGGATGTGCTTGAGTCCAAATTCCTGGAAACATTCCAGATGAGATTTCACAGAATCACAGAATTAACCAGGTTGGAAGAGACCTCTAGGATCATCAAGTTCAATATATCACCTAACCCTTCTAATTAACTAAACTGTGGCACTAAGTGCCTCATCCAGCCTCCTTTTAAACACCTCCAGGGACAGGGACTCCGTCACCTTCCTGAGCAGCCATTCCAATGGGCAACCACTCTTTCCGTGAAGAATTTCTTCCTAATGTCCAGCCTAAATCCGCCCTGGCACAGTTTGAGGGTGTGTCTTCTTGTTTGATGTATCTCTGGGCAGTCTGATGTGGTTGGAGGTGTCCCTTCTGAGTGCAGCAGAGGGTTGAACAAGGTAACCTGTGAGGGTTTCTTCCAACCTGATGCCATCTGTGAATCTGTGACACCTACTCTGGAGTAACTGCAGCTTTTTCTGAGTTTCTCAGCTGACACCTAAAGCCAAGCACTGTATCATAGAATCATAGAATCATAGAATCAACCAGGTTGGAAGATCATCCAGTCCAACCTAGCACCCAGCCCTAGCCAATCAACCAGACCATGGCACTAAGTGCCTCATCCAGGCTTTTCTTGAACACCTCCAGGGACGGTGCCTCCATCACCTCCCTGGGCAGCCCATTCCAATGCCAATCACTCTCTCTGGGAAGAACTTCCTAACATCCAGCCTAGACCTACCCTAGCACAACTTGAGACTGTGTCCCCTTGTTCTATTGCTGGTTGCCTGGGAGAAGAGGCCACCCCCCACCTGGCTACAATGCCCCTTCAGGTAGTTGTAGACAGCAATAAAGTCCCCACACTGAGCCTCCTCTTCTGCAGGCTGCACACCCCCAGCTCCCTCAACCTCTCCTCATAGGATTTGTGCTCCAGGACCCTCACCAGCTTTGTTGCCCTTCTCTGGACACGTTCCAGCACCTCAACATCTCTCTTGAATTGAGGGACCCAGAACTGGACACAGCACTCAAGGTGTGGCCTGACCAGTGCTGAGTACAGGGAAGAATAACCTCCCTTGTCCTGCTGGCCACACTGTTCCTGATGCAGGCCAGGATGCCATTAAGGGAGAAAAATACCCTCATTTTAGGATGAGTGCCCACTCCTGCAGTGCTTTTCTGGGGACTAATTCACCCTGATTCTTCTTCCCCATGCAAGTGTCCTGCTAACAGAGAACATGCACCTGGGAGCAGAGGAGATGGAAGAATGGAAACCAAATTTTCCAGGGGTGAGCTTCCCCTGGCTTCTGCAGGAAAATTCACTTTCCACTTCCAGAATCAGTGATGGGCTCAAAGAATTTGGGCCAGAGAATGACATTCTAGTCTGCAGGTACTTGAAGTTAAAACACACCTCTGCCAGGTGACACAGGTCTTACCACCAGAGGACTGGTGCTTTCCTGTATAGCAAATAACTCAGCACTTTGGGGTGAAACCCCCAAAGCTCAAGGACCTACACCACATGTTCCAGGAGCCCAAGGGCATGGCCAGGTCTAGCTGCCCTGAGCAGCACCCCCAGTCACAGATTCTCAGAGTGCCAGGTGGCAGGGATGCCAAGGATCATCTGCTCCAACCTTCCTAGCTGATAGTGCAGTTGAAATAAGCTGTCCCAGCAGCCTGTCAAGCTGAGTCTTAAAACTGACCAATGGAGGGGAATCCCCTGCTTTCTTTCAGAGATGATTCCAATCTCTGAACTGTTCTCATGGTGAAACATTTTCTTCTGGAATCCCATTGGAATCTCCCCAGGAGAACTTGTACCCATTGCTCCTTGTCTTTTCTGTGTGACTCTTTGCAAAAAGGGAGTCTCCATCATTCAGAAAGCCACCTTTTATGTACTGGTATGTGCTAACAAGGTCTCTCCTATGCCTTCTCCATGGTGGGAATCCCCAGGGGAGCACTCCCAGGGCCCCACTTCCCTCTCCTCCCATTCCTTTTGGTTTCGGTGATGCTGTGTTTATGGTGTTGCTCATTCTGCGGTTAGCACTGCTCTGTCCCAGCCCAAGGCTCTAGGAGTTGTGTTTAAATGCCAGCACTGCCAACGTTCAGAGAGCAGCACCCCAGAAAGCATCTCTGACCTGGCGAGGGCAGGGGCAAGGTGAAAGCACCTGACAGAACAGGCTCTGAGGGACAGTGGTAATAGACTTCATAGGAGACAATCAGGAAAGAAGTCACCTGAAAGAGATTTCAGGTGAATAATGAGGGTTTAATGCTTTTAACCATATCTAGCATAACTATACAATCCTTTTGTGGTAAACCCTGCAGAACTCTGCTCCAGTTACACTGTGTGAGTGTCACAAGTGAATCACCATGATATAAACCAGCCTCTTCCTTCAAATCCTCAGATGTCATCACTTTTCACACTGTTATTGCACATGTAGGGGTGTCCATCAGTGGGATCTGGGAAAGATGATATCACAAGATCTCATTAGGTTAAGCTGGGAAGGACGAAATCACAAGATTTCATCAGGCCAGGCTGGAAAGAATCATAACCCACCACCCAGGATGCTAAACCTCGGGTGAGGTGGAAGGGAAGCTTGATGGACATGTCCATTGGGTACTCACACCACCTGGGGATGACAAAGCTCTCTCCAGCCCATGGCCTGGAGATTGTCTCGTTGTCAAAAGGGGAGTTCACCTCCTGCAGCCAGCAGTAGATGGGTGCTCACCAAGAGTCTGGAGGGGACGGCTCACTCTCTGCAAATCTCAGTCTTCATCTTCAGGCTCTGCAAACTCACCATCCATCCTAGATGGCCATGGCTGGAATTAAATATGCCCCTCCCCGCTCAGCCATGCCTGCAAAGTTCGAACCCTTAGGATGTGGCATTCCTAGACAGCCAGTCTCTCCCAGCTCTTGGGAAGTGGCTGGGGATGTCTGATGGTGTTGCATTCGTGGAGTTTCAGAAGAGCAGAGCAGTGCCCTTGCAAAAGGCACAATGAACCAGGCCAACACTGTGTTGTGGTAAATCTACTCAAACCAATTGTTTTCCCCACAATAATAAAAATACCCCACCCCCCCCGACAGACCACAGCAGGTTTGCATGAAGCATTTTGCTGCAGCCTTGGGGTTTTCCATCTGTACTGTAAGGAACTGACACACTGTGTGCCATGCTGACTGGAACACAGATACCCACCAAACCTCAAAAAGTCGTTGAAGGGAGAAAATTGTCAGCAGGTCAGTGCCTTCTGGAGGGTCCTGGGGGATCAGCACGGAGGCTGAGGCCAGGGGTGGCTTCACCCAAGCTGGAGGGAAGTCCCTTGGTGGCAGCAGAGATCCCTCCAGCAGTACCAGAGCGAGCCCCAGCATGGCTTTTCCTCGTCTAAGAGATGCACAGACACACAGAGAGGGGAGCCACCAGCCATGCCAGTTTTGCTGCTGGTGGTAAATGACCCCAATGTCACCAGGAGCTTCGGCTTTGGACAGAGGAGAGCACACTCCAAAGCGTTAGAAAACGAGTTTCTTGCTGTCAAGCTCCAGGGGAACGAGTCTCTGGCTAAACCTGCAGTGAGTCTGTCCCCAGAGAAACGGAAAATTTCCACAAATATCTGTCACTTTAAAGCCCTTCTTACATTTCTTTCAAACACTGCAGTTTGGTCGACAACTGTAAGTCTTTTTCCATCAAAATGCCTCTATTATGCCTCTGCTGCTACTGCCCTTCTCAAACATCACTATGCTGTGAGGAGCTGCCACTACAGCCGCACAATGGGGAGAATGGAGAGCACACAGATAAACCCAGAGCTGCAAACTTTGCCCACTCAACAAGTCCTCTCCGCGGACAATTAGGGCCCAAAAGGATAAATATTGACACATTAGGCGATTTCCCTCCATTTGTTTTTTTGTCGATGGTCTGAACGATCTGATGGGGCAAAATTCCACTTCGCGCATATCTGGGGTTCTTGGCTAATAGAAACAAATAAAGTGAAAGCTTCTGTCCACAATGGGTTAGGAGCATCTATTGTTGGCAGGCACTAATCGGATTAAATTGGCTCCTGGCTCTATTGCTAGGAGGCTAACTCAGTCCTAAATTTCCCCCTTCTCAAGGGGATGTGTCATTGTTGCCTTTTAATTTTTCTAAAAAAACCGATTTCAATCTGAGGGATAGAAAGGAACAAGGAACAGCTCAAGCTGACGGCGGTGCCCGCCACCCTGCACACAAAGTGCGGGGCTGGCAGAGACACAGCCGTGGCGCAGTGCGGTGGCTTGGGATAAATATTAATTTATTCTCCTCTCTTTAATCTTTCTTTATCCTTTCTTTATTCTTTATTTAATTGCTATGTATTATTTACTCCTGGCAGAATCCAGAAGAAAAAAAAATGTTTCGCCATGAGAACAGTCAAGACGTTGGAATCATCTCCCAAGGGAAGCAGAGGATTCCCCTGCATGGGACAGTTTTAAGGCTCAGCTTGACAGGCTGCTGGGACAGCTCATTTCAACTCCACCATCACCTAGAAAGGTTGGACCAGATGATCCTTGGGGCTTCCTTCTAACCTTGCACTCTGTAATTAATTATTCTAATGATTATTTATTATTTGTTTGTAACGTTTATAGCCACTATTAAAGCATAAATTCTCCTCTAATTTAACTCACCCTATTTTACCAGTTGCCCTTTCTCCGCTTTACCACAGAGACTGGCACATTTCTTAATATGAGGACTCGTGTTCGCAATGCTTAGTGTTAAATTGTGGGAAGCAAGAAGGCACCCAGCTCTGAGGAGAGGTCTCAAAACTCTTGATGGTTGTACTCGATGATCTCAGAGATTTCTTTCCCAACCAAAACAATTCTATGATTGTTCCATGCCAAGTCACGAAGCAAAGGGAAAGAGGAAGCACTGGGCTAGCGCTTGCTTTGTGTTTCTTTAACGAGCGCTAGGAACAATCTTCTCTACTGCACACACTTCACTTTACCAACCAGCCCAACAATAAAAACTTTGAAACAAAAAAAAAAAGCCTCCAAGATCTGTAAGATCTAGGGAGCATCGGCTCTCCCGAGCCCTTTCTCCTGCCTGGAGCCCGTCTGGCATCTCCATTTTCACGGCTCCCCTCTGGAAATGGCATTTAAACCCAAGCACTAAAGCGCCCGGGCAGGGAAAAGCCTTCCTCCTTCCACGCCAGGCTGTGCTCAGGTTGCTTCCCATTAGCATTTTAATCCCTACCCCTGGCACCAGCCCCTTAAAAGGCAGCAGAGGCGTTTATGCAAGCAGCCGAAAAAGACAGCCTTAAATAATGTCGCCTTTGGAGGGAGGCCCGCGAGCCGCCAGCTACATTTTTTGCCCACACTCTGATAATTTTCAAAGCTATTGGCAACCTGGGAATTTTCCTGCCTTATCACCAGGGCTCAGCTAACTTCACTAACACTAATCAGAGCTGGAATCATTCATTCAAGGATTGCATGATCATGTTTTTCTTTAGCAGTGACAGCTGCCTGAGCCGAATTAGCAATGCAGATGAGTCAGCCTAATAGGTTAATGCAGAACACGCGAAAATTAGGTTTAATCCCCAGTGAAATAATCTAACATTTTCACATTTCTTGATGTTGGGATAGAGACATTGGTGGTGACTCAATTAGGTGTAATGTAGATCAAAGCAAATTTACCTTCTGGCTGAACCTTCCCCGTAGTTTAGATAGAAGAATATAAGGGTTCTTTACTAATTGGCCAAAGGCTGTGGGGAACATGGCATTAAAAGCCTGCGTACCGCAAGAACTGCGCTTCGGATTCGGGCCGAGGAGAGGTTGGGGCTTTGCAAATACCCTAGCATGTCCCTTTTCCAGGACCCAGCTTTCTGCTGCAAAGCCCCGTCCCAGGCGCGGCTCTTTGCAATGCAACGTTTACAAATGAAGGTGTTTGGGGGATGGTCTTTATGTTTCTTTTTGTTCTTTTAAAAAACTCTATCCATTTTTAATGCCCTGTACTGAAATATCCCCGTTGAGGTTTGAAATATCCCCGTTGAGGTTTGAAAGGGCTTGGATTACAAAAGAAGCATAAAGGGGGAAAAAAAAAAAAAGGGGGGGGGGGGGAACCCACAACCCCAAACAACCCCAAACCAAAGAAAAATAAACAAAACTCCGACAACTCACCCATCAGTGTGTGGCTATCTAATGCTTTCATTCTTGGGGAATAACATATCAAACAGCAATCACTCTTAGTCATAAAGGGAAGGAAACAAAAAAATACATGCCCTCGGTTGCCAAATTATTTTTTTGCCTTGACATCTTAATTCTTAATCTTTGTGTGTGGTCAAATCAGTCTACTATAGACAACCAATCAAGCAATTATTCCTAAATTATATTTGCCCAACTCACATTGATTGGTTATTCTTTTCTTATTGGGTAAGCTCATTAATTCTGAGCAGCTTGCTTATTATGCTTTCCACATCATTTTCTTTCTGAGCCTATCTACTCACACCAGCCTGCTGATGTTTCAAGATGCCATACAGAAAAAAAAGGCCGAGTGATCTATTGCATTGTCTCTTCCAGCAATTACAATTCACATTGCTGATTAACTTTGATGTGAAAACTAATGAGATAAGGCAAGTTATCAAGGCGGACCTGATCGTCATCTCATTTATAGAGCGTTTGCCATCAGTGAATGACAAAAACTAATGAAGATGTATCTGACAGCAGGCTGAGCCGAGGCAGAATTTCGTTTCTCATCAGCAAGTGCTCTGCTTCCAACTCATCAGTCTATCTGAAACATGTGGAAATTAGCTTAATAATGAAAACACTTCATCCAAATAGACAAATGTTTACATTAAAATAGCTACATGATAAATAGATGTTAAAGATTTTATGCCTTCTTGAGTCTAAACAATGGAGCACAAAATATGCTCTGCTATTCACTAAATCATCCCTATAAACCTCCTCACGTGCTGCCGTACCTGCGAGCTCCCCGCATCACGGCTCAGAAACATTTCTGGGCTGAGGCTTTTCCTTTCAGAAGCGCAGAGCCCGGAGCTGTAATTAATTAATGCCTGTGCCGTGGTAGCTGGCAGGGAAAAAGGCAGGAGAACCCCAGAGTCAGCGACGAGGGGAATTTGTCCCGGTTTGGTGGAAACCGGGAGGATGTCCTGGTGCAGGGAGCTCCCAAAAAGCAGATTTTTAACAGCACCAGCAAGGAAGCAAAAGATGCTGATGCACGTTGTGCCTCGGGGACAGATTTATACCATGTTGTGGGGTTTGTGTTTCTTGTTGTTTGGTGTGGGTTTTTTTTTTCCCCAGACAAAAATATAAAGTACAGATATAATTCATGTAAATACCTCAGCATTTCATGGCTGAGACAGAGCTGCCAAAAAGTCTCCTGTGATATCAGTCTGGTTTAGAAATGTCCCTGATAACAGGGAGGTGGGCAGAGCTGCTCCCATTTTTAATAGTGTGGCTTCAGTATCTTTATTTATGAGAGACTATTTCATATTTGCTGTGCATTATTTCACGGGCTTACACTATCCCCAGTGTGGGTTTTGTATCTGAAATAATCATTAATCGACTGGGATAAAAACCACTGTTTTTAATAAAGAGAAAGAGGTAAGGCAGAAAGTGAAGGCAGGATGGTGAAACCTTCACCTTAAAACATATTTCAGTTAAAATAAAAAGTTGGTATAAGATTTTTTCCATGCTTTTCTATTATCGTGATTTGTTTTCTTCTATCTGAAAAATAAAAATATATATGGACAGCACATACTGCTGCCTCCTCCGGGGGAAAAAAAACAACAACAAACCAACCAAACCAACCAACCAACCAACCAACCAAAAAAAACAGAGGAAAAAAAACACAAACCCAAATATGTTACTGCAAATATAAGAGGAATTTTAAAAGGGAATTTAGAAAATATTATCTGATTAGGCTGGAGGAGGAAAAAAATGGAAAAAGAAAAAAAGAGACAGATTGTGGGGGGAAAGCTGCAGGAGCTTCTGTAAATTTAACACACCAGCAGCTTCATGCACGCACGTAGAAAAGGTTCAGATCCTGACCAAGTTCCGCGCACCAGGAATCACGACGGTGCTGAGGCTCTCCAAGCCGCCGCCGGCGGCTGCAGCCCCTCCGAGCGCCGCCGCCGCTGCTGCTGCCGCTGCTGCTGCAGACAATTCCCATCTCACTCTTCCCATCCCAACTTCCATTCCCCGTGTTTGGAAGAGATGTGAGGTGCACGCCTGCGATACCCCGAGCAGATTGGCATTGTGCGTGGTAGATTAGCCCGCACAAAGAGCCTGCAGCCCGGCGAAGTTAAAAGAAAAGCCTGTTAGAAAGCACCAGCAACAAATTACTACTTCAACGCTGGATTAAATTTAAAAGCTCTTCACAGAGCTGCAGATAAGTCCTATATATTAGAAGAAACCATAAAAGTACTTGTTCAAGAGCTAAAGGCACAAGTGGAAAGTTGACCCCAAAGATTTTTTTTTTTTAATAGCCTGCTAAGTTTATAAAATTCCCGAGCTGTGGAGAGGGTTACACCTTCCTTCGGTGTAACACTCACCAGCACCCAGCTAACACCTGCGGGCTGGGCCACTAATGAAGTCAGACAGATCTGAAGCAAGCAGCACAATTCATTAATTAAAACGACAGCAAACTTGGCTTCTGGGGGTTTGTAAGGTTTGATGTTTGGTTGGTTGTGGGTGGGTTTGGTTTTGGGTTTTTTTTTGAGGGGGAGGCTATGTGTGGCATTTGTTTTCTTCAGTGTTTTGTTTCGGTTTGGGTTTTTTTTTCTGCTTTACCCAGCCAGTGAAGCAGGATGGGTTCTCTTGCACCACTCACACACTCAGCAGGGAAAAACACTGAGCCCATCCTATGTCCCTTGCTGTAAGGACGGGTACACAGCCACATTCCTCTCAGCCTAGAGCTCGGCGCTTGTATGAGAACCCCTGCAGCCACACTGCAGGGCAAGGATGCTCAGATGGGGTCAGAACTCAGAGCTTTTGGTTCATAACAACACGTGTGATCAGGTCAGGTTTTCTCCTTTCTTTCTGCACACCCATTATTTCACATCTCTAAAAAACAGGGCTTGGACACTTTAATTGCTTGGTTTGCTTGCTGTGTATATGAGGATACCTATATCTGCACAGAGGGACCTGTAGAGAAAGGAATGCTGCTTCTCCCTCCCCCTCCTCATCCTTTATCCTGGCACCCTATTTTAATAAATAATTATAGGCAGCTAAAGGATTTGTTCATTCTAAAAGGTCTCCCCTTCACATTTCTCAGAGGTTTGGCTCAAGGAGACACCACAATAATAAGGCTGAGTTGGGATTCCTACTTCACAATGTCATTACGAGCTAGCATTTAAAGGAGGGGGGGGGGATATGTATATTACACCTAAAAGCATTACAAGGTTACAGTCTTGTCTCTGAGAATATTTAATGCTGCCAGGAAAGCAGAGCTGCTGCACCGAGGAGGAGGTAAGGGGGGGAAGCCTACCAAGAGAAAACTCCTTTCTGAAATACAAGCTTAGAAAAAAAAAGGTGCTGGGACTGGGCACGGAGTTAATTTGCATTTCCAATAACTAGGACTAATCCTCTGCTACCACGTTTATATTTTCTTATTACTTTTCCTAATTACCTTCTTTTTTTCACTTGTAGCTTTTTCCTCTCTCTCCATTCCCTACTCCTTCTCCCTGTTCCCAAACACCAAACGTTGTTGAATGATCAAGGCCTAATGATAGCCTGTTCATACATCCTCCTAAAACACAACGGAGTGAGGGCAGATGGGTGCCCCTGTGCCCTCAAACCACCAGGGCACTCGGGGCAGCCCCATGGGGCGTGGGTGCTGCATTGTTTTGTCAGGCCCCCGTAGGGGATGTTTCTGCAGTTAAGAGCAGATGGATTTTTGGCAGGTCCTTGGGGCATGCTGCAGGCAGCAGGTCCTACCCCGATGGGGTTGTGGGGTACGTGTGGGACGACTCCTTGGCAAGGTGCATGCGTACGCAGGCCTTGGAGCTTCTAATCATCCCCTGAAAGGCATCGCTGCCCCAAGAGCTGCCCCAGCAACTGCAGGTGGCACCAGCGTCTGAGACAGGAAAACCAAACAGAGCCAACCAAACCTGCCGCAAAGGAGACAGCCACCCAACACGGCTTTTACTGACACATTGAGCTTCATCATCACATCAGGACCTTTCTGCAAACCAACACAATTTAATCTTTAAAGCTCTGTTCAAAATGGCACTTAGCAAAGAGTTAAGACATGAAACTGGGGCTGTATCTTAACGGTAATAAATATCCTCTGTCTTTGACAAGTAATTTACTTTACTAAATGCCTGCCTGAGACCAGCCACTAAACTGCTATTTCAGTATTATCCTAAAATTTGTTAATAGAGGGTCTTTCAAATAAATTTATTAAGTGATAATGAAAACCAAGTCCTGCTTTGAATTTATATATATTTCAGCAGAGAAGAATGTTTTATTTAAAATAGTTCCAGCATGTCTTTTGATTTAGAGTTTAAAGTAAATAATATTTGTACATCTAAAACATACTCAAGACAAATGAAAAGCCTCTAGATGCTTTTGTATGAGATGCTGAAGAGCTCTACAAACTTAAAAGCACAACCTCAATTAAGCCCATCTTCATCTGGAAAAAAAAATTAGCAACTGAAAGCTGAATATATTAGATAATGCACACTTGCAGAAGAGCATTCTCTTAGCAAAAAATTCTTGATAACCAACCTAAAGCTGGCCTTAGAGTTGCTCAATGCTAATTTTGTTTGAAACTGTTTAACTAACTATGAATAGATATCCATATTCAACAAAGACATAATTAATGGCAACCTTTTCTTCTGCTCAGAAGACATCATAACAAGCAGAAAAGTACAAAAAGATTTTTATAGCAACTAATTTAAGGACAAAGGGTTGACCTCTAGCATTTCATTAAATAAACTGAGGGAATAAAAGAAGAGTGACAGTATTCATCCTTGTTCAATTCAAGCAGCCAATTTCAAAATGCAAATCATAATCTGCAGATGTTGGAGCCTGATATATATATATATATATATATATATATATATATATATATATATATATATAGTCTAAATATCATTTGTTCAATTTAAGAACATCAGACATTTGAATTTTAAATAACAATCAACCCCCCAGTTCCCAGCCTCAGTTTTAGGCGGAGCGTGCCTGGGCACAGAGGTCTGTGGGTGACCAGGGCTCCCCTCCTTCCCCAGTCATTTGAAACTCACAGGATGAACCATTCATTTCATAGATTAGTTCCAAAACCTTTTAATGGAGAACTTCTATGAAGCCAGGCATTATTTCTGATTAGCACAGCCCACAGGTACTGCTGCATTTACAGCCCAGGTATGGAGGGTGAGAAAAGCCACGGGCCAAGCCCACTGAGCTCCTCATCCTCCCCACCCATGCAGATTCAGCACCCGAGCCCAGGTAGCACAGGGAGTGATGGATACAGCCCCCAACCTGTGATGCAATGGGGTAGCTCTGCCTATGGAGTAGAGTGTATTCCCAAAGGCTGCAGGAGCCTGAGGCAAGGCCTGGTGGTGTACCTTGACCAGGGCACTGCAGGGAAAACACAACAGGAAATTAATTTACTTTGGAATGCAAATCTCAGCAGCCTGGGGTTTGTTTTGGGTTTTTTGTGTGTTTGTACGTTTTGTTTTGTTTTGTTTTGTTTTTCCTCCTGGATGCCAGGGGAGACAGCAAGGAGATTTTGGCTGGAGTCTGGCTGATCTGCAGCCTTTCACCTCTAGAGGAACTACTTGTCACTCCAGATGAACATTTCACATACACTTCCCTTCCCCACTGACTTAGGGGAGGTTGGACACGTGCTGGAGCATCCCACTCAGAGAACAGAGTCATGGGGAGGCAGCTCCCCTTCAGGAGATATTCCACACTTGGCAGACTATTGATCCACAGCTTAAAGTTCATCACATCTGTGAAGAGCCTTCTTCATTTTCACATTAATAATACTGCTTTAGCATTTGTTACCTTAACAATCTGAGGTTACAGAAGAAATGCTAAGAGGTGCTCTTAAGGAGTCTATACAGAACAGAACGGGACCTGGGAGCAGATAGTCAGCTGAACATGAGCCAGCAGTGTGCCCAGGTGAGCAGGAGAGCCAATGGCATCCTGGCCTGGATCAGGAGCAGTGTGGCCAGTAGGACAAGGGAGGTTCTTCTGCCCCTGTACTCAGCACTGGTCAGGCCACACCTTGAGTGCTGTGTCCAGTTGTGGGCCCCTCAATTCAAGAGAGATGTTGAGATAATGGAACGTGTCCGAAGAAGGGTGACAAAGCTGGTGAGAGGCTTGGAGCAGAGCCCTGTGAGGAGAGGCTGAGGGAGCTGGGGGAGTGCAGCCTGCAGAAGAAGAGTCTCGGGGTGACCTCATTGCTGTCTACAACTACCTGAAGGGAGGCTGTAGCCAGGTGGGGTTGGGCTCTGCTCCTAGGCACCCAGCAACAGAATAAGGGGACACAGTTTCAAGTTCTGCCAGGGAAGGTCTAGGCTGGATGTTAGGAGGAAGTTCTTGCCAGAGAGAGTGATTGGCATTGGAATGGGCTGCCCAGGGAGGTGGTGGAGTCGCCATGCCTGGAGGTGTTCAAGAAAAGCCTGGCTGAGGCACTTAGTGCCATGGTCAGGTTGATTGGACAGGGCTGGGTGCTAGGTTGGGCTGGATGATCTTGGAGGTCTAATCCAACCTGTTTGATTCTATGCTTATATGATTCTAAGATGTCCTGCTGCATCTGATGCAAGGGTAACATGAATTCCTCTCCTCTCCCATTTCCACATTGATCTCGATAGTTGCTTGCAAGACTGAGGAGGAGAATCCACAGAGCAGAACATTGTATCAGCCTGCAAACCCACAGAATTTCTCTTAGGGATTTGCTTGTGGGTGTTTGGAAGCATTTTGGGCTAAGGGAGAGATTTTCTTTGTTTGTTTTGACCATCTAAAAACACAGACTTGTGGGGTGAATTTCTGGCTTCACTGAACTTGGCTGTAGGTGACTGAAGCCTCCTCAGACAGTAATTTCCTTCCTCTAATAAAGGGAAAATACCCCAGGTATCCACCCCAGGGACCTGAGTTACTGCTAAGTTACAGTGAACATCATCTGAGCAAGCATGTATATTAACTAAATTGCTGTTGATTAGGACAGGAGCTGAACTAAACATTCAGAAGCACCACTTGGGAGAAGATAGCAGAATCACACTGTGGCTGGCAGTCTGTGCTGCTTGAGCCAGAGCAGGGCAGAGTAATTGCTGGGATTCACAGAGTCAAAGGATGGTTTGGGTTGGAAGGAACCTTAAAGATCATCTAGTTCCAACCCTCCCCTGCCATAGGCAGGGATACCTTCCACTAGCCCAGGTTGCTCAAGGCCTCATCCAACCTGGCCTTGAATACCTTCAGAGAAGGGGCATCCACAACCAAAGCAGGAAACCCCTTCCAGTGTATCCCCACCCTTATCCTAAAGAATTTCCTCCTAATACCCAAACTAAATCTGCCCTCCTCAAGCTTCAATCCAGATTCTGGGATGCAAAGCACAGGGGTGTTGCAAGACCCTTCCAAAAGGGTTGCTCAGGAGCCATTACTAGCCCCCACCCCACTGGCACTGGGCACGGGGAGCGAGGCAGGGCCGAGGTCTTGCCAAGCGCCTGCAACCCTCCTACACAAACAGACCCTGCAGCTGTCGCGGGGCAAAATAAATGACTTCCGGAGGGTGCAGGGAATAAATGAATGCATTCATGCAAAAGTGAAGGGGACATTGTTTTCCTTCTCCTCCTCCTCCTCGAGAGAGAGAGAGAGAGAAAAACACCCCAACAACCTATATATTAAGGTATCAATGAACAACAAATTCATTCTGTTATGACACAGGAAATCTATAACAGAATAGGCTGCAGGACAAACTCCATTTCTCTTCAGCACGCATGCAAAATGGGGAAAGAAACAAAAAGAGAAGAAAAATTCCTCTTGTTAGCTGTTCTGATTAGAGAGCTTCTTTGACTGGCGGGTTTGGCTCACAAGCCTCTTGACTGGTGCTTAGAATTCCAGCCACACATGGAGAATTTTTTTTTCTTGACAGTGCTTTAACAGTTGATGCTAACTTCTTAGATTAAGGCTGTTTCCTTAGGTTTATCCTCTTCAGCAACACTGTGTGTACAATACACTTTCAGAGTATGGCTAAAAGCAGGCTGCAGATGCGCATAATCTCTGGCTTCCTGCATGACAAACGGGAGATGTGGAGGTTTGGTTTGTTGGGCTTTCTGTTTTTTCTGTTTGGTTGGTTGGTTGTTGGCTTTTTTTTTTTTTCCTTTCTAAAGGGAGAGGAATTGCTTTTCAAAGAACCCAAGCCTTTCATTTTTACATTGGCAGCCTTCATTTTTAGACTAAAAAAGGTTAAAAAAAAAAAACAAGAGGGAAAATTGGAAAGGCAGGCTCTAGCCAGACTCTGTTTATCAAAATCAGACAAAATGCAAAACTCTGAGCCCCCACCACCAGCCCTTCACCCTTTCTTCCTGTCTGCTGGGAAGCCTCCATCCTGCACTCCTTAGCTCCCCCTTCTTCTTACCTCCCACCAGCAGCCCTAACCCAGGCAGGGACCCCTGTCAGCTTCACAACAGGCACACATTTGACCTCAGCAGATGTGACATTCCCAGACCTGACCCTGGAATGGACAGAGGTGCACAGAGGTGCTTCTGGCACAGCATCTTCTACATCCGCATCTCCAGAACAAACGTCACCCATCCTGCCACAGAAGCTCCAGGGGCACAGGAGGGTAGGAACCAGGTAAGACCTTCACTGTGGCTGTTAAACAGCTCCCTTGGGCTTATGTTTTTGGTACCTGCAGGGTTACAACCCAGTGCAGCAGCTCTCCATCCCACTCCTGAAGATTTGGTCACTCCTGTCCCATTCAGCATGGCAATGTGCCCATACTTGTGTGAACGTTCTCTGACTTTTTGTTTCACACTGTTAAACCCAAAGTGTGGCTGAGATACAAGGCCCATGTTGCTCTTATTTCTAAATTTGTGCTGAACTGTTTTCTCCAAGTAACATTAAGGGGAAAAAATCTGTTACAAGTGAGTGTAACAGGTCAATCCTGCCCTAGAAAGGGAATTTGTCCACTTGTATGCAGCTGCAAGAAGCAGTTTGCAGGGGAATAATCCAAAAGCTTTTAACTGGGGGAAGCAACAATTAATGACAGAATATGAGCTTGGATGAGAACACTCGACAAGAAAAAAAATAACTCAGAGGTATGAGACATAGTTGTGCTTGGAACGAGATTGCCCTCTTCAGAAGGGCGCTTTTTGCCTTGCCCGGCAGCGCTGAAAGGAGGCACAAAGCAGCGCCCAGCCCCAGCGTGCCCTCCCCACTCTTTGAGGGCTTCCAGGGGCAGCAGCCCGGGCAGTGCCCAGCGCATTAACGCAGAGCACATCGCTCAACTCCAGCTGGGAGCCCAACCCCTCCCGTCAGCCGGCGACTTCCTAAGCGCCCCGGACAGCTGCGTGTCTGCCCGTGGCTCCCCGAGACGCCTCGTCCTGCCCGGACTCTTGGGGGCGCTGCCTCCAGAGAGGGTCCCCGAAAAGAACAGGCAGGATGCGGCCGGGCCCGAGGGGCCGCGGCCAAGCAGTGGGGTCCTCCCCGGGCGCTTCTTTACACCCATGTCACGCTCCCTCCACAGCCGCTCCTCTGTGCCTGTTTGAACTGTCCCTCCCAATTAGCGGTAATAAGTGACTCTGTAAAGATGAGCAAACACAGCGCATTCATTAGACCCTGCAGCCCCCTCCCTCCCTCCCAGCAGCCCCCGGAGATCCCCAGGGCCTTGCTCCAGCAGCGCCCCGAGGATGCTGAGCACATTTCCCCCGGCCTCAACGAGCCCTGGCAAAAGGCAAATTAATGACAAGTCGCTCCAGTTTGCCTGAAATTATTTTATTCTGCCCATCCACCCAAGAATTGATTACTCTCTGCTGAAAGTATGTCCAAATCAATACGCTAGAGCTAGAAGCAAAACAAGGCATGCTCGAGCCCCATTTATTTAGCCCACTTTTTGAGGAATGGCACATAATTTAGCGGGCAGGAACGGCCAAGCCTTTCCAGAGCCGGGACTAATGACGAGCCACGGGAAGCCTGAGCCTCCATCCATCTCCTGAGCGAGCTGCAGGTCCCTGCACCCGCCGCTGACAGCCTTGAAGGCCCTCACAGTGCCAGGCTCTGTGCTCTGGCCATCTCACCACCCTTGCCGGGCAGAAAGAGGTGGATGTGAAGCATATTGTGCAGGATGCCAATCAAGGAAACCATTTCAAAGCCCTCCTTCAGAGGAATCTCTTTAAAACAAGAAAAAACACCCACCAAAAGGGCTGGCTGGCTGCTGCCCAGCTGGCACACCCTGCTTCACCCATATTTGTGCATCCCAGACCATTTCTACAGATAACCCGGCCTGCAGACTAATACCTTCTCCAGGCTGTTAAAGCACATAATTGCTATTCCAAAACCTCCTAGGAACAGCCCCACATGCTGCTTTAGGGTAGTAAACTCTAGGGAAAACAACAACCCTGTAACTGTTGCGGGCACAGGCAGTGCAAATGTCTCGCTCCCGGCTGGCACCCGAAAAACAAGGTACCTTCTCAGAGAAGCAGGAACACACACCAGCGTTAAAATGCTATGAAATGTCTGCTCAGGAGGGACCTCGGGCTCTACAGCAGGGCCAGCTGTTAAGACAGACACCTTCCTGCGGCTAGAAGGCAGCTCAATTTGGGGAGGAGATAGGCAGGGCTGTTGGTTCTCCCTGCAGACCTGGCCCTGGTGAGCTAACCCAGTTGTGGAGTAAACACCAGTTTGGGAGTGCGCTAAAGATGAGGCTGGATGTACACAACAGGAACACTGAAATGACTCGAGCAACATTTAAGGTGGAACGATATCATTAGCAGGACAATGCATTCCCCAGAGTGCCTGAACCCAGCTCCCAGAAATAAATGGCATGAAGGACACTTGGCAGGACAAAGATGTGCCACCTCGTCGTGAGGCTGGGACCCAGATCTGGGGAAATTTCAGCACCACGTGCTGCTTTCCATTGAAAATGCTCAAACCTACCTTGCAGATGACACACAAGCTGCTGACTGACCAATGGAGCAGCATCCTCAACACATCCCATTTATGAATCCTCTGCATGCTCCGCAGGGTCCTGGATTTTCCAGGGCATTAAACTCTATCCCCCCCTCAAAAAGCTTCATGGCAGCTGTCATCCTCCTTGAGGGGGGTGGACGGATGGGCTTCTTGCTGGAGACCATCAGTGTCACTCTCGAGCCATCGGTGGGTGAAGGACAAGAGGGCACAGTCGGCCCTGGCAGCCCCACCATGCCTAGAGGGTACAGCAGCAACTAGCCTGTTTCTGGGGGTTTGTCATTGCTTGCCTGAAATGGAGGTGCAAGAGCAGCATCTGTCACTGAAGTGCAGAGGAAAAACAGCACATCTGTGCATACACAGATCTGCATGGGCTTCCCATGCACTGTCATGGGAGGGTTCAAGGAAAGAACAAATCAAACTGCTTTGAACAAGAGAATCCAAGCTTTTCTGTTTGCTACCACCCCTTAAAGTGAGCATCTTCACATAAAACAAAGGAATAAGGAAGCAGAACACCACAGAAATCAAAATCCATGATTTGCTGGCTTCTCCTGTAAGGTTGTAACTTGGGCAAATCCTCTCCCTGCCTCTGGGCAGACACAGCAAGGAAAGAAAACACCTGTTTTGTCCAGGGGGTTCAGACAAACACCCGCTTTGGCTTGTCTGCACAGCCCAAGGGCATCACATCCCCACACCCATGACAGTTCCAGGCTGGAAGATAATTACTGTTGGGCCCATTTCACCGATGAGATACTCTCACCTGAGGAGATGCCAGGGTAGGAGAGGGAATGCAAGGAAAGAACAAAACAAGACAGGGCTTGAGGCAAGACTTGCTGAAGCCCAGCCCAGCTCCCCTGAGTGAGGGGAGGGGAGAAGAAGTGACTTTGTGTTCTGAGAGAGGATGTCCATGCTCTGCGTTTCTGGTGCCACAGTGAGCCCAGGGCTGCCTTGGCTGGGAGAAGGGCTCCTCACCAGGCGGCTGCAGCCCAGCTGATGCACTGCCTTCAGCTGCAGTTGGCTTTAGGTAGAGGGGATTTTTCTATACTAAAAATGCTGCTTCTCTCCCAATCAGAATGAGAACATCCATGAAAACGAGTTATTTATTGTAAATTTCTGAGTGCTGGACAGAAAAATAAATAAATAAATCCAGCCCAGAAAACAAGAAAGCCTTTATTGTTTTGGCCAGAAGCTCCTCCATGGGTGATGCACCTCCTGCAGCAGCTTCAGCAAGGCCTTTAGAGGGCTCAGAACAGCCCAGGCTGCCTCAGCCTTCAGCAATTCCATTTGCACAGCGTTACAGGCACAGAGCAGGGAGATCAGAATCACAAAGGGAAAACTGTCGGTGCCAGGCCACTGATTTCTTCACTCGTCTCCTTTACATTTAAACAGTCACAAATCCCCACATGTGGCAGCAATGTAAATTTGTTTTATTTCTCATTAAAACATTTAAAAGAAAGCAAATTGTTTTGTCAAACAACTACATCCCCTCAAATAATAATGCAGCAGATTACCAAAGAAAAACCAACCCACATTCATATTCTATTACAAAGTTTTATTTCCCCTCCCAGAGGAGAGAGAGGAAGGCAGGCATCTCAATTCTGAATTCAAATACTGTACAGGAATACAGTAACTATAGTTCTCAGAGGGTTTGTGCAAATGCCAGCAAAACAAACCCCAAATCAAATTTATTAGCTGGTGGAGATCTCTAACAATTTTACACAGTGACTGATAAAGCCGTCTGGGAATTCCTTTCAGCATTAAGTGATTTAAAGCCCCTACAGAAACTTCATTGTCTGTGACAATGTAGGAAGAGTTTCTCAGTGCTGAGGAAGGCTAGAGCAGCAGTGGCTGGCTTGGTTGTTACTGCCATTCTATGTTTTCCTTCATCTGGAAAGCTTACCAGGAATCCTAACAGCCAGAGGATTAAAAAGGGAGAAAGTGAAAATTAATTAAGCCCCCCCCCCCCCCCCCCCCCCCCCGGCTGTGTTTTAAAGGAACTGTCTGTGCTTTGATGGCAAGGGTGGGATGCTCACTTCTGCTGTAAGTGTGCTCACAGAAAATGATGCATGGCTTGTTCCCTCTTTAGGATCGGCCCTTAAATGCCCCCAGTCTGCTCTGCACGAAGTGCACTTGCATGGAGGAGGACTCCCAGCCCGGCAAGTTCTGGACATGGTCAAATCCCACCAAAATAAGCAGAAGGCAGAACACTGCCTGCTGTGATGCCAATGCAAACACAGCCCAGCTCCCACTCTGGAATGAGAAATGCCCCTTCCCAGGATGCATGGGGCATAGCCAGTGTCTCCATCAGCCTGCAAGAAAGCCAAGAAGAGATTTTTGACAACGGATATGAGGAAGGGGAATGGATTGAAACTTGAAGAGGGCAGATTTAGGCTGGTATTAGAAATTCTTTACAGTGAAGGTGGAATAGGTTGCCCTAGGAGGTTGTGGATACCCCCTCCCAGGAAGGGAGACCAGCTTGGATGGGTCTATGGGAAGGTGTCCCTGCCTATGGCAGGGGGGGTGCAACTAGATGATCTTTAAGATCCCCTCTAACCCAAACCATTCTGTGACTCTATGAATGCTGTGGCATTAACCAGATTGGAAAAGACCTTTGAGGTCATTGGGTCCAAACTAGCACCTTCTAATTAACTAAACCCTGGCACCAAGTGCCTCATCCAGGCTCCTTTTAAACACCACCTTCCTGGGAGGTGAGGGACTCCACCACCTTCCTGGGCAGCCTATCCCAATGCCAATCACTCTTGCTGTGAAGAACTTCTTCCTAACATCCATCCTGAACCTGTCCTGGCACAGCTTGAGGCTGTGTCCTCTTGTTCTGTCCCTGGTTGCCTGGGAGAAGAGACCAGCCCTACCTGTCCACAGCATCCCTTCAGGTAGCTGTAGAGAGCAATGAGAGCCTCCTCTTCTCCAAGCTGAACACTCCCAGCTCCCTCAGCCTGTCCTCCTGAACTCAGGCAGGGGAACAGCCACATCCACACCACCCTGCCCAGCTCCTCTGCAACTGTTCTGAAAAGCAAACCCATAAAGGCACAACTCTAATTGCTACATTTGGAACAGCACATTCCTAACTGTGCCATTTGCATTTTAGTTGTTAAAATACCAGGGGGGAGGGGAGTGCTGGTGGTGCCATTTAATCAATCATCACAGCTTACAAAGTCCTAAGTGAGAGAAGATTTTTTGATTGCCTCTGCTCATATCTGAACGTTTCCCAAACCCGACAGACAGTTCTTCATTTCAATTAGGGGAATGCTGATCGTTAGCTAACTAATAAGGACCAATTTTCTGTCACAACTATTTCCTAATTAAATTCAAAACAGAGATTTCTAACCCAGATGGTCAGTGATGCTACAGATTTGTTTAAATTTGGTATCACAGTAACAAACTACTAATTAGGGTTTGTAAATACACCAATTCCCTTATGACTTAGTTGTTAGTAATGCATACAACCAGTTTATTAAAGCACTAATTGTGTCTGGCTTTACTTGGGCCTAACACATAATCCACTTATCACATACTGGTACCAACTCATTTTGAAGGGATTATGAATGGAATCATAAATGAGGTCTCACATCCAGTTCTCTGGTGCTGTTAATAAAGGTTTGGTGTCATATTTAGATGATTTTCTGCCTCTGACAGAGAGCCGCCTCACAGCAGTGCTGGTCCTCTCTTCTCCAAGAGGTATTTAATGGGAAAAAAAGTTCTGGATGCCACCCCAGTGCTTAAAACAGACCTTTCTGCCCCACTCTGCTAGCCAGCAAATCACAGAATGGGCTGGGCTGGAAGACCCCTTTAAAAGTCATCTAGTACAAGCCCCCGTACAGCGAGTAGAGACAAACAGAATCACAGAAACATTCAGGTTGGAAAAACCCTCGGGATCACAAAGTCCAGGACAGGGAGCAGTGGATGGAAGCTGCAGCACAGGAGGTTCCAGCTCAACACAACAGCGAGCTTCTTTACTGTAAGGGTCACAGAGCACTGGAGAGGTTGTGGGGCTCCTTCCCCGGAGACTTTCAAGGCTTGTGTGGATGTGTTCCTCTGTGACCTGAGCTAGATTGTATGGACTCTGAGTCCCTTCCAACCCCTGACATCCTGTGATCCTGTGATCCTAAGACCCTACTCTACAAGATTCACCTTAAACCAAACCCTAAGCACCACATCCAAAACACCTGTAAACACAGCCAGGCTGGGTGACTCCACCACCTCCCTGGGCAGCTCATTCCAGTCCCTGACCACTCTCTCAGTGAAAAACTTTTTCTGAATCATAGAACCATAGAATCAAGCAGGTTGGAAGAGACCTCCAAGATCATCCAGTCCAACCTAGCACCCAGCCCTAGCCAGTCAACCAGCCATGAGATTTGTTTTGCTTAACTTTGGACTGTTAAGTGTTGAGTATTAAGTGAAAATCAATCTCTCCATACTTCATGATGGTCATTGGACAACAATAGGCAGCTGGCAGTGCATGTCATCATCCATGTTCCAAAATCTGTATTAGGATAAGATGAGCTGCTTTTGAGATGCATTTGTTTCCTTCCCAGTGCTGACTACAAAGAGAGTCTGCAAGGCCTTGTTAAAACCAGAGGGATGAGTTTTAAATTTGAGGCTGTAGGTTCCCACCCTCCCAGTCCTGCAAACCAGAGAATCATAGCATTAGCCAGGTTGGAAGAGACCTCCAAGATCACCCAGTCCAACCTAGCACCCAGCCCTATCCAGTCAACCAGACCATGGCACTAACCTCCCCAGCCTCAGCTTGAGGCCATTCCCCCTTGTTCTGCCTCCAGTTACCTCTGAGAAGACACCAGCAGCAGCCTCTCCACGATGTCCCTTCAGGTAGTTGTAGGCATCTCCTACTTGATTGGGTTGCTCACCACATCAGCCAAGTTCTTCAAAAGGAGCCTCAGTGTTCTCCAGAGGAAACATCAAATGAACTCCTAATCCTTGCTCATTTCCTACTGAGGTCAGGCTCAGCACCTCCATGGGCCTGAGTCTTTCACATGAGGGCCATGAGACCCCCAGCCCTCTGCTTGAAGACCCTCAGCAGCGTGACTCTTGATTATGGTCTCCCAAAGGATTGGAGGAGATCTGCTGGTGCCACCAAACCGCCCCCTGCTGGATTTCCTCTCACTCCTGCAGAGGGACAGCCCTCCCCAGAGACCCCCCGGGTGTGGTTCCCTGGGCACCCCTCGTTGGGAGGAGCGCAAATGGGCAGCGCCCTGCTGCCAGCCCGTGTCAGCGAGCACCCCGCGGCCGCCTGGGCTTTACCGAGTGCCTCTAAAGCAGGAAATAAATGATAGATAACTGTGAATTGCAAGGTTATGTAAACATGGAGGGGGGGTGAAAGGAATCCTGTTAAAGCATAAAAGAAAAGCATGGATGTTTTATCACATCACTAAGACCCAAGAATGCATTAATAAATAGAATAATAGATAATGAACCATGGAGTACAAGGCTAAACTAGCAGCTATTGTGAGCATCCTGTCACAGGATAAACAATGCAGGGGAAGAAAAAGCTTTGTTGCTCTGTCACCAGAACCTTGTAGTGTATCTTTTATGGCCCATTTTAATGAATTCACAGCACCTATCAGTTAGTCTCCTCCCCAGGCCCTCGTTTTCCCCTCTCTTGAATGTAAATTCCCATGCTTGGCTCTTCCCTCACCATGACTTCCCACATTAAACTTGGGGGTTCTGAGGTTTCAGCAGCACAGCAAAATCAGATTCCTGCTTTCACATTTCCAAAGGCTTACTAGGATATTAGCAATAGGGGCTTTTAATGCAAAGCAGGAGTGCCTCTCAGCCCTGTTACAGCCCTTGCTGCTTCTCCAACAGGAGCAGGAATAATCAGACAGGTTTAATTCAGCCTGAAGTGATGATGCCCACAGACACGCCTGCAAGAGAGAAAAAAAAGCATCCAAGCTGCTGCTTCTCTTCCTGTTCTCCAGCCTTCTGCAAGCCACCAGAGTTATTGGAGTGTACTCAAAATTAATTCAAGAGGTAGTCTCCTCATTGTAGACACTACTGAGACTCACTAACACTTTATTTTCATTGCACTGAGGTGTTTTTGTCACGAATTAGGTACCCAGGATCCATTCACTGTAGATTACTTTTATTTTTACAACACTGTTAGGTACAGAGGACTGAGGATACAGGGATGGCCACAGCAAGCTCAGCTGCAGTATAACTCCCTAGTCTTACTGCTGCTAGAACCAGAAATACTGATCTGATTTCCATGTAAAAACTGGAAAGGTTTTTTTGCTGTTATGCTGGCAGCTTTCATACATTCATACAATGGTTTAGGTTGGAAGGGACCTTAAAGATCATCCAGTTCCAACCCCCTTGCCATGGGCAGGGACACCTTCCACTAGCCCAGGTTTTTCAAAGCCCAATCCAGCCTGGCCTTGAACACCTCCAGGGAGGGAGCATCCATAACATCCTTGGGCAACCTGTGCCAGAGTCTCACCTCCCTCTCTGCAAAGAGCTTCTAATATCTACTCTAAATCTACTCTCCTACTCTGTGGTAGTTGGTGCTGCACCAGCATCTTGTGTGATCGCAGTCTCAACCAGAAGGTATCAAGAGGGACTATATTAATCATAGAACCATAGAATCAGTCAGGGTCGGAAGGGACCACAAGGATCATCCAATTCCAACCACCCTGCCATGGGCAGGGACACCCTACCCTAGATCAGGCTGACTAGAGCCTCATCCAGCCTGGCCTTAAACACCTCCAGGGATGGGGCTTTAACCACCTCCCTGGGCAACCTACTCTGGGGTCTCACCATTCTCATGGTGAAGAATTTCCTCCTCATGTTCAGTTTGAACCTACCCACCTTCAGCTTTGCTCCATATTGGACACAGAAAAACTGGATACAGCAAGACAAATGGTCCTAAACCCCAAATTATATAGGTGGCAAATCCCACCTGCAGCAAAAGGTCACCCAGGGAGTCTGCCCTGGATCCAGGCTTTGCACTGGTAGTGACTTTAGACTCCTGATTACTCCTTACATTTCAGAAAGGTGCTGCAATTAGCTGTGAAAAGCCAGAGAGCTGTTGGCTTGCTCCTTACACTGAAAAACACAGTGATGCACTGATGAGTAAGAGACAGAACATAACCCAAGCAGCAATCAGTTGCCTGGACTTGCCTTTATTTTTTTTTTTTGTTTTACTATTTGCACCCAAGTCCATAGCAACCTTTTACACCAGTCCCATGATCACATGTATCCTGCAGAACAGCTGCACCAGAGGGTCACTGTCCCCGGGGGTTGGATGGGATGGGTGACCACCTTGCCAAGGCACAAGCAGGGAGGTGGCTACCCTCACTCCCAGGCTGGAGAAACCTTACTCCTGACTGCAGAGAAGGCAGAAAGCAGACAGCTGCTCGGGCAGGAACACACTTCAGGCCAGTGAGGAGCACAGCCATGTGCTCAACAGGCTCTGGAAATAAGTGGAAGTCAAATAAGTTTGCCACTCTTTGTCCCCTCATTCAATATCCAGCTTTGATCAATTCCTTGTATACTCAAGTGGTTGTTGACTTAATGTAGTAATGAGACGTAGCCTTAAGTGAGGCTATTTCTGTGCCCATTCAGCCTCTCCAAGAGCAAGAAATGCAGGAGGAAAAAACCTCTTCTGGTCTCTGCAAGCTGGAGACAGCACAGCAGAGTCTGGAGTAGAGGCCTGGCCCCAACTCCCATGTGATGCAGCAGGAGCATCTGCATGGCCATTGCTAACACAAGACACTTAACTGCATCTTCTCTTAGTGCACTACAGCCTTAATGGTTGTAATGGAGCTGTAATAGAGCAATGGTGCTGGGTAACATCAAGAAATCAACTGAGAATGCCTCCTCAGAAAGCTGCACCATGCTCAGAGCACTTCCAGAGATGGCCTGGGAGGAACCCCTTTAGAGACCAAGCCATGACCTTGCAGATGTGAAACACATGATGTCAGACTGTCCCTCAAGGGAGTGATGTATTGCAAGATTTGGGCAGTAAGGGTCCTTTGGGTGGGGCCAGGGCTGTGGTCTTCTGGCAGCATGTCTGGTCTGGATGAAGCCATGTGACACCAGAGAAAGCCACTCTCTCCATTTTCACAGTGGGGTCAAGCCCCATATGCACTGATGAGTAGCACTGCACACCAGTGAGGTGCCACTGTACAACCACCAACTCCACACTGGGGTGTGGTGCTTGAGCAATGCACAGAAACTGCCTTTTCAGTGTGCACCTGCAAGGGTCTCCTGGCATGGGATGACAACCCCATAGCTTTGGACCCTGCAGGTGATGTGGGATGTGCTACAGACTATGCCCAGCCAGTGGCACAGCCCTTCACATTCTGTCTCAGAAGAAATCTGCAGCAAGCTTTTAAGATCTAGAGAGTTGAAATTCAAACTAGTTTTGTTCTTCCCTGTACACAGCTGGAAAAAAGTCAGCAGAAAGCAGAGAGTACAGGTGAAATTTCTCCAGGGGAGCATTTAATGACCCAGCTCATTGCAAGAAAAGCTAGGATGGTGCCTTCAGAGAATTGTAGGTTGCAGGACTGATGTTCCACTCACACTTTGACTTTCAGGCAAGTGCTTTTTCCAACTTTAATACAGCAAACAAGCTCTAGTTTTGTGCAGATGCAGAAACCCAAGCGAAATTCACTCTAGAAGGGAGAACATATTTCAGTCTACACAACTGCCACTGCAAGGGACATGCTCCCTGCTCTGGGAGGTGGCTCACTGTGCTAGTTTGAAGCAGGCTAGAGTGTTTTGGTGAAAAGAACTAGATGATAGGCTGTGAAAGGAAAACATTGGTGATGTCTGCTTCCCTCAGAGTCTCACTGAAGAAGAATGTAAACATTAGATAGCACATTCGTCATTTTGTCTGCACTTTCTGGCTGGCTTCTGGGCTGAGCTACATCTCCCTACCCTCACTGCCACTAACCTTGCTCCTTAACCTCTTGGCTGAACCTCTTTTTCTTCCTAGGATTTGGGGTAAGGTTGAGAGGGGCAGGGGGAAGGTGCAGGGGTGGTTGAGAGCCCCTCCAGGGGACTCAGGTTTCTGGGAGGGGAGTTGTGTTTCTGTATTCCCTTTTACCTTGTCCATTTCTGTCTATATCTGTATATACTGTAAATAGCTGCTTGTATATTGTGCTAGCTGTAAATAAATAGCTTCATTTATATTCCCAGAGTCCGTCTGAGTTAGCTGGGGGTGTTTATAAAAGTGGGGGGGGGGGGGGGGGGGGGATAACACCCAAACCACCACACTCACAAAGTGGCTTGAACCCCATGTAACTCTTCTATTCTCATCCCTTGCCAGACAACCAGCCCTAAGCATCAAACTCCAGCCGGGGTCTGGATACCAGACACCATGAACATTGCTGCTTCCTCCTCCAGATCACTGGTGAAGATGATGGCATAATCCCAAGGAGATGGGCAGGCTTTCTACAGTTACATTTCAGGCTCATAAACCAGAAACAGAAAGGTAGGAGGGAGAGGAAAGACCCTAGAAGCCTCGCTAAAAACATCCAGCCATGAGCAAGGTAAGAATTCTCAAACTGACAAGGAGCAGCTCAGCCAATTAGGTTTTTAATTCCCCTCGTTATGCACAGTTGGTCAATAAATTCTGCACCAAGCAGCTGCTCTAATTCTTAAGCCCATTAAACCCTACATCTGATAGGCAGCAGGGAGGGGCTGCCGGGGGGCACATACGGCACTCCTTGAGATATGAAACATCTCCTCTTGTGCATCTGGGTCACCCCCACCCAGCCCCACTCCTTAACGGGTATTTTATGAAGCCAGAAAATAAGAATTTATATAAATATACATGCCAGAGGCACACACACCACATATGGAGAGAATAAATAGGTGACTGGATTGGCTGTACTTAAGGAATTTTTTGTTGGCATAATAATAAAGCAGGAGAGCAAAGCCAGAGGGCTCAGGGGATGTCCCTTGACCATCAGCAGTACTTGCACCCTGCAAGGTGCCAGTAGAGGGGCCAGGATGGCTCCAGCGCCATCAGTGTCCTCAGTCCTGAGCTGACCACAACATGAGCTGTGGACATCAGCACTCATATCAGTCTCCTGCCATCAGTGCCAAGACAGATGTCCTAAGTGGAAAAATTCTCTGACCTGCTCGGTTCCTCTCTTCTGTGGCTGAGTGTACCATGCCCATTTCCATTCTTTCCCAACAAAGGGCAGTGCAGACAACTCATCACCTGCACCTGTACCAGGAGAGAGGTCTGCTTGGATAAGTCCTGTCCCACATGCCCCATGCAGTCCCCAGTCTGACGAGGACAGCCTGCCACAGACAGGGGCTGTACCAGATTTGTGCTGTCACAACAACAGTGCCCAGTACGAGCAAGTTTCTTGCCTCAGAGCCAAAAGGCAAATGAAGACACAATCTGAAAGCCTTTATCAGCCTTGATGGTGTCTATGACTCATTGCTATGGGAAGGACACAACCATACTCTCAGTTCCTTGGCATGCTTCAACCTGAGCTTCAGTGAAGCCATTGCTCAAGCTGGGCTGCAGGTCAAGCTTTATATCTCCACAGCAGTGCACAACCTTTTGGGACAGGACAGTTAACATCCCTTCTTGCTCCCACCATCAGCTTCTCAACTACACAGGAGTGTCTTCCTCGCCTTCCCAGTAAACCTGTACAAGAGTAGGCCACCACTGGCCTCACATAGCTAATAATGCCTTTGGAGCAAGAGAAGAAAGACCCATCTCAACCACCAACAAAGCATGGGAAACTGTTTGCAAAGGGGAGTCTGGGATGGCTATGTCTGAAGTGGAGGGAAAGGATCCCAAAGAGATAGACAGCCAAAAGTAGGGAAAGGCAGGATGAGAGATGAAGGGAGGAAGGAAAGTCACAAAGCGGTAAGGCAAGTCCCAAGAGGGCTGGATCTGACACAGTAAGGGACCAGAAGCTATGACAGCAATTCCCAGAGCAAAGGGGCAGATGGCTTCAATGGTGGTATCTGACTGACTGCAGAGATGAAAGGCAGTGGGGGGGGAAAAAGGAATATATTGGGAGCGGAGAAGCAGTCAGCAGCTAAGGCAATTTTTCTTGTTAATTGGCAATCAGCTAACACATTAATTACAAAGTTACTGTACAGTCAAGAAAAAATTGGCAGCAGAACAATTTGTATTCCTTCTGACACGCACTCCTTGCTGCACAGACCTTGCTTCTGCTGCCACCACCATGCAGCACTTCTAGCACCCAAAATCTTGGGAGCCTTCCCAAAAATGCCAATAGGGCAGCAGCCACATCCAATCCAACCCAATGAGCAGCTCGAACCCTGGACTTCCCTTCTTCCATGCTCTGGATTAAACCATGGCCATCAAAAGCCTCATCATCTGGTGAACAGGGGCTTGTTGTGCCAGCCCCATCACCCCTCACACTCTTGGCTGCAGAAGCCTGACCACAGCCATGCAGGCAGATGTGCTTCTGGCAGGGCTTTGGCTAATGGCAAAGGGTTTTGTGCTACAGCACAAACCGCACTTTGCTAATTCACAGAATGGTCAGGGTTGGAAGGGACATTGAGGACCATCTATTTCCAACTCCCCTGCCATGGGCAGGGACACTTGCCACTAGGGCACTTTTTGCTAACTGGCTATGACCCAGATCTGTCACAGCATTTTCACACCTGGCACCCATTGATAGGAATGGGGACCTAAATATTTTACAGATTCACAGACTGCATCGAGTTGGAAGGGACCCTCAAAGATCATCTTGTCCAACTCACCTGCAGTCAGCAGGGACACCCCCAAATACATCAGGCTGCCCAGAGACACATCAAGTCTCATCTTGAATGTTTTCAGGGACAGAGCCTCAACCACATCCCTGGGCAACCTGTACCAGTATTTCACCACTCTCATTGTAAAGAACTGCCTCCTGATGCCAACCCACATCTCCCTTTCTCCAGTGTCAAACCACTGTCTCTCATCTTGTTGCTACAAGCTCTTCCAAACAGTCCCTTTCCAGCCTTCCTGTAGGTCCCCTTCAGATGTGGAAATGTAGCTATAAGCTTTCCCTGGAGCCTTCTCTTCTCCAGGCTGAACAGCCTCAATTCTTTCAGCTTGGCTTTGCGAGAGAGGTGCTCCAACCCTCTGATTACCTCTGTGGTCCTCCTCTGGGTCCAGTTCAGCAGGTCTATGTCTCTCTTGTGTTAAGGCACAGTACTCCAGGCAAGGTCCCACCATCCTTTATCAACTGGTTATGACCCAGACCTGTGACAACATTTTCACACCTGGCACCCACTGATAGGAATTGGGGACCTAAATTTTTCCCAAGTTTGGACTTGGTTTTGGGGATTAAAAGAAGTGATCCTGCTTCCAGCTGCTTAGCTGTTAGTATTAGATTAGTTTGCAAGGTAATTTGCAGAACATGTGCACCTAGCCAGAGTGTATTCTTAATTAATTCTTAGCTAATATATGAAAATTGATGACATGAAAACAAGCTACCCCCTGGAAATTGCATACCCACCACCCAGCAGGTAAACAACAGTCCTCCTGCATTGGTCTTCTTTCCCTATCAGCACAAAAAGGCACTACAGACGTAAGCAGCGACAAGCCCTTAAGCTTTAGTCAAGGCAAAGGGCATAAATGAAAGTTTGCTTGACTTCTGTGAAAATACAGCCTGCAAAGAGGCTGTTACTATAATCCTATCCAGCCTAAAAATGTAATTGCCTCACTTGGAAGGCTGACTGGAGCTGCTATTCATGTTGCAGCCCCCAGCCAACCCCTGATTTCTCACCAGAGGCAGTTTCTAGACTGGAAGTCAAACACAGGTTTTATTGTGGGGAATCAAATGGAGCCATCGGCATGTGCTGAAGTTGTGGCAATCAAAGCCTTCCCGCAGCGCCCTGCTATCTCCCACCTGCCACACACGGCTCTTGAAAGGCAGAGACACAGCCTTGGCTTGAAGAAGAATGCCAAGCCAGGGGCCTGGAAGCTCAGCCAGGCACATAGAAGCCCCCAGCCCTGCTCTGTGCTGTGTTACAGACCCATTGTGCCCCTCCAAACCTGCCAACAGCCAAGCATGGCAGAACTCCAGGCTGCTGGACAGCTGCTATCCGTGCCCCACATTTATCTCTTGCTTCCCTGAACTCGCCAGCAGCTGGAGTCTGTTGGTGTTCTTTGCTTTTAGTGCTGGTTCTCGCAGCTGCCTTCCCTCAACCTGAAAAGACTTCACTTTGAGTTTTCTTGTACTGCTTAAGAGCAAGACTCAGAGGTGGACCTCTGAACCTCTGCTTTCACCCCAAGGACAGTGATTTACCACGAGGTAGGACAGAAAACTGCCAGGCAGGGCACAGCAGTGGGGAACTCCCACCCCAGTAAACCAGCAGTTTCATGTGAAGGCATCAAAACACCCCCGGAGGAGCTAGGATTACAAAGGGCTCCCAGCCTCTCTGCATCAAGAGACAGAGAACAGATAATTACTTGAAATACAATATTTGCATGCTGGAGCTTTGATTTAGCCTTTTCTTCCTGAACCACTAGAATAGTCGCTCTATGTTGGAAGGGATCCTGACAACTCTGAGGCCTCTTCTAGCAGGACTTCCTTGCTCCAAGCTTTGCAGAGGGGTGTGTAAAGGTTATTTTTATACAGGGCAAGGCAAGACAGGGGCCTGCCACAAGTCTGGGGGCTCTAAGGGTCCCCTTTGACTTCAGCAGCCACCTCTTTACCTCTGCACTGGTAGAGCAGCTGGGGAGGTGTTTACATGTGCAGCACAGTTCACAGGCAGAAAATGCTTGGATTCATCCCACATGCAACACTGGAAGGTGTTTGGCCCTAGAAGTTTAATTTGTTCTCCTATTGCTGTGGGAGCACACAGAACTCAGGCAAAAGGAGAAGCAGGGCTGTAAATATCACCACTAACATCAGCACATGCTAAAAGAGACCATGGAAATTAGCACCAAGCCTGCTGCCTTGGGAAATCCAAGATTTCCTGATGACTGCTACCAGTACACAGGCACTAAGTCGACATCATCAACCAGCTGCAGGAAAGCCACTCTCCAACCCACTCCAGGCAGTTAATGAGATTTGCTGTAATTAGCTCTGTAAGAGATGGGAAACTAATAAATGGAACTAGCCACTGAGTCAGTAAATAATTTTTATGCTTTCTTCCTTTTGGTTGTCATACTGCTGGAGTAAGCATCAATTTTATGCTTGAAATGATCTGGCACACGTCTGTCTTGGGAAGGCACTGGGCTGTGAGCCAGCAGCCTGACAGCTACTCAGGGCACAGGAGTTCAGAGGTGGGCATGCAGCACCACAGGATCCACACCTGAGGAACAACCAACAGAGCTCAGAAAGCCTCAGGAAAGAGCTCGTGGCTTCAAATCTCCCTGTATTCACACTTGGCTGGTAAAATTACTGCTGTGCTAACAAAAGAATCCATCCTCTCAGTTACAGAGGCAGCAGTTATGGGGCAGGTGAGACACAGGAACACTGCTCTTCTGTCAAGGCAGTTGCACTCCACCCTGCAGAGCTGATGTCTGGCTAGAGATCAAGGAGCGCAGAAATCCCTTTGCAATGGGTGTGTGAACCTGGAGGTCCACAGCCAAGATAGGAGCAGCTGCCTAGGGCAGCAGTGAGCTCCAGGGATTGCACCACATGCAAGGGAAGAGCAGCCAGTGCCTGCTCCAGCGGGTACCATGCCCACGCCACGCAGGCATTTCTGCATATTTATTGCAGCTCCTGCAAACAGCAGCAGCTCACCAATACTGGCACAGATCAGCAGTTGCTGCTCCAAGTAAATTAATCACAAATGGCATTGCTGTCATCAGATTAGTTGCCAACTCCCCACCTTGTAGATGGACACAGAGTTTTGTTGCCAGCCTCGCCAGGTCTGCCTGCTCATTTTTCGAACTCCATTAGAAAGATTTGAGCAAGTTTCTACAAGACAGGAAGATTTGCAGTACTAGGTACATATTCAGTACCAGGAGAACATAAAGTCTTGGCAAGTTTGTCCAGGCCACTTTATTCAATGTAATTAATCACTCATTTTAAGAGCTCACCAAAGATGTTCCTCAGAGGTCTCTGCCCCTTCAGAACAGGGCGACACACAACTGAGCTGGTGTCAGTAGAGTGTGGGGCTAGAACATGAGCCAGACCCAGTGGCCCAGAGAACTAAAGCCATTGGATACAGTCATCTTAAAGGGATCCAAAACAGTCTGAAGAGCAGATTCTGTTGCAGTGTTTTCCCTTCCCTGGCTGCACATTGCCACCTCCCTTCCTGATGCACCAAAAATCCTTTGTGACCAGGAGGCAGGGACCATTTAACAAGTCTCTCTTGCCTTACCCATTTCCTCCACAAATCAGCTGACAATAGAATGCCTCCTGCAGAAACATTTGTGTATTGCCAGCCGCAGCTTTCTCCCTCTCAAAACCATTGCAGCAGCTGAAAACTAACGATTTATAGAGGTTGGCTTCTCTCACTTGCCTTCTAGGGCTTGAACATGGAGCTCTCCATTTCTCCTCATTGGAGAATCAGGAATTAAGTGAAAGTTTGAATGCAGGACAAAGATCACTTAACACTCCAGATGTGAAGAATACACCTCTAAAGACCCATGGCAGCAGTCAAAGGAGTCAACCTTTAATTGTCATATTTCACCTGTGGTAGCAACAACAGATTTGAGGACAGAAGTATCTCTATCACTTCAGATTATTTAGATTCATAATTTATCAGGAAATCAGGTTCCTGGTGGTCATTAGCATTAATTATTCTGAAATGCTCCACCCCTGAGAAGAGGAAATGAATAAAGATGCTGTGATACACCAAGTGATTCACTGATACACTACCTGCCTGTCAATTAGCTGTCAGCAGCAGAGAGCATTTTAATTAAACACAAGCAAAGCCCCTCCTTTTGAAGTTCCAAGCAAGCAATTGTTGAGGACAGTTCAAATGCAGCTGTGCACTCGCTGTACAATATTCCCACTGTGTTACACTGCTGCTGATTATGACAAACAAAGATGGAGATCAAAAGGGACAATAGTCTCTAATCAAAGATATCTGCATAATAGAATTTTCCTGAAGGATGTTTGTGCAGGTGAGAAAGGAGTAAAGCATTGTCTCAACAAATGGTAATTTCCTTCTATCTCAGAGTATGAATCCCATTTGCTAGTAGGGGCATAATTCAATTAAGAGGGAGAACCCTGGGAGGGGGAACGAAATATATTGGTTTGACTGGGTTGCTGTAAACCACACCAACAGAGAAAGTGGCATTTGGGCCTGACATTGTGATTTATTTCCTGCTCAGCATCTTGTAATTCCTACAAGATAAGCTAAGACTAGAAATTATCCTCTGTACATGGGCGCTGTGTCTGATCCTCTTTATTTTTTCTTCTCGACTGCAGGACTGCATGTTTCAGCCTTATCTTTTAAGAGGCCAGTAAAATAAATAGGAATATTTTCACAAAGGCAAAGCAGCTCCTGCTCTGCACCCAAGGCAAGATCAGCTGGTGTAAGCCTACCCCATGGACTCAGAGGAGATTCACAGGGCTGCTCAGAGCCATGCTGAGGTCCTGCCCCAGTGCTGCTCACCCACACATCGCACTGCTTGGGGCACCTGGGGAGCTCTATTAGCTTCATCCTGGACTCTTCATGCCTGCTTGTTCCAGCAGTCCCTATGGAAACAGCAACTCTTGGCCAGAAATCAGGCTCCTGAGCTTGGAGCTGAGCAGGACCTTCTTCCAAGGAAGACCAATCTCCTGAGATGCTGGCAGCTCATCAGCAGCACCACTGGGTTTGGACATGAGCATCTTTCAGTACAGCTTTGACCTTGTTCAAAGCTTGCACCTATTGAAGAGCTGCTGTGAGCCCACGGGGGACAAACTCCTCTGCTCCTCTTTGAACATCTCAAACAGTTCCCCAGGTCCAGTATGGGAACAGAGGGCCCCACTGTCAGGCCCTGATCCCAGGCCAGGTTCTCTTTCCTCTACCCCACACACCAAAATCCATACCCAAGAGGGCTGAGATACACCTAAAGAATATTTTGCTCAGTGAAGATGTCTCTGTTAGAGGCAAGTGGTCCCTATGGGAAACCTCAAATGACTTCTGTCTGAGCTGCTATCAGCACCAGGTGCCTTCAGCAGATTGCCCCAGTGTTGGAAGCCTTCTCCAAAGGCAGGCCAAGGCTGCTGCATTCCACTTTGTGTCACAGTTTAGTGTTACCTCTTTGCACAAGGCTGCATCTGAATCCCTGCAATTCCCATCAGAGTACAGGAACGTTTAGGGATTGCTAGGAGCAGCCAAGTGGGAGACTCCAAGCCAGTGTCCAAAACTCAAGCTTTGGGTTCCTGCTCTAGCAGCAGACAAGCAGTGAATAGGCAATTTGGAGACTCCACTGTTGCCACAACTCATAAATCTGCTCAGAGCTGAGCATGCCAATCTGACCCTCATTATAAAAAATAGTGAATATCTGCCAACTCAGAGCAAGGCAACTCTCCTACAACCACAGCAGAACTGTGTATTTGAGGACAGAAATGGAGCAGAACCACAGTAGAACTGGAGCTTGTCAAGCTCCGAGGCTTGAAATGCAAAGACCAGCAGTAAAACGCAAACAAGCTGCCACTGACTCCAGGCCCCCAACAACTGCTGCCACTGACTCCAGGCCCCCAACAACTGCTAAGGTTCAAACAGGACACATGGTCCTCCTCAGACCCTCCAGAACAGCCCTTGTCTCTGACTGGGCGTGGATAAGGAATTAAAGCCCTCAGTTAATGACTTAGCAAGCATGATGCTTTTGTGAAGTGTGGTGCTCTGTGAGGCTGGGAACATGCCTCAGCCTTGCAGAGACCTGCACACCAGAAACAGGAGGAAAGAGGGCACACAAGGTGCCAGCCACCCTATCCCAGTGTGCAGCACAGCACCTAGTGGGTCCCAAAACTTGGCACAGGACAGATACCACCTCTAAAAACACCTGCAAGCACCCATGCCAGCTAGGAGAGAAAAGGAGATGTGTACCTCCCAGGCATCCCTGCCCTCCTGCAGCACTCCCCAGCATGCCCAGCACAGGAGAATCCTTGGCAGGTGGGAAATCATGAGATAAGGTGTCAGCCATCCTCACTGGACAAAACCCAGGCTCAGGAGCCCTGCCTGGGTGAAGCACCATTGTCTGGCAGCCCAGGGACACTGCCTGGGCCATGATCAGCCTACAGAGCCTGCCTGCATTTTTCTCTCCTCCCTCGGCACCAGCCTTTAAGGGAACCTCAGCTCATCTCCTTGGCCACCAGCAGGAATGCCTGGGAGGGGGGATGTGTTTTGATGCCTTTGACCTTCTCAGAAAGATGTCAGGCACCCCTGGTCTGCTAACAATTTGTGAATTCATTAATCTGGCTAATGTAGCTCATTTCTTGTGCTGTTTCACAGCCGCCTTTTCCAGGGCAGTTGCGAGAAGCCATGTGCAGTATTCCCAGCAACAAGCGGTCACCTCTGGAGATATTCTTAGTTAACTGACTCTGCTGCTGCTTTTCCTCCCTTCACTTTGCTTGGAGGAGCTTAAAACCTCTCCCTTTGTCCCTTTAAGGGAAGGTCTTTTCCTCTCCAGGCCCTCAGTCACATTCAAATTCCCAAGCACAAGTAAACACACATTAATTCAGGCCTGTCAGCAGGCAAAAAAATTGGGAAAAACATAGTGAAAAAAAAGCTCATTCAAGTACCTGTAGCACTGCTGTGTAGTACTGCAGTCCTCTGCAGATGGCCAGAAAGTTTCACTTCAATTTGCTGTAGTTCTTCTATGCAGTTCTGTTTACCGTTAGCTCTGTAACACTCCCATGAAAATGTCACCACTCCACACCAGTTTTTTCTCATTGCCTCAGCCTCTCCCATGTGCCCACACAAGGTGCCTGATTCACAAAGCCCTCTTGCTGAAGCCTATTTTCTCCTGGCTGCAACTGAGGAATTCAAGGATGCTTCCATCTCTGCTGGCTGTGAATGGACAGGCTGGGGATGCTGCAGCAGAGAAGCTACCTCAGCAGGAATTGAGGCAGAAGGCAATTTTGAAGATCTTGTGCTTCACACTTCATCCCTCACCTCTGCCTGCCTGTGCTGTCCCTCACTTGCTGCCTGGTGAAGCACTTCCAGGAGCTCAGGGGCAGTGAACTGCAGGCTTGTGTTGTGTGGACCACTGGGAGATGAGGGTGCACCAACTTGAAGTTTTACTCCTGAAGTGAAAGTTGATCCAAATTCGAGAACAAAAGCATTCCTGTACGTCCTCGCACAGTAAGGATTAGGACTATTGAAAGCGTTTTCCATTATCATTTTGTCTCTTTCTCAGCTGCTTAATCTCCTTCTCCTTGCTGCTGCTCCTGCCTCACTCTCACAGACTCTCCCACCGCCCTCGGGATGCTCAGGGCTGGCAGGGTGCTCCCAGCAGTGCTCGGTGGGCTGGCTGGTGGTCCATTCAGCTCCCTAACGAGATCATTACCACAGGCTAAACACCGGCCTGACCCCACTGCCCTGCAGGAAATGAGGCAGGATCAGCACAAGGCATTCAGAGGCCACTGGGACCACCAGGCAGCTCACTAGAATCCCCAGGCAAGGCAGGGCTGGGGCAGCCACAGCAGTCTCCCACCCCAGCAGCAATTGCCTGTAGGTCTAGAAGAAAAGGTGGCATTTCCCTTTGGAAGCAGCTAACACCCTCATCTCATTCCACCCAGGATAACCTCAGAATCACAGAAATATGCAGGTTGGCAAAGCCCCTCAGGATCACCAAGTCCAACCTATAACCCTACTCTAAAAGATTCACCTTAAACCATAGCCCTAAGCCCACAATCAAACCACCCTTAAACACATCCAGGGTGGGTGACTCCACCACCTCCCTGGGCAGCTCATTCCAGTCCCTGACCACTCTCTCTGTGAAAAAACTTTTTCCTAATATTCACTCAAAACCTCCCCAGTCTCAGCTTGAGGCCATTCCCCCTTATTCTATCTCCAACTACCTCTGTTCAACAAAATGCCATCCTGCACCCACAACACCTCAACCCCCTGCTTCACACCCACAGTGGAACCTCCTCTTCACCAATGAGCTTGAATCCTGCCAGAGAAACAACATCCATCAAAAAAGAATTGAAACCTCTAAAATCCTTTACTAGCAGAGTTCACAGTATCACAGTGTCACGGCATCACAGTGTCATCAGGGTTGGAAGAGACCTCACAGATCATCAAGTCCAACCCTTTAGCACAGAGCTCAAGGCCAGACCATGGCACCAAGTGCCACGTCCAGTCCTGCCTTGAACAGCTCCAGGGACGGCAACTCCACCACCTCCCCGGGCAGCCCATTCCAGTGTCCAATGACTCTCTCAGGGAAGAACTTTCTCCTCACCTCCAGCCTAAATCTCCCCTGGTGTAGCTTGAGGCTGTGTCCTCTTGTTCTGGTGCTGGCCACCTGAGAGAAGAGAGCAACCTCCTCCTGGCCACAACCTCCCCTCAGGTAGTTGTAGACAGCAATAAGGTCTGCCCTGAGCCTCCTCTTCTCCAGGCTAACCAATCCCAGCTCCCTCAGCCTCTCCTCGTAGGGCTTTTGGCAGGGGCGGACATTTAGCAATACCAGTGAACACAAGTGGTGCAGGTCAAAGCCTTCTTGTTTCATTCACCTCATTCTCATCTCCAAACACCACTCTGCAATTAAGTTTTCCCTTAACAAAGAATTTATAACATTATCTGCTGTCAGATTGTGGCAAACTCCAGTTTTAAGCCCCCCCAGGTGCTTTGCAAACTTGGGTACCAGCATAGCACACACTGATAGCTGGTGACAACTGAGTGCTGTCACAACAGTCAGCACTGCAGCAAACAAGCATTATTTGGCCATCAGTCCCTGACAGCTATCACCACGACCTGGGAAAAAGACAGGAGACATTTAACACATGACTTGGACAAAGTCCCCATCCAGCATTATTATCTCTGAGTGAAAGGAAAGCAGTTTGGGATTTCTAAACCTTCAGTGGAGGAATTCAGCGTTGTCTCCTGGCTAACACCAGGAAAATCTTCACACAGCCATTATTCAGGAGCAAACTGATTTTGTAGTTTGCAAAATTAATAGTATTTAGCCTGCTAGTTTCCGTAGTAACCGGCCCCACCATCCATCCCTGCTGCCTGTGACAAGGTCTCTTAAGCATTTCACATAGTACTTATCCATTTTCTTGCTCTCACCTCGCTCTCACCTTTACTTTCAGCACAGAATGCAACACAATCCACTGCCACTAAAGACTAGGCTGAGAGTCAGATTAAAATTATCCCTGTTTGCCCTGACCTCTTTTCTCTGCAGGTGAGAGTGTCCCCATTCAGCAGCTAAATGAAGCAGAAATGATGGAGTGTTTGTTTTCCCTGACTTTTCCTCAGCTTGCCAGTAAATTTACAGCCACGAATATGAAGTGTTAATTTAATGTTCCCACTGAGCATCTCATTGTCAACAAAGGCTTCAAACCATAAGAGAGGAAAAGGTTAGCTCATGCAGAAAATGACCCTTATGGTTTGATTGTCTTCTGGTCCAGACTAGCAGCAAGCAAAAAGCTAAGGGCTTTGACTTCCAGCCTAATGCATTTGATGGCGATAAATGGAAGCTCTCTACCTCGGCGCAAAGCAAGAATCACCTGTAATGCTCATTTATTTGTCTGGGCTGGCAATCTCTGCAGAACCAAAAGGGAAGCTGGCCTCTCTCCTCACTCCCACAACTAATTTGACAGAAGAGAAAAAAAGTTAAACCCTTCATTATCCCAACCTTGACGGGAAGGGGCTTGTTCGCTGGAGATTACAATAGAACGTTAATGGTGGCATGAAGCATGAAATTGCTTTCTTCACCTGATGCTTCAAAACTTTTAAGGCTTCAGCTGTGGTGGTGCACAAGAAAGTTCTTCCAGTGACAAGTCAAGGGAGGAAGAAAAAAAAATTGAAAACATCAGGGTTTAAATAATCAAAAGCCGCTTGGGACTTCTGCTGTCAGAACTACATGTGCAGAAAGCTTTATTCTCAGCACATTTAGCTGCTTTATCTGCTAGAAGGAGCTTAACACTTGCTGAAAGTAATGTTTACAGCACTAATTTATAGGCCAAGCGGAGCATGAGCGAGTGTACTGTGGATCACAGAATGCCAGGTTGGAAGGGACCCCAAGGATCATCTGGTCCAACCTTTCTAGGTGATAGTGCAGTTGAAATGAGTTGGCCCTGCACCCTGTCAAGCTGAGGCTTGAAACTGACCAATGGGGGGTAATCTGCTACTTCCCTTGGGAGATGATTCCAATGTCTAAACGTTCTCATGGTGAAACATTTTCTTCTGGAGTCCAATGGGAATCTCCCTAGGAGAACTTTTTCCCATCACCCATTGTCTTTTTCTTGTGACTCTAAAGTGAGTCTCCACCCTCCTTGTAGCCACCCTTTATGTACCAGCCCTACCCTGTTTGGTACCTTTAGGAAAAGAATAAAGCCCTGATGGTGTTACGGAACAGTGCATCAAAACTAAGAAAATTCTCTCTATATATTTTACATCTAAAACTCAACTTGGAAGCAAGATGGAGGTAACACATGGTTATGCATGCAGAGTTGGAATAGTCAATGAGAAGTGAAGAAAAGAGGTAAAAGTGGTGAAAAGGAGATTTTTTTCACTGTGAGAACAGTTAGAGATTGGAATCACCTCCCAAGGCAAGCAGTGGATTTCCCCTACATTGGTCAGTTTTAAAGCTCAGCTTGACAGGCTGCTGGGCCAGCTCATTTCAACTGCATTATCACCTAGAGAGGTTGGAGCAGCTGATCCTTGGGGTCCCTTCCAACCTGGCATTCTGTGATTCTGTGAAGTCAATTCAGCAACTTTTTTGTACCCTGGCAAAGCCCACTAATTGAATTGGCAATTTCACAGGCTGCTCACACTCATTCTGATTATCCCCACACTGGTGCTCTGCAACACAATTAGTAATGATTACTCTAATAGAGCAAAGCCATTAAATTAATTGGTCATTTACTCATGAACTCTGTGTTACCAGGAGAAATGTGCCAAGGCAGAGGCTGCTGTGAGTCCTCCTGCAGCAGCACCTCACCACAGGGCTCTGGGCGTTCAGTGCAGTAATGTGTGCAGTACACTGCAGCCAACTGAAAGCATGCAGCATGCCATAGGCAGGGACACCTCCCACTAGAACAGGTCACTCAAAGCCTCATCCAACCTGGCCTTGAATACCTCCCCGGACAACCTGTGCCAGTGTCTCATCACTCTCACTGTAAAGGACTTCTTCCTAACACCCAGTTCAACTCTCCCCTCCACCAGCTCAAACCCATTACTTCTCATCCTCTCATTACAAGACCTTATATATAGCCCCTTCCCAGCCTTTCTGTAGGCCTCCTTTAGATGCTTATTTTTTCACTAGGACTCCAGGATCCTTCTCTATGGAGCTGCTTCATAGAATGAACTGTGTTATAAGCAATCTCCAAAGGTCATCTAGCACAACACACCTGCAAGTGAGCAGAGACATCCTCTACTGGATCATGTTGCTCAGAGCCTTGTTGAGCCTGACCTTGAATATCTCCAGGGATGGGGCCTCAACTACCTCCCTGGGCAACCTGTTCCAGTGTTCCACCACCCTAAGTGAGAACAACTTGTTTCTAACATCCAGTCTAAACCTACTCTAATTTCAAACCATTGCCTGCATGTCTTTGTAAACAATGCCTTCCAAGCCAAGCTGCTTCCAAAACAGGTGGAGCTGATGGCTCTTGCAAGGACATAAAACCATTCGCAAACAACAGTGGAAAATTAATTCCAGAAGTCTCTTTTAAATGAACCTTCCTCAGCAGCAAACAGAGAATTCAGCATCTGGAATGTGTCTTTTTCCTTGTAAGTGCCTGCAAGACACACAGGTGTGTTTGAAGAGACAATTGCTTTTAGTGCAAAATGTATTATTCAGTGTTTCGAAGCACCCTGCCAGAGCTCACTAGCACTGCACAAAGCCCACCTTGCCCTCAGGAACCATTTGCTGGTCACACTGTCAGTTAGCAGGAGTCATTCTGAAATCAGCAATTCATTCCCTTCAGTCCTTCCTTCGCACCATTTTCAGCCTGCAATTTACATGATAGGAAAATTACAACCCTGCTGCACTGTATTATGTGATATAAATGTTATTGCAATTAAGCCAATGAGGAAAGATCCCACAGAACAAAGATGTTTAGGTCATGTTTTCTCCTTCATCTTTCCCCAAAACTCAAGCAGCTGTCAAAAGGGTAGAAAATTTTTCCATTAGCAGAAGGTCCTTGCAAACAGCAGGAGCTCAGAACCAACACAATCTCATCAATGACATATTTCAAGAGCAGGACAATGGTGTCTACACATCAAGAGCAGAGCCACACAGCAACCAGACCTCCCTTTCAGTTCTGCCTCGCTTGTTTCTTCCCACCCTCCAGCCACAGCTAATCATCATAGAAACTAGAATTGTTTTGGTTGGAAAAGCCCCCTAAGACCAAGTCCAGCCATCAACCCAACACTACCATAGCCATTAAAATATGTCCCATGTCCATATGCTTCTTGAACAACTCCACCAGCTCTCCCTGGGCAGACTGTTCCAATGCCTGACCACTCTTGCAGTGAAGATTTTTTTCCTGATATCCAACCTATACCTCCCCTGGCACAATTTCAGGTCATTTACTCTTGTCCTACTACCAGATACTAGAAAGAAGGAACCAACCTTGTTAAGTGCCTTCCAACATTAAGGTAAATCAACTGTTTCAAACACTTCTTAGCTGGCATTCTCTGGGTGAATTTTGCAAGGAAAAGAGACCTGCAAATTATTTTGGTACTTTTAAACTGATGAAAAATACAGAGGCAGTATTTTTGACAGCTAAACTGAAAGTCTAAACAATATATGGGGACAACTTAATTGCCACAGCAGCTCAGGGAAGTGAGCCAGGCTGCACTGAGGGCACACAGGAAAGGACAGACTTTGGATTCGAAATGTTCATCTGAAGCAGCCACAGGTTTGTGCTGAAATACAGATGTCTAATTAGCCCCAGAAGGCTGAAACATCCCAGCTGGCATCAGGAACCAGTGGTCATGGGAACAGAGAATAAAAAATATATTTGAAAATAAATTACCATCAGCATTTTCTTCCAGGCTCCAGCCACTTGGACAAGGCACTGGGGACACACCCCTGTTATGCTCTGAGTTTCATGAATCCCAGCTAAATAAAGATCTCACCAGAACATCCTTATTGATAAGAGTGCTAAGGCAGAAAAAAAACCAAACCCACAACACATCCCTGACAAATTTCTCCCCCCTGATCACTTGGGACATGGTTTAATGGCCATGGTGGTGTTAGGTCAATGGTTGGACTCCATCTTGGAGGTCTTTTCCAACCAAAACAATCCTTTGGTTTCCACAATGTGACACAGACAGAAGACCTTCCTGAGCCCTTACAGTCCTCAGTTTCACATGTAACATCTGGCCACTACTGCTGCCTGGGGCAGACTCAGGAAAAACACTTACCTGTGATATCAAGTTTGCGTTGCAGACACCTTGTACCTCTTCTTTAGTGATCTCATAGAATGGATTAGTCTGGAAGGGAGCTGAGATATCATCGACTCCAACCTCCCCACCATGGGCAGTGACACCCCGCAGCTAGATTCAGCTCCTCAAGGCCTCATCCAGCCTGACCATCAACGCTGCCAGGGAGGAGGCATCCACAACAGTCTATTTCAGAGTCTCACCACCCTCATACTGAAGAACTTTGTCCTAAGATCCAGTCTGAACCTACTCTCCCTCAGCTTTAAACCACTCCCCTGTGCTAGTTAGAAGCAAGCTGGAATGTTTTGGTAAAAGAACTTGATAACAGGCAATGGAATGAAAACAATTGTGTCTCCTTCTCTCACAGTCACACTGAGAACTCTGGGAAGAAGAAGTAAACTTTCTCCATTTTGTCTTTTACTTCTGCCTTTGCCCTCAGACCTGGTCACATCTCATTAACCTTGCTCCCACTAACCTTGCTCCCTAACCCCTTGGCTGCACCTCTCTTCTTCCTGAGAACTGGGGTAAGGTTGAGAGGGGCCGGGGGAGGTGTTGGGGTGGTTTGAGAGCCCCTCCTGGGGACTCAGGTTTCTGGGAGGGGAGTTGTGCTTTTGTATTGTTTATCCTTTGTATATTTCTGTATATAACTGTATATATTGTAAATAGCTGCTTGTAAATTCTGCTAACTGTAAATAAATTGCTTCATCTATATTCCCAGGGTCCGTCTGAGTTAGCTGGGGCAAATACAAAGTGTGGGGGGGCAGGGTAACCCCCAAACCATCACATCCCCCTTGTCCTATTGCTAGACACTATTATGAAAAGTCTCTCTCCAACCTTCCTGTAGGATCCCTTAAGGTATCTCAGCCAAGCAAATGTTTAGTGTAATATAGTTGACACTGAAGAGGGGGGAAAAACAGAACCAAAAAGTCCTAACATTCATCATTTATTCCAAGGTGCTGCAACCAGGTGGAAGCTTGGCTTTCATATGCCACACTACATTAATGAAAACACATTACACTGAAGTAGGCACTGTAGGAACCACACACGATACTGACTTCATGCCATCACTAAGACTGGATACTTCAGTCATTTGAAGTTTGCAGAGAAAATTAGCAGAGACCTCACCTGCATCTTCTTCTCTCAGTTCAGTGTTTTTTGGAAATGCTCTGCGACAGCAAAGCTCCTTACAAAGGAAAGGCTACAAAGAAGTCCTTATGTCTTTGTAGCTTTGACCCATTAAATAAGAGCAAGGACTGGCAGTTGCTTGTACCCTTTGTGAAACCAGAGCAGCTGCTCAGCTGCTCCCAGAGAACCAAAAAGTCCTCAGTGGAGATAACCCCGTCAGGCTGGTTGTGCTGCGTAACAGGCTATCCGGTGAGGGCTTACCCTGGAAATGCAGCAGTGTCAGCTGAGCTTCCAGAAAACAGGATACAACCTAAGCAGGTGTCTGTATCCATACCATTATACAGAGCCCAGCTGGTGACATGCCAAAGTAGGATTTTTTTCCCTTTGTATCACAGATTCATAGAATCGCAGAATGTCAGGGGCTGGAAGGGACCTCAAAAGATCATCTAGTCCAGCCCCCTGCCAGAGCAGGGTCATCCAGAGCAGACCACACAGGAACACATCCAGACCATTCTTGAATATCTCGAGAGGGAGACTCCACAATCCCCCTGGGCAGCCTGTTCCAGTGCTCTGTCACCCTTACAGGTTAAAAATTCTTCCTCAGACTCACATGGAACCTCCTATGCCTCAACTTCTACCGACTGCCCCTTGGCCTGGCACTGGGCATCACCCAGCAGAGCCTGGCTCCAGCCTCCTGCCACTCACCCTGCACATATTTATCAATATTATTGAGGTCACCCCTTATTCTCCTTCTCTCTCATCAGCACAGCCCCAGCTCCCTCAGTCTCTCATCAGAAGGAAGATGTTCCATTTCCTTAATATTTTTTGTGGCTCTGTGCTGGACTCTCTCAGGCAGCTCCTGTCCTTCTTGAACTAGGGGGCCCAGAACTGGACACAATAGTCCAGATGAGGCTTCACCAGGGCAGAGTAGAGGGGCAGGAGAACCTCCCTCCACCTACTAACCACAGCCCTTCTAATCCACCCCAGAATGGCATTGGCCCTCCTGGCCACAAGAGCACACTGCTGGCTCAAGGCCATCCTTTCATCCACCAAGTCCTTCTCCCCTTCACTGCTCTCCAGCAGCTCATTCCCCAACCTATACTGATACACGGGGTTGTTCTTTCCCAGGTGCATGACTCTACATTTGGCCTGTTGAACTTCATTCCATTTCTCCCTGCCCAGCTCTCCAGCCTGCCTAAGTCTCTCTGAATGACAACACAACTCTCTGGTGTGTCAGCCGCTCCACCCAGCGTGGTGTAAGCCCACTTGTGTATGCCCAGTTTGTAGTCCCAAGCCCAGATTTCTCCAGAAAGCCAGATTTCTCCACAAGCTAGTTCCCAGTCCAGAACCCACCTGCCTTGCTGTCCAATGTGCTATAGATCACCTCACACTTGTACTTCAATTAATGTCTTATCATTACTTCAGAAGGTTTTGCAGGACAAGATGTGTGTTATAACCCCCGTCCTGGGCAACATCCAAGGTGGCTTCCAAAGGGCACCAAAATCTTCCTCACCAGGCTGCAGACACAAAGCCTGGGCAGCATGTGAGCAGAAATGTAATGTCTTCAGTCAAGCTCAAACACTTTAAGAAATATCCAGAGCAACTCTGCCACGCAGGAGAACTGAGAAGCAAGATAGCTTTGACTGGTATGGAAACCATCACAGATTCACACATTGCACCAGGTTGGAAGGGACTCTCAAAGCTCATCTTGTCCAACCCCTCTGCATTCAGCAGGGACACAGAATCACAGAAACATCCAGGTTGGCAAAGCCCCTCAGGATCACCTGATTTGGGGTGACAGACAGAAGACCCTGTGGAAGGTCTCCACAACTCCTGCCATTCAGGAGACTGAGAAAGGCTCTTGCAGAAGCTGGAAGGGAAGACTGGGTGCTGACCACACAAGCCATTCAAGAGAAGCTCCCACCCTCATGTCTGAGTGCTCCCCAGCCCCTTGGAAAGTCTTCTTTCCTCTGCCAAGTGCTCAGGCAGCAAGGGTGTTCTGGCAGGTCACAGAGCAGCCCCAGCACTGCCTGGGCACAACACGCTGCAGCCACATGTCCCTAATGGCTCTCCCCAATGTGCTGCCACGTCCTGCTGATTAGTTGTGGGTGATCTGAAATGTCAGACTATTAGCCTTGACAACTACTGCCAAGGTTACTATTAAAAAGAGATTTTCAGCTGTAATGTAACTGTTTGTGAGTGGAAAAGGTGATGTTTAAAATACAAAGCAGTAATAAGTATGAATTACTGAAACAAACCAGAAAGAGGCTTTTGTTTTCACAAAGCCATTCCTGTCTGGTTCACGAAGGGATCATGTCCTTGCAAGGCAATTTGCAATATCATAATTAAGACAGCAGAACCATTAAGGACAAAAAGCCTCCTGCTAGAGTGTGTGCCTCCCCCCATCACACCTCTAATGCATGGCTACCTGCACACCCATCCTGCTGCACAGCTGTAACCTCTACTCACACAAAACTCCCATTCCCATCCCAGGCTGGGAATAATAAGAAGGAAAATATCTCCTCCAGCAGAGGGAAAGGGAGACAGTGGCTCTTCATAGCACTGAAAGAAATACCCACCTGGTCCAGTGTGGAAGCCAATCAGTCAGCTCTTCCTCAGATGAGTTTTATCTGAGCAGTTTCTCCTGGCACACAGAAATTTCCTAAGTTTTGCTGCCTCTCACTATGAGTGACCCTGGAACCAAGAGCTTGAGAATATCCCCAGCCCCAAAGAAACCCATTTAGCTACTGTTATGCTTGACATTTCTTAATGTTTTCCCAAGAAATCCTGACTTCAAACATTTTTATGCTTCATACCAGTGCCACAGCAGGGAGTAATCACCACAGTTCAAATTCAGAGCAAGACAGACACCAGAGAAAATTAAACATGGATAACAGTAAGAAACTGTTATTGGTCAGAAATATTTTTACTGCAGGTTCAACAACAAAGTCTGAAGGAGATAAGTCTGTGTGCACTAACATGACATAAAAAAGTGATAATTCAGCCATTCATGGGAACAGAGCCATTGATTCAAGTAACAAAGGATGCTGTATATAAGCTACAGTGGGTTTGCTCTTTTTAGCCTGGGCAAATTGATTTTCTAAAACTTTCCCTTGAACCTGCAGTAGGGTTTAATCTGAACCTAAAGGAGTCTTTTAAGAACTTCCATAAATTAAAAATATATCTTTTCATTTCACACATGTTGAGTTCCTGCTGTTAGAGCAGAAAGCAAAGAGACATGGGAGAAGGAGGTGGGAGGAAGCGACAGTTGCATTTTGTTAGTGCTACCAGTAGATGTTTGTTTACATACATTAAAATAACACAAGTATTGGACAGCAGTGAAGCAAAGCATAAGACAGCTTAGTTCTACTGCTAGGCTTAGAGACTGAAATTCAGTGAGCAAAGAGACAGAAAAGCTGCAAGAGCACAGCAGGCTGATCATAAACAACCTGTGAGCGTCCAAAAGCTGCGGAACAGCCAGTGATCCACCTTTGTGTCCTCTGCTGACCAGGCAGAGAAGCAAAGATGCCCACAACAGCCAACATCAAAACCTCTGCACTCGCTTTCTGGCTACAGGCAGTTTGCACATGGAAGCAGCACCCATGGTGAAGGTGTTGCACCAAGCCATACTAGAGAAGCAAGAGGCAGCAGCAGGAACCGAATGTAGGCTTGAAACTATCTTCAGTCTCTGATCCCACCCATCCCATCCCATCTCCAAGACATCCACCTGCCCCTGCAGGATGATCTTCTGAGCCTGAGCAGGGTACCTGCACCCTGCAGGAAACCCCAGGTAGGAGGCAGGGGTTAAACAGGAACATCTAGGGCAGCAAATATCATCTGCTCTAGCTGTTACCAACACCAAGGCTCAGTTTAACAAGGATGAGTTGCGGAAAATCTGCAGGTTAAATACTGGAAGTGCATATGGCAGGGAGGTATAGTTAGAACACCGGTAGATCACTACTCAAAGGACAGCCAAGCTGCTCAAGACTTGTGCCCTTCCATCTTTCAATGGACCTTTGGGACCACTGGAGTTACAAGTGAGATGGTTGCCCGCTTACAGTCTGAACAAGGTCCTTGTCAGCACGCTCTGTAGGGAGTGGTAGAGTTAACTTGTCCTGAGCCTGTGCCTGCAGGCTGCCAATGCTTCAATTCAGCAGCCACATCCTTATCTCCAGGCATACAGCACACCCCCACGCCAACAGTATCTGCACCTTACTAATCAAAGACCAAGCACTCAGCATCCACTGGAATCGAGCCCACTGGGGCACAAGAAGCTAAACACAGCAGTGCTAGCACCAAAGCCACTCAGGGCCAGGATGAGATGCCCATTGTTTGCACTGCCTGCCAGCTCCTCTGCTCACCTCTCTGTGGTGCTGGGTCCCACAGAGGTGCCCTTATTCCCTTGTACTTGGCTTTAGTGAGGCCACATCTTGAGTATTGTGTTCAGTTTGGGGCACCGCAATACAAGAGAGATGTGGAGGTGGTGGAGCAGGTCCAGATAAGGGCAAAGAAACTGGGGAAGGGCCTGGAGAATAAATCTGATGAGGAGTGACTGAGGGAGCTGGGGATGGTTGGTGTGAAACAGGGGAGGCTGAGGGCAGATCTCGTTGCTGTCTACAGCTACCTGAAGAGATATTGTGGAGAAGCTGCTGCTGGGCTCTGCTCACAGATAACTGGAGACAGAACAGGGGGAATGGCCTCGAGCTGAGGCTGGGTAGGTTTAGATCGGACATTAGGAAAAAGTTTTTTCATGGAGAGAGTGGTCAGGGACTGGAATGAGCTGCCCAGGGAGGTGGTGGAATCATCACAACCCTGGATGTGCTTAAGGGTAGTTTGGATGCGGTGCTTAGGGCTGTGGTTTAAGGTGAATCTTGTAGAGTAGGGTTCTAGGTTGGACTTGGTGCTCCTGAGGGGCTTTGCCAACCTGGATGATTCTGTGACTGTGCTGAGCACCCTGCACATCACACCTTTCTCTGCAGTGCTGGGTGCCCCAGAGGTGCTGAGCACCCCATACATCTTGCTCAGCACCCATGCCTGATGCAGCCACTTGTCCACACATGAGGCTGTTTACAGCTCCTGCACACCACTTCCTTTGTGGAGCCGCTGACAAACCCCCGTGTGCTGTACACCACTGTACATTTACATTGTTGGGGTTTTTTTGGTTGTTGTTTGGGTTTTTTTCCCTCAATAAAGCAGTAAATGACCTTCTATTCAAAACAATTCCTAAAACAAAACAAAAACCCCACCACTGTCAGAAGATCTGTGAGCAGCGAGGGCTGGTTTGTTATTTAAGCAGCAGCAGCAGCCAGCCCTGTGTGCTATGCAAACAAACCCCCATGCTCTCTGTTCTCGCAAACCTCCTGCTGACTTTGCAACTAATTTTGTTAGCGAGGACAACACACTGAGCTGACATCAATGCATCAAGGAGACCAGAGAGGTTTGCTCCTAACTTTGTTACAAACACTGATCAATCGATTCTTGCCCGTGTGGGGAGGGAGAAGCCCACAAACAAGACAACACATATGGGGAGAGGTTTTTTAATGGCACAAAGGGCAATTAGGCACCCAACCTTCCAGTGAAATTAGGTACCTCTGTGCTTTTAAAAGTCTTCCCCTCATGCTCAATGAAAACAAAATCTACTGCCAATCCTCCAAAAGTTGAAAAAACAAAAGAAAAAAGGCACAAAGCAGCTGCAGCCCGCAGGCATGGTTACTGGCCCTGCACAGAGCACCTCCCAGTGCAGCACAAACAGAAGCCAGGTAAGGGCTCTTTGCGAAGTGAAGGAAACCCTACCCCACCTGAGCAACCTTTTGTAACATGTCTTATATGAGAGCTAAAATGTTAAAACAGAGGAAAACACTAATCAGCTATCAAAAAGAATGAAGTGTTCTGTAAACAGCAGAGCATGTGCCTATTTACTCAGAGCCATCTCCCCAGCACTAATGCCTGCTCCCTCAGCTGTCAGCACTACAGCAACACGGTCGGGCTGCATCCCAGACCTTGCAAAGTCTAACATGGGCTACTCAGGAGAGGCAGACCATGCCCCGAGGGGACTGTAGTCTGCGTACGCAAGGAAAAGGCAGAAGGTAAACACAGGATTTGGTTGAGGTGAATTGTGCAAGAGCAAGCCGAGGAAAAGCACTCCAGGTCGTGAAGTCCAACAGCTCATCCAGAGGCTCAGGTTGTTTAAATCCCATCCACCATGCTGCAGCCCAGCAGGGTGAACCACACGAGCAAAGCTGTGCTGCTCTTCAGACGCTGTGCAGAACAGAGATGCTCATTTATAAAGCTCACAAATTAACTGCCAGAGGCAGCCACCAAGGGATGACCTCATGCCATCCTTGAGAGCCTCACTTGGGAGCGCAGAGCAGAAAAGTGAGTGACGCTGTCCTGTGGTGTGGCCTGGTATTGGTTTCTCCTCACCCTCACAGTTGATTTTCTATAAAGTAAGATCCAATGCATTTCAGATGTGAAATATTTGTGACAGGGATCTACTGGAGAGAGTCCAGCAGAGGGCTATGAAGATGATGAAGGGGCTGGAGCACTGCCCTGTGAGGAGAGGCTGAGGGATCTGGGGCTGTTTGGTCTGGTGAAAAGAACACTTAGAGGGGATCTAATCAATATTTATAAATACCTGAGGGCTAGGGGTCAAGAGGGAGGGGACAGGCTCTGCTCAGTTGCATCCTGCGATAGGGCAAGGGGCAATGGATATAAACTACAGCACAGGAAATTCCACCTCTACAGGAGAAAGAACTTCTCTACTCTAAGGGTCATGGACGTTGGAACAGGGTCCCCAGGGAGGCTGTGGAGTTTCCTTCTATTGAGACTTTCCAGACCCATCTGGATGTATTCCTGTGCGACCCATGCTAGGTTATGGTCCTTCTCTGGCATGGGGGTTGGACATGATCTCTGGAGGTCCCTTCCAAGCCCTAACATCCTCTGATCCTGTGGTCAATGCCAACATTGGAATTTCTAGCTGCAAGCTGTCAGAATGATGGCTACTAAATGTACTCACTGGTGCTTCAGGACTCGCACACATCGTTCTCCTTAGAGACCTTCCCTTGAAGACCCCTTCACCTTTCTAGCTTCTAGCAAAAGTCCAAACCAAACATCCTAAACCAAAATACCCCAGAACCCCATTAAGTTGTAAATCAAGTTACAGAGCCAGAATTTTCCAACTAGTTCTTTCCAGCACTTTGTAAACCAGAAATCTGGTGCTTGGGTCTTTAGAGAAGATTGTGCTGCAGCAAAAAGAAATGCAACTGCTGTGAGTGCTCCTCAAAGCTGAGGAAGTGGCTGTCTGGTCTGGGTTTTGGTGCTTTCCTAGCATGGCTGTGTTTGGAAACATGTGGCCATGGTACTTCAGGCCATGGTTCAGTGGCCATGGCAGTGGTGGGTTGATGATTGGACTCTATCTTAGAGGTCTTTTCCAACCGAAACAATTCTGTGATTCCAAGGTTCAATGCACCAGGGGAGGTTTAGATTAGACTTTAGAAGAAACCTCTTCACTGAAAAGGTTATCAAACATTGGAACAGGCTCCCCAGGGAAGCAGCTGAATCACCATCCTTGGAGGTGTTTAAAAGACGAATAGGTGTGCTACTAAGAGACATGGTTTAGCATCAGACTTGGCAGAGTTAGATAATGATTGGACTCCATGATTTTTAAGGTCTTTTCCAACCAAAGCAATTCTGTGATTGTGTTAGTCCAACACATACACACAACATATGGCCTGGGGAAGCTAACAAAAGCTTCAGTGGAAGCAATAATTCTACAGACAACTTAAGAGGAGCTATAGAAACAGCTCAGCTGAACATGAGGAAAAGTGCATTTTTATTTAGAGCAAAGTCACCATAGTGAAGGCTGTGAGCATCTACCATTTTACTGTGTCTTTTCTGCACACAGATAGATGGCAGGGACAACACAGAGGAAATACTTGAGCCCCCCAACTCAGCTGAACCCACAGCAAGATTCACCCTGGCACAGCTGATGCTGCTTCTATTCTTTGCAATGCAAACATGCCCTCAGGACTGTTAAAAAAGCTGTATTTTTGCAGACACCCAGCCACCAACACCATGGCTCTCTTCTGGACAGAACATATTTTGATCACAATTCTAACCAGATTTTTATCTAAACACGTTTCACCTGAGCTGCAGCCCCCAGTGTGTGTGCCAGCAATGTTAAGATTTAATTTCCATGCCCAGAACTGCTGCCTGAGTCAGGGCAGCTCTCTGGGATCCCACTTGCCCTTTGCCTAATGAGTTCACCAATGCTTTGGAGACAAACTCCTCACACTACACGGTTGCAGAGCACCTTGCACAGTGGTGTAGGTGCAATCCTTTAGATGCAAGGATGATGAAAATAGACACCACCATCTCTCAGATGAACTCACATATTGGGTTGTTGACCCCTTCAGGAAAAACACAGCCGTGAAGCAGAACAGCTCAAACCCAGCACAAGCCCCAAGATAGAGAGGCCAGGGCTGCCAGAAAGAGCTTTGATTCAAGAGCTATGTGACAGCAGCCAGAGAGCTGCAGCACATCTTCCACAGTTCACTCTTGCAGTTTAACTAACTCTTCCCAGCAATAGTTACTTGGAAAGTCTTTGCAACTTATTTTCCCTCTGGGAAGAGCATGTCTGAGGTTGCTCTGAAACACAGTCACCTGCCCATCAATTGGCCCCCTGATCAGGGAAATGCCACACAGACCAATGTCAGCTCTATCTCCCCACACACAGACCACTCAGAGAAGGTGCTCTGCATCCTTCCTGCAGCTGGGTGACATTTAGCTGGTCTCTGGAAGTCACAGAACTAGCACACACCTTACTGTCAATCTCCACACCACATCTCTGGGGTTTTTCAAGAGCCAAGCTCTCAGCAACCACCTCTTTGTAGTCAGTAGCCATCTCCCTGCCCTCTCCTGCCTATTTCCACAAAAATAGCAGAGCTCCTTTGCTTCGAGCCCAGCTCAGCATGGAACTGGGAGGATAACAAGGAGGTGGCACTGGCTGCAGGCAGAGGAGGATTTTCAAGTCCATGCTGAAATGAGTTCTCCTGGCAGTTCTGAGCTATATACAACTAAATATATTTACTGTGTTTATTTGTAAGAATCAGCATAGCTAAAAAAATACCAGGAGGAAGCTGCCAAGAGAAAGCTTCATAGATTAACTAGACAAGCACTGGCATCCTATCTTGATTACAGCATCAGGTGCTCAGCTCCAGTGAACCAGCACAGCCACAGAACTGACACTGGAGCCACTCTGGTGTGCACAGCCTGAAGAGCCAGTCAATGAAGCACTAAGCAATATCACTCATCGTAAAGCAAGGGTCTTTGGGAGCCCTATATATGCCTTTACTGCAGAGCTCCTGGCCTCAGACAGTGCAGCACAGTTCATGCAGGCATCTGGCCCCCACCCAGGCTGGCTGCTTCAGCAGGAGCACAATATGCATTCTCCCCTTAGGCTATTTACTCACAGCTACAGATGTTGTCATAACAAAGAGCTAAAGACAGACGGACAGAGGGGAAATAGTGTTACAGCACAGACACTGAGGGCTCTATTCTTCAGCAAAGAGCCTCTGACTTCCCCACCCGGCCCTGCAATTCATTTGAAAATCATCTGGGCTGGCGAAGCTTGCTTTCCTCTCTTGCAGGACACAGATGAATGTAAGTGAACATCATCTTTGCTGTTTGTTTCACTGCTGAACCGAGCCCTTATAATTCCACAGAAAAAAACCCAATTGTTTCAAATCAAGTGGCTAAAGCCCATGGCTGTATTGGGCAGTGTGCAGCTTCGCCTCCTGTTGACCTGCCTCTACCAAGGAGCTGTGCTGGGAGAGCAGAATCTTCCACTAATACTATCTTCAGAGAGACAGATTTAAAGAGATGGCTTTTTCCATAGAAAAAGATGAACAAACCCCCCCCCCCCCCCCAGTCTTAAATCACAGAATGCCAGGTTGGAAGGGACCCCAAGGATCATCTGGTCCAATCTTTCTAGGTGATAGTGCAGTTGAAATGAGCTGGTCCAGCACCCTGTCAAGATGAGGCTTGAAACTGTCCTATGTAAGGTAACCCACTGCTTGCCTTGGGACATGATTCCAATGTCTAACTGTTCTCATGGGGCAACATTTTCTTCTCGAGTACAGTGGAAATTTCCCCAGCAGTAACTTGTCCCCATCACTCCTTGTCCTTTCCATAAGACTCCTTGTAAAAAAGGGAGTTTCCATCCTCCTGGTAGTTACCTCTTCAGACCTGGTCCATGGTAATAAGGTCTGCCCTAAGCCTTCTCTTCTTAAGGCTAAACAAACTCCATTCTCTCAGCCTTTCCTCACATGGCAGGTGGCACTAATATTATCCTCAGAGAGACAGATTTAAAGGGCTTTTCCACAGGGAAAAAAACCCCAAACCTAAGTGTTTTCTGGGGGACAATGGCTTGCACTCCCACAGCTCTGCAATGACACGAAAACACTCAAACACCAAAGGAGCACATGCATCCTGGTAAGCACGACTAGAAAACCTGGGAGAATAAGAGTTGGGGCTAGCCTGGGGCTCAGCAGGGTGGGTTGCAGTGGCCTATACCCAGCACAGCAGCAACGTACCCTGGTCCCAGACTCTGCATCTTTGTTTCCACTGCTGGAAGACTGCTGCAGCAGAGCAGGTGAGTGTTGGGGTTTAGGACTGAAGAGCCAAGAGCTGGCTTTGTGAGCCACAGAAACCCCAGTGGATTTAGAGACAGCACTTAGGAATTGTCTGGTAGTATACTAGCTAGAAGTCCCAATCTTGATGCCTAATGGCCAGGTACACCCTCAGAGGGTGGCCAGCACTGGCTATGCCAGCAAGGCTTTGCAACAGTGCTCAAAGCTCTGCAGAATGTGCTCAGTTCTGCTTTGAGGTGTTTGGTCCTGCTCTCCATGTGGCCAAGACAAATGACAATGTCTTTAAAGTCCTGCTTGTCTCAATTATGTAGGCAGTGACCCTGATATTAAGTCCATTTAGAAAAGCCCCAGGCCCACCAGGTTCAGAGAACCTATGCACTTGTATATGGTCTCTTCACACACCACCAGCTGACTGGAAGCCTTTCACTGTAAACCAGCACTCCCTCAAGCACCACACAAGCTAGAAAAGGGATTCTGTTTTTTAAACAGTTGCTTTTTTAAGCTTCTCAGGCAAACTACAGTTCAGATCCTTCACAACTGGTGGGAAAAGATATTATTGCCTGGAACCATGCCCAGAAAAACTCAAAAGTTGAGCCTCCTCCTGACTGCACTCAGTTGCTGGCTCACATCACTCGGACGTGATGCCATCTGGTGCTCACAGGCAGCAAATCCAGGCACTTCCCCAGCAGCGCTGAGGCTCCTCCTGGGCAAAGAGTTTAGGAGATATTCAGGGCGGGGGGAAAATAAGCAGCTCCCAGCTTAGCAAACACAGAATCATTCACGGCATTTGTTCTGCCAGAAGATTAACATCCATTCGCCTTGCAGCACACTGGCTCACCACACATCAACGAGTCTTAATGCTTTCAGCTGGGCTTCAAGGAGAATGTAGCTAACGGTGAAACTTTAAATTTTGCTAATGTCTGCACTGGATGGGTATTTGCAGGTCTGGACTGTAGACATTCCTTCTGCTGAAGAGCTGTCCTGGCACAGCACACAGCACTGGAGCAGCCTCCCATCCCAGAGCCACGCGCTGCTGGTCCTGAAGGGGCTGTAAAGAGTCTTTGAAGAGCAAATAAATGAGCTGACTTCATAAAAAAAGCAAGGATCCAAGTACTCTTATTTATCTGAGGGAAGAAGGACCAGAATGACCTAAGTCTGCTCGGAAAGAATGAAGAGTGGTTTTGCTGATAGTGTTTCCTCCTCCCCCCAAAAGACAGTTCTACTAGAAGGAGGATCGTTGACTTTTCATCTCAAAAGTCCCTGTAGTTCATGTCTATGTTCCAGCACACCAAATCTGGGAAATCTTTGTTTTACTTCTCACCAGCAATCACATATCAAGAGAAAAAAGCCTGACTCTTCCTCCTGAGGGATGCTCAATGTTTCCCAAGCCCAGCGCTGTTTGTTAACACCCCTCCTCAGCACTCAGTCATCCCCTGAAGGCAGGCACCTTGAGGATTCTTCCACGGGATACTGCTTCAGCAGCAGGACAGGAATTTGTCTTCCCAAGCCAAACACTCCAACTGCTCCTCCGACCTGCTGCTGCCCTTGAATTTGCCCTAGTTTTAGCCCACCTTGGCACATCAGAGGTCCAGTGGCTAGAACTCCCTAACAGCAGACATGGCTAACACAGGAGATGGCCAGTGGCCAGCAGACCTTGAGCAAGGACAATATCCTGCAGAAATGCTGCTCTGACTCACATCACCCCCAGGGTCCCAGCACATCACACCTCTTCCATGCTGCTAGGTGGTGTCACAGCTGGGCACACCATTGCCACAGTGCCAGGGTAACCCAGAAAATGAGTTTTGAATTGCATTCCCTTGAATCTAGCTAGTTTAGGCCTCCCCAAAGCAGTACTGCAGGTGAACTTGGCATTATTTAGGAGGAAGCACTAATCAACCAGATCACCAAGTAGGAAACTGGCCGTGCAACAAAGCATCTCCAAATACTGCATGGGGAACAGGTGACTCTAAACCAAACATACACACTTACTGAAGATGAGCAGTACCACTACTATGAGACAAAGTCATAAGGAGAGATCTTCACCATTACAGACTGAATTTTTCTTGCCTTGGAAAACCGCATTCATATTCTTACACTTGTAAAATCTTTCTAGAAACGGAAAAGGTGCTCCGAATCCTCTATTGAGTTCTACAATAGGACCAGGGTCACAGTCGAACCTCAGGGCTGAGTCCTTGGCTCCTGCGGGAGTGCTGCGGCTCGCAGGCAGCGCTGAGAGCTTTTTCATTCCCTTGTGCATATTGCCACCTTGTGGCTTTCCTCCCAGCTTCTGGAAGGGGCCCCAAAATTCAGAGCTGTAGTCAGAGGACACTAAAATCTTTGGAAACGTTTTCATTTGCTCGATCATGACCTGCAGCTAGAGACACAGCAGGCTATGGAACCACACTGCAGAGCTGCACAGTTCAGAGGAAGCTCCATCAGCCTTTAACTCTGCAGCAAAACTGGTTCCAGTTCAAGCCAGCTGACGTCAGGGCAGCAACAGACACCGTGGAACAGAAGAATTTTGCAGATGGGATTGTAAAAGCAGCCACTGCGTTTTGTACATCTCCTGTTGATCTCCTAATTGTTAAGTTAAACAGGTATGTTAGCTCCATAATTATTTGTTTGCAGATTAAGGTTGACACTGGTTTCTGGAGTACACACAACCCTGTAATTCCTCTGTAGCTACATGGTAATTATTGTGCTATTATAGAGTAATTAAACATTCAAATAAACATTAAACCAAGGATTCTGCATGGGAGCTGCCAACAACCACGGGCCAGAAAAGCAAATAGTAATTCACATGACAGTGCACTAGAGTGGTACCAGACACAGCAGGTACTTAAGAGCCTATCACCTTTTACACTACGAATGATTTCTGTAGCTGTTTCGGCTGCACAAGAGTTTGGCCTAATGACCAAAGAGAGACCTAATTTGGCAAGTTCTCTGTGTGAGTTCATCACTTTGCCACTCAGTTATCCCTCTCCTTTTCCCAAGAATAGAGGCAAATACATTACTTATACTAAAACCAGGACAAACACTCCAGATAAGTGCTCTCCAGAAGGCCTTTCACAGTACACCTCCTAGCTCTCCAAAAAGCAACTGCTGCTGCCACCAAAGGCAGGGATGCAGAAGCCTCACATGGTAGTCAAGGTCCACAGCAGCACCCAACCCTGTACAGGCTACTGGAGCCTGCCTCCCAGCAGTGCTCTGGTTACCACACAGCTCTGTCCAGCACATCTACTGTGTTCGTGTTTTACCTCCTGCCTAAGCCTAGCAAAATTCCCACATTCCCTCTAATGCTGGAGTTCAGCAGAATGCTTGTTCTGACATTTGAACAGTGCATCCCATCCCACCCCTTCAGCAGCATCTGCTTGTGGGTGCTGCACAAAGAGAACAGCCTGGCATTGGATCATAGAATGGTTTAGGGTGGAAGGGACCTCAAAGGCCATCCACTTCCAACCCCCACTAGAACAGGGCACTCAAGGCTTCATCCAACCTGGACTTGAACACCTCCAGGGAGGAAGCAGCCACAACTTCCCTGGGCAGCCTGTGCCAGTGTCCCACCACCCTCACTGCAAAGAACTGTTCTCTAACATCTAGTTTGAATCTCCCCTCTGCCAGTTTAAACCCATTCCTCCTCGTCCTGTCATTCCCAGACCTTGTCAATAGTCCCTCCCCAGCCTTCCTGTAGCCCACTTCAGATCCTGCAAGGCCACTCCAAGCTCTCCTGGAAGCCTTCTCCTCTCCAGGCTGCACAGCCCCAACTCTCTCAGCCTGTGCTCACAGCAGAGCTGCTGCAGCCCTCTCAGCATCTTGGTGGCCTCCTCTGCACTGCCTCCAACACTTCCATGTGCTGCTTGTGCTGGGGGCTCCAGAAGTGCACCCAGGAGTGCAGGTGGGGTGTGAGGAGAGCAGAGCCAAGGGGCAGAATCCCCTCCCTTGCCCTGCTGCCCACACTGCTCTTGCTGCAGCCCAGCACAGGGTTGTGTCTGGGCTGCACTCACACTGCAGGCTCCTGTTGAGCTTTGCATCAGCCCAGACCCCCAGGGCCTGCTCCTCAGGGCTGCTCTCAGCCTGGAGAAGAGAAGGCTCTGGGAAGACCTTTTAGCTCCATTTCAGTATCTGAAGGGGACTCACAGGAGGGCTGGGGAAGGACTGTTTAGAAGGAGATTTAGAGACAGAAGGGGCAATGGTTTAAAGTTGGAGCAGGAGGGATTTAAATTTGACACAGGAGGAAGTTCTTGACAATGAGAGTGGTGAAATACTGGAACAGGTTGCCCACAGATGTGGTTGAGGCCCTGTATTGTGGTAGGCCTAAGCAGGCCAAAAAGGCCTATCCGTGTCCTGGCTTGCCCAGGCATGTTTTTCTGCTCTCCCTCCCTCCGTTCTGGGGAGAAGCAACTGCAGGAAAGAGGACAAAGAACCTGGAGCCACTGGGTCCAAGGACTCTGGCCTGCCCAGACTTGTTTGCACCCTGTGGTAAAGAAGGTACACAGCTTAGCTTGTGCCTGCCTTGTGCAAGGCCTGTGCTTTTCCCAAATTTGGGCAAAGCAAGCCTATGGCTTCACCTAACATGGTCAGGCTTGGATAACTGCCATTCTGCTTGGCTGTTCTGTGCCCAAAGGCCCATTAGTCTCAGGCTACAATGATAAAGAGAGATGCAGGTAAACACAATGTTCTCTGCCATTGTATTGATGCTTCCTTGCCTGCTGCTGCCTGTTGCCATGCCATGCTAAGATATAAGCTAGCTCTGCCACAAAGTAACAAACCCTGATGCTCTGAGTTTGTGTGCCTGGAAACTGCCTGCCTCAGGTTTATCAGGAACAGGCTCTTAATGCCTCCATGTGATCCGTCTGCATAGCCAGCATGATGTTGTGCTAAGACTGCACATCACAAGACATCCCACCTGCACCTGTGTCCTGGAGTCCTGTATACCCCTAAACTCCTCTCCCTCTGTGGCTTGACTGGGAGAGGAAAAGGCACGAAAAGACCTGTCTCCCCCCCTGCCCTGCAGGTGTGAAGGGGGTGAGCAAGGGCCCTTCTGGCAGGAGGGGTGCCCCGTGCAGTGCCCACATTGGAATTGGGCTGGGGACTGGCTGTGGTCTTCATGCCTAGGAAGTGATAACTCTGCTCTTTGTCTAGGAAGGGTATAAATATTGGGGGGCTTCCCGCCTTGGGGTTCCCACCTTAGAGATCCTGCCTGCCTGAGCATTGGTGCCTGCCTGAGATTCCACCCCACCCCACCCCCCCCCGCCTGGATAGATTCTGCAGAAGGAGCCCAATGCTCTGCTCCAAAGGACAGCTTCACCCATTAGAGCCTATCAAGGTCTTAACCACTCTCCTACGGCTTCTGAAAGAGAACCCGAGGGGACAGGCAGCTGGACCACCCTTTTCAGCCAGCCCAACTGTGAGTTGTTTGGCACAGCTTTATTATTAAGTGGAAATGCTATAATTTAATAGCTAAAGCCTTTTCCAACTTCTGACTTCCAAAACAGTCAAATTATCTATGGCATCCTGTAGATTTTCTCAAATGAGCTGAATCTGGTAATTAAAACTAAATTAATTTCTGTATATAGTTTTGGGGGTGGGTTTTCAGGAAAATAAAAAAACCTCTATTTTTATATAAATTCCTGACTCAGCCACATTAATTCCCTGACTCCACAACAACCTGAAAGTCTCCTGCCAAGACGGGACGTCCTGGAGATACACAGATCATCCAGAGAAGCAAAGATGTAAGGTCAGAGATTGTCTGCCTCCTTTCCCAGGGCTCCGTGAAGCCTGGGAAGAATCATAAGCTTCAGCAGCTGACAAGTAACAGAATTCCTGGAGAGCATTTGGGTACTGTCTGAAGCTGTAGCTAGCCCCATAAGTCAGGAGATAATTTTGTGAGTAAATACTTAAAGCCTCTTGTAATTCACCATAGCCTTCTGCCGTGAGCAGAAAGGAGCTCCTTGAGTCCATTTAGTGGGCAAGTGGTATATTGACCACAAGTGGTATTTGACCACAGGAACCTTCCCTTCCAGTTCAATTACTGTTTATATATTTTTGCTAGTTATTACTAGATCTAGGTATTCCTCTGTGTAACATTTCCATGACATCAGAAGAACCAATTTTTATTAAAAAGTAGTGGTGAGAGTTTTTACTATAAAAATTAATAAACAATATTGATTTTAAAAATATCATCTTGCATAACACTCTGTCCCCTCAGACCTTCAAGATGAGAAATTATGTGACCATGGGAGATATAGGCTGGATGTTAGGAGGAAGTTCTTCACAGAGCAAGTGATTGCCATTAGAACAGGCTGCCCAGGGAGGTGGTGGAGTCACCATCCCTGGAGGTGTTCAAGAAAAGCCTGGATGAGGCACTTAGGGCCATGGTCTGGTTGACTGGATAGGGCTGGGTGATGGGTTGGACTGGATGTTCTTGGAGGACTCTTCCAATCTGGTTGATTGTATGACCCTGATGTAGTTGGAAGTATCCCTGCTGACTGCAGTGGGGTAGGACAAGATGATCTTTGAGGGTCCCAGTGCAACCTGTGACTACAGCTACCAGGGAAGTATTAGGGAAATCTCAGCCCTGGCATGCTTGTTGAAAGGACTATGTGCTCCAAAATAGCAGCTCACTGAATTTAGGCACCAACTTTAACTGCAGAAGTATTCCTGCTATGATGACATGGCTTCTTATGACTTCTACATTACTCCAGGAAGATGAAGAAAAAAAATTTAGAGCAAGTCTGCGTTATTTGTGGCAAAAGCATTTTCCATAGCTATTGAACACTCACTGAGGACTTCTCCAGCCATGGATCTTAGCAGCTGATGAAGAGGGACAAGTGCCATTAAGGCAAAGGTCATACCATAAATCATTCAGGCCATAACTAAACCACAACAATTTCCATTTCTTTATCTCCTCCGATGAGCACTTTGCTGAAGCTTGATCCTGTGCCTGCCACAGTCAGAGGAAAGCTCTGCCTTCACCTCCGAGGGAGCTGGAGCAGGGCATAGATTCATTACAGTTATTTTTCTTGCTGTTCTTTGTCACAGTTCCCCCTTGTGATCACACCCTGCTATTGGCAAAGCACCCATGGGCACCTGTCAGAGAAAATTCTCCTTGCATATTTATAGGGGAGGGTGAGCAATAACCATCCTAGAGCAGAAAAAATAGATTTATTTTGACTATGGGCAGATGCATGCCAAGATTTTACTGATTATTGGTGCTCTGTGTTTGCAAACAAAGAAATTCTTGCAAAACAGAAAGCTGCATAGTTCTGAAATCACCTTTTTTTATTACCTTAATGAGAGTATTTAAGGTAGCAACAGTAATGACAGCTACTGCTGCCCTTCTGCTGTGCCCCCTCTTAGCAACCAAGTTCAATATTGCCAGCATTACTCTTGGCTTGCCAAGGAAACTATTTCTGCTCCTTTAATTTGATACCCTAACAGTTTAATTTATATTTTGTGACCTTCTGGCTGTGAGAACTTCCCTCCCCCCCCCCCCCCCCCCCTTTCCCTGCTCATTACAAGATATGCTGCAGTCTCCTTCTCCCATCCAGATCTCCTGCTCTTGAGGGGCTGGAGGCATTACCTCCAGCCCTGGGACTGTTCACATTTTGTTGAGGACTACTTAAGTATGCACTCAAAAATAGTATCTTTCCAGATTTTTTTTCACTGGCATCTTGGAAGAGAAGTCTCAGGAGAAAGGAATTTTTCTAGCTCTATCAGAAGATAAAGCAGGACTAACAAGTCAGAAGCTTTCAGCAGAGCTTGGAGCAGACTTACATATCACATCTAGGATGCTTCAGCCATTCAGCAGATGTGAGATGAAATAATGCCCTCCTGATAAACATGTGGCATCTATCACCTTCCTTATTTGACAGACCTTGCCAACTCTGCCAAGGTAGCTTGCTCCATCAATGAAAATCAAACAGAATTGCACTCAGGGCTCCAGCATCCCTAGCGTGAAGCATGCCTGCAGAATCAGGCAGTCACCTCCCCACACTGCTAGACTTCCCTAGAGTATTGCTCAGGTGATTCTTGGAACAAGGCCAAGGGACTTCAGGGGATCAGGCTATCTTATTGCTTCTCCATGGGTATCCTACACCAGAAGGTGCAGATTCACTTGGACACCCACCAAAAAGGAATAAGCTCCCTCAACATAGATACTTATTTTTACATCTTACATCCCCCCTGCCCCCCAGAGCCAGGAATGCTGAGTCAGTACAACACTGCTGACACATCTAACCAAGCCTCAGGACACTGCAGATACAAATGAGGGTTACCTGGATCATGGTCTCCAGAGCTGTTGCTTTGCTTCCAGATAAAGACAAGGCTATAACAGTGGCATCATCACTGGTGCCAAGGATTTGTACCTTTCTAGCTGCCAGAAGGGAAGCACCTCTGTAACATGAGCCCAGCCCCACCAGCACAAGCCACACACAAACACTCACAGCCAGCACTGCACACAGGTTACAGACACATGTTTAGGAGCTACTAATACCAAAACAACTTTTCCCAAGAGGCTCCCAAGGAGCTTTTGAAGGCTTTCTCCAGTCAGTCTAGACTTTCCTGCTGCTCCAGGGTGCTTTAGGACTCCTCAAAGCCCCAAAATCTGCCTGTGCATGCTTTTTTGAGTAAGTTACAGAGGTGTTACTACAGCGTTCAGTGTGTCTGGGGTTGGTTCTTCCCCCAGCCAACACAGACCAGAACAGATATGCAGCTCTGAAGTGGAGCACCCATTGGAGTTGTTGAGCAAGATGCTGTTTGGAAACACACAGAGAACACACAAAAGGGGATAGAAGTAACAGAGGGCACTCACTGCTGCCCAAGCAGGACCCCAGCCTAGGTGATGAGCTAGGGCTGGGGGAAGCAAACAGCCTAAGGCCCAACTAAGGACTAGCCTACAGCACAGGTCCAAGACTAAGCCAGGAAAACCAACAGCAGTGCTGAGCACAGAAACACCCCCAGCCCTGCTCACTCCAGAGGAAGCAAAGCCTTGCCCCGGCCCTGAGCTTAAATGGACCTCATATGGGTGGGGGCCCAGGTGATGCTCCTCAGGGCAACTCAGTCTAATTGATGCCTGCAGTGCTCTCAAGTCTTCTATCGTTCTGGGGATTTGCAAACCTCTGCCGTTTTTGCATACAACACAAAATGCTGACAAAGCTGGTGGAGGGGAACAGTGGGAATGTAGCCCACAGCTTTTCCTGTAACAGGTCTATCCGGGTAGCATCTGCTCATTATTTGTCAAACACTGAACTGAAATTGTGGGTAAGAATCATGCATTTTGCCTAGAAAACTGAAAATGAAATAGTGTCTAAAACTGTAGCTATTACCCAGCACATTATCTGGAATGACTACAGTATAATTTAGATAAAACATCACATCTCTTATTTCAGAAATGTCAACACCATTCTGAATGGTACATCTGGTTTTCCATTGGGGCTCTGTGAAGATGTACAACTCCAAGAGCCTCCTTCTCTTGTTCTCTCCATCTTCTTTTTAAATTGGCAAATGGGTGTTCAATCTTTCAGCATTTCAGATGCATTATTGTATGTGGGAAAAGTGCATGTTCAGAGATGCCCCTGAATGGCTCCATTACATATCTTATCAGCTGTGACATACTACTGGAAATAAAGTCATCTGGATGCAATAGAAAGAATTAATATCAAGCTCCAGAAGAAGGAGGAAATGTTTCACTTCCCTCCTATGCTCCTGATGTTTGTGCTGCACTTCATCCCTACTGCTCTGCACCTACTGCTCTGCATGCCAGCAGTAGTGAGGTGGGACCTGAATTAGTGCCCCAGGTGTGGGGTCCTCAGCACTAGTCTGAAATGAAAAACCTCCCCAGAAACCTTCAGCACAAGCAGGCAATGTGACCAAATAAGCCAGCTGAGAAAGGTCTGCAGGAACAGCTCCCCTAAGAGCTGTGTCCCATCACAGAATGGTCCAGGCTGTAAGGGACCTCCAAAGGTCACCTAATCCAACCTCCCCTGCAGTAAGCAGGGACATCCTCCACTAGATCAGACTGCCCAGAGTCCTGTCAAGCCTCATCTTGAGTATCTCCAGGGATGGGGCCCCAACCACCTCCCTGGGCAACCTGTTCCAGTGTTCCACTGCCCTCATAGGAAAGAACTCGTTCTTAACATCCAATCTAAATCTGTTCTTCTCTGATTTGAAGCCACTGCCCCTTGTTCTATCACCATAGGCCTTTGTACAGTCCCTCTCCATCAGAGCTGTCTGCTGCCTCTTGGCTTCACACTGGACTCCTGGCTGGGTCTAGCACATCCCCAAGGACCCTCTGTGCACACTTGAGGCTATAGAGGAACCCCAGGATCTAAGCCTGGGGCTCCAGCAGAGAGCAGACAAGATAGAGTTTGGTATCACAGAGCTCTTAGAGCTTTAGCTCCCAGCACATTCTAAACCTGTGGTGGTGTGGTCTGGTTGAGGCTCTGGTGGTTAAGCAGGAGTTGGACTGGATGATTCAAAGACTCACAGAGTGGCTTGGGTCGGAAGGGACCTTAAAGATTATCTAGTTCCAACCCTCTTGCCACAGCCAGAGACACCTTCCACTAGACCAGATTCCTCAAGGCCTCATCCAACCTGGACTCCTGTCCAGGGAGGGGTCAGCCACAACCTTTCTGGGTAACCTGTTCACTACCCTCACTGTCAGGGATTTCTTCCTAATCTCCAATCTAAATCTGCCCTCTTCAAGCTTCAATGCATTCCCTCTCATCCTATCACAAAAAGACTTTGTATAAAGTCCCTTCCTGGCTATCTTGTAGCCCCCTTTGACTTCCACAGGTTTCTGCCAACATCAACCACTATGTGGGCTTACATTTCATTTATTAGCTCACAGGAAAATGTGTACATTTAATAGGAGGTTTATCCATGTTTTGCTCTCTCCAGGCTCTGACTGGGTTTCAGGAGTGTATCAGATCACCTGCTAATTGCCCTCCAGTGGTTCTGTACTGCTCTCCTGAAAGAAAAACTGCTTCTGTGATAGGAAGGGGAAAATAGGGTTTTGGCACAAAATACCACAGGGATTTGCCTCCTGGCAAATTCTGGAAAGAGGGAGGAATGATCTCAAAAGCAGAGCATGGTTGCAGCTGTATCAGACACAGAATCACAGAAACACAGCATGTCAGGGGCTGGAAGGGACCTTAAAAGATCATTCAGTCCAACCTCCCTGCCAAAGTAACATCACCTAGAGTAGGTCACACAGGCATATGTCCAGTTGGGTTTTGAATATCTCCAGAGAAGAAGACTCTACAATCTCTCTGGGCAGCCTGCTCCAGGACTCCAGCACCCTCACAGTGACAAAGGTTTTCCTTATGTTCACATGGAACCTCCTCTGCTCCAGCTTATCCTCATAGCCCCTTTTCCTGCCACTGGGCATCTCTGAGCAGAGCCTGGCTGCATCCTCCTGACACTGCCCTGCACACCTTAATCAGCAGCAATGAGGGCAGCCCTCAGACTCCTCTGCTCCAAGCTTCAGCCCCAGCTCCCTCACCCTGTCTTCACAGGAAGATGTTCCACTGGCTGCAGCATTTTTGTGGCTCTGGGCTGGACTTTTTCAGGCAGTTCCTCGAGATCCTCCTTGAACTGCGGGGCCCAGAACTGGACACAATATTCTAAATGCAGCCTCACCAGGCCAGAGTAGAGGGGGAGGAGGACCTCTCTCCACCCACTCACCACAGCCCTTCTAATCCACCCTAGGATGCCACTGACCATCTGGGCCACCAGGTCATATTGCTGGCTCATGGTCATCCTTCTATCCACCAGGACCTCTGGGTCCCTCTCCTCTGCACTGCACTCCAACAGGTCATTGCCCAACCTATCCTGGTCCATGGAGTTGTTCTTTCTTGGACACAAGAGTGCCTGAGTGCCTGCTCCCCAGTGCAAAATGCCCATGCGTGCCCATAGGTGGGTGCCTACTGCTGTAGCTGATGGGCTCACAGCATGGCTGGTTTTGGCTCTGTTTGCTTTGTACCTCAGTCACCAGGGAGACAAAAAGAGTGTGATTTCCCTCAGTACATTTACATTCCTGTTTATTTCTGTGCTATTTCCCCATTCTTCAGCATGGGAGCACATCATACAGCTCACCACTGCCAGAAACCATCAAGTACCATGAAGGAAAGTAGTGGTAGTGATTTATACTAATTAAAATGTCCCTTAGAACACATAAAGGTGCAGTTCGACCCAACTGATGCCTACCCTGAATTACTTGTGATTGTCTACCACTCTTAACAGTGTACTACAGGAATAAAGAGGTTAAGAGGTTTGTAATTAGATTAAGGCTGATCAAAAATCCATCACCATTCTTCTTTTCTACAGCGTCAAATATTTTGCAAGATGAATGCCATCCTAATTTAAACCCTCATCTCAGCCTTCAGCAGTTGCTCATATTGTAAGACCTTCTTGTAGCTTTGTAGTACTTAAAGGAGGGCTATGAGAAAGTTCAGGGCAGACTTTTTATCAGGGCCTGGTGTGACAGAACAAGGAGTGATGGTCTGAAAGTAAAAGAGGGGATTTAGACTGTCTAAGGAAGAAATCTTCCACAATGAGCTTGGTGAGGCACTGGCACAGGCTGCCCAGAGAAGTAGTGAATGACTCATCCCTCAAAATGCTCCAGGTCAGGTTGGATGAGGCTGGAGCAATCTGATCTAGAGGAAGAGCACAGACCGATATGGGCTGGCGGGGTGGGAGGGGGGCTCTAAAGATCATCGAGTCCAGCCCCCCTGCCAGAGCAGGATTACCTAAAGCAGACCACATGGAACATGTTCAGACAAGCCTTGAAAGTTTCCAGAGACAGTGATTCCACCACCTCTCTGGGAAATGTCCCTGCCCACTACAGGGGGTTAGACCAGAGGACCTTTACAGGTCCCTTCCATGATTAACTGTTGACATTTTCCAGCTCTGAAGAGCAGTTGATAGCTCTGGTGCTGAGAGGCCATCACCCCAAGGACATGCGGCCATGCAAGCCCTGGTCAGTGAGGATGGTGAGGCACTGGTGGGAAGAGATGGGCTGTGGTGGGCAAGGGCCATGGTGGGCAAGGACGGACCTTGGCCAGCATTAAGCTGTATGGATACATTGATACATCTCCAATATAGAATCATAGAATGGTTTAGGTTGGAGGGGACCTCAAGGAACATCCAGTACCAACCCTCTGCCATAGGCAGGAACACCTCCCACTAGAACAGGTCGCTCAAGGCCTCATCCAACCTGGACTCAAACACCTCCGGGGAGGGGGCAGCCACAGCCTCCCTGGGCAACCTATGCCAGTGTCTCACCATCCCCACTGCAAGAACTTCTTCCTAACATCCAATTTCAATCTCTCCTCTGCCAGTTTAAACCCATTCCTCCTCATCCTGTCATTACAAGACCTTGTCAATAGTCTGTCTCCAGCCCTCCTGTAGCCCCCTTCAGATACTGGAAGGCTACTACAAGGTCTCCTCAAAGCCTTCTCTTCTCCAAGCTGAAGCTCAGCTCAACATCCTGCCCCTGTTTGACAAAGGAGCTCTGACCCAGACTGTGGGCAGGGACCCCAAGGCAAAGGTTTAACAAAGCCAGATACTGCACTTGGGTTACACCAATCCCGTGCAACACTACAGGCTTGGGGCAGTCACTGGATAGCTGCCTGGCAGAAAAGGTCCTGGAGGTGCTGGTTGGTTGCTGAACGTGAGCGTGTACAGGTGACCAAGAAAGCCAACAGCATCCTGGCCTGGATCAGGAACAGTGTGGCCAGCATGACTAGAGTTGTGCCCCTGTGCTTGGCACTGGTGAGGCTCTACCCCAAATACTGGCTTCAGTTTTGGGCCCCTCACTACAAGAAGGACATTGAGGTGCTGGAGCATGTCCAAGAAAGGACAATGAAGCTGATGAAGAGTCTGGAGACCAGGGCGGGTAAGGAGCAGCTGAGGGAACTCAGATTGTTTAGACAGGAGAAAAGAAGGCTGTGGGGAGACCTCATTCCTCTCTACAACTCCCTGAAAGGAGGTCGTAGGGAGGTGGGGGTTGGTCTCTTCTCTCTAGTATCAGATAATAGATGAGAGGATATTAGGAAACATTTCTTTCCTGAAAGATTGGTCAGGCATTGGAACAGGCTGCCTAGGGAGGTGGTGGAGTCACCATCCCTGAAGGTGTCTAAGAAACATGTGGCCATGGCACTTGGAGATGTGGTCTATCTGGACTTCAGCAAGGCCTTTGACACTGTCCCCCACAGCAAACTGCTGGCTAAGCTGTCAGCCCATGGCTTGGATGGCAACACTCTGTGCTGGGTTAGGAACTGGCTGGAGTGCTGGACCCAGAGAGTGGTGGTGAATGGTGCCACATCCAGCTGGCAGCTGGCACTAGTGGTGTCCCTCAGGGATCAGTGCTGGGCCCCATCCTCTTTAACATCTTCATAGATGATCTGGATGAGGGCAAGGAGTCAGTCATCAGCAAGTGTGCAGATGACACCAAGCTGGGGGCAGATGTGGCTGGGTTGGAGGGCAGAAGGGCTCTGCAGTGGGACCTTGACCGCCTGGACAGATGGGCAGAGGCCAATGGGATGGGGTTCAATAGCTCCAAGTGCAGGGTGCTGCACTTTGGCCACAACAACCCCATGCAGAGATACAGGCTGGGGTCAGAGTGGCTGAGAGCAGCCAGACAGAGAGGGATCTGGGGGTACTGATTGATACCCACCTGAACATGAGCCAGCAGTGTGCCCAGGTGGCCAAGAGAGCCAGTGGCATCCTGGCCTGCATCAGCAATGGTGTGGCCAGCAGGAGCAGGGAGGTCATTCTGCCCCTGTACTCTGCACTGGTTAGACCACACCTTGAGTGCTGTGTTCAGTTCTGGGCCCCCCAGTTTAGGAGGGACATTGAGATGCTTGAGCGTGTCCAGAGAAGGGCGACGAGGCTGGGGAGAGGCCTTGAGCACAGCCCTACGAGGAGAGGCTGAGGGAGCTGGGATTGGTTAGCCTGGAGAAGAGGAGGCTCAGGGGAGACCTTATTGCTGTCTACAACTACCTGAGGGGTGGTTGTGGCCAGGAGGAGGTTGCTCTCTTCTCTCAGGTGGCCAGCGCCAGAACGAGAGGACACAGCCTCAGGCTGCACCAGGGGAGATTTAGGCTGGAGGTGAGGAGAAAGTTCTTCCCTGAGAGAGTCATTGGACACTGGAATGGGCTGCCTGGGGAGGTGGTGGAGTCGCCGTCCCTGGAGCTGTTCAAGGCAGGACTGGACATGGCACTTGGTGCCATGGTCTGGCCTTGAGCTCTGTGGTAAAGGGTTGGACTTGATGATCTGTGAGGTCTCTTCCAACCCTGATGATACTGGGATACTGTGATTAATGGCTATGGTGGTGTTAGGTAAGTGGTTGGCCTTAATGAGATCTTTTCCAACCAAAACAATTCTATGGTTCTGCATGGGGAGGGCAGCCACTGCTGCCTCTTGCACCCCCTACTGCAACACATGCCATGAATGCTTGTGCTAGTTTGAAGCTAGAATGTTTTGGTGAGAAAAAGTAGATCATAGGCTGTGAAAGGAAAACAATGGTGATGTCTGCTCCCCTCAGAGTCTTGCTGAAGAAAGTAAACATTAGATAACATTTTTGCCATTTTGTTGGGCACTCTCTGGCTGGGCTCTGGCTGAGCTGCATCTCTCTAACCTCTCCTGCCACTCACCCATGCTTCTTAACCTCTTGGCCGAACCTCCATTCTTCCTTAGGACTGGGGTAAGGTTGAGAGGGGCAGGGGGAAGGTGCAGGGGTGGTTGAGAGCCCCTCCTGGGGACTCAGGTTTCTGGGAGGGGAGTTGTGTTTCTGTATTCCCTTTTACCTTGTCTATTTCTGTCTATAACTGTATAGACTGTAACTATCTGCTTGTATATCGTGCTAGCTGTAAATAAACAGCTTCATTTATACTCCTAGAGCCAGCTGAGTCTAGTTGGGTATTTCTAAAGTGGGGGGGGGGGGTGGGGTACATCCAAACCATCACAATGCTGCCATGCCATCTGTGCCCTCAGAGTGACCAGGCTGTGCAGCTAGCCCGGGCTGGGCTCCTGTGCCATTCCTGCACACAAGGCAGCAGCCTTTGCTTGCCCCTCCTGCCACACAAATGGAATCAAGCCCAGGGAATGTTTATAGGGACGCAAGACTGCAGCTGCAATTACAAGTTCATTGATCTTGTTTTTCAATTTGGAATCCTAATTAGCAATGACCTCTCATTATTTCTCACTGAAATCCCAAAGCAGCTTTGGCACATTCTCTTTGTTCTTTAGGAAACGGGGAAGTGGAGAAGCTGAAGGGAGATAAAGCAGCAGGAGATGATACAGTAGGAGGGTTGTTTACCCCTGGTGCCATTCCTTCAGTTTAATGCAGCACTTTTACTTATTATTTGTGGTCTGAAGAAGGAAGTTTTTCCATAAAGAAACATTAACTTCTCCACAGCTGACTGCTGCTCTCCATCCTCCCCAGACACACATGTCACTAGGATATCTTCTTTTGTCACTCAGGATACATCTCCATTGACTTCAAGAGGAGTGCTGGGACGAAGATCCCAAAAGTGATGAAGAGAAAAGGCTAGCCAGAGAAACGTCAAAGTAGCACACACACCTCCCCCTCCCTCCTCCAAGTTGCAGCAGCTCTGAACAGGGAAATGTTAATCGGATGGAGAGGTTTGCCAACACCTTCATTAGCACCAGTGAGCTCAGGCCACAGAGTTGGGCTCTTGGCACCAGGTGCCAGCCTTGGCACCTCAGGGCTGTCTCAAGGACAGTTTGCCAGTGTCAGCTGAGGGATAGGCTATTCCTAAAGCTGTAGGTGAGGTGCTTGGCAGCACTGATGGCCCCCACCTCTCCCCAGAGAGAGTCATAGATTCATAGAATGTTTTGGGTTGAAGAGAGACTTTAAAGATCATCTAGTTCTTAATCCTCTGCCATGGGTAGGTGTTGCGGAGGGCAGTAATAATTCGTGGCCGAGTCGAGAATTTATCAAAAATAGATATTTTTTTATTTTTACAAAACCCGCCCCCACAACTATATATACAAAGATTAATTTCGTTTGATAAACAGGTTAAGTTGCATGAGAATTCTACGAGGATACCATTAATAATCTGACTATATATATTTGGAAGTCAGTTTTTGGAAAAGGCTTTAGCTATTAATTAATAGCGGTTTCTTACTAAATTAAGCTAAGCCAAATAACTCACTCAGGCTGGCTCGTGCAGTCGGTCTTCCTCCTCCAGCGGCTACAGGAGTCGTTAAGAGTCGTTAAGGGTCGTTAGGCAGACAAAGGTGTGCCTAACACCAAGGCAAGTCCTTTGGTCTCTCCGCAGTCCAGGCACAGGAGAGTGAGCGAACTCGTCCAGGCACAGGCAAAATCCAAAAGCGGGAACCCCAAAGGCGGGAAGACCCCCAATATTTATAACCTTGCTAGACAAAGGGCAGAGTTACCACACTTTAGGCGCGAAAGCGCACGGCCAATCCCAGCCTGGCTCCAGCGCGGGAACTCACGGGGCAGTCGCCGCCCCCTTCTCGGCTGCAGGGCAGGCGAGGGGGGGGGGGAAACCAGGCGGCTTTTCCCCTTCCCCCCCGAAGTCCGGGCAGGAGAGGAATTTAGGGGTACAGGACTCCAGGACATCCCACCCCGGTGGTAATGAGCATCTTTGTCTAGAACTTGAGTGAGAAGTGATCCCCCTTCAATTTAGGAACCTATTAATATATATATATGGCTTAGCCTTTTCCAACATTAACAATAGGTAATACATTAATCGTCCCAACAATATTTAACAATACTTAACAAGGCTTAACAATAGCCCAAACAGTATTAATAAAGCTACACAGTCCATTTGAAGATTGCTCTGTTCCTGGTAGAGCAACCAAGTTCATGGCAGAGCCTTAGATGCTCTGAGTCCATGGCTGGAGGTCACAGTCCGTGGGTCCTGATGCCATCATCCACTGGCCACCCCGGTGATATGACTCCATCTCTCGTGTAGCTGGTTCTCCTTTTCCCAGGTGCTGGTCAGGTGGTCAGGAACTGGTCCTCTGCCTCGGCCTTAACCTGTAAGGAGACAAAACCTGCCTCGGCCTATAAAGGCCAGGCTTAGCAATTAATAGTTGGGGACGATCCACCGTGTACTGATCCGGTGGCCTTTTCCATTTGCATCTAGGGCTTCCCAGGCATATAAGCCTCTGGGTTTACCCCATGCCATTGGCACTACCCCTATAGGTTGGCCTTTTGTACTGGGGCAGGTGGTCAGTGACCACGTGGCTCACCTAGGCAGCAGGTCTTTATTCTGGGGGCTTCTGTAGCTCTCCCCGTGACTGCTGACCATTAAAAGCTGCCGAGCCACTATTACAGTAATTCAGTGTTTTGCCTCCCGTGTGGGAGACGAGAAAGGGTTAACCTTTCTGTCTGGGGACGAGCTGCAGTTCCCAGCGGGGGGGCTGCCGCTTCTAGGCGAGCCGCTCTGGGAGCCACCGCTGGGCTTCTCGCGGCTGCCTCTGGGTTTTGCAGCCGATTTCTGAAGGCACCGCACTAGATCCTTCAGCTGCCAGTCTGCCAGCTGCCTTAAAACAGTTTTTGGTACCCCTAAAGTCAGGGCTTGTCTATGCCAGCTGTTCTTTCCTCTGGGTCTCCAGTCACTCTGTTGGTCTCTGCCCCTCCCCCTCGGGGAGAAGCCTGAAGGACCGGTCCCCCTGGGGGGGCAGTCCTGCACTGGCCGGACCTGCCTGCGCAGAGTCCTGGGATTTTCTGGGGGAGAAGCACGAGACTGTCTCTCCCCAGCCCCTTTTCCTTCAGGAGACCCAAACCCAAACTGCAGCCCGTGGGCATTCAAGTCAGTTAACAGTTCAGCCCAAGTCATTACGTGCTCTTTAGCACCATCGTTCTCTGCATTTTCTCCAAGCACACGTTCAATTTTCTCAACGTTCTTCATTACTTGGATTTGCAGAGTTGCTGGCAAACCCTTCATAATAGGGTGCAGTCTCTCCGGGTCCACAGGGGCATAAAACGGGCAATCGTAATGTCCCTTATCATAGATAGCCTGGACACAGGCAAGTCTGCGGAGAGCAGTGATGAGCTCAGAGCAGCTGGTGACCTTTAGTTCCGTCGGCTCCCCCCGGTAGGCTGGACGGACACTGCTTGCCCAGTAGGCTATCCGAGCGGTGAGGCTGTGTGTCCCCTCGGGTTCACGTGTCAGGAACACATCGTCCCCCCAGTCTCCAGCAGCTTCCTGCGAGTCTAGAAGGACCCGGTCCCCACCGGCTCGGGACACTCGATACACATAGTCAGCGACTGAGTCCCCAGGATCTCTCGCGTATTTGACTTGTAAGTCACTGAGCTGTGCGTCTGTGAACTGTTTTTTGATCACGGTGGTCCCTGCAGCGCCTTTTCTGCCCTTCACGGACTCAGTCCTGATCACAGGCAACACGTGCTTGTGCACCGCGGCGCCCTCCTCACCGGAGCTCTCTTCACCGCTAGCTACGGGAGAGTCAGGTCGGGACCTGCGCTTTCTGCGTGGCTTTGAGGCTTTCTGCCGCGCAGAGGCATGTGCAGAGGAATTCTCTGCGTCTCTGGCAGAGTCTTTTGTGCCTGGTTTCGGGGAACTTCTCTCCCCCGAAGAGCCCCTCGGGGCATTCTCTGCCTTTCTCCCCGATTCCCGCGAATCACTCCATTCAAATTCAGACACGGAGACCGAAGAGGTGGTGTCTGCAGGCGTTACAAGCCTTTCTTTCATCTGGGCAGTCAGTGCCGCGGTCAGGCTCTTTGTCTGCGCCAGCATGCTTTCCCAGATACTTTGGCATTTAGCTTTTTCGGCTAATAAATCCTTTTCCAAGGCCTGAATTCTTTTTTCATAATTTTCAAATTCGGCCAGAGTCTGGGTCACGACTGACCCCAGAACAACAGAGAAATGCTCCGTTGGAGACTCAGAAATCACAGGGTCTGAGCGCTCAGCTAATTTCTCCAGGATTTTCTCCGGATTTTTACAATTTTTCTGAGCCCAAATTAAATCAAGCCCTGTGATTAGGCATCCCTTTTCTTGTAGAAATTCTATGATTGAACTACCCTGCATACACTGCGCCATAATGTTGCGGAGGGCAGTAATAATTCGTGGCCGAGTCGAGAATTTATCAAAAATAGATATTTTTTTATTTTTACAAAACCCGCCCCCACAACTATATATACAAAGATTAATTTCGTTTGATAAACAGGTTAAGTTGCATGAGAATTCTACGAGGATACCATTAATAATCTGACTATATATATTTGGAAGTCAGTTTTTGGAAAAGGCTTTAGCTATTAATTAATAGCGGTTTCTTACTAAATTAAGCTAAGCCAAATAACTCACTCAGGCTGGCTCGTGCAGTCGGTCTTCCTCCTCCAGCGGCTACAGGAGTCGTTAAGAGTCGTTAAGGGTCGTTAGGCAGACAAAGGTGTGCCTAACACCAAGGCAAGTCCTTTGGTCTCTCCGCAGTCCAGGCACAGGAGAGTGAGCGAACTCGTCCAGGCACAGGCAAAATCCAAAAGCGGGAACCCCAAAGGCGGGAAGACCCCCAATATTTATACCCTTCGCTAGACAAAGGGCAGAGTTACCACACTTTAGGCGCGAAAGCGCACGGCCAATCCCAGCCTGGCTCCAGCGCGGGAACTCACGGGGCAGTCGCCGCCCCCTTCTCGGCTGCAGGGCAGGCGAGGGGGGGGGGAAACCAGGCGGCTTTTCCCCTTCCCCCCCGAAGTCCGGGCAGGAGAGGAATTTAGGGGTACAGGACTCCAGGACAGTAGGGACACCTTCCACTAGACCAGGCTGCTTAGGGCCCTGAACAACCTAGTCTTGAGCACCTCCAGGGAGACGCCATCCACAACCTCCTTAATGAAAGCTCTTGCTGAGGGTTAGCTTTCCACTCAGAGTAGCAGGTACCCAGGACCATGCTGGCTGCTGGAGAGGAGCAGAGGCTGAAGCAGCAGAAATGAGCTTCCCTGCAGCCTCATCCCTGGACAACAATCCTTCAGAACTCAGAGTGTCTTTTGTGGAGTTTCTACAGCTGTACCAGCCTCTCTGACCATACAGTCACAGCTCTGGGAGGCTGAGCTGGGCCTTACTCCTAGCAATCTCACCCCGTTTGCTAGGCTGTGCTTATCTGTCCCTTGCTCTGCTAATTCTTCAAGAGATGTAAAAGTGAAAAGGAGCCCTTCAAGCAAGTATAAATGTATTTTTTTCCTGTGGTTTTCATCCCTTATCATGGCCTGAGTGCCTTGAAAGGGCGACAGTAGAGAAAAGAATCAGCCTTAGTAAATTCAGTCCCTCAGGTTTGTCACAGCTAACAACCAAATAATGAGAGAAGCTGAAAAAAAAAAAGAGACTGGTTTGCCCAGCAAAAGAGCAGTGCAGAGGAGAATTTCTGCACCAAGAAATGGGAGACCTAAACACACTGCAGTATCAAACAGACTTGGCACTGGGAGAGAGGATCCAGTGATTTGACCACACGGGCACCTCCAAACTCAGAAGAGCTTTGGGCTCTTGGGAAAACTTTGAGGTTATGTTTTCATTTCAGAGGGATGTATGGATAATAATCACATTGTTTCTACAATCCTTCTACAAATTATTTTGATAATAAAGGACCTCCTGTGACATGGAGTACATTTTAATTACCACATTGTCTGTAATGCATATATCTAATTGCAAATAATTATTTTATCACATTTTTTGTCTGTGTGCCTGTTATATGTATCAGATATTATCTTCTGTCTCTGCAGTACAGGTTAATTAAACTTTCTCTTTTAATACTGTTTCAAAGCTCACCACATAATTTCATCTGAACACCAGCTGTGTAGGGAAAATAATACTTTTTATTATTATTATTTCTTTTTTTGTTTTGGTCCTGCTTGGCCATGGGGGGAAACCTGAGCCCTTTCCGAAGGCTGTAATTACTGCACAGCTTTTCTGCAGACATTTATTTGCAGAAGAAGAAAAGAAGGAGGAATCTGTGTAGCACCAGTGGCCAGCAGTTGGTTTGTGTGTTTGAAGGCTTTTTTTATTGTTGTCTTCCTTAGGTACAAGAGGATTTGAGATCTTAGTTCAGGAGGAGAAGTTAGGATGTTACGCAGCCATTAAATAAAGTCTGGTTTGTCCGTTTGAACTGCACTCGGGGTTAAGACAAACTGCATGATCATTCTTGGTGTTAGCAAAGATCAGCTTAAGGTGATCCCAGTCTACTGTTCCCTTCCTCATTTATTGTTCCTTAGAGTGGCAAAGAGCAGACATGGGGTGAGAGAAAAATGAAAATAGGAACACGCTGTTGACTAAAAGAAAAAGAGAGCTTAGGTTAAACGATCGGCAGTATAAAACCCAAGGCAAGAAAGCTGAGCAGAGGACAAGAAAAGAAAGAAGATTCTAATTCATAACCTGTACTAAAAAAAAATCTGCTTCTTATCCTCCCTGCATTATGTCTCAGGACCAGAAATGGTCTGTCAGCTTCTTGCTGCTGCTTCAGCCTGTACCGCTGACATACTCTGCTCGCCTGTTCAGAGGCGGCTCCAGGGCCGGGAGGCTGGCAGGGAGCGGGTTAACGCGTGTTCCCCAGAGCGGGGAGCGGGTTAACGCGTGTTCCCCAGAGCGGGGAGAGGGTTAACGCGTGTTCCCCAGAGCAGGGAGCGGGTTAACGCGTGTTCCCCAGAGCAGGGAGGGGGTTAACGCGTGTTCCCCAGAGCGGGGAACGGGTTAACGCGTGTTCCCCAGAGCGGGGAGCGGGTTAACGCGTGTTCCCCAGAGCAGGGAGGGGGTTAACGCGTGTTCCCCAGAGCGGGGAGAGGGTTAACGCGTGTTCCCCAGAGCGGGGAGCGGGTTAACGCGTGTTCCCCAGAGCGGGGAGCGGGTTAACGCGTGTTCCCCAGAGCAGGGAGGGGGTTAACGCGTGTTCCCCAGAGCGGGGAGAGGGTTAACGCGTGTTCCCCAGAGCAGGGAGCGGGTTAACGCGTGTTCCCCAGAGCGGGGAGAGGGTTAACGCGTGTTCCCCAGAGCAGGGAGCGGGTTAACGCGTGTTCCCCAGAGCGGGGAGCGGGTTAACGCGTGTTCCCCAGAGCGGGGAGGGGGTTAACGCGTGTTCCCCAGAGCAGGGAGGGGGTTGACGCGTGTTCCCCAGAGCGGGGAGCGGGTTAACGCGTGTTCCCCAGAGCGGGGAGCGGGTTAACGCGTGTTCCCCAGAGCAGGGAGCGGGTTAACGCGCGTTCCCCAGAGCAGGGAGCGGGTTATCTCGTGTTCCCCAGAGCAGGGAGGGGGTTAACGCGTGTTCCCCAGAGCAGGGAGGGGGTTGACGCGTGTTCTCCAGAGCAGGGAGCGGGTTGACGCGTGTTCCCCAGAGCAGGGAGCGGGTTAACGCGTGTTCCCCAGAGCGGGGAGCGGGTTAACGCGTGTTCCCCAGAGCGGGGAGCGGGTTAACGCGCGTTCCCCAGAGCGGGGAGCGGGTTAACGCGTGTTCCCCAGAGCAGGGAGCGGGTTAACGCGCGTTCCCCAGAGCAGGGAGGGGGTTAACGCGTGTTCTCCAGAGCAGGGAGCGGGTTAACGCGCGTTCCCCAGAGCAGGGAGGGGGTTAACGCGCGTTCCCCAGAGCAGGGAGCGGGTTAACGTGTGTTCCCCAGAGCAGGGAGCGGGTTAACGCGGGTTAACGCGCGTTCCCCAGAGCAGGGAGCGGGTTAACGCGTGTTCCCCAGAGCAGGGAGGGGGTTAACGCGTGTTCCCCAGAGCAGGGAGCGGGTTAACGCGCGTTCCCCAGAGCAGGGAGGGGGTTAACGCGTGTTCCCCAGAGCAGGGAGCGGGTTAACGCGCGTTCCCCAGAGCAGGGAGCGGGTTAACGCGCGTTCCCCAGAGCAGGGAGGGGGTTAACGCGTGTTCTCCAGAGCAGGGAGCGGGTTAACGCGCGTTCCCCAGAGCAGGGAGGGGGTTAACGCGCGTTCCCCAGAGCAGGGAGCGGGTTAACGCGTGTTCCCCAGAGCAGGGAGCGGGTTAACGCGGGTTAACGCGTGTTCCCCAGAGCAGGGAGCGGGTTAACGCGGGTTAACGCGCGTTCCCCAGAGCAGGGAGCTGGTTAACGCGCGTTCCCCAGAGCAGGGAGGGGGTTAACGCGCGTTCCCCAGAGCAGGGAGCGGGTTAACGCGTGTTCCCCAGAGCAGGGAGCGGGTTAACGCGTGTTCTCCAGAGCAGGGAGGGGGTTAACGCGTGTTCCCCAGAGCAGGGAGCGGGTTAACGCGTGTTCCCCAGAGCAGGGAGCGGGTTAACGCGGGTTAACGCGCGTTCCCCAGAGCAGGGAGCGGGTTATCTCGTGTTCCCCAGAGCAGGGAGCGGGTTAACGCGCGTTCCCTAGAGCAGGGAGGGGGTTAACGCGTGTTCTCCAGAGAAGGGAGCGGGTTAACGCGTGTTCCCCAGAGCAGGGAGCGGGTTAACGCGGGTTAACGCGCGTTCCCCAGAGCAGGGAGCGGGTTAACGCGCGTTCCCCAGAGCAGGGAGGGGGTTAACGCGCGTTCCCCAGAGCAGGGAGCGGGTTAACGCGTGTTCCCCAGAGCGGGGAGCGGGTTAACGCGTGTTCCCCAGAGCAGGGAGCGGGTTAACGCGGGTTAACGCGCGTTCCCCAGAGCAGGGAGCGGGTTAACGCGTGTTCCCCAGAGCAGGGAGCGGGTTAACGCGCGTTCCCCAGAGCAGGGAGCGGGTTAACGCGTGTTCCCCAGAGCGGGGAGCGGGTTAACCCGTGTTCCCCAGAGCAGGGAGGGGGTTATCTCGTGTTCCCCAGAGCCGGGGTACCGCCGGGCAGCCGGAGGAGGGAAGCAGGCTGAGCCGATGCTGGGCGGGCAGAGGTGAACACTGCCAGGAGGAAATTGCTGGGGCTCTACGAGACCACGAGTGACCTCTCCTCTTGGAGAGGGGTGAAGTAAACACCACTTATCTGGGATTTAGTGCAGTTGAGACAGGCAGCACTTTATCTCTGCACCGCCGCACACAGAGCGGGGAAGCAGGGCAGTGATTTTCCTGTTTTTACAACGCAAGCTATCTCGGCTTGCTTAGTCCAGTCTCAAGTCGAGCTGTAACTCCTCCTCACGGAAAGATCTTGGCAGGGGCAGTACGTTATGGGCTTTCACAACCTGCCATAAACCTCTGCAAGCAGTTCAACCTTTCGCAAGTGTAGTTTGATCTCTTTAGTGGGTTGATATTTTTACTCCATGAAATTTCCTCAGCCTCTGTGCTGTTTCCTTTTGGAAGGCATCAAGGGACATGCAATCAGTGTTCCTTCTATTTTAGACTTTTTTTTCTTTCATAGCCATAAATTTCTCATTTTCCCTCTATACACATTTTGAAATTCTGTCATAAGGAAATCTGATGTCTGGTTTTGAAAGTGGTTTTCTCCTGACTATCATTTCCACTGTATGAATGACATCTTAGTGCCTCATGGGCTATGATAGTTAGAAATTTTCCATTACAATTTTCTTAAATATCCCAGCATCCAGAAGTTCCATCCTCTTTTACTGCCAGATGTTCCAAGGCTAGGAACTTCTGAAAACCCAGTTCCTGAGCGTAGGTCTGCTCAGGGACACTCCTACCCCCAGCTTTACATGTGGTTTATTTCAGCACCATTTATTTCACTGCTCTCACTCACTGTTCGCCACCCTGCAGCCTACTGCAGACCCCACTGGCAGGAATAGGGAGGTGATTCTCCCTCACTATTCTGTTCTTGTGAGAGCCTGCCTGGAGTACTGCACACAGTTCTGGTGCCCCCTGTATAAGAGGGACATCAAACTGCTGAGGCAGGTCCAGAGGAGGCCATGAAAATGATCAGAGGGCTGAAGAACCTCCCCATGGGAACAGGCCCAGGGAGTTGGGGTTGTTCAATCTGAAGAAAGCTTCAGGGAGACCTCAAAGAGCCTCCCAGTAGCTATAAGAAGGCCTACAAGAAGGCTGGAAAAGGACTTCTTACAAGGGCTGGTTGTGGTAAGATGAGAAGGAATGGACTGAAGCTTGAGTAGGGCAGATATAGGCTGGAGATTAGGAAGAAATTCTTTACAATGAGGGTGGAGAGACACTGGACCAGGTTGCCTAGGAAGGTTGTGAATGCTCTTCTCTAGAGGTATTCAAGGCCAGGCTGAATGAGGCCTTGAGAAACCTGGGCTAGTGGAAGGTGTCCCTGCCCACAGCAGGAGTGTTGGAACCAGACCTTTAAGGTGGCCTCCAACCCAAACTGTCTCTGTACACAAGAATATGTGGATACAGCAGTAGAAACCAAAGCTGAAGCCATGTACTACTATAGCAGCAGCCTTTCTACATGTCACTCTACAATTTGTGGTAACTCTACCAGTTATGGAATACAGTGATAGGGTAAAATATTGTTTTTAACATTCTTACTGGATAACAGTGAGATGTTGCTATCTTGGCACAGATTATTTTCAGTTCTTTGTTCTAAGTCTGCTATGCTTCTATGCAAATGTTACTCCAGGCAAGCATACCAGTTTACTATGTTTCTAACCTTAATCCTCCATCAGGGGTACACAGGGATGTGCTCTTGCTGACTCCCTTCCTCAGCTGCCACACCAAACCACTCTATGAACCTGTGACCCTCTGACGGGCCACTGACCTTCACCACACCACGCAGGTATCCAAGCACTTGCTGTGTGCTGAGCTCGTATCTCATGCCTAGAAGTAAAACTTCACTTTCTGACATTTGATTTATCCTCTTTTGTGAATGACCAGACATAGCAGACCACTCATGCTGATCCTTTGCCTGAAAATCTTCATATACTATTGCATATGAAGACAGAATGCTGCTGGTGGTGCCCAGCCCCTACCCTCACCCAGACCTGTGTGTTGCAGTGCAGACCACTTTCAGCTAAAACTAGAACTAAATCCCTCTGAGGATTTTTTGTGCATCAAAGGTGTCTGTGTCTGCTTTTCCTAAAGTAAATATTCAACTCCTATGAAATAAAGATTAAATGAGTAACTCACACTAAATAATTAACTGTCTTCTGGGAAGCCTGTGGCTGTAGTGCATTCCTCTGAGAAATCCTCTGCAGACACCTTTGGACTGCTCTTCTCCACCTGCCAGATAAGCTAGGCACTGACTGCACCTCTCCTGACTTCCCTTGCATTGCCAGCCCTTTGGTGTCTCTTGTCACTCATTTATTCACATGTAACGAAGGACTGTGAGAAACCCAGTGGCTGTTGTAAGAGGTGCTCAGTGAGTATAAGTACATGAGGAGCCTTTGCTTTCATAAACTCAGCCAAACTCTGACCCCTTGCAGAAACTGATCTATAAAAAGCAGTCTGTAGGATTCAGAGCTAGGAAAAATCAGGTGCATTAGAAATGAAGCACTAAGAGTCTGGAGCAGGGATCCATGTCTCTGCACCCTATAGGAGCAATTAGGAAGACAAAGTCATCAAACTCAAAGCTAGATGGAAAAAAACTTTTACACACTCTTGGTCCTGCTGAGCTGAGTCTCATTTCCACACACAGCAAAATGGTTTGCTAATAACTGCACACTGCACCTAAATTGGTAAGCATCAAGTGAGTTGATGCAAATGTAGGACTAAGAAGCTCAGGTGCCAGACACGGAAAATAACTTTTTGAAGCATTTGGTTTGAAGGATAAATAATGAGTAACAGCACCCTCTGCTAAGGAAATCATTATGTCACCTGTGCATTACTTAGGATCCAAGTCTCTTTTATTTACTCTTCCTCTACCCTTTTTTCCAGGCTCATTATAAAGTGTTGTATTGACACAAGTAAGCAGAGAAGTTCCGTAATTTAATCTCTGTCATTAAAATTTCAGACTCAACAGGAAAAGTAGCCTTGCCTGTTCCTCAGGTTCAGTGAAGTTCAGGTGGCTGTATTTACAGTGGCAGCAGCAGGTTTCACCTTTCCAAACTCTGCAGCAAGAAGCAGAGTTTTTCATCACCTCCAGCCCTTGCTTACAGCAGGCAGGAAAACAGGACAGTGATTCCACCCTCCTGTGACCAAGGATCTTAATGCATGAAAAGCACAGAAATGTGGGCCAAGCCCTGTGTCTCCCAGCCAAACCAAAGCTGAAAGATTAAAGCAAATGAGGCTCATACTATTTTCACATTATTTTCACTATGGTTCTCTTGGATACATTTTGGGTTATGCTATAGTGAGTCACTGCTCTCTGACCATGGAAATGAAGTTTGTATCAGCCTTCTGATCTGAAATGTAGAAAGTAAGTGTGACTTCAAGCCAAAATATGAGACCCATAGCTAGCCTTCCCTGCTCTGAATCACACACAGAAACATTCTGGTTGGAAAAGACCCTCAAGTCAAACTGATATCCCTACTCTACAAGATTTACCCTAAACCATATCCCCAAGCACCACATCCAAATGACTTTTAAACACATCCACACTTAATCATGTCCCTGGGCAGCCCATTCCAATGCCTGACCACTCTTTCCATGAAAAACAAAACTTCCTAACATCCAGTCTAAACCTACCCAGCCACAGCTTGAGGCTATTCCCTCTTGTTCTATCACCTGTTCTATCACCTGTTCCATTCACCTGTTAGAAGAGACCCAGCACTAACCTCTCCACTACCTCCTTTCAGGTGGCTGCAGACAGTGATGACTTCTCCCCTCAACCTCCTCTTCTTCAAACTAACCATCTCCAGCTCCCTCAGTCACTCCTCATAAGATTTATTCTCCAGGCCCTTCCTCAGCTTCGTTGCCCACCTCTGCACTTGCTCCAGCACCTCAACATCCCTTTTGTAATGAGGTCCCCAAAACTGAACACAATACTCAAGGTGTGGCCTCACCAGAGGGACAATCACCTATCCATTCCTGCTGGACACATTTCTAATACAAGTCAGGATGCCATTGGCTTTCTTGGCTGCCTGGGCACACTGTTTGCTCATGTTGAGTTGATTGTCAAATGCTACACTCTCACACAATGCATCAGAAAGAAATGAATAATTTCGATGAGATGATGTGGGATGTGTGCTTGCACCCTTGGACCTTGAGTCAGTCATCCCTAGCAAGGTGAGTGCCTAAGGTGCAAAAACCAGCAGGTTGCAGCTTCCAGAAGCCAGCATCAGGCCATGCCAGATGCATCCTAAGAGGATGCCTTGGTCTCTCAAGAGGTCACTGTCCATCTGCAGCAGTCAGACAGCCCCAAGGCAGGAGAAGGATCCCTGCACAAGCACACAGTTCTCAGGCTTGTGACCTTGCTGAGATTTTCCTCTGTCCTTTGGATGGTGCTCAGGCCGGGGGAACGTCTGACACTGGGAGGAGGCAAATACAGGCACAAAGGGTGTGGGAAAACGTCCCTCCTCAGGGAGGGCAGCAGTGGACCCACAGCCTTTGTGTCCGGGAGAATTTCAGGAAGCCTTTTCCTTTCCAAGGCAGAGCTCTCTGGGGACAGCACTGCTCAATGTCCTCCCCTTCAGGCAATCTGCACCCCAGTGATTTGCTGCAGCTGGGGAGATCTTGCTGCTGCTCACTGGCTCTGTTAGCTGAGGGCAGCTGACCGCCTAGAAGAGAGGGTAGGAAACATGACCAAAACCCAACACTGTGCACGTTGCCCCTACTCCCCTGCCCTGTTCTTCCCTCACAGTGTCCTAGAGGTGTCAAAGGCAGGCACTCAGCACCAGCAGCAGGGACTGCCTGCAAGAATCAGCATAATGACTGTTGCAGGCCCACTGCTGTTGGCAGGACCGCTCACTCCTTGTAAAGACCACAATGCTTCCAAGAGGGGAGAAACAAAATCACAGAATTCCAGAATGATGGTGGGTGGAAGGGAACTTCTGCAAATCTGGTCTAGCGTCCCTGCTGCAGTATGAGTGGTGCAACTCAGGGACAGTGTGCTTGCCTTCAGTGTAAACACATATTAATAATTTAAGCCATTCTATTTTAAACTGGAATTGTGCTGCCCCTTACTGCTTATATAATGCTTATATCCATTTGGTGCCCAAAATAGTATCTTCTCTTATAGCTTTCTGCAGCACCCACACCACATACACCAAGAGGGGCTGTGACCATCAGGCAAGCTTTCCCTTCCAGGGCAGGTGTTGCTGTGACATTGTTGTCAAGGTCATCTTCTGTCTGTAGGGCCTTGGCTGTGCTACAACTTCCCAGAAGTCTCCCCCACCCTAATGTGATGCTGATCCTACGGCACTGCAACCAGCATGAGCAGAGGTCTGCCCATCCCATTATCCAAACCCACACAAAGCCAAAAAGGCAGCTTCCTGCAGAAGGGAGTGACTTATCTAAATGAATACTGAATCCACTCACACTGCTGCTGTGCTTGTGTTTGGCTTGCTTAGGATGTCACAATGTGCTGGGACCTTTACAAATTCAGTTCTGTGATAAGTGATTACTGCTCTTAAATGACTGCTTTATATAGGTTTTACTTCAGATCCTGAAAGCTGAGTGACCAAATCTCTTTCAGGAAATTATTTCACCTTAAGCATCATCTTTGGGAAATGCATCATCTGATTTTCTGGAAACTGCATCTGTGATATTGTCAGAAGACACAAGCCAGAGGATTTTACAAGCAGCTCCCCTACACAGGCTGAAAGTCTACCGGGATTTTTGGTTGGCATTATCATCAACTCACAAATGACTCACTCAGAAAGTTCTATTTTGTGATGCTTTAACTAAAAAGTTAAAGGTCAGATGCATATAATTCTGTGTTTCTAAAGGTACATATTAATTTGGATGTTTGTGCTTAGCTAAAATTCAGAGGAGAAGCTGTTAAAAGGGTTTCCACCTTGCTAAAACACTGACTGCTTGCCCTTAATCATCTTATACCATGAAAATTAGCCAACAGGTGGTGATGCACTTAGGTACAGAACAAAATATTGTCTTGTGGTCACAAAAGGACTTGGGGGTACTGGTGGATGAGAAGCTGGACATGAGCCAGCTATGTGCCCAGAATATGAACTGCATCCTGGGCTACATTGAAAGAAGCATGGCCAGCAGATTGCGAGAGCTCATTCTGCCCCTCTAATTTGGTGAGACCTCACCTGAAGTACTGTGTCCAGTTACAGGACCCACAGCACAAGAGACATGGACCTGCTGGAACAGGCCCAGAGAGGAGACCACAAAGATGATCAGAGGGATGAAGAACCTCTTCCACAAAGACAGGCTGAAAGAATTGGGGCTTTTCAGCCTGGAGAAGAGAAAGCTCCAAGGAGAACATGTAACTACCTTTCAGTATCTGAAGGACAACTAGAAGGTGACTGGGGAAGGGCTATTTAGAAGAGTTTGCAGCAATAGGAGGAGAGGCAATAGTTTGAAACTGGAGCAGGGTAGATTTAGGTTGGACATCAGGAGGAAGCTCTTTACAATGAGAGTGGTGAAATATTGGAACAAGTTGCCCAGGGATGTGCTTAAGACCTTGTCCCTGAAGACGCTGAGACTTAGTGTGGCCCTGGGCAATCTGTTGTAGTTGGAGGTGTCCCTGCTGACTGCAGGGGAGTTGGACAAGATGACCTTCAAGGTGTTCTTCCAACCTGATGCAATCTGTGAATGTTATATGGCACATGGCATGTAGAAGAGAATGTGAGTTAGAACATCCACAGTTTATCATTCAGTTTTGTATTGTGATGATGCAGCTAACCCAAAGGCATATCAAAACCAAAGAGGAACTTTATCAGTAGTCTTTGGGATGACTTCCATTTTTAAAAGCTTTTATAGGATGTAGTGGATAACCATACACAATAGCATATTTCCAAATAATATGTGCTCTGAAAAGTGGAAGAAGAAATTTTGCAAAGCCAAGTCTCATCACACCCCATATAGAAGTGTGACTTAATTTCCATGAGTTTTAAAGCTTTCCACCTCTCAGTCAAGTGCTCAAAACCATTTCTCACAGGAATCCACTGGATTCTGTCAGTTTGTACCTTTACCAGCTTGTTTCTATTTCATAAGAGCCACTGGTTATACAGAGATGAGATTTATTCCTCATTTAAGCAGAAGGCACGTTACCACTTTAACTGCAATGGAAGGAGGATTGAATTTGAGCTTTGTGTGCCTTGAACTGGGATAGAAACAACAAGGCGGCTTTGAAACTTCCTCTGGTTGGTTCCAGCTGGGTATCACATCATGATCACTGACCAGTGCCAACCCTCTTCCTACCAGATAGAAATGTCCTGCCCCACACTGAATTAATTCCATATCATCTACTTACAGCATCAGGGGCACTTTCCCATCTCTGCATCTCACTGGTGTACAAGAACTGAGTAAAAATAACCTAAATTCCTTGATTAAAGTGCATGAGTGAAAAAAACCCACAACCCCAAACCACTCATTATGCTAATGTGAAATGATGCTGCCTCACCAAGTGCTTCACGTGATCACATTTTCCAGGACCTAGGAGGCAGAGAAAGGAGTGCCCTGCAGTTCAAGTCATGACATCTGTATTCTGTGGAGCTTTTCACAACAGGAATCTCTGGCAGACTTTAAAACATTATGTGCCTAAAGCTATGCAGATATAAGCACCAAAACGCTCTCCTTGTCACTGACAGCACTGACAATCAGACATTACAGCAGCTACACAATCACAGCCACTTTCTTTTTAAGCAAAGCAGAAGACAAAACATAAAATAACAGAATTGTTTTGGTTGTCTCACCCTGCTTTGGTGAGACTACACCTGGAGTACTGTGTCCAGCTATGGGACCCCCAACACAGGAGACATGGATCTGCTGGAGTGGGTCCAGTGAAGGGCTGAAGATGATCATAGGGCTGGAGCACCTCTCCTATAAAGACCATCTGGAAGAACTGGACCTGTTCAGCCTGGAGAAGGCTCAGAGCTACATTTCAATATCCATAGGGGACCTCCAGGAGGGATGGAGAGGGACTGTTTAAAAGAGCTTGGAGTGATAGGATGAGGGGCAATGGTTTGAAACTGGAGCAGGGGAGGTTTAGCTTGGATCAAGCTCTTTACAACGAGAGTGGTGAAATACTGGAACCGGTTGCTCAGGGATGTGATTCAGGTCCCATCCCAGCAGACCTTCAAGATCAGCCTTCATGTGTCTCTGCGCAACCTGTTGTAGCTAGAGGTATCCCTGCTGACTGCAGGGGAGTTGGACAAGATGAGCTTTGAGGGTCCCTTCCAATCTAGACCTTTCTATGATTCTATGACCTTTGAGGGTCCCTTCCAATGTAATGCAATCTGTGAAACTGCAAAAAAGGCCTTTAATATAATTGAATCTAACCATGAGACATGGAATGATCATAAATTACCAGAAGAGACAATCTGAAACTTGTTTTTCTAAGTCAAATAAAATAAAAGGGAAGGAAAAAAAAAAAAGAAGAAATAAGAAAAGCAGAACCCAAGATTTTGGCCATGTACTTTCTCAGCCAACCTCATGTATTGATTTGTGGCAATGAAAGGAAAAGTTGGAATGACCCAATTTGCTCTTCTCTCAGGAAGCTTCAGATACTCAACCTGCAATATGCGATCAAGAATTCTGGACAATTGTTGAAGATTTATAAATGTTCCTGAATAAGCCATTGTGTAACAGGCTTACAGGAGGAATACACACCAAGAATTACTCTAAGCCTTCAACAGGCTCCAAAACAATAGGCTGTTAGGCAACAAAAAAATCTCTGTGCCTGACTCCAAGGTCATGCTTTCAGACTTTTTTTTTGTGTGTGTGTAAGGAAAAGGATTAAGATTTTTGTTAAGAAATGCCACATGTCAGCACTATTCATCTTCTCATAATTCCAGGAGCTGCATTTCTTTAAAGACCAGCAAGAATACCCCAAGATTTGATTGCTCTACAGGGCAACACTATGAGATACAGCCAGGCCTTGTGCTGCACCTTCTCATTTCAACTCCACTACTACGTAGGAAGGTGAGACCAGATGATCCTTAGAGTCCCTTCCAACCTGGCATTCTGTGATTCTGTAAATCTGCCTGTGTCACAGTCACAACCATGGTGTGCTTCCAGCACCCACAAGTACTGGAAAGAGGAGAAGCTGGGACTGTCCTCTTGCTGGTGGCTTGTTGATGTGTTGCTTTGGTGACCTTGGGCCTTGGCAGAAAAAGCAATCCCTGAGAGGGCTCAGAGGAAATGAGAAGGGGCAGTGCTGTATTTTCTGGTCCTAACAATAGTAATTCTTGTGACATGTTATTTTTTCTGAAGTGATTCCTGACTGAAAAATAATGTCTCTAAATACATGACAGGTTTGTTAACAAATACTAAGCATACATGGAATTTATTTCTCTGGAAAACATTGGTTTTTAGGATCTCACCCTGCCCTGGAATTTACTAAAAATTACTTTTCTACCCAGGATTTTTACCGAGAGAATCTAAAAGCCTTTAAGTGAAACCCTGTTGGGCTTCTAATTCTGGGGCAAATCCTGCTTTTGTTGTGTAAGTCAAACTGCTCATTCTTTTACCTTACCTGTGTGTCATGGGGGTAAACTCAGCATTTACTATTTACACAGTTACAGTGCAAGCAGTTCTTCAAAACCTGGGTATTTTTCTTCTAAATCAAATGGAATCTAGGTGGGTGCCATTACAAATGGTGCATTCATCCCAAATATAACGGTGTGCCACCTTGCCTCAGGTGCTCACACAGCTTTCTCAGCTCCACTGTACTCCACAGGAAATCCTGCCCTGGCCATTGTTTTCCTGATCCCCACACTAAGCTGCACTTTCCACCCAGCACCACTGCCTTGGTGGCTTTACTGAGCACAGCCACTGCTGCAGGAGGGTTGTGGCCTCAGTGCCTGGAAAGAAATCAAAGAATCATTTAGGTTGGAAAAGCCATTTGAGATAACTGAGCCCAACCATTAACCCAGCACTACCAGGCCAACACTAAACTGTGTCACTCAGGAGCATATCTACATGGCTTTTAAAGCCCTCCAGCAATAGCGATTCCACCACTTCCCTGGGCAGCCTGTTCCTGGACCTGACAACCTTTGTGGGCTTGACAACCCTTTCCTAATTTCCAACCTAGGCCTTCCCCGGCACAGCTTTAGGCCACTCCCGCTTGTCTTGTCACTTGTTACTAGGGAGTAAGGAACTATCTCCACCTTGCTACAGCTTCTTTTGCATGAAAAGGAAAGCTGTAGAGAGCAAAATCTCACCTCTGCCTCCTTTTCCCCAGGCTGAGCAACCCGTTCCCTCAGCCACTCCTCACAAGGCCTGTGCTCTAGACCCTTTCTCAGCTTTACTGCACTTCTTGGAACACACTCCAGCACTTCAGCGTCCTTCTTAGAATCATAGAACCAACCAGGTTGGAAGAGATCTCCAAGATCAAGCAGTCCAACCTAGCACCGTGTCCTATCCAATCAACCAGACCATGGCACTAAGTGCCTCATCCAGGCTTTTCTTGAACACCTCCAGTGACAGTGCCTCCACCACCTCCCTGGGCAGCCCATTCCAATGCCAATCACTCTCTCTGTGAAGAACTTCCTCCTAACATCCAGCCTGTGACTCCCCTGGCACAACGGGAGATTGTGTCCCCTTGCTGGTTGCCTGGGAGTGAGCGGCCTAAAAATGAACCCATTATTAGATGTGTCCCCACCAGGGCCGAGTACAGAGGGCCAATCGCTGCCCTTCTCCAGCTAGCCACACTACTGCTGATCCAGGATGCTGCTGACCTTCTTGACTCATCTTCAGCCAACCGCTGACCAGCACGCCCAGGTGCTGGGGTGCTAAACGTAAGGCCACAGCAGGTGCTGGCGGCCCGGGGGGTTCAGGGTACCCTGCAGGTGCCTCAAGAGGCCAGCGAGCCCCAAGCCACTCGCTGATGAAGCCTCCAGGCCTGACATCAGCCCGACGCCATGTGACGTCAGCGCCGGCGGCGCCTGCACTCCCGGCGCGCCCCGCGCGGGGCCTGCCGCCGCACAGCCTGCCGGGAGCTGTAGTTCTGCTGGCGCACGGAGCGTGGCGCCTGCGCCGTGCGGCGGCCCGGGCAGGGGGCGGTCAGCCGGCGGCGGGGCCGGCCGGTGTCCGGCCGGCACGCCTACCCCTGAAGCGGCGGCGGGTGGCGAGCTGGGGTGCTTGGCGAGGACGTTCTCATCGTCTCCGTCCCCTGTCTGCTTCCGCACAGCCCGGAGCGGCGTAACTGTGGACGCCCGTTCCCCGCACCTGCCCGGCCGCCGGGCCCTCAGCCTCTCTCTCCCGCGGCCCGCACCGCCACGGCCCTAAGGGGAGCCCCTTCCCCTCAGCAGCCGGGTGCCACCTCCGAGCCGGGATGTTCTCCAGGAAGAGCCATGCCGATGTCAGGAAATCAACCCAGAAGGCGTTGGATCCCAAGCGAGACGTACTCACCCGCCTCAAGCACCTTCGGGCGCTGCTAGGTGAGTGAGGGGCGGCCGGCAGGGCGCTGAGGCGTCTCTCGCTGCGCCCAGAGATGCTCGGGACGGGGTGAGGGCGGGACAGGAGTCCTCCACTCCCTGGTTCCTTTCAGGGCTTCTTGCTGTCGCGTCTGGCCACAGTCCGCCGTGGCGGTGGCCGGGGCGCGGGAAGCGCGGGAGGGAGCTGCTTCTGCCCTCCTGAGGGAGAGCTGCCGGCCGTACCCGCCGGTGCCAGGGTAGACTGCGGAACCGTCAGCGCTTCGCTGGTCCTTTCTTACCCTTCACGGTGGCTCGAACCATAACATCGTACTGTTTGGAGTGGCTAAGAGCTGTCCCCAGCACAGTGTAAAACTGAGTATTAAATTTCTCATGGACAATCTTGCTTGTCAATGCCCTTTTCTGCCCTAGGTTTCCTTATCTATTCTCAAGCAACTTTTGCACTTCTGGGGAGCTGTGTAAGCTGTCCTGGTTATAGCTATTGGAAGGTAGCAGTACTTGTCCTTGCAAAGTTGCTGAAGCTCTTAGGGAAAGGCACTGGTGCGTTTTGCTGCTCCTGGCTTGGGAAACTTGTGTTGCCCAATGTCAGAATATTTCAGATGCAGCGTTGCTATTTGGGTGCAAAATATCATGTGGATACATTCCCTGCAGTCTTCTTCTGAAGGTGCATTCATGGAAACTATGATCTTCTCAACAAGACTGATTTGGGCTTATTTACTAAGCGTTTAAAGAAAGGTCATGTCATGGTATTTTGTGATGCCCTTCCTGTGTCTGTGACAAGGTTGAAATGTCACCTCACAGCTGAAGCTGTAATTCCAGTCTTTTCCTCCTGAATGTTGAAGCCAGTTGATGTGTTTCAGACGTGAGCTATGATTTGGGCAGCCTCATGTTCTCTGTTAGTCAGCAAACTGCACCAGGGAGAGGCTCTTTTATGAGCTTTTGAGCACTGTCCCAATTCAGGAGAACCGGTGACAGTGTTAGTATTTGTTTGTCTGATTTTAGACTGTTATGCAAAACAAGGTAGGAGATATTTTTAAAAGTTTCTTGTTACTCTAATAATTTTTTAGTCTGCTGTTTCAGACTAAGTTTGGAAGGTGAGAGCCTCAAAGATGTGTTATGACCTGTGAGAAGTAAATAAGCGGCTGGAGGAGAGGGCCTGAGGTTAGTGGCTTGCAAAGAGAGCAGAAGTTCGCAGTTTTATGTTCTACTGAGGAGCAGTTCTGTGGTCATTGAGTGTTGGTGGTCTTTCCATTGAAAGCCTACATGCTTGCTCTTGGTGGTGTGAAGGATAAGTAGAGCTGGAGTTGCTGCCTATGAAGCAGCTCAGACCTTGCAGAGCAAAGATTCTCCACTTCAGTCTTCTACCTGACTTATGCACCAGACTGTAAGGCTTCCACTAAGGGACTTCACTGTGGTTTGGAGTGTGGCTCATTGGTAGCACTTGAGATTAATCTTGAGATCAAAAGCATTTTCCTGTGGGGTTTCCCTGTTTGGAGAAAATACTCAAAGGAAGTTTTGAGTCTACTGGAAGAAAGTGAGGAGCATTTGTGGTGAGGACACTGAGTACCAAGTGAGAAGAGTACTGATTAGGCTCTGTTGGGGTGACCTCTTTATAAAGCTGTACGCTGAGAGCACGGAAATGGATGAGTAGAAGAGTCTGCAAGAGTTCAGTTTGTTTGGGGCATCTTGCTGATTTTTTGGGATGTGTTTCTTACAGTGTGAATAGACATAATTCTGGTTTAAAGCTATTATATCCTTGTGATCTTATGGATTTGAGTAGCTGGTCTGAAAAAGACTTTCGTGGATCTGATCAGTAGTCAAAACGCTGGATCAATCCATAAGTTCTCTTTATTGTGCTCCAGAAGTGGCCAGGTCTTGCCCATCTTTTGAGCAGCTATACATGTAAAGTCTGACCTGATCAATCCATAGAGACATCTTCCTGGTTTGGACTCACAAATGAAGCAGTTCTGCCTGGTGGTGGGAGATAAGAGGTTTACATGTTAGAGTCTTTCAACACCTGCATTCATCAAGTACTTTGTGAACAAGTATGTAACCTTTTCCATAGACTAAGCTGTGAGGGAAGGTATGGGGACTGCTTTGGGTGTAAATTTCTTCTGTTCTATAAGTGCAGTCAGCAGCCTGATGGTCAGTTTCATGTTCATTTACCTCTGGGGACCAGTTTGTACTGGAGGGTTACAAAATATTTTGTTTGCTTGATTTTGTTTGCGTTGGTTTTGTTTTTAATCATACCAGGGCAGGAGAAGGTCCCTGCATTGTTATGTGCCTTTTGTTGCTGATGTGCTGCATAAACAATATTAAAATAATGTCAAATGTCACAGTATCACAGTATCACAGTATCACCAAGGTTGGAAGAGACCTCACAGATCATCAAGTCCAACCCTTTACCACAGAGCTCAAGGCTAGACCATGGCACCAAGTGCCACGTCCAGTCCTGCCTTGAACAGCTCCAGGGACGGCGACTCCACCACCTCCCCGGGCAGCCCATTCCAGTGTCCAATGACTCTCTCAGTGAAGAACTTTCTCCTCACCTCCAGCCTAAATCTCCCCTGGCGCAGCCTGAGGCTGTGTCCTCTTGTTCTGGTGCTGGCCACCTGAGAGAAGAGAGCAACCTCCTCCTGGCCACAACCTCCCCTCAGGTAGTTGTAGACAGCAATAAGGTCTGCCCTGAGCCTCCTCTTCTCCAGGCTAACCAATCCCAGCTCCCTCAGCCTCTCCTCGTAGGGCTGTGCTCAAGGCCTCTCCCCAGCCTCGTCGCCCTTCTCTGGACACGCTCAAGCATCTCAATGTCCCTCCTAAACTGGGGGGCCCAGAACTGAACACAGCACTCAAGGTGTGGTCTAACCAGTGCAGAATACAGGGGCAGAATGACCTCCCTGCTCCTGCTGACCACACCATTCCTGATGCAGGCCAGGATGCCACTGGCTCTCTTGGCCACCTGGGCACACTGCTGGCTCATGTCCTTACTTTAAAAAAAAAAAGTGGGAATTATTTTTCCCAGGATGAGATTTAGAGTGTTTTGTGAGACCATCCTAAGCAAGATTGAGACAAGCAGTGTGAACTCATCCATGTTACATTTCTTCTTTTTCTGCCAGCTCCACTAACATGAACTTACTGGAAGTAAGAAACACAACAACTTTCTATTAGTGTTCCCTTCAGAATCTCAGAGGGAGAGCTGCCTGAAGCCAATTCAGATGAAATCCTGGATGTGCTGTGGCTCTGGGTTATACCCATCTTAGGGACTGTTGTGGTTTTGTGTGCCCATGCTCTGCACAGGAGGTTGTTGGTCTCCTCTGACAGACCTGATGGGTGCAACAAATGGAAAAATGTGCCTATTAAAATGACAAATGTGATGTATGTCCCAAAGCAGATGGCTCTGAAGGTAGTGTTGGCTGGTGGTTTTCTGTGCAGATACTTATTACTCAGTTGGCAAGGGGGGAAAAAAATGTACCCATCACGTCTCAAGAAGTACCTTTTCCCTCAAGGGTCTGTTACATTGGGAGACAGTGACCTGATTTTTTGATTACATTTATTATTGAAGATTGGTTTTAAGTCAAAATTGTTGTCAGTGCCAAAAGTTGGGTAGTGCATTAGTGGCTTATTGGCAGGAATGCTGTGATATGACAGCTGACTGTCTACTGGGGGACATGTTTTATTGCAGGGGCTGTGTCAAAGCAGGCTCTTGTGATTCTGAGAGGTCTGCTTCTGAGGATATCAATGTACTCATGTTAGATAATATGGAAACAGCTTCTTGAAGATAATATCTTCATATATATCCTTGCCAGTGTGTGTATTATGGTATGCAGTGCAGAAAATAAGGCAACACATTGTAAGAACCTCTCTTGTATTTAAGAATAACAAAGGCCCATGGTAAAAAGGCTCAAAAAATAGTTGGTTGTGGTGATTTCATTTCTTGTTGTTGTGGTTTTCTGTTTGTTTCTTTGTTTTCCTTTTGTTTGCTTGTTTTTGTTTCCACCTCCCCATTAAGTATGACACTCCTCATGCTGGCTGGTGTCTTTCACAATGTTTCTCCCACTGCAGGCATTTTAGGCTCTAATGGCACATGTTGCCAAACTAACTGCTCCTGTTCTTGTTTTCTCCAAGTTATACTTAGAAAAAAAAAAAAAAGGACGATAAAGGAGAGCAGTGGGTTTTTTAGTTATGGCACTACCTCAGTTTGCTTAATTCTGTACATTTTTTCCTTGAGTGACGTTAGAAAGTGAATGCTTCCAAACTTGCTGAATTTACCACCTTATATTTAATCTGAAATTTGAGGTGTTAACATTATTTTGGCAACTGTTTGAATTGCAGAGGGGTTTTTTCTTTGTAGCAGTCTATTTCCATGTTGGCATTCCTTTGAAAAGATGAAGGAAATTGATCTTACAGGCTTTTATTTAGAATTTAAAGGTCTAATCTGAAAAAAGTGGGTGTGTTTTTTTTGTTTGTGGGTTGTTTTAAGGTAAGTAAAAATTGTATGTAGTTTATAGGGTGAGGCTAGTAGTAAAAGTTTATCATTAACCAGGACATGACTGCAAAGTTGTCTCTTCTTCTCCTTTAATTTTTAAAGTACTTGAGATAAAGAAAGTCCCCCAGGACTGAGAGAACTTTGTTTAAATAACAAAAGGACAAGGGACTTTGGAAAAATAAAAGGAAAGGACGCAGTTATTGTCCTCTGTAAATGTATCCTTTTTTTTTTAATATGAGGAAGAATAATCAGAACTTGGCATAAACTCCAGTTCTTACTAAATGGTACCCGAGTAATTTGTTTCCTAAATTTTAAACTTGAGTAGTAAGGGCTTGCACTTATCTAAGGAGGCAACTGTTTATTATTTACACAGAGGAAATGTCTCATGTACCTTCCTGAATGCCCTGCCATTTCCTATACGTTGCTGTAAAAGCTGTACCATGTCAGTGCTGCTTTCCATTGATCCTCACCTGGGTGGTGAAGGAGCAAATGAATAGCATTACCTTAATATATGTGAAAACCAAGGAACTGGGTAGTGAAGTGTCCAGGAAAGCTGGAACTCTGAACTATGGAATTAATTTTTTGGTGTGGGGCATGTTCCTTGTGTTTTGGACTCTGGGCACTGGTACCAGGATGACAACTTTGCATGCATCTTGATTTCCAAGTGGATGTTTCCTTTCAGGGCAGTAAATGGGAGTATTGGTGTTGTCTTTCAAGGTTAGAAGCTATTTTCCTATGTATCTTGCAAAGGGTTAGAAGTAAACAAATAGTTCAGTAGGAAAAGGATGTAGCTCTAAGAATGCAGCTCTAAGAATGCATGCTGACATCAGAATTACAGATGAGTCACCACTGAAACACCACATTTATAGAAAAGGAGAAATTACTTCTTTTGATTAGGCAGTTTCTTTCTCTTCACATTTTAAAGGGAAAGTTTCCTTTTTGTTCATATGAAGGAATGAAGTCATTAAAATCTGAAGTCCTTGTAAATGAAAGCCTTGTTTTCTCCTGGAGTTGTGTTTAACAGAGCTCATGCATGGAGGGCAGTAATGGCACTTAGCTTGCAAATTCAAGACCAGGGGTTGTAGGAAATAAATATCATGTCAGAGACTTTCCGTGCACTAATTGTTTCCGTAGAGCAAGTGACCAAACAAAGCCCCAAGTGCTGACAAGGTATTATTTTTCCTTTAAAAAATGCTGCCATTGTCCAAGGCTGAAGTAATTCTTTCTTCTGTAGTTGTAGAATAATATTCTCTTAGCAGTCAGCTTTGTTGTCTTCAGTAGTGAATGGGTTTCTGGAGAGTTGAAACTTAAGTTAAGGCTTAGGGAAGGGATGCATGCTGGGGTTTCCATTCATATAACTTAGACATATCCCATCTCTTCTTTCTTTTTTAATCTGGGAAACAAATGACCCCAAGCCACATTGCAAACTTCACTAAAAGGAATGGAAATGTGCCTATTTTACCTGCAAGAGTGGAGTCATAATTTATTGTATGCAATTTAATGAAGTCACTAAAATTCTTTCATATGGCATTTATTTCATTGTTTAATACTAAATTTGCATGAAGAACACAATTTTCAGTATTCTGATGTTGTGCAATAACTCTGTTTGTTCCTCTTTCCAGATATTGTGGATGGAAGTGAGCTGAAGCAATTTTTTGAGAACAATTATTCTCAAATTTATTTTATATTCTATGAAAACTTCATAACACTGGAAAATAGCTTGAAACAAAAAGGTAAGTTTGAGAGCATTGCCAGCAGTTGAGTCAATTTTCTTCAAATTTTCTCAGAAGCACTCTTAGGGCTTATCTAATTATTATATAGCCCACAGTTAGCTATATTTACATTAATAGTTTAGTGCAGTACAGTATCAAAACGATTAATATTGTAGTATCAGAAGAGGGAGGTGTGGAAAATTGCTCTCTTAAGTGTCTTAAGTAACTGAAAAGGGTTCTAAATGCATCTTTAGGGCTAAATGTCATTTGAATGCAGAAATCGGGTCTTGTGCATTCTTCTATGTATCCTCTCATGTCGTTGAAGTATTGGAAGCCTTTATCCTACAATTAAGCAGATGTCTGTTCACCACAAGCATTGTCAGAGACCCCCAAGACACATTTCAGTGTTGAAGACATGTTGTAGGAATGGCTTTTTGCTTGGAAATGAGCATAGTGACAAAGTGTTGCAGGTCTAGGACTTTATATGTCACAGGATTACAGGATGTTATGGGTTGGAAGGAACATTTGGAGATATTCAAGTCCAACCCCCCTGCCAGAGCAGGACCGTAGAATCTATTACAGGTCACACAGGAACACATCCAGATGGGCCTTGAAAGTCTCCAGAGAAGGAGACTCCACAACCTCCCTGGGGAGCCTGTTCCAGTGCTCATGACTCTTACAGTAAAGAAGTTCTTCCTTATGCTGAGGTGAAACTTCCTGTGCTGTAGTTCACATCCATTGTTCTTTATCCTACCACATGGCACAGGTGAGAATGGGTTGTCCATTCCTTCTGACACCCAGCCCTCAGATATTGATAGACATTCATTAGATCCTCTCCTCAGTCTTCTAAAAAGCCTCAGGCCTCTCATCCTGTCCTTGTGCTCCATTCCCTTAATCATCCTTGTAACCCTCTCTTGGACTCTCTCCAGTAGATCCTTGTCCCACTTGAACTGAGGAGCCCGGAACTGGACACAGTACTCCGGGTGGGGACTCACAGGCCTCCTTCATAATCAAGAGAGAGACTGAAGTTTGGAAACATCCTGCTCTTTTGATATAAAATAAAGATGAAGACAAATAAACTGAATGCAACATTTTTGACATCAGTTGAATAACAACAGCAGATTTTTTATGTCAGTCTCATACCTTGTGTTTATGATAAACAATATTGTTTTCTGTCTTGCAGGGAATAAATCACAGAGGGAGGAGCTGGACTCCATTCTCTTTCTTTTTGAAGTAAGTTTTCTATACCATGAAGCTAACTTATTTGGAATGTCATTGTCATTATATGGTTGCTTACACCTGGAGAATGAGGAGTGAAACCAAGTATCAGTCAGAGTGACAGGAGGTATCCATGACACTACAAGGTGAAAGACAGGAGACACCTAGGTTGTGCATTTAGTTTTCAGATACAACAGCAACAACAATGTTGTTACGCCATGGGAATTTTGGTTGAATGAATATCCAGAGTTAAGAGATTTTATCAAAATGACTTGAAAATCCTACAGCCATGTATCTATCTTAGGAAGCTGAGGATCAGCTGTTTGAAAATGTCCTGGTTTTTTTCAATAGAATTTAGGAGCAAGCAAGCAGTAGCTGCAGAGCCTTTGTTAGGCTAAAGCTGTTCATATAGTCTGCTTTCTCGCTTTCTTTTTAAAATTAAATAATAAAGTTATTCTATATTTTAATGGAGGGCTTGTTCAAAACAGCAGCACTTTTCCCTGTAGCTTTGTTCCTGTGAAGTTCACTGTTATGTTATTTGAAATGTGTCACACAGCAGGAGTTTGGGCTGCTTTCAGATGGAGGCATCTGTTGTGATTGCAGTACTTGGTCTTGCAGCACAAGGAAAATAAAGGGATAAGAGTTGTCAGCTACTGCCTATCGGTTTGATCTGAGTGTGTGAAATGTTAATTTGTTGAACTTACTTTACATTCAGTGCAGCATCTCTTACTTGCAGAAGACACTGGTGGTCATAGCATTTGCAGTGGCTGAGAAGGAAATGTTAGCCTGTTAACTTGCATAATCAAATTAGGATGTCTTTATTTTAAAGAAGGATAGGCTGTGATAGATAATTTTCCAGGAGATCTCTTTAACTAGAGTTATTACAGAAACGTGTTTAGATGGAAGAAAGTGTCACTTGCTCAGATGAAAGCCTAACATCTGAAGTTTCTGTAATGCTCACTACAAGTCTTGGCAGAAGGCTACCTGTCCCTGAAGTCAGAGATCAGTGGCTCCTTTAGTGTTTTGTCTGCTTGTTTGTTTTGTAACAATTCATGAGGTAAATAATTGGCCTTATTCCTTTCTCAAGGGCAATTACATGCATCTTCTGCTAGTTTCTTTGTTAATCTGACTAATAACCTTTTATCTCAGTATTGCATCATAGCAATTTTATCTTTGTTTATATTGTGGGTTATTTTTGGTGGTGGTAGAAAAAGCCTCCAGCTTTCAATGGGACTCTAGAAAACAAAGTTAAAACAAAAGCTAGATCTTCCCAACTCTTATCCTTCCCTCTAAAGGTGGAATAAAACCCAAAAAACCCACTGAAAAACCCCAGCAATATATGACTTTTTTTTTTTGCATCAATGGACAGCTTGTAGTGAGAATAACATTAACACTGTCAGTAAGAATGGTGCTTTATAGCCTGACATGCCTGTAAAAAAGAAATGGCCGTGAAAATGATGACAGGAAATCCTGGAGCTGTCTGCTCTTTTATTCAGACTTTTATAAACTAGCAAGTTGATCTCCTTTTCCACTTCTCTCTCCCTTTGCTCCTTTAACTACGAGATTGCATTTTTAGACTGAAATCTGAAAATCAAATTGTGTTTTTTGCTACTTACGACATTAGCAAAAGAGTGCTCTAGGAACTTGCATGAGGCAGTGTCAGAGACATCTAAGGACCACATCTAAGGCAGGAGGAATTCTTCCTCTCCGTCCTTCCTCCTTCCTCACAGTGAAGAAGGTATCACCATGCTTACCAGTCCTGCCTACAGTGGAGAAGATATCCCCACATTTACCAAGCAAGGCTGTGCAGTTTAATGGAAGCTCATTAGTACACTTGCTTTGTGGCCTTGAATAAATAATTAAATTTCTGTGGCTGTGTCACTGAATGGTAAATAGCTAATGCTTCCTGCCTGATGGAAGTGAATAAATATGCAGTTCTCTGTCTAGAACATGCATGGCTAATCACTGCCTCTTTCATACCTCTTACAGACATCAGGAGAACATACCAAATGAGGAAGAAAAAAGTACATAGGTCTAGGTGAACCAGGTGTTGCTCTGGGCCCTGATCAAGGAGAATTCCATTATGGCCCAGTCATCAATGGCTTTGAGGGACAAGAAATCCTTTGAGATATTTGTGTGGAATTTGGAGTGTTCCCCTTTGTGGTGTTTATCTACTAGGAGTAACTTTGAAATCCATTTAGAGCTCAAGCTGTTGATAACTTAGCTGTAGGAAAAACTGCTTTTTGCTCACTGACCAGGAATACATCAGTGTGACCACGATGAGGGGAAGTCAATGACAAGTAAGCAAATATTCGTTCTGTAAGCGATAGGCAACTAAACCAATTGATTACTAAACCTGTTATATTTAATGTGATGTCAGCATGAGCCAGAGGTTTACAGAGTGTTCTTCTAATTAGCTGAATAGGTAATTACTTAGGGCTAACAGCTTCTGAATCTAGGTGCTGAGGGTTAGCAGCTTAAAAATCAATACAAATATTTGTGAAAGTGATGGACTTCTGCCTTTTTTTGCTGGAGTTTGATATTTTGCTGCTGTTCTTCAGTGACACCTAGTGTGTGCATTAAGCAAAAGTAGCAAGTGCCTCTGCCACAGATCCTCTGAAAATGAAGGTGATTTGGTTAGAGTTTGTTGAAATTTTAATTTTACACTTCACCTATGTAGCTTGGCCACTCAACAGTAACACTGAACAACACACCAGTCTAAGAACAGCTATTAATCAGAAGGGAATAACAGGAAAGGTTAACATTTAATGTTGTGAAGTGTTTTTTGACAATTAGCATTAGAAAGTTGTTAGGTCTACTTTTATATTCTCTAAGGTTCTTTGGCCTTGTCTTTTCCAAACAGGTATTCTTGAACTGCTACACCAGCTGTAATTATCTGTCTTATATTTCCCTCTTTCAGCTAAAGGGCCTCAAACCGTGAAAAACCAATTTGCCTTTTCTCTGACAAAGCTTAGCTTCCTTCAAATTTTTAGTGACTTTTGAGAACATGTTATTGCTTATATTACTGTCTCCTGGGATTTGAGAGGACTGTTGGTTACAGCAGACAGTTTAGCACTGTGTGTCACAGACCTCACAGAAGGTGCACTATATTTATAGAAGTTTCCTAGGTCCCGTACAAGTCTTATGCCACCATTTGATTGTGAAAACATAGGGTTGTTTTTATTATGAAGGTTTGGGATTTTTTTCCCATCTGTAGTGGAACAAGAGCAGAGTCATGGTTCAATATAATACTTAGATTAATTGATTTCCATGCTCTGTAATTATGGTTTATTAGTTAAGAACAGCCCCTTCTCTACTGCTGCTGCAGCCATAAAATGCATTACACTGATTAAACACCTTTACTGTCTGAAATAACTTAATCTTAGACCTTTTCAGACACTCTCTGCAATGTAGTAAAGCCTCCCAAAGTCAAATTATTGTTCCTCAGGTTTTTTTCATATCCTATCAGAGCACTTCAGCTCTCTGTGTGGTTTTGTAGATAGCTGAGGAGTTCGGGTTAGGTGCTCCCACCTTTCACACTATACGTATGTGGAAAGCTTCACAATGTGGAGTTTTCTGGTTCTTTGTTCTTTAGTAGCATATAGTAATGGAACACCCTTGAGCTTCCCAGGTCCTTATTTCAAAAAGCATTTTTTTTTTTTTTGCATAGCCTCTACAAAAAGGTTTAGTGATGCTCTAATCTAGTTTTTGTAAGTCTGTGGTTTATATGGAGCTTCTGGTTTCTTGAACTTAGGCAAAATGTGAGCAGTATGAGTCCTTGGGTGTGGATATAGAGTAAGCATAGTTTTTAAATTTTTAAAAGACTGTGCATAAATCTGACTCTGGAAAGGTATATGATGTAGTGACCTTGCTGTGGTCATGCTTCTAGGCCCTCTTCTGTGTCACACCTCAGCCCTCCTTGTATGCCTCCTGCCTTGCTGGAATGAAGAGAGGCTTACTATGCTTATAAACAGGGACAGACAGAGTGAATCATAGAATCAACCAGGTTGGAAGGGATCTCCAAGATATCCAGTCCAACCCATGCAATCAACTAGACCATGGTACATCCAGTCTTTTCTTGATCATCTCCAGGGATGGTGACTCCAGCACCTCCCTGGGCAGCCCATTTCAATGTCATATCATTCTCTCTGTGAAGAACTTCCTCCAAACATCCAGCCTATAACTCCCCTGTCACAATTTGAGACTGTTTCCCCTTGTTCTGTTGCTGGTTGCCTGGGAGAAGAGACTTGACTTTCACCTTCCATGCAACTTAAGCAGCAAACTTTTCGTGCTTCATTCCCAGGTCTGGTTTGGAGTATCCCAAGCAAGAACATTGCAGGTGGATTCCAGTATGAAGTGGATGTAAAATAGAATATCAGGGAGCTATAGCCTCTGCAGTGTTTGTACTATACACACTCAAACTTGCAACTTGCTTTGACTGTTGTGCAACACTGAGTCTTTTTCCAGAGTTGATAATAGCCTGTTTGAACTTGCTGCACCATACTTGGAGCTCTTTATTTTGTAGAAGTGTCTAATGGTTTTAATACAGTGTTGTTCTTAGAAGCACCTAAACTACAAATGGCATGCACTCAGAAGATTAAGATGTGGTGTCAATCCATCAAAATATGGATGACTTTGCTATCAGAATGTGAATGTAATCACTGCAAAGCAGCTGTGTAGCCCGAATTTGTTACTGCAGATGTGCACTGCTTGCTCATTCTGCAAATGCTAGTGGTGGTTCAGTTTAGGTTTGTAGCTGGCTGTAATCTGCAAGGAATATTTTTGAAAAGTAGATGACAAACCTTCAGCAGTAAATACACAGCATCTGTCAGAGGAACGCCTGCTGTGGTGGGTGACCAGGCAGCTCTGTGCACTGACACAGCTTGGGGAGATAGGTTTCTCTCTTCCTACTGCCTAGTGATGCACAGAAATACCATTACAAGTGTGTAACTTTGGTTCATTGCTGCACTGGGATTGCTCTGGGTACTTGAAACACTGAACTCTCCCATTACTGAACTCCACCACTGGATATCAGCCAGCAATGGGCACTTGCAGCCCAGAACGTCAATCAGATCCTGGCCTGCATCAGAAGAAGAGACCCCACATGGAGTACTGTCTCCAGCTATGTGTCTCCCAACACAAGAGTGACATGGACCTGCCACAGCAGATCCAGTGGAGGGCCAGAAAGATGATCAGAGGGCTAGAGCACCCCTCCTCCAAAGGCAGGCTGAAAGAATTGAGGCTGTTCAGCCTGGAGAAAAGAAAGTTTCAAGGAGACCTTATTACTGCATTTCATTATCTGAAGGGGGCCTACAGGAGGGCTGGGGAAGGACTGTTTAGAAGAGCTTGTAGAGATAGGACAAGGGACAATGGTTTGAAACTGGAGCAGCGGAGATTCAGGTTGGACATCGTGAGGAAGTTCTTGGCAATGGGAGTGGTGAAATATTGGAACAGGTTGCCCAACAATGTGTGTAGTTGAGGCCTTGTCCCTGGAGCCATTCATGACAAGACTTGATATGGCCCTGGACATCCCGATGTAGCTGGAGGTGTCACCACTGACTGCAGGGTGTTTGGAAAAGATGATCTTTGAGAGGCTCTTTCAAGTCAATGCAAACTGTGAATTACATTGTCGATCTGCTTTATGTAGGCTATTGTGTGAACCAGCAATGTTGGTGAAGCAGCTTAAAAAAACCCCTCAAAGCCAGTGGTGTTCCTTGGTGGGTCATTTCCCATGTCATAAGCTCTTACAGGAGTGAAAATTGGCCAGCTTTGGTTCCCAGCACATGGAAGATTTGGGTACTGTGTTGCTGTTTTTATGGGTGTGCAGAAGGATGTCGTTTTCTGTTTAGCATTTCTTTAGGGTGGTTGGCTTATTTTAAGGTGTTGCTCCTTTATTACTTGCTACATTTTAAATAAGCTGAGGAAAATTCAGTTGTGCATTAACAAGTTGTCCGTTGAAGTGCATTTACGTGGAAGGATTCTCTCCATTCCTGGCTTGTTTACTGAAATTTTCAAGGTGATGAACAGCAAATCAGGACAAGTAAATAATTAATGAATAACAAGCAGTAGTCCAGCATACTTACCACTAACAGTCTGCTGGCATCTCACATGCTGTATTTTGCCCACATTAGGTCTGCCCTAGTAAAATGCTTGAACAAATGTAGAAGTGTACAAAGGGGTTACAAGAAAGCTGAGAAGGGACTTTTTACAAGGGGTTGTTGTGATAGGATGAGGGGGAATGGTTTGAAGCTGGAAGGTTTAGACTGGGTATTAGAAAGAAATACTTTACAGGGAGGGTGGTGAGACACTGAAACAAATTGCCTGGGAAGGTTGTGGATGTCCTCCTCTGGAGATGAGCAAAGAGCTCCTGAAGGAAGTGGGGGAGAAAAAGAGGGTGTATCGCCTCTGGAAGGAGGGGAAGGCTTCTCCTGATGTGTTTAAGGAGGTAGCCAGACTATGTAGGAGAAAAATTAGAGAGGCTAAGGCTCAGCTAGAGCTTAGGCTGGCCACTTCCGTGAAAGTTAACAAAAAACACTTTTATAAATGTATCAATGCTAAAAGGAAGGGCAAGAAGAGCCTCCACTCCTTACTGGACCAGGAGGGGAACACTATAACTGATGATGAAGCAAAGGCAGAGGTCCTGAATGCCTTCTTCGCCTCAGTTTTCAACAGTAAGGAGAGAGGAGGAGGAGGCAAATGGCCTCTTAAACTGGGGGATGGGGTCGGGGAGCGGTGTGTTCCCCTGGAAATTCATGAGGAATCAGTTCAGGACCTGCTGAGCCACCTGGACACCCACAAGTCCATGGGACCAGATGGGATCCATCCCAGGGTGCTGAGAGAGCTGGCAGCTGAGCTGGCCAAACCACTCTCCATCATTTTCCAGCAGTCCTGGCTCACCGGAGAGGTCCCAGGAGACTGGAAACTGCCAACGTGGTCCCCATCCACAAGAAGGGTCGGATGGAGGAACCTGGGAACTACAGACCCGTCAGCCTGACCTCAGTGCCAGGGAAACTGATGGAGCAGGTTCTCTTGGGGCCAATAACTGCGCACCTGAGGGATGGCAAAGATCTCAGGTCCAGCCAGCATGGGTTTAGGAAGGGCAGATCCTGCCTCTCCAACCTGATCTCCTTCTATGATCAGGTGACCCGCTTGGTGGATGTGGGGAGGCCTGTGGATGTGCTCTGTCTGGACTTCAGCAAGGCCTTTGACACTGTCCCCCACAGCAAACTGCTGGCTAAGCTGTCAGCCCATGGCTTGGATGGCAACACTCTGTGCTGGGTTAGGAACTGGCTGGAGGGCCGGACCCAGAGAGTGGTGGTGAATGGTGCCACATCCAGCTGGTGGCCAGTCACTAGTGGTGTCCCTCAGGGATCAGTGCTGGGCCCCATCCTCTTTAACATCTTCATAGATGATCTGGATGAGGGCATCGAGTCAGTCATCAGCAAGTTTGCAGATGACACTAAGCTGGGGGCAGAAGTGACTGAGCTGGAGGGCAGAAGGGCTCTGCAGCGGGACCTTGACCGCCTGGACAGATGGGCAGAGGCCAATGGGATGGGGTTCAATAGCTCCAAGTGCAGGGTGCTGCACTTTGGCCACAACAACCCCATGCAGAGATACAGGCTGGGGTCGGAGTGGCTGGAGAGCAGCCAGACAGAGAGGGATCTGGGGGTACTGATTGATACCCGCCTGAACATGAGCCAGCAGTGTGCCCAGGTGGCCAAGAGGGCCAGTGGCATCCTGGCCTGCATCAGCAATGGTGTGGCCAGCAGGAGCAGGGAGGTCATTCTGCCCCTGTACTCTGCACTGGTCAGACCACACCTCGAGTACTGCGTTCAGTTCTGGGCCCCCCAGTTTAGGAGGGACATTGAGATGCTTGAGCGTGTCCAGAGAAGGGCGACGAGGCTGGGGAGAGGCCTTGAGCACAGCCCTACGAGGAGAGGCTGAGGGAGCTGGGGTTGTTTAGCCTGGAGAAGAGGAGGCTCAGGGGTGACCTTATTGCTGTCTACAACTACCTGAAGGGTGGTTGTGGCCAGGAGGAGGTTGCTCTCTTCTCTCAGGTGGCCAGCGCCAGAACGAGAGGACACAGCCTCAGGCTGTGCCAGGGGAGATTTAGGCTGGAGGTGAGGAGAAAGTTCTTCACTGAGAGAGTCATTGGGCACTGGAATGGGCTGCCCGGGGAGGTGGTGGAGTCGTCGTCCCTGGGGCAGTTCAAGGCAAGGTTGGATGTGGCACTTGGTGCCATGGTCTAGCCTTGGGCACTGTGGTAAGGGGTTGGACTTGATGATCTGTGAGGTCTCTTCCAACCTTGGTGATACTGTGATACTGTGATACTGTGAGATGTTCAAGGCCAGGTGGGACAAAGTCTTGGGCAAAGCTGGCCTAGTGGAAGGTGATCTTTAAGGCCCTTTCAATCCAAATAATTCTATGAATCTATGATTGGTAACATGAAACATATTTGTTAAATACTTCACAGGGAATAATCAAGTGAAGATGTTGAATTTTTCTTGCCAAAGGTCCTGGTTTCTCATTTCTTGGGCTAATCCCCTTTGTTTACCTTTTGTTTTGCTGTTTGTATTTTCCTTATGTGTGTCTGTTTCAGTGGCTTAATTTCCCCATCTGCAGGTTGTCTTATACTTGAAATAAGATTACTGTTAAGAGTCATAGGTTAAAATTCAAGTTGAAGGTTCTGTTACAGCTTGTCAGATGGTTCCCTGTGTCTGCTGTGGTTACCACTTCCACTGTTTAATATTGAGTGTGTCACAGACTTGTTGGTTTGTTTCTCAAGCTCAACAGAGTGAAAAGTGTATTTGTTTATAAGAATAATATTGTTTCTAGCCCTTCTTTCCTACACATGGAAAATTACTTCTTGGCCCATCTACAGTTTGTTTTGCTGTGGTTCTGATCAGTTCATCTATTATTGCTCTTAAAATAACACTAATGTTGCTCTCATAGCATTCTGTTCTAAGTCCCAGCTGTGTGTTGCCTATGTTCAGTTCAGAGATCTAATTGTTTAATGCTATGCCTAGGGCAGGAGTAACTGTCTTGTGTGCTTTGGGCAGATGTTTTCCCTCAACAAATCACTGTAAATAATTTATTGATGCAATAGGGAGTATCCTTTCATTTAGACTAAACTGCGGCAGGCATACTAACTTCACTGGGCTCTTGGCTTTGCCTAAATTGGGGAATAGCACCTGGAAATTTTCAAAATTACTGCAGATTTTGGTGGTTGAGCACTCTGAAATCTTGTGGAGATACCATCGAATGGTACATTTATAGAATGTTAGAAGAGACTTCTAGATATCACTAAGTCAACCTCCCTGCCAAAACAGGATGACCTAGAGTAGGTCACACAGGAATGCATCCAGATGGATTTTGAAAGTCTCAGAGAAGCAGACTCCACAACCTCTCTGAGCAGCCTGTTCCACTGCTCTGTCACCTTCCCAGTAAAGAAGTGTCTCCTCATGTTGAGATGGAATTTCCTGTGTTCCAGCTTATACCCATTGTTCCATGTCCTACTACTGGACACCACTAAAAAGAAATTGACACCTTTGACACCCACCTCTGAGAGTTTATAGACAGTAATTAGATCCCCTTTCAGCCTTTTCTCAAGAAGACTAAACAGAGAGGTGTTCAAGTCCCTTAATTTTCCTAGTAGACTTTGCTGGACTAATAGAAACTCCTTTTCATGTACAGGTTATGTTGAAAAGCTATTGTTTTGTTTTTTTCTTCTCAGACTTCATTCTTCTGGAATGAATGTTTTTCTGAGCCTGCTGTTGAAGTTGTTGCCAAGAGCACATATAATCAGCAAGACCATATTTGGGTTCGTTGTTGTTTCATGAGAGACTTGAAGCTTCTTGTATCTCTGGAAGGTAGATCAGGAATGTTTACGGTTTTAGCCTTGTGTCAGTGAAGTTGGAAAACTTCCAAGCTGTTGGGCTCTTCGTTGTAAAGTTTGGCAACAGCCCCGGCTTCTCGGTGTTCTGCCATAGGGTAGCAAGCTCACAGTGATGGGCACAAAGCTGCCAATCATGATATGATTTAACAAAGTTGGTAGAAGTGGAATGTTTTTGAAAAGAAATTGCAATATTGGTGAAGTCAGAGTGGATCTGTTGAAATGCAAGACTTGGTACCTTTTATTTTACTTTTATCAGAGAGAGAGATGTATCTTTCAAAAAGCAGCATTCTGTGTAAAGTGAGATTTAAACTGAACATTATTCCTAGTCATGCAGGAAGTCTGGAAGAAAAAGAACTATGGATAATCAGTTAAAAGAACTGACAGGTACCCTGATGTGTTGATCAGTAGTAATACCTAATTTCTATTTCAAGTGTGCTGTAATGGATTACCATATAGATGCAGCAAAGCACTAAGCATTAAACAGATCCCTATGTTTTCTCAAAAAGCAATATTATTTTGCTCTGTGGGGTTTCTTAAAATATTTCTTATTAGTGTACTGTGAAACTGGAAGCAAGATGTCAATAGCCATTTTGGATTCACAGCAGTGTCACTAACAGGCTAGGCTGGAGTGCAAGGGACTGTCATTTGTTTTATAAGAACAGCAGGATGCATCTTTGGAACACCAGGGATTGGGAGGGTGCAGAGAATGTTTCTGGAAGCAGTGAGTCAAAAATCACAATAACTGGGGCTTGTTCATAGAGTCATAGGATGACCTGGGTTGGAAGGATGACCTCTAAAGGTCATCTAGTCTAATTCCCCTACACTAAGCAGGGGCACCCTCAACTAGATCAGAATCCTGTCAAACCTCACTTTGAGTATCTCCATGGATGTGGCCTCAACGTGTTCCAGTGTTCTACCACCCTCACAGTAAAGAACTCGTTCCCAGCATCCGATCTAAAGCTGCTCTTCTCTAGTTTGAAGCCCTTGCCACAACTCCTATAGCCACAGGTCTTTGCAAACAGTCTCTTTCCATCCGCCTTGTGGACCCCCTTCAGGTACTGGAAGGCTGCTATTAGGTCTCCCCAGGACCTTCTCTTCTCCAGGCTGAACACGCCCAGCTCCCTCAGTCTGTCCTCACAGCAGAGGTCCTCCAACCCTCTGATAATTGTGTCACACTGCAACACCCCCTTAGTCTGAGAGCTCTAAGGTACAACGCATGCAAAAATCACTAATTCCACTCTAGCTGCAACTTTGAATCGTAGCATTCAGAAGGTTTTATTTAAAAGACTACACTTGTAAGCACGGTAACTTGTTTTGCACTGCAGGAGCAAATGTGGACTCTGAAATTAGGTTATTTATATCCTTCTACTCTGTGGGAAAGCTTTCATGTTTTCAGTAGGTAGCTGTGATGCTAGCAATTTCATTTGCTTTTTCCAAACTGACTTCTATTTTCTATGTGGTGGGGCTGTGCAGGTGATTAATCACATCTTTTCAAAGTGCATGTATATATTATATTTTTGTTCCAGCTTTTGAGATGCTGAAAAGGAGAATGGCATGAAAAATTAGTTTAGTGTCTTAGCTTTTGCTCTGTGACTAAAGATTTTGGGATATGGAAGCTTTCCTCAGATAGGAAATTCGGCCCTGTTACTGTTTATTTCAGCCATTGGATTGTTTTGGTTCACTCACCTGACAAGGAAGTCTGTTTTTTCAAACACACTTAAAGTATGCTTCACCCCCCCCCCCCACCTCTCCCAGCTTCATGTGATTCCAAGTTTCAGCTGTTTCTGCTGGTGCTTGTACTCCACAACGTTTGTTTTTCAGTTTATCTCTGAGCATAACCTAGAATTCACTGACATTCAGTTGTGAGGGTGGTTATTGTTTGTTTTCAAAATGAGTCTCTGCTATGCAGCTTTGTCGCTGTATCAGCTTATGCAGCTTACGCCTTATCGAGTGAATTTTGTGTCCAAGTTGAAGTGAAATTGTGTAGCATGTAAGATACTGCCCTTACTGTGTGCCCCAATGCCTCTGGCCTTGCCCAAACAGCAGCTCACATGCTTTCACCTTCTGCAGAGAGAGCTCCCTTCCATGTGCTGTTGTGTTGTGAAATGGCCAAGATGTGGGGGTTATTTTGGTCTGAATCAATCAGGATGCGCAAACTGTGAACGTTCTATAAGAACAGGGCTAAAGCTCTTGGGAGATCTGTCTTGTTTCTTTTGGCAACTAAGAAAAATTTCCATCAGCAGATTACTGTCGCAGACATTCATTCATAATACAGGAGAATGCCATGCCTGCTGTTTAAGGATGAATCAGGCTTTTAGGGGAGTAGTTTCGTAGGTCCATAGAATGATTTAGGTTAGAAGGGACCTTAGAGATCATCTAGTTCCAACCTTCCTGCTATGGGCAGGGACACCTTCTGCTAGCCCAGGTTGCTGAAGACCCCATGCAGGGAGGGGGCAACCACAACCTCTCTGGGCAGCCTGCTTCAGTGTCTCCCCACCCTCACTGTAAAGAATTTCTTTCTGCTATCCAGTCTAAATGTCCCCTCCTCAAGCTTCAGTCCATTCCCTCCTGTCCTATCACAAGCTGCATCATCTGAAAAAAAAGCATTTTCACAAGTACTGATACTGACAAATTTCTAATAAAATGTCCTGATACCCTTTTTGAAGTTTAACACTCTTGGTTCTCAAAAGTTAGTGCTTTAAAACAAATGAGAGTGAATTTGCACCCAGGACAAGCTGAAGGTTAGTCAGTGTGGCTTGTTAAAATAAATGGGTTTTGCTCTAATGATTATTATAATAACTTAAAAACAATGGAAACAGTATTTGTGGCTTTGTCTGATTTTTGGTGATAAACATGATGTTATTTGAGGGTTTCTCCCTTCGGTGTATCCTGATAGGTGAATTCAAGCCGTTTTTTGTTTCCAGTTTGTCTCGGGGTTTTGTTGAAGGGGACCTTTCTTTGTGTGCTTTGGGTGTGTGCTCAGTCTGACACGTGCCTGGATGCAGAGTGAACTCTGGCCCCACTCCTGCACCCATCTGAAGTATGTGTGGTTTAGTTGGAGGCTCCTTTCTGCCCTCTGCCAAGTTAGCTGAAGATTCATAGCAAAGATGGCCTTGAGAGGTGGTGGGCTGCTAGTGTTTTAATACTTAGATGGATAATGATAATTCTTTGTCTGTGGATCCTGTGATCTGACTGGCAGAAAAAAGGTCCTTAACTACCAGGTAAAGCCCATCTGTGATTCATGGCCTCGTTGTCAGCCAGTTAGATTCTTCATCCTAAGCTCATTTGTCCTGCTCATGGATGTGGAGCTAGACCTCTGGCCACCAGCTGCCTGCTCCTTCAGTCCCTTCTGCCCCAACGGCCTAGGGAGGGAGCTGAGGGAGTAAGACCAAAACAAAATGCGACCAGAATGTGTCCAATTTGTATTTTTGGTTTAGAGAAGCTTTTAGAAATGCCAAATGCTGTTTGGAGAGCATGTGCTATGGCGAAGGTGTGAAGGAAGACCAGTCTGTCTGTGTCACCTGAGGTCTAGTTCCCAAAGTCTGTGAACTTGTCATGACTTCATCTTCTGCCATGGAGAAAGGAATGCTCCATTCTGAGAAAGACTCTTGTTTCAAGTGTAATTTCTGAAGCACTTTGCTGTCAAATCCAGAAGGCTGCCTTGCCCCATCTCTTGAGCATATTATTCTGAACAGCAATAATGATTCATGTCTTGGCAATCTCCAAAGGGTTGCCTAAAATTCCAATTCCTGCTTTCTTGGCCATGATGCTTTGATTTCTCTCCTGAGCTTTTATGTACGCAAGACCAACAAATGGGTCACCTTTGCTCCAGCGACTTGGCATTCATTTTGCATCCTGCATGTAGTGTTTTTGAAAACTTAACCAGAAATTTATTGCAGTGATTTTTGTTTGGTGATTACTAGGAACTCAGTCTTTTGCAATGTTAATTAAACAATTTCACTCCCCAAAATAGATGTTAAAAACTAATTATCCATTTAAATATACCTTCTTAATCTTTCCATAGCTTAAATCTTCTATGATTTTTCTGTGAAATCTACACAAATCCATGTTTGTTCTTGCTGTGTTTGAGAGGCTGAGCAGTCCTGTCCTCCCAAGCCATAGTCTGTACTTCTGATAGTTTAAAAAAGGGATAAAAATATGTCTTGGAGCCTGTTATCTTAGATTCTTTTAGAACTTATGTTTACCTGGGTAAGACCCACGAGTAGTTTTGGTTTATCCAGATTATTTAATAATGTTACCATCCCCTAAACTGGCACAGAACAACATTTGGTAGCCTCAAATGTTCTCTGCAGCTCACAGGATCACAGGATATCAGGGGTTGGAAGGGACCCAAGGAGATCGTCAAGCCCAACCCCCCTGCCAGAGCAGGACAACACTATCTTACACAGATCACAGAGGAGCACATCCAGACAGGCCTTGAAAGTCTCCAGAAAAGGAGACTCCACAACCTCTCTGGGGAGCCTGTTCAGAGTTCTGTGACCTTTACAGTAAAGAAGTCCCCCCTTGTGTTGAGACGGAATCTCTTTTGCTGCAATTTACACTCATTGCTCCTTGTTCCTAATCCCAGGGAGCAAGTGAGCAGAACCTGCCCCCTCTCCTGGCCAGCCCTCAGATACTTATAAACATTTATCAAATCCCCTCTAAGTCTTTGTTTCTCCAGACTAAAAAGCCCCAGGTTCCTCAGCCTCTCCTCATAAGCCATGCCCTCCAGTCCCCTAATCATCCTTGTAGCCCTCTGCTGGACCCACTCCAGCAGATCCCTGTCCCTCTTAAACTGGGGAGCCCAAAACTGAACACAGTATTCAAGATGAGGTCTCACCAGGGCAGAGTAGAGGGAGAGGAGAACCTCCCTTGATCTGCTGGATACACTCCTCCTAATACACCCCAGGATCCCATTGACCCTCTTGACCACAAAGGCACACTACTGTGCCATGGTTAACTTGTTATCCACCAGGACCCCCAGGTCCCTCTCTACAGGACTGCTCTTCATCGGATCACCTCCCAGCCTGTACTGGTGCAGTTTATTATTCCTCCCCAGATGCAGGACTCTGCACTTGTCCTTGTTGAACTTCATCTGGTTCCTCTGTGCCCAGCTCTCCAGTCTGTCCAGGTTTCTCTGGATGGCAGCACAGCCTTCAGCTGGATCAGCCAAGCCTCCCAGCTTGGTGTCATATGCAAACTTGCTGAGCAGGCTCTGTCTGTCTGTGCCCTCATCAATGGAATTGATGAAGATGTTGAACAGGACTGGCCCCAGCACTGATCCCTGAGGGACACCACTAGTCACAGCTCTGCAGCTGGACCTGGCACCATTGATCACCACCCTCTGAACCCTATCTTGCGACCAGTTCCTAACCCACCTCACTGTCCGCTCTTCCATCTCACGCTTCCTCAGCTTGCTCACTAAAATGTCGTGGGAGATGGTGTCAAAGGCCTTGCTAAGGTCAAGGTAGGCTACATCCACTGGTTTCCCTGAATCTACCCATTCAGTTATGGCATCATAAAATGCTGTCAGCTTAGTTAAGCATGTTAGTTAAGCATGACTTCCCCTTGACTACATAGCTAAAACTGTAAGACTTCATTCAGGAAAGTACTTAAGCATATGCTTGAATTGCTTTGCTTTGCTGGTGCCCTGTAGCATAACAAAACCGAAGGAGAATGGGTTTTACCACAACCTTATTCTTTGTTTGATCTGCCTCTGTTAGGATGAACTCACAGCTACAGAGGCAGGCCGCTAAATATTATTCCACATAAGTGCCTTATTAACTGCATGTGCTGTGTGTTAAATTCATCTAGCTTTGTGTAATTTGGCTGAGTCTCACTAGCCAGATGAAAATACAGGTAAATGATCTCACAGTGAAAATAACTGCACTGCTCTTCAGCTCATCCTGATCTGGGAGATCAAACCCCATTAGCTGATGAAAAACAGAGCTGAGCCCCAGAGGCTCAAAGTCTGACCTGTATCAATCTAGCAGTAGTCATTACCAGACACTTGAGAAAAATATAACCCAGAGTGAGCTGCTCAGAAATGAGTAAATTCTGCATTAGAAATCAGTTGATATTCTGCCTTTGCATGGCAGTGGGAAAGGGGAAGTGGCTCAGGACAGTGTCATGCTATTTATTCAGGTGCACTCTGAGTATGTTTCTCCGTAACAAGCGGCTAAGGTAATGGGCAGGAGTCCTTTAACGTGATAGGTATTTGGTTTTTTCTCGTGTTCTCTATGTATATATTACCATTTCATTTATGTCTTGTCTGTTAGTTTCTCTGTGTTATGGAAAATGTGACTATTTAGTTTTGTTTCTTGCAGAAAATATTGCAGCTACTACCTGAGAGGATTTTTTATCGATGGCATTTTCGCAGTATAGGTAAGAAGGAAATGATTACAAATAAAATCAATGTTTTCTTTACTCACTTCCCTGGTTCTGCAAGTCCCATTAACCCCAGAGTCCCTTAGCACTGTCCATACATAAATAGTACTTACATATGAAACTGGCAGCTGAAGATGCTCTAAGCATATCGAAAGTGTTTTTACCTGCTACAACAGCTGTTTCCTTGCTCTGTCTGGGCTTGGTTGCCTCCTTCATATTGATTTTGCAGGAATTTACGTATTTTTTCTGTGAGCTTTCCCTGGACCTCTCAAGGTGATGTGGATTATAAACCAATGGACCTTTTTCAGTGAGGTCTCATTTTGTATTCACTGACTAACACCACAAGTTGAGATGCAAGAGGGTTGTAATATCTGTATGTGACTCATGCAAGTTTGCGTTCTCATAGTCATTTGCAAGTGATCATGTACAAGATGCCCATACAAATTCAAAGTCCTGAACATTGCTCTTTGCCTAGCAATAGGTACTGTACTGAACCACCTCCTGGAAATTTATTCTGCCAGACCTCTGCAATGGGTAGCTGTTTGGTAGCTGAGCAGAGGCTGTGCTAAACTGAGTGAAGCACAGTGTAGCTGAGTGTAATTTCTTCCCTGATACTCCTACATCATCTATGCAGTTTAGCTCATGACTGCTTGTGAAACAGCTGGAATGTTCTTTGTGGTAATTGAGAGAGGAATTTCTGCTGTGGAGCTGGGATAGTGTATAAAAGAGATTTAAGAACAAATCAGAATCACAAAATGGTTTAGGTTGGAAGATCATCCATTTCCAACCTCCTGCCATAGGCAGGGACACCTCCCACTTAGAACAGGTCACTCAAGGCCTCATCCAACCTGGCCTTGAACACCTCCAGGGAGGGAACATCCACAACCTCCTGGCAACCTGTTCCAGTGTTTCACCCCCCTCACTCTAAAGAACTTCTTCCTAATATGTAGTTTAAATCTCCCCTCTGCCAGTTTAAACCCATAGACACCCAGTTTAAACAAAGCAAGATACTTTTTTGTATCTCTTTTTAATCAGTTTTTCTTTTAATGAGTATGCTACACTTTACTGGCCTTTCTAAGTGGAATTAGGAATACACAGGCATCAGGTTAGAATACAATACTGGCCATGACAGACCCACAGTACATATAGATGGCACTCACTTTGGTTTGTCAAACCAGGAGGCTACCCCTTCTTTTCCTGTGCTCCCATGGGATTTACTCTACATCCTCTGGTTTCTGGAGCAAAGAGAGGAATAAGAGTCTGGCAGAGAGAAGTCTTGGAGTTGGTAGAGCATTGTTTTTGTTTTTTTTAACCCTTAGTCTCCTCGTTCTGCACACTTTAAGGGGCTGCAGAAATGGGTATCCTACGTATGGGACTGATGATTGGATGGCAACACCTGCATAAAAATAAACAAACCTAACTGCCAGTTCAGTTGAGGTAGGCCCTTGGGGTGCCTGGTTTAATGCACTTAATGGTCTTCCTCTATAGCTGTTTTGAGTGTAAAGATAATAAATATCTATCAGGCTTGGTTTAGTTGTTCAGAAATTTTGGCAATCTCAGTAAGAAAAAGAGGATGAATTTTTCTGCACAAGTATCATATTTTTCAGATTTTTTCATATACTTCCCATAAGGATTCAACTGCATTTTAAATTTGGATGCAGACACTAAGGCAATGGAAAAACAGTTTTATTGTCTTAAGTTTGACCATGGTGAACTTTTTAATGACAGAAATACTCCTTGTGGCCTACAGTGCTTGTACAGTGAATGTTTTGGCCTTGTGGTCATGTACAGGAAGAAAAAAGCCACATCAGTTCCTCTCCTTGTTTAACCAGGCTGAATAAAGCTAGAGTCACATGGCTGCAGAAATACTGAAAGGTGAAACACATTGCTTCTGATGGCCAAAACACTTTGAAATCTCATGAAGTAAAAAACAGCAAAGCAAAATGTTGTGACCACTTTGCCAGCATTCAGAATTTTCATAGTGAAGAATCATAGAATTGATCAAGCTAAAGTGATTTTAATGCCACATTAGAGGGGTTTGTGTTTCTTCTAAGTAGTACTTTGTTGTTGTTGAGGTTGGTTTTCAGCACTGTTCCATCAGCTGCCATGTTTTTCATCAGAACAATAGATTTGCTGTTGCAGAGGAAATAATGAGTGGAAGCTAAAGGTCAAGGAAAGTACTCTTGTCACATTTCCAGTTCACACCAACCAAAATAAAAGGAGGCATCTGCTGGATGACTTTACTACCACCTTACCTGAATTAGTCCAGAGGAAATTTGTTTTAGTCAGTTGCTTTATAGTGAATATATTCTCTATGTTGATGCTTCTCTTGAATGGTGGTATTTGGATAATTTTTCAGCCATGTCCAAGAAATGAGCTGCAAAATCTGGAAGTGCAGTTATTTACAGCTGAACCTTGCAATTTGCATTTGGTTAATGTTCATGAGCATTGATATATATTCACTATAGGTATTGATTGTCGCCCATATTGTAAAAAGGTGAGATTTGGAGGGAAGGATGATGTTTAAGGAATGTCAGTTATTCTCAAATTCAGGAGAAATGACAGCTAAGTGCTGCATCCTGATATTTTTTCTTGGAATTGGATTAAAAAAAAATTTACACCTGAAGCATTTGCTGCAAAATTATGCAGAGTCAGTTTTATTCTGACTACTTTTTGGGCAGACAGTTGAAATTCAGGGCAGTTAGCTTAGTATTTCTAAAAAGATAATAAAACTGTGTTGTAATTTTTAATAGACATGAATGAAGAGTAGATTGCCTGCACTTTTTTCTTATCATGATTGTTGATATTGTCCATATTTAGTGGGAGGCTGTACAAGATGACCTTTGAGGACCCATTCCAACCTATGACTTTGAATGCATTAATACTACAAGTTGACTTTCTTGAGTACTCTATAAATCAAAATTTCCCCTAGGTATCTTATTTTTAATGCAAAGAATTTGAGTCAGTTGTCATCTGACTAAAACTACCTCACTGTAAGTAGATGCCATATTTAACTCTATTATGTTGGTGATTGTAACTGGGACCACTTGGGTTTTTTTTCCCCTGTACTTTTCTTAAACCCCAGTGCAGCAGCCACCTAGCAAGTGACCTAAGTTAACCTTTTCTGTAGTATTTGAACAAACATTGAGGTGGAAAGCAGCCATCTGAGTATCTGATACATGCCTATTTCATTTTTCTAATCTAGGGTCGATTCTGAAGAAGCTTTTGCACACGGGAAATTCTCTCAAGGTATTTCTCCTGATGATGTATTCCCATCTCTTTTTAATTCCTGTGAATGACATGACAAATTTTCAATGTCAGTGTTTTTCACATTGTTAGGCTCTGAAAGTTTTGCTTATTCACCCTTTAATCCTAAATTTTACTTTTGCAATCCTGTGACTTCTGTGGGGCCAAGATTTCTGACTTCATAATGCACTAAATGTTGGTAGGTCCCTGAGGGTGCTACACTTGCTGTTGTAGCTGCAGAGCCCCTTTTAAGGCTGACTCTTGAGAGTAGCCAGGATACATTTGGCCTCAGGAACTGGGAGAATGGAGTTAGGAATTTTTGTTCTCTGAAGCTGGAGTGGTAGTGCTGTCTCCTGGGAGTGCCACCACTTTGGGTACCATTTATTCCCACCCTTCTCTGCTCATATGAAATTCATAGTGTGATTATTCCTGGTATGATGGAAACACTCACTAGCACGTAGCTGGGATGAACACACTTGGCCTGCATTTTCTCAACTATTTAACTGTGTTACTGTGCTGACACATGTGTTTGAATATTTCTTTCTACAAAACCATCCCCTTGTAGATAAGATGTGAAGGAATCCGACTGTTTCTCCTGTGGCTTCAGGCACTTCAGACTAACTGTTTGGAAGAGCAGATATTAATATTTGCATGCCTTGTGCCTGGCTTTCCACCCATTCTGTCCTCACGAGGTCCCTGTACACTAGACAGCCTCATTAGTCCTCCTAATTCCCCGGATGGTGAGTAAACAAAGATGATTTCTGTGAGTGGCGTATTGCCTGCCCCTTCCATGGAGGTTGTTGTGGGGCTGGAGAATTTCTTGTGGGGAAGCTGGCATCTGGATAATACTGTTTGTCTTTGTTGTTCTGAGATGCACTGAATTTGTCAAGCTATTGTCTCTGCTGCAGTTATATGGCTTTCTGATCCTGTCTCTAGGGTTGGGTGGGTTGGTGGTTGTTGTTGTTGTTTTGCTTTGGTTTATTTGTTTGTGTTTTAATTTGAAATGCAGCTGTATGGAAATGTTATTGCACAATCAGTAGGTTTCTAGACCTACATCTTACATAGTATGAAGATGGTGGGTCACTGGAATGAGTTGCTCAGAGAAGTTCATAGAATCATAGAATGTCAGGGGCTGGAAGGGACCTCAAAAGATCATCTAGTCGAACCCCCGCTGCCAGAGTAGGATCACATATACCAGGATCACAGGAACATGTCCAGGCAGGCTTTGAGTATCTCCAGAGTGGGAGACTCCACAACTCCTCTGGGCAGACTGTTCCAGTGTTCTGTCACTCTCACAGTGAAAAAAATCCTCCTCATGTTTAAATGAAACTTGCTGTGCTTTGGTTGTGGATGCCCCATCCTTGGGAGCGTGTAAGAGCATGCTGGATGAGGTTTTGAGGAACCCTGTCTAGTGGAACATGTTCCTAACCCATGGCAGGGATGTTTGAACTAGGTAATCTTTAAGGTCCCTTCCAACACAAGTCGTTCTATGATTCAGTGAAAGATACCCCTGAGGGATGTCAGGGGATTGGATTAGATGACCATTAAAGGTCCCTTCCAACCCAAGTTGTCGTGTGCTTCTGTCTGGGTTCATCTGCAGTGATTGATTATGGTAACCCCTCCAAACTGCAGTAAACCTGAGATCATTGCCATGCTTGTTTGCAGTAGGGAAAATACAGGAATTGCAAGCAATTCATAGATTTATGGAATGGTTTGGGATGGAAGGAACTTTATTCATCTAGTTGCACACCCTCCCCTGCCATGGGCAGGGACACCTTTCACTAGACCAGATTACTCAAAGCGTCATCCAGCTTGGCCTTGAACACTTCCGGGGAGGGGGCATCCACGGCCTCCCTGGGCCCCCTGTTCCAGTGTCTCCTCACTCTCACTGTAAAGAATTTCTTTCTGATCTCCAGTCTAAATCTGCCCTCCTCAAGCCTCAGTCCATATTGTCTTGTTCTATCACAACAAACCCTTGTAAAAGGTCTCTTCCTGGATTTCTTGCAGGCCCCTTCTTTTCTTCAAGTTGAGCTTTATCTTTGTACATCTTAGTAGTACATTGATAATTAATTATTTTCAAACTAGCTTTTTTTAAAAATTGAAGATATCTTTAATTATTTTCAGGCTTTCTATGTTTAAAACATTTTCTTTTGTCCTTTTAGCTAAGATTTTTCCAGAAGAAATAATTCCACTTTTGCCAGCTGTCTCTGGAGAGAAAACTGCTGAAGACCAAACATGCTATTTTCTCCAGCTGCTGTTAAAATATATGGTACTTCAGGTGAGAAGGTGTACTTGTGTTACATGAAGTCTGTGGTGTATCTATATGGAGTTGGTTTTGCCCCTTGCTGAGAAGAAACTGCCTTCTGCATTTTCTTGTTTTCAAAACCAAAGTCATTCCAAAGGTATTTTAATTTTCATCCAAAATGGCAGAAGAAAAGTTTTTCACATCTGTCATAAGAATTAAAGTGTTCACAGAATTACAGAATGTTAGTCGTTGGAAGGGACTTCAAAAGATTGTCTAGTCCAATCCCCCTGCCAGAGCAGGACCACCTGGAGGAAGTAACAGAGTGTCCATGTGGGTTTTGAATGTGTCCAGAGAAGGAGACTCCACAACTCTCTGGGCAGCCTGTTCCAGCACCTTCACAGTGAAAAAGTTTTTCCTTTGCTCCATCTTGTCCCTATTGCCCCTTGTCCTGTCGTTGGACATCCCTAAGCAGAGCTTGGCTCTGTCTTCATGACACTGCTTTTCACATCTTCATAAACATGAATGAGGCTACCATTCAGGCTCCTGTTCTCCAGTCTAAAGAGCCCCAGCTCTCTCAGCCTTTCCTCCTAAGGGATATGTCTTGCCCAACCCTGCAGGGTGACTGACTGTTTTGTGTGCTAGTGGTCAGTCTAAACAATTGCTGTGGGATAAAGATGCAGTTTGTTTGTTCCATTCAGACACATACATAGCTGAGAAGACCTGTTGAAAGAGAGAGGAAAAAAAGGAGAGATGGCTTCTGAGATTATTTTAAAAGGATGCAAGTACATGAAATTTAATTAGAAATAGATCAGATTAATCTGCCCAGGAAAGAAATGAAGACAATGTATTTATTTAAAAAGTACAAATAAAGCAACATTTTACGTAAGGGGGAAACTGTATAGACAATGAACATTAAAGAACTCAGCCTTAAAAAGTAAAGGAAAGATAAAAGATAATGAAATACTTGAAGATACATTTTTTTTCCTATCAAAAGGCAAGACCAAAACACTATTAGGAAGAAGCTTGTCATCTTGAATAAATGCTTTGTTCTGAAAAGTGCTGCTCTTTGGTTTGCAGATCAGAGTCTCACAACACTTCAGCTAAAAATATTTTCACCTTTCTTATTTAAACCTTGTATTATGTGTTTGGGATCTAACAGAAACCTGACTACACTATAAATCCAAATGTGCTGTGGTTTGTGAGCACTCATTTGTGAGGGGAGCACAGCTGGGCAGGAACCTCCTTGCTGCTGCGATGATTTTAATTGGAGTGCAGAATGATCACTCAGGACAAACCTGATGTCTGCAACTGGGCAGAATTTAATGAGAGTCACTTCACTTAGTAGAAAGAATCTAGTACTGTTGTGAGTAGAAGAGATTTTAAGATCAAGCACAGATTAAAGTAAGAAATATGTTTAAAAGAAAAGTCATCATATTACTGATGTAAACAAGTCAGTTTAAGTTAATAACTTAACCATCTTGGATATAGATTCAGTGAAGGCCAAGTATAAGGTCCTGCACCTGGGTTGATGCAATCCCAAGCACAAATAAAGGTTAGATGGCGAATGGGGAGAGCATCCCTGAGGAAAAGGGCCTGGGGGTCTGGGTTGATGAAAAGCTCAACATGAGCCAGCAGAGTGAGTGCAGCCCAGACGGCAACCCTGAGCTGGGCTGTAGCAAGAGTATCATGGCCAGCAGGGCAAGGGAGGGGATTCTGCCCCTTTACTCTGCTCTCCTCAGACCCCACCTGGGGTCCTGTGTGCAGTTCTGGAGCCCCCAACACAAGAAGGACATGGAACTGTTGGAGCGAGTCCTCACAGGGCTGTGTTCCAGATCTCTCACCGGCTTCATCACCCTTCTCTGGACACGTTCCAGTACCTCAACATCTCTCTTGAATTGAGGAGCCCAGAACTGGACACAGTGCTCAAGGCGTGGCCTGACCAGTGCTGAGCACAGGGGCAGAATAACCTCCCTTGCCCTGCTGGCCACACTGTTCCTGATCCAGGCCAGACTGCCACTGACTCTTCTGGCCACCTGGGCACACTGCTGCCTCATCTTCAGTTACTATCTGCCAGTACCCCCAGGTGCCTTTCTCCCTGACTGCTCTCAGCCACTCTGTCCCCAGCCTGTAGCGCTGCTTGGGGCTGTCACTGGACTAGACTTCTGTCTCGAGCCTGTTTTTGCCCAGGGGTGCTTCGTATGTGTGTGCACATGGGTGTCGAGTAAGCTCTAGTGAGTAATGCATTTGTGATACCTTAGTAGCTTTGTCTGAATGTCCAGGTAAGATGCAAGTTGGTTAAAGACATTAATGTGGTGCTTACTGCTCTTCACTGCATTAGAACAGCATAAGTAGGCTGGCTTCTCACGAGATTACCTTCTTTGATGTGTTAAAGCCCTCACATTAATGTTTTGTGTTCTTACTGCAGTTTGCAAAGTTTCTAAGGGCAGCTCTAATTTTTTCTCTCTCTTGTTGTAGTTGTTTATCTTTTATATTCAGCGTGGAGTGATTTGCAATGTAACCCATTAATTTAAAGCTTTTTGTTTGTCTTTGACTCCATGACAAAGGCTGCAAGTTTAGAGTGGAAGAATAAGGAGAACCAAGACACTGGATTTAAATTTCTGTTCGCCTTGTTTAGAAAATATTACCTTCCTCATTTGTTTCCGTCCTTTACGAAGCTCACCAACCTCTACAAACCTGTTCTTGGTGAGTTGTGGATTTTGTCTTTTAAGTAGTCCAAAAAATAACTCTGACTGTTCTCAGTAGCATCTCTGCTACCTGCTGGCATATCACTACAGTTCTGATCAATAAGGACTTTTTTCCTCCCTTGTCTCATGACTTCCTTTAGCCCTTTTCTTTGTCATTCTTCTCTTTTGCTTTGTTTTGTGTGATACAAATGACAGCATTCAGATAAAATCTGTGCTTTAAGCTCTTGCTTTTCTTCAGCAGTAACAGCATTATGGTAGGACATCCACATAAGTATAGTAAGAGCAGTCAGTCATTTCACCTGTTGTTTAGTGGAGAAAGTGTTGTTGCTGACCTGTTCAATGCATTTAACCAGAGTATGGAAGCAATTACTGTTCTTGAAGACTTTCTTTTCTTCTCTCATCAGATATTCCTGATGTCAGACCACGACCAGTATACATTACTGCAACACGAAACAATGAGAATGTCTACAGCACAAAGATCCCATACATGGCAGCTCGAGTTGTTTTCATTAAGTGGCTTGTTACCTTCTTCCTTGAAAAGAAATATTTAACTGCTGCCCTGAATACAAAAAATGGAGGAGAAATGCTCCCTAAAATTATTCAGGTGTGCTTTAAAGTTTACCTCTCTTCTTCATGTGCATGCTAAACTTGAACTACAGAAAAAAATGCTACCCCTAAGTGATGTACTTGATTATTTTATTGGGCCATAAACAAGTCAAAGTGCAAGGTCCTGCATCTGGGTTGGGCCAGTCCCAGGCACAAATTCAGAGTGGGTTGAGAGTATCTATGACAACAGAGACTTAGGGATGTTGATTGATGAGAAACTCACCATGAGCTGACAGTGCCCTCATGCAGCCCAGAAGGCAAATCATATCCTGGGTTGCATCAAGAGGAGTGTGGCCAGAAGGACAAGAGAGGAGATTCTGCCCTTTGACTCTGCTATAGTGAGACCCTGCCTCAAATACTGTGTCCAGTGATTGATGTCCCCATCATGAGAAGGACACAGAGCTGTCGATGCAAGCTCTAAAGTCTCCCTGGAGCCTTCTCTTCTCCAGACTGAACAGCCTCAATTGTTTCAGCCTGTCTTTGTGGGAGAGGTGCTCCAGCCATCTTTGTGACCTCTAGATGTGCTTCAGCAGATCTGTGTCTCTTGTGTTGAGGATCGCAAAGCTGATGATGGGACTCCAGATGAGGTCTCAGAAGAGTAGGAGGGCAGAATCATCTCTTTCCATATACTGACCACACTGCTTTTGATGCAGCCTAGGCTGCCATTGGCCTTCTGGACTGCAAGTACACACTGTTGGCTTGTATCCAGCTTCTCATCTACCATCACCCCCAAGTCCTTTTCCACAGGGCTGCTTTCAGTTTCATCATCTCCCAGCCTATATTGATAGTGAAGATAGCTCTGACCTAGAGGAGTGCTTGTGCCTTGAATTCTGCCAAAGTATTCCAGAGTTTTGGTGGATACTCTTTCTGTAGTTCCACAAGGCATGTGTGTTGTTCTGTGCAGACTGTTGGTGGTGTCAGCCAAGATAAAAGCACAGAGCTGGAGAGCAGTGTGTCTTACACCAGTGAGCCTGAGAGAAGTCATTCCAACAGCAGCACCTTGTCTGACAGGAGGCTCAGCAACTCCAGCGTCTGCAGCATCGAGGAGCAGCACCACAATGTCTATGAGATGGTGCAGAGGATCCTGCTGTCCACTCGAGGATATGTCAACTTTGTTAATGAGGTTTTCCGCCAGGCAAGTGCTTATAATCAGCTGTGCATTTCTGTTCAAGGAGCCTGGGTGTGTTCCTTTGTCATATGGTATCCACCAGATCCAATCCACTCCTAGTGCCAGAGCAGGATCACCTATACCAGACCACATAGTAATGCATCCAGGCAGATCTTTGAGTGTCTCCAGAGAGGGAGACTCCACAACCCCCCTGGGCAGCCTGTTTCAGTGTTTCTGTGGAACTTCCTATGCCTCAGCTTCCACCCGTTGCCCCTTGTCCTGTTATTGAGCATCACCCAGCAGAGCCTGGCTCCAGCCTTCTGGCACTCACCCTTTACATATTTATAAACACTGATGAGGTCACCTCTCAGTCTTCTTCAGGCTAAAGAACCACAGCTCCCTCAGTCTCTTCTTGTAAGAGAAATGTTCCATTTGAGGTTACTTCTAACCCTTCTAACTATTCTGTGATTCTGTGAAAGAACAATGTGAAGGCTGTGTGTGGATCAGGTAGGTGGTCAGACTTGACACTGAACACAGCAGCACGTTTTGTTTGGAGTCCTTCGCAGGTCTAGGTTTAATGGTAAAAGGACAAGATTTCTATGGGAACTGAAGCTTGTTGGTGATGCCAGACAACACCATGTCTTAAGTGAATGGGCTACTTTATTTGTTCTTGGTACTGTGATGTGATTTAAAGGTGCATACAGAGAAATTCTGGGTCATAGCAGTGTGCACAAGATGCTTTCCAGCTGACAAGTCAGCACACATGTTTACTGTGATGTATCTTGCATGGCAGTGTGTTGGAACTCCTCATAGTGGGGTGGGCGGCGCTTCTGCAGAAAGGAGTGATTTTTTTGTGCCTAGCTTCTGTGCTAGGATCCTTTTCCACATTTGAGACAGGTGTATCCTATCTGTTGCCAGCAAGCTTAGCGTCCTGCAAATCAATTCATGAAGTCCAGCCGGTGAACACCAGTCTTGGAGCCAGGCACTGATCTCCTGACTTTCCCTGTTGATTTGCTCATCACTCCCTGCAGCTGGAGGGATAAAGGAGAACACTGCTTGTATTTCCAGTCCGTTAACCAGCCATCCCAAGGCACTGAAGTCAGTGCTCATGGGCTTCTTGTTGGTACTTCATTGCGGCCTACCTGAATGATCAGTAGTGGTTTGAGGCCTACATTAAAAAAGGAACCTTTCTCCTTATGGCATCAATGCCAGGGAGGCAGTAGACTTCCCCAAGAAGTTAGGAGCAGGTGTCAGATCTGTTGGAGGATAGGAGAGCCCTGCAGAAGGACTTTGCCAGGCTGTATGGGTGGTCAGAGGTCATGGGGATGAGATTTAACAAGGCCAAGTGCAGGGTTCTATACTTTGGCCACAGCAGTGCTACAGGCTGGGGACAGAGTGGCTGAGAGCAGTCAGGGAGAAAGGCACCTGGGGGTACTGGCAGATAGTAACTGAAGATGAGGCAGCAGTGTGCCCAGGTAGCCAGAAGAGTCAGTGACATCCTGGCCTGGATCAGGAACAGTGTGGCCAGCAGGGCAAGGGAGGTTCTTCTGCCCCTGTGCTCAGCACTTGTCAGGCCACGCCTTGAGCACTGTGTCCAGTTCTGGGCTCCTCAATTCAAGAGAGATGTTGAGGTACTGGAACGTGTCCAGAGAAGGGTGATGAAGCTGGTGAGAGATCTGGAACACAGCCCTGTGAGGAGAGTCTGAGGGAGTTGGGTGTGTGCAGCCTGGAGAAGAGGAGGCTCAGGGCAGAGCTCATTGCTGTCTACAACTACCTGCAGGGAGGCTGTAGCCACGTGGGAGTTGGTCTCTTCTCCTAGGCAACCAGCAACAGAACAAGGGGACACAGACTGAAGTTGTGCCAGGGGAGGTCTAGGCTGGATGTTAGGAGGAAGTCCTTGACAGAGAGAGTGATTGGCATTGGAATGGGCTGCCCAGGAAGGTGTCGAAGCAAAGCCTGGCTGGGGCACTTAGTGCCATGGTTTGATTGACTGGCTAGGGCTGGGTGCTAGGTTGGACTGGATGATCTTGGAGGTCTCTTCCAACCTGGTTGATTCTCTGATTCCAAGTGTGTCTGGTCTGCATACTGGGGCCTCTGCTCCCTTTAAAAATGAGTCACCTTTGACAGTGACTTGTCTTTTATTCACTACTAAAGGGGTTTTGATGCAGTGTAGACAAACCGAACCTCAGCAACACCTCCAATCTGAGTGTGCCATTATCCTTCTCATACTTCGTGTCTTCTTGCAGAGCATTGTACCTCTTTTGCAAGGGCAGCTGGGAAGGTGGGATAGCTACTGGGGACAGACACCTGTGGTGCTAATTGTGCTGGGCAGGAACTTGTTGCCATTGCCTGCTATCCTTGTAAGTCACCACCTCTAGTCAGGTGGAGAGAGGCCCAAGGGAGTGCTTCATATCATGAGCTCTGTCTGCTTCTCTTCCAGAAGGTATAGCATGGTACTTAAATTTAGCCTGCCAGACCTTTAATGGCCTCTGAGATGAACCCATGTTAGGTCAGAGAGCTTGCAAGGAGCAAGTACTATTTCTGGTTTTGTCTAAGCAAGTAAAAGGTGTGATTTGTCACTACAAGTCACGGAATTGTGAAGGATTTAGGTATCTGCACAGATTGCTGTTTTATCATTACCCCATCAAGTACAGATAGAAGGATGAAAAATCACTTGTATTTTTTGAGCTGTATGATTTGTGGGCAGGGCTATGTGTGGGTGTGTCTATGTCTATCTCCTGTGTGTAGTCAAATGAATTGACTTTTCTGCACAGGCTTTTTTGTTGCCACCTTCTGATGCATCTGTAACACGCAAAGTGGTTAAGGTGTATCGGAAGTGGATACTGCAAGAGAAGCCTGTGTTCATGGAGGAGCCAGACAAGAAGGAGGACAGCCAGGATGCTGTGGTCACCTTGGAGGATTCAGTAGTGCAAACAGATGGTAAACATGTATGGTATCAGCGTTACTTTATTCTGCTCACTTGATATATGTGATTTAAGCTTGAAACTTGCTTTGTAAGTGAGGAACAATGTAAAGAATGTGTGCAAAGTAAGGATTTAAAAAATACTTTTATTTAAGGTCTAGACATTTAAGTAAATACTGAATGTCTATTGGCCCTTCCTGAATGCAAGATGACTGCAGCTGTTTGGAAAGTTGTATATTGTCAATTATTGTCTCCCTGTGTAAATAGGACTGCAGGAGCTTGGTGGAAGAAATGCTAACATCTTGTGCAGCATTAGAAGTTACACTGCTGTTGGCCAAGTGTGTGTAGGAATCACAGAATATTAGCGTTTGGAAAGTACCTTTGGAGATCGAGTCCAACCTCCCTGGCAGAGCAGGACCATCTAGAGTCACACAGAAACACATCCAGTTGGGTTTTGAATGTCTCCAGAGAAGGAAACTCCACAACCTCTCTGAGCAGCTTACTCTAGGGCTCTTCCACCCTCACAGTGAAAAGGTGTTCCCTTTTGTTCATGTGGAACCTTCTGTGCTTCACCTTGCACATATTGCTCCTTGTCCTGTCATTAGGCATCCCTGAGCAGAGCCTGACTCTGTCCTCGTGACACTGCCCTGCATATCTTTATCAGCAGCCATGAAGGCAGTGCTCAGGCTCCTCTGCTCCAAGCTAAAGAACCCCAGCTCCCTCAGTCTTCCCTCATAAGGGAGATGTTCCACTGTCTTCACCCTTTTTGTGGCTCTGTGCTGGACTATTTAAAGCAATTCTCTGAGGTCCTTCTTGAACTGAGAGGCCCAGAACTGAACAGAAGGTTCCAGATACAGCCTCACCAGGGCAGAGTAGAGGTGGAGGAGAACCTTTCTCGACCTACTCAGCACAGCCCTTCTAATACACCCCAGGAGGCTGTTGACGCTCTATTGTTTTGGTGATAGTTAAGAATTTGACAGTATCTACTAATTTGCATATACTGGATGGAATATTTATCTTCAGACACATTAGTTAAGAAACGGGAGTGCAGTTGCAAATTCTGTGCATCAACCTTTTGGTATCCTATGTTGAACCATCAGTAAAAGTTGACTTTGACTCGTGCCACCATGAAGCCATTTAAAGGGGGGTTTCATTGTTCTGAGAAAGAGGTTTGAGTTGTAAACACGTAGTGAGAATTAGAAAACTTTTGGTAGGGGGATTACTCGTTTTGCCAGGCTTAAATTCAAATATTACTGCAGTGACTACAAAATGGAATATAAAAATATTTGAAATACTGTGGCTCTTAAAGCTTGTTTGAACCTTTACATTCTACATGCTGTCTCTTGGTTGAGTGGTTAAAAGATAATGGATGTGAATTGCTTGCTGAAATGAATGGAGGACTTTACAGTTTCCCCTTTTCAGTTTTTGACTTCTGAAATGGTTTTGAATAACAGAGGACGTGCTCTTTTCTGCGTGGTCACTAACAGAATGATGTTTTTGAAAGCTTTCCTCTGACCATTCAGGACATAAGCGCTCATCCAGCTGGGGAAGGACCTACTCCTTTACCAGTGCTGTTAACAGAGGATGTGTGTTAGAAGAAGAGGACAAAAATGTTAAAGCTGGAGCTCAAGCTGTCTTACAGGTAAGGTGTGGAGAATGCCTTTGACTTACGTAGTTGTCTAATGTGCACTACAAATTATAGTATGGTCTCTGAGGTTAAGGAAAATAACTACCAGCACGTGGTGGGGTTGTAAGATACAATTTGGAATTAATCTATCACAGAGTGCCAGGTTGAAAGGGACCCCAAGGATCATCTGGTCCAACCTTGCTAGGTGATACTGGAGTTGAAATGAGCTGGCTCTGCACTCTGTTAACCTGAGTCTTAAAAGTGAGTGTGGTGGTTTGGGTGTTACCCACCCCCGCCCACTTTGGAAATCACCCAGACTAAACTCAGCTTTTTCTGGAAATTGAGTGAAGCTTATATTTACAGCTTAGCTCAATATACAAGCAGAGATTTACAATATAGATACAGCTATATACAGAAAGATACAAGTTAAAATGTAATACAGCAACACAACAACCCTCCCAGAAACCTGAGTCCCCAGGAGGGGCTCCCAACTGCCCTTCCGCCTTCTCCCACTCTTCTCTACCTTATCCCAGACATTGCCTTGTGCCCAAGGAAGAATGGAGGGTTGGCCAGGGGAGTTAGGAAGCAAGTGGGTTAATCAGAGAGATGGAAGGTGAGGTTAGAGAAATTCAGCCCAGAGCCCCAGACAGAGTGTGACTCCCTATCTATGTTTATACTCTTGTTCTTATACATCTCAGCCTATCAGTGAAGTAGACATCACCATTGTTTCCCTTTCACAGCCTGTAATCTAATTATTCTCACCAAAACGTTCTCGCTAGCTTCAGACTAGCACACTGAGCAATGTAGGGGAATCCACTGCTTGCCCTGGGAGATGATTCCAGTCTCTGTTCTCATGGGAAAACAGCTTTTTCTGGATTCCAGTGGGAATCTCTCCAGCAGTAACTTGTCCCCATCACCCCTTGTCTTTTCTATGGGACTCATTGTGAAAAGGGAGGCTCCTTCTCTGGAGACTTTCAAAGCCAATCTGGATGTGTTCTTGTGTGGTCTGCCCTAGGTGACCCTGCTTTGGCAGGAGGGTTGGACCAAATGATCACTGGAGGTCCCTTCCAACCCCTAACATTCTGTGATCCTCCTGGTAGCCACCCTTTATGTAGAGCTAAATTAATGTCTTACCTTAAAGGTCTTTTCCAACCTAAATGATTCTATGTGTTTTAAGACAGAAGGTTCATCCTTTTTCTACTGTGGATACTAGGAATTAATAAGAACTGTACATTTGCTTTTGTTGAATCTCATTTATTGGAACTACTGGTGGTAGCTCAAGCACATAGTTTCAGAAAATGAGTATCTGGAGAAATAGAGGAGACCCCTTGATCCCCCATGCTGTTTGAAATGCATGCTTTTGGGTCTGAAATGCCCTCAAATTTTCATCTAGAGTGATACAGAAAAATAAGTTACAGGTAAAGGATGGAAGTGAAAGGTTTGACTGGAGAAGTATTTAATTTTGAGTCTTGGTGTTTTGCATTCCTGACATTACAAATGCTTAACTGTAGATATCTGTCTTGAAGGTATTCGTGACAAACTCTGCCAATGTTTTCTTACTGGAGCCCTGTGTTGAGATCCCTGTGCTTCTCAAGGAGCAAGTCGATGCTTGCAAAGCAGTGCTGAGTATCTTCAGGCACATGATAATGGAACTGTCCATGAATAAGAAGACCTGGTAAGCTTACGTCTTCTGCATCATTTAGGAGCAAATTACCAACACTGAAACCTCCTTGGGAAAATCGTTGGGTAGGGAAAAGACTGACTTTCTCAGGAGCACATCTTGCAGCATCAGTCACACGTGCTACTGTTTGACTTTGTGGTTCTGGCTGGCAATTCCATCCCTGACTTCACCTGCTCAAGAATTAGTTTCTACAGTCCACAACCAGCTAATGTTACTTAACAAATGATCTGTGAAGTCTGAAGTGTGATCCCATACTCAATGAATAAGGTTTAGGGGAGTAGTAAGAGGGGTGTTGGTGCATGAAAACTAACACTTAACGGAACACGTCAACAGAAAGTACAATTTTGTTTTGGAACCAGGGAACAGATGTTACAGATACTCCTTAGGATAACAGAAGCTGTGATGCAGAAGCCAAAAGAAAACCAGATGAAGGATACATTTGCTCAAAGCATGTCAGGATTACTTTTCAGGGTAAGTGAGAGTTGGTTGTTTGGGTTTTTGTTTGTTTTGTTTTGTTTTTAATTATGATTACCCATAGTTTTAGTGAAGAACACATTCACAATACTGTGAAACCTGCTTGTGAAACATGAAAAACCCCTCTCTTGTAGAAATACAAGTAATCACTTTGTAAACTGTCCCTAACAGAGGGAAGCTGATGTGATCTGTTCTTCAGGGCTTTATTATAAGCCATGGTGGGAGCAGTCAGGCACACAGAGTCTCTTTGGGGGATATCTTCAATGAATATCTTTAAAATGTAAGCTTGATGTAACTGTTTTTCTAGAATTTTGGCTGACAAGTCATAACAGACTCACATTGAGCGAGATGAGAACATTTGTACCTTGTATTGTTCTTTGCACGCTCGGCTACGGTGCCTAGGCCTGGGTGTCACTGGTGTGTATCCATCTCTGCAGCCATTCTGTGGGTGTAGGAAACAGCTCTTCATTCTCTGGAGTATTGTGTCCACTTTGGGGCTCTTCAGTTCAAGAGGATATACTAGAGTGTCCAGTGGAGGATTTGAGGATGATGTAGGGGCTGGAATGGCTGGAACATGTCTGATGAGGAAAGGCTGAGGGACTTTGGGATGTTTTCTCTGGAGAAGGCCGAGAGGAGATCTTATTAATGTCTGTAAATATCTGAAGGGTAGGTGTCAAGAAGAAGGTGCCAGCATTATTCCATGGTGTACTGTGATAGGAAAAGGGGAATGGATGTAAACCGGAGCATAAGAAGTTCCACCTCAACGAGGCAAAACTTTACTATAAGGGTGCTGGAGCCCTGGAGCAGGCTGCTCAGAGAGGATGTGGAGTCTCCTCTTCTGGAGACTTTCAAGACCCATCTGAATGTGCTCCTATGTGACCTGCCATAGGTGATGACCTTCCAACTTCTACCATTCTATGATTACACCTGCTGTATTATTTCAGTTTACCAGAGGACATTCAGACCACCTGAAACATTTCCGGGTGTTTAGATTTCCTTAATAACCTTTACAATTCTTTGCCCACTGATTTCTGGGAGTGTTTTTATGCTGAAGAATAGCTCTACATAATATCTGTACATCAGGAGTTATCAGTGCTAGTATACATGTCAGTGTTGGTGTGCTGAAATCATCTAGGCAAATACATGAACTGTCCCTTGTTTCTTTTCTCCCAGACCCTCATTGTGGCTTGGATCAGAGCAAACCTAAGCGTTTACATCTCCCGGGAGCTGTGGGATGAGCTGCTCAGTGTTCTGTCTGCCCTGACAGACTGGGAAGAGCTCATCAATGAGTGGGCCAATATTATGGACTCTCTGACAGCAGTGCTAGCAAGAACTGTCTATGGGGTGGAAATGACCAACTTACCCTTGGATAAGCTCAGTGAACAGAAAGAAAAAAAGCAGAGAGGCAAAGGTTAGTCTCTGTGCTTCAGTGGTTGTTTGTACCAAACAAGTTACACATTGAAGTTTAATCTTAACAATTAATGTAATGTAATCTAACCTTAAATACTAAATCTTGGCTAAGAACTTCTTTAATCAGATACACAGTGATTTGAATTTGTGTATTCTCATCCTTCATCATGGGAGGAAAGGTGATTTGGGTCAGTAGGAGAAAGCTGTTGAACAGGTTTTAGTATGTGCTGAAAACCAGTCATTTCTGTGTAGTGGAAATCCACGTTTCAGTGGTTTGCTGTGCTTTGGTCTGGTAGTCATCTGTGTAAACATCTCCATGTCTTTTTATTAAACTGCATTCATGACAATACTTTAGCTACGTTTACGTGCCACCTTGCAACTGTTGCATGTAGTGGAAGTAGTGATTGGTGTTTATTAGTACTAGAAATGAGTCTCTTGTTTAAAAGGTTAGTGTTTTTCTTGTGGGAGTGCTTGGAAGTCCATTCATTGTTGAGCATAAATAAATGCCAAGGCATGTAATGCTATGGAAGTTTGTTTTCTTTGTCTCTAAGGTGGTGTTTTAGAACCTCAGAAGACACCTGTAGTGGGAAGATCTTTTTCGTTAAGCTGGAAAAGTCATCCTGAAGTTGTAGAGCCAATGAGGTTCAGAAGTGCTACAACCTCTGGAGCCCCAGGAGTTGAGAAAGCAAGAAATATTGTTCGTCAGAGAGCAACAGGTTAGACCACAACTCAATACTGATGTTCTTAAACACTTAGAAGCACTCAGGTTTTAAATCTAGCCTTTGGGATGTGGCTGCTTTCAGATGTCATGTGTCTCTGCCTGGGTGCCCATCACTAGTATGAATAAAGACTCCAAGTACTTTGGAAAATTCTGGATATATGCTTTTAAATGCATTACACTGAGCTACAAATTACTCATGTGCTGTATTTAATCTGCTTATAGAAACAGGAGAACAGGAGAAGGGAGAACAGATGTGAGGAGTGATGGGAAAATGTGAGATCCCAGGCATTTCAGCAGCCTGAACTTGATCTCCTTTTATTTCATGGTAGCGTGTGTCTGTTTTCCAGTTCCATGGGCCTTGGCTTAAAACTCACAGAATTGATTCAGTTGGCCTTTAAGGTCATCAAGTCCTTTAGCACCACATCTGTGCACATTTTAAACCTATCCAGGGATGGAGATCAACTGTCTCATTCACCTCTTCACAGGAAGTCTTCAGCTTTTGAGCAGGGTACATCTTCCTTCCTCATTGTTGGCAGATTAGTCATGATCCTTACCAGGAGAACTTGAAGGGAATTTAATACTTTGTTGCAGCTCTGGTCTACATAACTAAACTAAAATCTTCAGCTTAGATCACAAAACATTTTGGCAATGAAGTAAATTCATATTTTGTGTCTAGTTTATTTTAATTCAGTGAGTTCCTATTTGTGCTCTAGCAGCAAAGTCTTCTGCTGCAACATTTCTGCCTTAGTTGAGAGAAGCTAAAAGCATTGTTCAGCAAGGGCTGAGTTCAAACTGAAGGAACTTCTTCCTTCTAGTAAGAAAATATTATTTGGTAGGCAGCAAGTAGGTTGTTAGTTGGGAGGATGAATTTCATGTTTAAAAAGCTTTTAGTTTCATTTTGTGTCTCCTGTCATAGCAAAAAGAAAATTCTTCTGGGTTTTGTGAGGATTGTGATCATCAGTGGCTCCCAAGTCAGCAGGTGCAAAAATTCTGTCTGCTTGCACACGCTGGTAGAACAAGTGATCATTTCAAATCTGTCCAAGGTCTGCCCCTTTTCTAATCCAAGACTATCTAGAAACACAGAAAACTCATCTGCTAAGCCAACACTTCCAGAGGTGCCATCTTGCAGACTGCCATGTAGCGGTCCCTGAGGTGAGCACAGAAGACAGGGCTGTTCATGGCAGGACTGGGGCTGCTTAGCCTTCAGAAGAGAAGGCTGAGAGGGAATATTATTAATGTTTATAGATATCTGAGGGCTGGGTGTCAAGATGAAGGTGCCAGGCTTTCTTCAGTGGTACCCAGTGATAGGACAAGGAGCAATGGGTACAAGCTAGAACACAAGAAGTTCCACCTCAGTATAAGAAGATGCCTCTTTGTAGTGAGGGTGATGGAGCCCTGGAGCAGGCTCCCCAGAGAGGTTGTGGAGTCTCCTTCTCTAGAGACGTTCTAGACCTGTCTGAATGTGTTCGTGTGTGACCTGCCCTGAGTGATCCTGCTTTGGCAGGGGGTTTGGATTCAGCCTCTAGAGATCCCTTCCAACCCCTCACATTCTGTGACTTTAGCAGATTGGACATTTTGGGAAAAATGGGTGCTTTTAACAATCCCTACATTGTCCTGCTCCCATATAAAAACAACAAAGCAGCCTCTAATTCAACATAAAGATACCAGAGCACCTCCTGCTCCTAGCTAGGACTTTTTCTTTTTTGCTTGCTGCTTTCGTATCTGGGATTATTAGAGTAAGTGCAAAGGAGTGTTGCAGCAGCAGGATGTCTTTTGCCACTACCTTGCTTGAATATTCTCACTGCCTCCTCCCTCCCTTCTATCTTCTAATTGTCAACATAGACATTGCTACGTACAAGAAGAGAAACTTTACAGTGAATAAGGTATTTGATTTTCTTAGTAAATTGATTTTAGAGACCTCTAACTCAGCATAAATTTTAGTAATATAAGTAATGATAAATTGCTGATTTTCTCTAAAGGAAACTTCAAGCTTTTAACAATGTTGTAAACATATTTTTTTTCTCTACAAAGCTTTGTGTTGAACATATCATGACATTCAGAATCCCAAATGCAATTTTTATTTCTTCTGACATGATTATTGCTTTATTTTTTCCCTGGAAGCTAAGCGAAGCCAGTCTATCAGCAACTGTGTTCATCTTTGTGAGGCTTTGCCAGCCACTAAAAGTGTCCCTCTTCTGCTTCACACTGTGAGCTCTCTCTTACCTGGTATTTCTTACACTTCTTGCTCTCACAGGCTGTCAGGTACTGTACTTTAAAGTCAACTTTTATATAAATGTTCTTTATATTTTTAAACTGCTGCCTGTCTATATTCCCTTTCTGGCTAGTTGATTGCTCTCTAGTAGCATGGAACAAGATGTTGTGCACTGATACTGTTTCCTGTGTCTCTGGTCTGTTCAGAACGTGGCGTTAAGTAATATTAGTAGCCATTAAGAGATGAGGAAGTGTAATGGGAGTGTATCTTATCCTGTTTCAGAGTTACAAAGGGTGGCAAAATGTGGCTACTCCTAAAGCTTTTTTTGATACTCTGTCCTTGGATTTATTGTCAAAACGAGCCTTTACAGGGAGGAGGAGTGCAGTATCTCCTCAAGGAACTAGTTGAATGCTTGGATGTCTGAGCTAGTGCAAGCAAAATATGCAGTCAGAGAAACTTAGGTAAGAATTTCCCAGGTATCCATAATCCTTGGATTGTTCAAATATCTTGTGTTTTAATTAAATCTACAGAAGTTGAAGAATCTCAACAGCTGGAAAATTCGTCAGGAGCAGAAACTGCAGGCCTGTTTGCAGAGCAAGAGCAGCAGCTAACTCGAAGTAGTAGCACTTCAGATATCACAGATCACTTTCCATCTGATTTTTTCCAAGGTAATTTTGATGAAGTGCAGTGATGGTGCACTTTTGAAAGAAAAGTTTAGCCTCATAAATACTGCTTTTATCTACTTTAATTTCCAGCTGTGTTCTAACATGTTTTTAATCTCATTTTCTTAGTAAGTACATTGTTGGTGTCTTGCTGAAAGAACTGTTTAAGAAGTGACCACAAAGAAGGACAGTAGCTTTTATAAAGCAGGTGAAACAAAAAAGGAAGAGAAAGGAAAAGGGAAAAAGGACTTGGGACTCATAGTGGACAACAGGATGACTGTGAGCCAGCAGTGTGCCATTATGACAAAGGAGGCCAATGGCATTCTGGGCTGTCTTAGAAAGGCTATAGAGAGAGGTTCTCCTCTCTCTCTACTCTGCCCTGGTGAAGACTGCATCTAGAATATTATATCTGTTCTGGGCCCCTCACTTCAAGAAGGACCTCAGGGAACTGCTTGAAAGAGACTAGTACAGAGTCACAAAGGTGCTGAAGGCAGTGGAACATTGTGAGGAAAGGCTGAGGGAGCTGGGGTTCTTTAGCTTGAGGCAGAGGATCCTGAGGGCTGCCCTCGTTGCTGCTGCTAAAGATGTGCAGGGCAGTGTCATGAGGACAGAATCAGGCTCTGCTCAGGGATGTCCAATGACAGGACAAGGGGCAGTAGGTGCAAGCTGGAGCAGAGGAAGTTCTGCATGAACACAAGGAAAAATTTCTTCACTGTGTGGGTTCTGAAGCCCTGGAGCAGGCTGCCCAGAGAGGTTGTGGAGTTCCTTCTCTGAAGACATTTGAAACCCACCTGGATGCATTCTGGCATGACCTACTCTAGGTGATCCCACTCTGCTGGGGGGGGTTGGACTGGATGATCTTTGGAGGTCCCTTCCAACCCTGTGGTTCTGTGATACTTTCCCATAGATGTAATTCTTAAACTTTTTGTCATCTGCCTGGCTTTTGAATGTTGTGTATTCAAGGCAGCAATTATGCTTGTGAAGGATTTTCCAAACCATCTGGTCTTAGCATTGAATTACTTCACTTAGCTAATAAACATAAGAAGCATAGGTATAAAGATAACAACAATTTTCAGACTGTTTGCTATCTACTCTGATCCCACAAATGTCTGTATTTCTTCTTCTCCATATTTCTAGGTAAAAAAGCTGGAAGTTCTTATAATTTAACTTCAGACTCCAAACCAGTTCAGGAAAATAAGGGATATACAATGAAGGAACATGAAGCTGAGCAAGTAAGGCAAACCAGACATTGCTGTGTATCTAACAACGTGTTATTTCCAGTCTGACACCTTCTAATGTTCCCGAACTCCAGCAACTAAAAGTGTGAAGAATCCTAATTGCATTTTGAGTATGGAATCTAGGATTAAGTTGTAACTGATCATTGTGCCCTTTGATGTAATCATTGTGCCTGTATTTGGCTATTTTCTGGTCCTGCATGAAAATTCTATCTGTTTTTTTAACTTGAAATACAAACAAGAGATAGTTTATAGCAATGCATCCAAAAAAGTGTGGTCAGCAGGTCGAGAGAGGTGATTCTGCCACTCAGCTCTGCTCTGGTGAGACTTCACCTGAACTGCTGCAACCAGTTCTGGGGCCCCCAACAAAACAGAGACATGGATTGCTGAAAGAGGTCTGGAGGAGGTCCACAAAGATGATCAGAGGGCTGGAACATCTCTCTTATGAAGATAGGTTGAAAGAATTTGGGTTGTTCAGCCTGGAGAAGAGAAGGCTCTTGGGAAACCTTATAACTACATTTCAGTATCTGAAGGGAACCTAGAGGAAGGCTGAGAAAGGACTGTTTAGAGGGGCTGTGGTGATAGGATGAGAGGCAGTGGGTTGAAACTGGAGCAGGGAAGATTTAGGTTGGACATCAGGAGCAAGTTCTTGACAATGTGAGTGGTGAAACACTGGAACAGGTTGCCCAGGGGTGTCGTTGAGGACCTGTCTCTGGAGACATTCAAGATGAGACTTGATGTATCCCTGGGCAGCCTGATGTAGTTGGAAATGTCCCTGCTGACTGCATAGAGGTTGGACAAGATGAGCTTTGAGGGCACCTTCCAACCCGATGCAATCTGTGAATTAGTAACTTTCTGAACAGCAATAACTCATGCCTATTATGGAGGTACAGCACAGTGGAATAAACATTTGACTATTAAAAGTTATCAAGGAAAATGCTTTCCTTCAGCCCCATTTCTGTCTCCAGCTATAGATGGCAGATGTTTCTATAGCTAAAATAAGGACAGGCAAGCTTCATAAATTTTTTATACAACTTTTGACTAAATAGAAACAATAAATAACAGAGGGTGATCATCTCTGTGTATAATGCAATATGGCGTGGTGGGCTTACAGCTGAATCTCATCTTTGGCCTGTGGCTTTCCCGTATTGTTAGACTTAAAAGTGGTGTTAGTGCTCAGCTCTAGGAAGAGCAGACCAGACATTTTATGCAGAGTACTTTCACTAATTGTCTTGGGAATAACAAAGTGTCTCAAAAAGGCATGAGAAGCCAGTGTGTTTTGCACGGTGGAGGGGAGGGGGGAGAGAGCAAACTCAGTAGTTGGGTGAATTAAAAATTAACCTGGTTCCCCATTCCATTTTAATGGCATGTTATAAATTATGCAGAAGCATGTACTGCTGAGCTGCTCCCAGTATTTCAGTTCCACCCTTTTTTTACAAGTGGAAGCTGAGGTTTGCCAATATTTGTGCTTAAAAACTTGCTAATGTACCATGTGAACCAATCTGGCTTCAGATCAAAACCTACTTAAACATGGTGATCTAAGACTAAGGGCAAGATTGATCAGAGGCTGCTCTGCAGTCTGTTGGGCAGCATGAACAAACCTATTCTTTGGGCATGATTGTCAGTCTGTGCAGTTAAAAACCCAAACCTATCAGAGATGGCTACTGATTGCTTCCTGAAAGATGCTTCAAAAATATTCCTAGCTTCATAGAACAATTTAGGCTGGAAGTGACCTTGAAAGTCATCCAGTTCAAACGCCCCTACCATGGGCAAGGACACATTCCGCTAGACCAGGCTGATCAAGGCTTCATCCAGCCTGGCCTCAAATATTTATGGAAAAACATGAGTTTAAAGTTCTGCTTGTTGACAGGAGTTTAAGAAAGGAGAGATAAAGACTGTAATTGAAAGCATCATAGAATCATTTTGCTTGGAAAAGTCCTGTAAGATCATTGAGTCCAGCTGTTAACCGAGCACTGCCAGGTCACCAGCACCATGTTTCTGCCTCTTTGAAACACCTCCAGGGATGGAGATTCAGCCACTTCCCTGGGCAGCCTGTTCCAGTCTTTCAGAACCCTTTCAGTCAATAGGTTTCTTCTAGTGTCCAACCTAAGCCTCCCCTGGTGCAACTTGTGACCATTTCATCCTATCGCTTGTTCCTTGGGAGAAGAAAACAACCCCTGTCTGGCTCCACCCTCCTTTCAAGGTGTTGTGGAGAGTGAGAAGGTCTTCCCCTCGGCCTCCTTTTTCTTCAGGATAAACAATCCAAATTCCCTCATCTGCCTCTCACAAAACTTGCGCTCTAAACCCTTCACCAGCTTTGTTGCCTTCCTCTGGACATACTCCAGCATCTCAGTGTCCTCCTTGAAGTGAAGGGCCCCAAACTGAACCCTGTATTTGAGGTGTGGCTGCATCAGTGCTGAGTACAGTGGACAATCACATGCCTCAATTAACTCTGGAAAACTCTGAGCTTTGTCAATTGGACATTTAAAGATATTTGGGTAGTCTAAATATACATGAAATCCTGACAGGGTTGTCATTAATTTTGAATGCCTGAGTGTGTGTCTCAAATAGGCTAAAACATGATATAGTTCTCAAAATTGTAATAAGCTGATTTTTTTTTTCTCCAAAGGCACTAGAAGGAAGAAGCAGCAGCTCAGCTGAATTAGAATTGAAAGCAGACTTGCAGCAATCATATGGAAATTATAGAGAGAGAGAAAAAAGTGAGTTCCAAGAAACAGTCTTTTGTTTAAATGTAGCAATTGAAATTGATGTCCTCATTTTGTCTTGTTACAGATCCATTAGGTGTGCTTCTCACCCTGCTTTGCTAACACAATCTTTGGAAGCAGGCTTTGTGGTCTTTGTTGATCCCTTTCTTGCTTCAGGTGCAAGTGTTAGCAGCGACACATCTGTTGGCTATAACAACGAGGTAGAGATTTCCCTCATCCCCTGGCAAGCTCCCGAAGAGGACCATGAAGTTAATGCCACAGAAGATGTTTGTGTGGATGCTGATGCACCTCGCTGGCTTCAGCTTAGTCCTTCAGATACTGCAAATCTAACAGGTACTGTGATCCAGAAAACATTTGAGGCTTTTATCTCACAAAAGAACGCTGGTGAGGGACTGTTTAGGGTGTCAGGTAGTGATTAGGGCCAGAGAGAATGGAACAAAATTAGAAGTGGGTGGATTCAGGTTGGATGTTAGGAACACGTTCTTCACTGTGAGGGTGGTGAGACACTGGAACAGGTTGCCCAGGGAAGTGCTGGAAGCTCCATCCCTGGAGCTCTTTAAGGCCAGGCTGCATGGGGCTCTGAGCAACCTCATCTAATATGAGGTAACCCTGCCCATGGCACAGGGGCTGGAACTGGATGATCTTTGAGGTCCCTTCCAACCCTGACAATTCTATGATTCTATAATTGTTTTGGTTGGAAAAGACTGTAAGATCACCAAATCCAACCCTCAAACTAAAACCACCATGGCCATTAAACCTTGTCCCAGAGTGCTACGTCCACACGTTTCTTGAATACCTCCAGGGATGGTGACTCCACCACCAGTGTCCCTGGGCAGCCTGTTCCAATGCCTGACTGCTCTTTCAGTGAAGATGTTTTCCTGATATCCAACCTAACATTCCTTGGCATGACTTCAGGCCATTTCCTCTCATCCTGTTACCTGATACAGGTGATGCAGGATTTTATACAGTTCAGTTTGCTTAAAAAAAGTATGTTGTTTTGGGAATATATCCCCAAGTTCCCAAGTATCCAGTGTTCATTTAAAAATGAGTTTTGAATGCCCAGAGTTTGAGGAATGTGGAGAATGGGCTTGCAGCTGACAAAAGTGCCAATAAGTTGTGATCAGAAAATGATCACACAGTTGGAAATAATGGGCTTGCTTACTTTGTTAAATTACTGCTAATCATCAGAATTGTGATAGTTGGTCACTGCTGCTCAGCTCTGCCTGGTCTGCAGAAGATCATGTAACAGCCCTTATCATTACATTTGCACTTCACTATGGAATTTCTGTTGCAGTTTAAGCATATTCATTTCATTATCCACTCAATCTTCACAACCTCTGCTCTCCTTCTCTCTTTGTATTCTGCTATCTCAGGAGCTACTGCTTTATAAGAGACAATGTCAGAGCAGCTCTTTCCTTTTTATTTCCTTTGTTCAGCTCCATTTCCAGCTCACTTTATATTGCATGAGCTTAGAAAAGAAAGAACTTTTAGAAGTAGAAATATTATCTGTAAAAGCTAGCTATTAATTGAATAAATCTCTAAGTACATGGTTGTTCCATTTAACTGAATTTGCCTCCCTGCCTTAAAAAAAACCTTGAGTAGGGATGGTCTGTCTGATACAAAGCCGATATTGAGCTGTCATCCTGATCGGAAAGGCCTTTTAGCCTTTCTTTTATGCCTGTTTTTATTTTCTTAGAATCATGTGCTAGCTTGAGCAATGAGAGATCATTTGGAGGGAGAGAATATTGTAGAATTAGAAGATTAGAACTACATTTCAGTGTCTGAAGGGGACCTAGAGGAAGGCTGGAGAAGAACTACTTAGAGGAGCTTGGAGTAATGGAATGAGGGGCGATGGTTTGAAACTGGAGCAGGGGAGATTTAGGTTGGGTGTCAGGAGGAGGTTCTTGGCAATGAGAGTGGTGAAATACTGGAATAGGCTGCTCAGAGATGTGATTGAGGCCCTGTCCCTGGACACATTTAAGATGAGACTCGATGTGTCCCCGGGCAGCCTGATGTTGTTGTTGGTGTCCCTGCTGCCTGCAGGGGAGTTGGACAAGATGAGCTTTGAGGGTCCCTTCCAACCCAATGCAATCTGCAAATCTGTGACTATTGTTCCTCTTCAACTGAGCAAATCCATCCTGATGCTGCATTTCTCATCCATGAAATGGAACTTCTTAAATTTACAGACAGCAGTGAATTCCTTGCTGATGACTGCAGTATAATTGCTGGTGGAAGCCTCATTGGCTGGCATCCTGATTCTGCTGCTGTGTTATGGAGGAGAATCCTTGGAATTCTTGGGGATGTGAACAATATACAGTCACCTAAAATCCATGCAAAAGTTTTTGGCTATCTTTACGAGCTGTGGTATAAACTTGCCAAGGTATTGTATGGAATGCTTATACCTAATGAGAATGATTTTCTTTCACAAAGTGGTTTTAGATTTGGTTTAGTATTAGTGTCTGGAGCAGAAGCATCAGATTTGCAGGATTCCATCATAAAAAAAAAGTCTTGTTTGATTTCCAGCAGATATCCCCAATAAAGAAGGATCCTGAGCAATGACTAGAGAATTGAGATGAATTAAAATGGGGTGACAAAAGAAAGTACAGCTATAGAAATAGCATGCTGCAAATGTTGGTATTTGTTGAACAGCCCTAAAAGGGCATTGTTTGCTTAGGCCATGGGGAAGCACTAAAGAACAAGCTTTCCTGGGAATTTTGGCTTCAGGAGCTCTGAGTTGTGTAGAGTGTAGTATATTAAAATAAAATGAGAAATAGCAACACAAAATGTAGAGCATTAATAAAATCAGCTGCCAGTTCTATTAACTCTCTTCTCTTTGAAACATTAGATACGGGACAACCTTGCTATAAGCGTGGACAATCAGTCTACTCCCTCTCCTCCTATCCTAATTCCTCCTCTCAGGATATTTGCCTCATGGTTGTTCAAGGTGAGTTAGTTCTAAAACTTTCACACATTGGTATTTTTGTCTGTATTGGACACAATTTGTCTGTATTTAGTTGTGTTACTTACCATTTTCACAGCCACAGCTTGCTAACAAGACAAATACCCTTCAAAAGCTATTTGGGGTTGAATCTATTTTAATAAATACCTTATGGGAAATGTGCTGGTTTGTGCTAGCTGCTTGCTAAAAAAGAATTCATAATACAAGGGTTTTGCTCTTTTCAGACAACCACCCTGCCAAATGAATACAAGGAGGGCAAACTGCAGGCATACAGGCTGATCTGTGCTATGATGACTCGACGGCAAGATGTTCTGCCCAATTCTGATTTCCTGATTCATTTTTATTTTGTGATGCACCTTGGCTTAACAAGTGAAGACCAGGTACAAGCTCAGAGTGATTAAAAAGCCCGTTACTGCTGTGTGCTGATGGAAATGTTTATGTTTTTCCTATTTGAAAATCTGAAGCAGAAAGGAAGCATTGCTTCGCTACAATTGATGCATGAAATTATCCTGTGTTACTCAGTCCATACCTCTCTTTGGGTTACATAGTCCTAGCTTATGTAGACTCCCAACACAAGAGAGACATGAACCTGCTGGAACAGGTCCAGAGGATGGCCACCAAGATGATCTGAGAGCTGGAGCACCTCTATGAAGACAGGATGGGTGTACTGGTTGACAGTCGACTGAACATGAGCCAGCAGTGTGCCCAGGTGGCCAAGAAGGCAAATGATATCCTGGCATGTATCTGTAGTAATGTAGCCACCTGGGGAATCATTCTTCCCCTGCCACACCTTGAGTACTGTGTCCAGTTCTGGGCCCCTCAGTTTAAGGAAGATGTCGAGGTGCTTGAACATGTCAAGAGAAGGGCACCAAGGCTGGTGCACAGCCCTGTGAGGAGAGGCTGAGGAAGCTGGGGGTGTGCAGCCTGGAGAAGAGGAGGCTCAGGGCAGACCTCATTGCTCTCTACAGCTACCTGAAGGCTGGTTGTAGCCAGGTGGGGCTGGGCTCTTCTGCCAGGCACGCAGTGACAGAACAAGTGGACACAGTCTCAAGCTGTGTCAGTGAAGGTTTAGGCTGGATGTTAGGAAGAAGTTCTTCACAGCAAGAATGATTGGCATTGGAATGGGCTGTCCAGGGAGGTGGTGGAGTCCTCTGCATCCCTGGAGATGTTTAAAAGGAGACTGCATGAGGCACTTAGTGCCGTGATTTAGTTATTTAGAAGGTGTTAGGTGATAGGTTGGACTTGATGATCTCAGAGGTCTGTTCCAACCTGGCTAACTCTGTGAATTGGGGTTGATCTACAGAGATCTTATAGATATATTTCAGTGCCTGAGGGGGACCTACAGGACGACTGGAGAGGGACTGTTTAGAAGGGCTTGCAGTGATAGGATGAGGAGCGATGGTTTGAAACTGGAGTAGAGTAGATTTAGGTTGGATGTCAGGAGGAAGCTCTTTACAATGAGAGTGGTGAAATACTGGTACAGTTTGCTCTGGGATGTGATTGAGGTCCTGTTCCTGGAGACATTCAACATGAGACTTGATATGTCCATGGGCAGCCTGATGTTGCTGAAGGTGTCCCTGCTGACTGTAGTGGGTTGAACAAGATGAGCTTTGAGGGTTCCTTCCAACCCAATGCAGTCTGTGAACCTGTGAATTTACTTCGCTCTCTCAGTTGCAAACTTTAAACAACACTGAATTATTTGCAAGTTACTGTCACAACTGCATTGCAGGTACTTGGTGTTTCTTTCTCTGTTTTCTGACATTTCTGAGGAATAATCTCTGGGTTTCTGTCTGCTTGCATTGCAGAGTTAGTAGCTGTGTCAAGCTGCTCACATTAATAATGTTCAAGTACTCCACTAACATTAACTTTCCAGCAGCACTGTGTGTTTGACCAGCATGTCTAACATGGGGAGGGACTATTTACGAGGTCTTGTAATGACAGGACGAGGAGTAATGGGTTTAAACTGGAAGAGAGGAGATTGAAACGGTATGCTAGGAAGAAATTCTTTCCAGTGAGGGTGGCGAGACACTGGCACAAATTGTCCAGGGAGGTTGTGGCTGCTCCCTCCCTGGAGGTGTACAAGTCCAGATTGGATGAGACCTTGAGCCACGTGTTCTAGTGGGAGGTGTCCCTGCCTATGGCGAGGGGTTGGAACTAGATGGTCTTTGAGGTCCCTTCCAGCCTAAACCACTCTATGGTTCTATTCTATGTTTAAACTTGGGTTCTGCCAAACTGGGAGCCTCATTCTTCAGGGAATGTCTAAAACTGTCCTCGCAGCACTTTTTGACTATTGCGGAGGAGACTGAGGGGGAAGGCTGGGACAGAAGGTTATCCTATCACTGTAACTGAGAGGTTCTGTGAATAAATGCTGATTATAGGTCCCTGAGCCCTGAGTTGGCTTAATAAAGTGTTCAGTGGAAGATGAAGGAAAGACTTAATCTGTTCAGATACAAGAAGACTATAGGGTCGGCTAAATACTCATAAAAACTATAGGAAATACTCCTTAGCAAAAGATACATAAAAAGTTATTTTGTGTTTTTATAGCTGTAGGAGTGAGTTTTCTTCCCTGAAATAGTCTTAAAGTGGTGACCAGAGCTATGCTGGGGATGCCAGCAGAGGGCAGATGAGAGAGAGAAGTAACTAATGGGTACCAGGCTCTTGCCCTCTGAAAACGCAGAGATTTTGGCAAGATTTCCCTTTAAATAAATAAGAGGAGAAGAGCAGAAAGAGGAAAGATTTTCTTCAGGAAAAATCTGAGTCTGAGCTGCAGCTGAACCTTAGAAAAAAACCACAAAAGCACCTGCTATTTACTAAAGCACAAATGAGGGGAGATCCAAGTGTGGTGGGAATTGTCCTTTTACCACTCTCAACAAGTTACTAGAGTAATGAAGAGCTCGTTACTCTTATTTCACTAGTACTACTCAGATTTCAGACAGTATAGAGTACATTTATTCCCCAACAACAGAAGATCCACTATGATCTTGAATTTTAAATCCCACACAGCATTAAATCCTCTCATGTAAACCACACAACTCCAGAAACTTCAGAGCCTGTTGTAGACCAGATTTAAAAAAAAAAAAAAAAAATCATTGTTACATATGGGGGAAAAACCCCAAATGACAACCTTCTAGCAGTACAGTAGCCACTGCCAGCACAGGGCCATAGGAATGGAAAACAGCAGTCACTCTGCAGACTGAAGTTGTTTCACCTACATGTTTCCAGAAGTGGCCAGGCCTGCAGAGGTGTTCACCTGCTTGCTGTTTGCTCCTCTTTGCAAAGTTTGAGTGCCCTGGTTTTGGCTACCTGACCGCTTGGAGGATCAGTGCCTACACAGACACTGGGAGATTTTGAACACGGGGAGCTGGTGGTTGTTGAGTTGGGTTTTATTTATTGTGGTTGGGTGCTGGTAACAGTTCCACAGACTTCAAGCTATTGCATGAGAGATTTCAGTTCTTGTGTAGAGTTACAATCATGAACTTAAAAATCACTGAATTACAGAATGTCAGGTTGAAAGGGATCATTTGCTCCAACCTTTCTAGGTGATAGTGTAGTTTGAATCAGATAGCCCAGCACTCTGTCAAGCTGAGTCTTGAAACTGTTCTATGTGGGGGAATCCGCTGCTTCCACTGGGAGATGATTCCAATGTCTAACTGTTCTCATGGGGAAGCATTTTCTTCTGGATTCCATCTGGAACCTCCCCAGCAGTAACTTGTACCCACTGCCCCTTGTCTTTTCCATGGGGACTCCTTGTGAATGGAGAGTCTCTGTCCTCCTGGCATAGCCATCCCTTATTTACTGGTCCATGGTCATAAGGTCTCCCCTAAGCCTTTTCTTCTCAAGGCTGAACAAAGCCAGTTCTCTCACCTTTTCTTATACAGCAAATAAAGACGATGAAAACTGCGTAGTGAAGGTAGGTCCCACACCTCACATCGTTCTAGGATTTCCCGTTATTTTGCACTCTTGATGCTGCTCTTTTGTTCCTTCTTGCCTCACTCGTTTTGCTTTTTTTCCTCTTGGTGGCACACTTGACCACAAGATCTCTCTCATGTTACTGCTCTTCCGCTTTTCTTATCCGTGAACCTGGTAGAGATGTTAACTCCCGGTACTTTGAAGCTTAGCATCTCATGCAGTGTATTGATAAGAAGCATGATCCTTATACCTATTCCTGCATTTCCAGTACAATTAGCTTCAAGGAGCTGGATGGGTTTGAGGAATGAATGGTCTGTTTGCATGCTGAGGGTTCTGACTGCAGATGCAGAAACCCTCTTTGACTGAATGTTTTTCAGTTAGGATCAGAATTATTTTTATGTCCTCTTCTGCCAAGGTGAGACCATACCTGAAATACTGTATCCAGTTTTGGGCTCCCGAGTTCAAGAGAGAGGGATCTGCTGCAGAGAGCCCAACAGAGAGCTTATAGGGGTGAACAGAGACTTCTCTCCAGTGAAGAAATACTGAGAGACCTGGGGCTGTTTGGTCTTGAGAAGAGGAGAGGGCTGAGAGAGAATCTTATTAATGTCCATAAATATCTGAGGCTGGGTGTAAGGAAGAAGGGCACAGTCTATTCAGTGGTGCCCAGTGATCGGACAAGGAACAATGAGTACAAGCTAGAACACAGGAAGTTCCACCTCAACATGAGGAGAATCTTCTTTATGGTGAGGGTGACAGCGCCCTGAAACAGGCTGCCTAGAGAGGTTGTGGAGTCTCCTTCTCAGGAGAATGTCAACACCTGCTTGATTGCATTCCTGTGTGACCTGTTGTAGCCAATCCTGCTTTGGCAATGGGGTTGGAGCCTTACCATTCTGTGATGATTTTTGACATTTCTTTCCTCTCTTCCCTTAAGAACGTGAGTGTCTATCATTGGTGTACTGTGTAGACTTTGATTTTGACAGACAACTGAAATAACCTCATTTGCAGCAAGTCTGTACATGAATACAGTGATATTATTCTCACCAAGTGCAACTTGTCTGTGCAGCCCTGTCTCAGGGGTGTGTAAAAGAGCAGTGTGAGGCTGTATTTCATGGGACACTCCCATGGCACTCGGGGTTCAAGATGTAGCAATTAGCTGAGCAGATGAGAAAGGAGACAAGTAGGTAATGAGCTGCATCTAATTTGTCCATGTGTGTCTAAGTATCTAACGACAAACATCTCCATGTGAAGGAGTGAACAATTCTCTGCAACGATTGCATCACCTTCTCAGGTGGGAGGAGGAGTTGTGTTAAGGATGGTGTGGAGCAAGTAGCAGTCTAGAGCTATTAATGACTTCCAGCTTGTGAAGGGGCCTGAGGTCAGGGCACAAGGGACTGGCCTGCAGGATGATGATTCTTCTCCTGTACTGCTCAAAGCAGCAAAGTCTTTTTCTGATGCTGTGATGAGCCCAGATTTTTCCCTGCATTTTTTCACAAACTGGATTCATGGAGGCTCACCACCTGCCCTGTCTGACCCTCAGGGTAAAGGGAAGTGAATTTGGACATTCAGTACCACATTGTGGGCTAGTGCAGGTGGTTCAGCTACAGTTGCTCCAATTGCTCATCTAGGTTATCACAGAGTGCCAGGTTGGAAGGGGACCCCAAGGATCATCCGCTCCAACCTTTATGGGTGATAGTGTAGTTGAAATGAGGTGGCCCAGCACCCTATCAAACTGAGTATTCAAACTTTCCAATGGCAGGGAATCCACTGCTTCCTGTAGGAAATTATTGCCATGTCTAACTGTTCTTATGGAAAATCATGAAACATTCTTGGGATGATGCAGGTTGCACTTTGGGTAGGCTTAGCTGCCTTGTGCTGAAAGGTGAGCCTGTTAGAAACTCCTGGATTGCAACTATTCATGTCTTGGTTTGGACAATAAATGCAGCTTTTTAAACTAAAGCTTTTTAAACTAACCCAAAATCTAATGCTGCACAAATTGTACAAATAACCTGACTCAGGAAAGGAAATGTATTTTGTTATTGCTTCTGGCTGCTTACTGTAGCAGTAATTTTTGCTTGATGAACTTGAAATCAAGTCCATAAGCATCTCCTTGCTTTGTGGCTTCCTTGTGTTTGCTGAACAACGGAAGTACCAAAGCATGATCCAAAAAGTGTGACCAGCAGAATGAGGAAGGTGATTCTCCCCCTTTAGTCTCATGAGACCCCTCCCTGGAGCACAGCATTCAGTTATGGTGCCCCCAACATAACGGAGACATGGAACTGCTGGAGTGGGCCTGCAGAAGAAGAGAGGAGACATTATAGTGGCCTTCCAGTACCTGAAAGAGGGCCTACAAGAAATGTGGGAAGGGGCTTTTTACAAGGCCTTCTAGTGACAGCATGAGAGGGAATGTGTTGAAACTTCAGGAGGGCAGATTCAGACTGGGTATTAGAAAAAAAATCTATCTGCTAAGAGTGGTGAGATATTGGAACAGGTTGCTGAAGGACATTGGTGCAGTTCTCTTCTCACAGGTGATTAGTGATAGAACAAGAGGGAATGGCCTCAAACCAGAGTACGTTTAGGCTGGACATTAGGAAAACTTTTTTCACTGGAAGAGTGGTCAGGCATTGGAACAGAGGCTTCCTAGGAATATGCTTGAGTGCATTCCTTGATGTGTTTAAAGGCACTTAGCAGTATGGTTTAAGTGGTAAACTTGGTAGAATAGGGTTAATAGTAGGACCTGATGATCTCAAGGGTCTTTTCCAAGCTGAACGATTCTACGATTAAGTAATAGAACAAGCACTATAGATTTCAGAAATCCTTTGTGGAAAGGGCAACTCATAAGTGAGGGAAAAGATTGTGATGATGCCTTTTTATTTCAGTTTGGTGAGGGCAAATCTTGAAACACAGAAAGAAGAAAACCCTCCCAATCTAAATTGGTTGACAGATGTCCTTGGTGATTAAATTTCAGCACATGCAGCCTGGCCTGCCCACGGAATGCAGCCGAGCTGTAGGCAGAAAAGTTAACAGCTGTGCCTTAAGCTTGTCTCCTTTTCATTCTAAAAGGATGATACAGCACCTGGGTCAAAGCAATCCTTGTTAGCGATACAGGCTGGAGGATGAGGTGATAGAAAGCAGCCCTGCAGAAAAGGACTTGGAGGTGCTGGTGAATGAGAAGCTGGACATGAGCCAGCAATGCGTACTTTGCACAGAAGACTAATGCACAGCATAGAAGACTAATGGCATCCTGGGCTGCATCAAAAGAAGCCTGGCCAGCAGGTCGAGAGAGGTGATTCTGCTGCTTTGCTCTTGTGAGACCTCACTTGGAGTACGGTGTCCAGCTGTGAGGGCTCCAGTACAGGAAGGACATTGGCCTGGTGGAGCTGGTCTGGAGGAGGGCCATGAGGATGATTGGAGGCTGGAACACCTACAAGGACAGGCTGAGGAAGCTGGGGCTGTTCAGCATGGAGAAGAGAAGACTCTGGGTAGACCTAATAGCAGCCTTCCAGTACCTGAAGGGGGCCTATAAGAAGGTTGCAGAGGGACTGTTTCCAAAGGCCTGTAGTGAAACAGGATGAGGGGCAATGGTTTGGAATTAGAGAAGAGGAGACTTAGGATGTTAACAACAAGTTCTTTACTGTGAGGATGGTGGAACACTGGAACAACGTGCCCAAGGCCAGGCTTGACAAGGCTCTGTGTTGCCTGATGTAGCTGGAGGTGTCCCTGCACATTGCAGGGAGGGTGATCAAGATGACCTTTGAAAGTCTCTTCCAACCCGGACTAGTCTGTGATTTTTTTAATTACACAGGAAATACCTGATGTACACTATGCTTGTCTACAAGCCTCTTAATTTATTTAAAATATACTGTTGCTAATTATGGGAAGGAAGCTACAGCAGTTGTGGAGTAAGCTTAGGTGGGAACTCTGGCCTAGCTCTTTTGAGAGATGGTAAATTTATCATGTGAAGCATTTTCCAGTAGAGTTGCTACCACAGAAGCCTTATTAATTACCTATTTGGATTAGCATTGATCTGAAGTTAGAAAAACAAAAAGTACTTGTGAGCTTTTATATCTCTCTGCTCAGTACTTGTTCAGCAGTGAAGAGTGGTGTCCAGCTTCCACACTGCTCAGACGTTAGTTCTCTTCCCTGAGACATACGGAGAGTTGTCTTCTAAAGGTACAGTAAACGAGCAGCATTGCTCTCCTGTGCTGTGGGATAAGTGACTCTTGCTGAATTTCTTCTTGCTAATATTGCACATGAGGACACTTAGTTGTGCAACTTTTCAGGAACAATAATGCATTTGGGATTCCTTTCCAGACTGCCATTTAAATGGAAGTAATCACAACAGAGTCTGTTAAAGCTTACATTACCATATTTGAGTTGCTTGTGACTTTATTCCAATGGCTACCATGTTTTTTCTTCCTCTTTTCATCTCCCTCCTATCTCACTTTCTATGTAACATTTTGCCTGCCTGTTTCCATTAAGTGCTCTCAAAGTGCTTTGAAAAGGTGTTAACAGGCAGCATGTTTCCAGTAGAGACAATGCAAACAAGGTGTCACAGGAAATCCGTCATACCCCTCTGCTCACCCATTGTAGGGTCACTAGGAAGTGCTGGAGAAAAAGACTGCTAAGATGGACTGGAGTGAAGACAGAACCAGTCCATGCTGGTTGTAGGATCTGTGAATTCTGCAATAATTTTGGTAGTTTGGGTTTTTTTTTTAAAGTAATTTTTCAATACCTTTGCTCCTTCTGAATTGTTTTTATGCCAGCCAATACCTATTTCATAGCTTCTCTTCTGCATTCTCAGCAGTGTCTTGCTGGAGTGCTCACTGCCTGGGTGCTCTTTGGTGAGGATTTCCTGAACTCTGTTCAGCACAGAAATAGAGTTTTGGAAACAGAGGCAACAACTCCCTCCCTTCCACTTTGATCACACCTTCCCTTCCACACCTCCAGTCATTGCTATAGCTTTGGGATCTCCTGTAGCAAGTTCCTTTGTTAACATGCCCCTGTGTTGCTGTTCCACCAGCCTTAGCTCTCTACTTGACTCCCTCCCCCTTCACTCTGCTTATTTCAGCTGGACTGCATCTTCAGAATCTTTCCTTTTCCCTTTGTGAGCAATTTTACTTCTCTGCTTCAGTGTGGTTTACTTCAACTTCTTGCTTAGAGTCACAGAATAGATTTGATTGGAAAAGACCTCTAATATCGAATCCAGCTATTAGCTAATTAGCTATTAGCATTGCTTTTTAAGCAAGGTTGGATGCTAAATTCTGAGACTATTTTAACCAAATTAAGGTTTGATGGTTTTGTCTTTTACTGGGGAATGCTCTAATAAAAAAGGTGCAAAGCAATCTCTTATCCTCTGCTGCTAATTGCCAGCCTAGGTGGAGGACCTGCCTTCCTGCTGCTGCACTGCAGGGACATCCTTTACTTGTCCTGTCAGAGCTGTTCACCTTCCCTTCCCTAAGCCCACCTTCCTCTGAGCACTAACATCATGCTCTCTAGATGCTTCACAGAATCATAGAATGGTAAGGACTGAAAAAGGACCTCTGAAGATCGTAGAGTCCAGCCTCCCTGCCGAAGCAGGATCACCTGGGGCAGGTCACACAGGAATGCATCCAGGTGGCTTCTGAAAGTCTCCACATCACAACCTCTCTGGGCAGCCTGCTCCAATGTCTCACCACTCTCTCAGTAAAGCAGCTTTTCCTAATGTTCAATCTAAACCTCTCTTGGCACAATTTGCCAGGATTGCTGCATTGCAGCAGATTTTTCTGACAAGCTAATCCTGCACTTTCTGAGGGTGTCAGAATACCCAATAAGTGTTAACTGGCACTTAATTTTTGACCAGTTAACTCTTACCTGCAGTGATCTTTTGAGGTCACTTTCAGCCCCTGTGATTCTGTGATCCTGTGACCAGAGCTAGGAAAACTTGGAGTAAGCAAATAGAATTGTTCCTTTACAATACAGAATCAGGGATTTACTACTTAAATCTGGTGTAAATTAATAATCTTTTCCATGCTGTAAATTTCAGCTGCTACTGAGGTGTCTCTGGGTGAAGAACAGAGTGAACTTTAAGTGAAAAATCCATGTTGTTCCTGCAGAGGGACAATTGGAAACGTGCTGAAGGCAGATGGCAGGCTATTTGGTTACACCTGTAATCTGCACAAGCTCGAACCAAAACTGGGTGAGGAATATTTTTTGTAATTGACCTTTCAGTGAACTTGCATAATTTTTTTTACCCATTTGCCCACTGGATGTTTACTAACTTGTTATTTGGATTACTAGATGAACCTGCACTGAAATATTATGCCATTTATAGGGTTAATGCATTTTAGAAGGGGCATGCATGTGATTGCCGCTTTCTTTCCCCTCCTCCCTGTTTTTTAACACTACAGAGCATCATTTTGAATTGAAATAGTCCATAATGGTCCTTTTTTCACTTTTCTCTAACAACATGAAGGCTAAATTATAGCTGTGCAATTATGTAAACAATGAAAATGCTTCCAGAATGAACACTTCCTTTTAAATTTTCATTTTGTGTAATTGCTGAAAGGTTTGGAGCCATAATAAGCCAAAATTATTTTACACATTTATCGTTCTAAAGGTCAATTATGAAAGAAGTAAAGAAACAACACTGCTCAGAACGAGTAAACCAATTTCTGTTGCCGTCACCATATGTTTTTCTTATTGCTTGTGTTTTTCCAGTTACTGTGTACATAGCGTTCAATTAAAGTGATTCATTTACTAGGCTGTAAGCTGCTGCACAGAGTTTACATTTAGAGAACAGCGCTTTGAAGGGAAGGAAACAACTTGCCTGTGTTTGAATTACCTGATTTTTGCAGGATCACTGATAGGACAGATGTTCTCACTCGGTGCCTTTCTCATAAGCCTGACTCTTCTGATAAGCTCCCAATGCTACTGAATTACTGCATGAAATGGTGCTTGTATTGTTAGCTGCCTTCTGCAAGGGAGTCTGCAGAGTGGCAAAGGGGAGAAAACTGTGATTCCACCTGGAATTCCTTCCCTTTCCATGCTGTTTAGAGCAAGCTCAAGTGGAACAGTTAGAGTCAGGTCATTCTCTGCCTTGTGTTTATTTGAATGAAGACAAATTGTCACAGATTTATAGGGAAGTGCCTGAAGTGAAACATGGTGGCCTGGGGTGCATTAAGAAGCGTGTCCAGCAGGTCAAGGGAGTCTAGAAAAGAGAAGACCAAGGGGATCTTGTTAATAAAGATCTGAAGGGTAGGTGTCAAGAAAATGGTGCTAGTCTCTTTTCAGTGATCGTAGAATAGTAGGGGTGGGAACGGACCTCTGAAGATCATCAAGTCCAACTCCACTGCCAGAGCAGGGCAAGTCACAGAGGAATGCATCCAGAGGGGTCTTGAAAGTCTCTGAGAAGCAAACTTGACAACCTGCCTGGGCAGCCTGCTCCAAGGCTCTGTCACACTTGGAGTAAAGAAGTTTTTCCTCATGTTGAGGTGGAACTTCCTGTCATCCAGTTTGTATCCATTGCTTCTTGTCTTATAATTGGCACCAGGGAAAAGAGACTGGCGCCTGCTTGACACCCACCCTTAATGCATTGATCAGATCCCCTCTCAGCCTTTTCTTCTCCAAGCTAAACAGCCCTAGGTCTGTCATCATCATTCTCTGTTGGACTCTATCCATTGCTCCCTCTTGAACTGTGGAGCCCAGAACTGGACACAGTATTCCAGATGAGGCAGAGTGGAGGTGCAGGAGAACCTCCCTCCACCTGCATTTGCTCATGTTTTGCTAGTTCTGCTGTTCTGTAAACTCTCAGATGTTCTTATGTTAAAGCAGTGGGTCTGCAATTATGTTTTTAATCCTCATTTTCTTAGTGTCGCAGGTGGTGACCATGGCAAGGAGTGAGAAGCTGACATGTCTGGGTGACGGTTACGGCGCTATTTGGCAGATGGGCTGGATAGAGTGGGACAGGAGCTAATGCTGCTGTTTGCAGCGGGGCTCTGTGCTTCCGCCAGTTACCTTTCAGGCCAGGTTATCGCAGGCTCTTTTATCCTGGCATCTGTCAACAGCAGCGTGCTCCCATCTGCTGCTCCTTAGCATGATGCCCAATTATTCAGAGCCCAAACATGTCACAGTACCTGGCTTAGCTCATCCCTACAGGTGTGGTCTGTGGTGAGGAGCCCTGCACACTAATCAGACCTTTAATTTTAAAGAGGTGGGGCTTTTGTTCTGCTCCCAGTATGAGTTTACCACCCACTTTATGAGCCGCTGCATCCATCTGCTCCCTCTTTTTTGAATGTTTGCAATGACTGATACTGACTTTAAAATGTATCAAAGGAAGTGATTAAAAGCAGTTTAAACATTAACTCGAGTGGCATTTTAGCTAATTCAGGAAAGTGAAAGCATTATCTGCTAGTATGTTGAAAATTAATAGCGTTTATTTAAAACCTGGAAGACAGCCATTTCGTAGGAGGTTGCTGCTCTAAGTACTTAGTGGAACACTCTCCAGATGTTTAGTGGTGCTTTGAGAAAGTTCACAGATTGCATCAGGTTGGAAGGGACCCTCAAAGCTCATCTTGTCCAACCCCCCTGCAGGCAGCAGGAACACCAACAACATCAGGCTGCCCAGGGACACATCAAGGCTCATCTTGAATGTCACCAGAGATAGTACCTCAACCACATCCCTGGGCAACCTGTTCCAATATTTCAGCACTCTCATTGTCAAGAACTTCCTCCTGATGTCCAACCTAAATCTCCCCTGGCCCAGTTTCAAACCATTGCCCCTCATTCTATCACTTCAAGCCCTTCTAAACAGTCCTTCCCCAACTTCCCTATTAGGTCCACTTCAGATATTGAAATGTAGCTACAAGGTCTCCCTGGAGTCTCCTCCAGGCACTAGCAGCCCCAGTTATTTGAGCCTGGCTAGTGGTGTTAAAGCATAACTTCATTTAGAGACAAAATAGTTTGACTTTAGCTTGTAGCAGTAGAGCAAACAACACGTTCTGAAGCTAAATTTAAATTCAAGGCTTTTTCAACCCATCATAAACCCATTAAGGAGGAAATTTGGAAATGGTTTTCCTTTGCAACTTTTCTTTGAAATTTTGAGACAAAAATAGTTTTCTATTTAGTACAGGAATAACTTTATTTTTTCAGCAAACATAATGTTGCAGGTAAAGATTATATAGATTTTGTGCCTAATTTTAAGCTTGCTGAAGCATTGTAGGAAGCAAATCTTAAATACAAGAACCTTGCTCTGGTTTGGAGAGACTTAAGAACTGAAACATGGAAGGATTAAAATTGAAATGTTTATCTTGAATGTGTCCTGTGTCATGGGATTAAAATTGAAATGTTTATCTTGAATGTGTCCTGCGTCATGGAGTAGTGATGAGAGCAAGGCTGTCTGGTAGCCTGCTCTTACCAATATAGTGCTGCTTCTGAAAAAAAACCACAACCTCTATTCCATCAGAACTTCAGCAAGACCTAATTTTTTTCCCCCTCAAGGCTTATATTTGCTGTCTTAATTATTGGGAGGAAGAGTGAGAACAATCTGGTTAGCATAGATTCATCTGTATTAGCCTGCTGTGCATTTGACATCGCTGCATTTCTCAGCTACTGCAGAAGAGCTACAATGTCCTATCTGTGCTGGAGTAGCCTGACAGGAGTAAGCAAGCTGCTGTCAGTGTCTGCCTTCAGCTCCTTCAGGGCAAAGACAGCCCTCATTTGTGTCACTTCACACTTCTATGGCTACAGAGCTCTGAGTAATGTGACTGTAGGAAGTACCTCATTTGGAATGGTGCAATGCTTCATCTTAAATTGATTAATGGTATGAATGGTTGAAGTCCAAAGTCATCTTCAACAGGAGAACAGTTCTGTGCTTAGACATGAAGATGGGGGTTTGGTGCTTTTAATAGGAATTTGGGAGTACAGATACTACCAAAATACAAAATGCACTTTTGCTAAGTGCAGCTGCAAGGCAAAGCAGAGGTTATGTGACAATCACTTTTACAGAGGGATGTGCAGCTCTGAATTATTTGTAGATTCATAGAATAGTTTGGGTTAGAAGGGACCTTGAAGAGCACCTAGCTCCAAATCCTCCCCTGCCACAGGCAGGGACACCTTCCATTAGACCATTCTGCTCAAGGCCTCATCCCACCTGGGCTTAAACACCTTCAGGGAGTGGACATCCATGACCTCCCTGGGCAACCTGTTCCAGTGTCCCACCACCCTCACTGTAAAGAATTTCTTTCTAATCTCCAGTCTAAATCTGCCCTCTTCATGCTTCAATCCACTCCCTCTCATCTCTACAAGACCTTGTCAAAAGCCCCTTCCTAGCATTCAGCTACTGGAAGGCCACTTATAAGGTCTCTCTGGAACCTTCTCTTCTCCAGGCAGAACAACCCCAGCTTTCTCAAATATGTCCCATAGGAAAGGTGCTTCAGCCCTCTGAATTATCACCTTGATTAGTGTGGAGCTGATGAATTGCAAAGTTACATCTTCTCGAACTCTCCCTTTTTGTGCTTTTGTTTGGATGGTTTTGCTTGTTTCTTCTCAAACAGCTCAACTTCTCTTTCAGGATATCTTAAACACCGTGATAAAGCACTGCCCACCTTGGTTTTTCTTTCTGGGCTTACCTGGCTTTACGATGCTGATCGGAGACTTCATTACAGCGGCAGCTAGGGTCCTGAGCACAGACGCGCTGGAGGTGAGCACGGCAACGCTCCAGGCCCTGTTCCCCAGGAGCTACTGCATTTGCTTGTGGGCTTCAGATGGCTCTGCTCTGACAGGTGTTGGCTCATTAGTGCAGTGTGAAACAGGGCTCTTGGGGCAGGTAGCATGGCAGCTGATGTGTGAAGTGGTGGGATGAGGTGACACTGGAGTCTTGCAGAAGTGTTCCATCAAAAGGCCAAAGTGGGAGGCATCATCTTGCTAGCGCTGCAGTGCACCTGTGAGCTGAGAGCAGGGCTTGGATTTCACAGGCCCCTTAGATTCTTCAGTGAGCAAACAGGTGAAATGTGAAATGCTGTGGCAATGGAGAATTTCTGACTAAATGCAAACAGTAAGAGAAATGAGAATCTAAATGGTTAACTTAGTGAAGGGTAAGTGAAATGGCAAATCAGTGACAGGATGCCAAAATGAGGGCCACGGGCTGGTAATCCTGGGGGAAACAGGAAAGCTTTGCTGCGTGTGCTTTGTTCAGTTCAGGGGAGTCTTTCTGTCCCTTTTGGCCAAGTGCTTTTACTGCTGCTCTTGACATTTGTGCAGCTTGAGTGCGTGGCCCTGCACGAGGCCACAGCCCTCTCCTATTTTCCCCAAAGTGAAATGGCAAACTCCCAAGAATTTGCAGCCCTACATTTTCTGACATCTTTTAAAAACTGATCAGCAAAGCTCCGAGTGCTAATAAGAAATGAATGCTCAGCTTTCCATGGAAGAAACCCCCAAACACAGCCATCCATTTCTCCTGCAAGTGTTAAACTTAGCGTGTCCTGCATCTTCAACTTTGTGCAAGATTGTATAGCAGTAGTTAATGCAGTTTATAGCTCATGCCATGGTGTTTTTGATGGCTTTATTCAATTAAGGACCTCTCTGTGCACTTCTGTCACATATACACAGTTTGAGAGCATTTTGCTGTTCTCAACTAATAGTGGACTGGGGTGTGAAGCTCACTCAGCTTTTCTTTAGCTTGATCTGTATTTGGTAGGTGGATCATGCAATGTCAGAGAAGGTATTGAAAATGTACAAAATACTTAGGAGTGGGGCTAGGTCCCTGCTGGAGGAAAAGCTCAGCCTCAGACAAAGAGCAAAGCGGCACAGCAGCAAAGAGCACAGGCAGGCAAGTGTGTGTTAGTCACTGCTTCAATGCAGCTTCTGCTGTAGCTGTGCAGGAAAAGCTTCTGGAGCGTGTTCCTCAGGGCACTTTTAATATGTGTTTTGAGTACAGCACGCTTTATGTTTATGGTATTACAGCTGATTTAATTTCAGGACTTCATGAATGCTTTTGTTTGCTTTTCCCCTCTTAGGCTCCCCGTTCAGAAGCTCACACCATCCTTGGCTCTCTGGTTTGCTTTCCCAATATCTACCAAGAGATCCCCCTCCTGCGGCCCATTTCAGAAGCAGGCAAGATCGTCGCAGGGACTGCAGATGTGAAGGTAAAGTCACATTTCATTTGTCCTGAGGTGGTTTGCTGTTCAGTCACTTCAGTCTTACTGAACACTTCTGTTTCAAAAATAACCCACTCCTTCCCCCAGCCCTCTAGCTGCACACATTACATGTATATTATACATACTTGATAAGCATAGCTTCATTTAACACACGCCAGAAACTACCAGGGCCTAGATGCTGCAGACTCCACGTTATTTTCAAGGAGAGGGAACTGACTGTGATCAAATGCAATATTTTCCAGCCAGGTGCCTGTCAGGTCAATTCGTTAAATGATGTTGGTGGTATTATTTAAAGTGTTCTTTCATTATATCTGTCCTGTAAGAGATGTGGGGTGTGCCTAAGGGGAGATAGCTTTTGTCTTAATTGGTATTACAAGAAAACGTTAGGAAAATTCCACTATTAGAGCCATCATCTTATGTGAATTAATTTCAGCAGGACACCTGGAGACATGAATTGCTCTGTGGGATAGAAAGATTTGTAATTTAATGACCTTCATAATGATAGTCTTGCACGGGAAAATCAGATTCTGTTCCCCAAAGACTCAACAGAGGTGACCTGGAGCATCATTTGCAGGTGCAACCTGCCCAAATGGTTGCCCTCACATAAGCTTATGCTGCTTTTTGATAAACTCAAGGCACCATGGTGCCAGCACTGCACAAAATTAAGTGTGGCTAGGGAGGAATCTCCAGATTGCTTATGCAGCCTGAGAAGGTACAGCTGGGAAGAAAGCAAACCCCTTAGCACACTTGGCTCCCATCTTATTTTCCTCATCAAGCCTCAGAGTGCCATTGAAGTTGTGCTAGAACAGTCTGCAGTTTGAAAGACTCTTTTCTGTACTAAATAATACATGCAAGTTTTTCATAATGTGGCTTGCTTAGAACCTTGACACCATAGTTTATATTATCGAGTGATCACCACTCATCATTAATAAGTACATATGAACTCTGAAAACAAATTGGTTTCCACCTTTCTGCCTGTGTATGATTTGTAGGGCAATTAGACTTACCCACAAGGGCCTGTATGTTTTGAGTTGCAATTGTTAAGCATTTTTCCTTGATATAACAATATTAACATGAGTTAAAAATGCTTTCAGAACAGACTGAGAATTAAAGTTACTGCACTTGTAGCTCTCAGAATTAGTCAACTTTAAATAAAGCAGATGTATGAAAAAGATACTTAGTCTAATTTTTTTTTTTTTTTTAGTGTTATCTCATAAATATTTTATTGAAGAATGCTACAGAGGAGCCAAGTGAATATGCAAGGTAAAATACTGAGTAAAAGAAGTGGTAAAATGGAAAAGTCTGGCTGCTAATTTCTGGTGGTTGGGCAGCTGAGTTGTTACTGCAGCCTTGGGGTTTGATCCCGTTTAGATGGGCAACCTGTTCCAGTATTTCACCACTCTTGTTGTCAAGGACTTCGTCCTGATGTCCAGCCTAAATCTCCCCTGCTCCAGTTTCAAACCATTGCCCCTCATCCTATCACTCCAAGCTCTTCTAAACATTCCCTCTCCTACCTTTCTGTGGTGCCCTGGAATGTAGTTGTAAGGTCTTCCTGGAGCCTTCTCTTCTCCAGGCTGAACAGCCCCAGATCTTCCAGCCTGATAGGAGAGGTGGTCCAGCCCTCTGATTGTCCATGTTTCTCTTGTGTTGGGAAGGTCCCATAGCTGGACATAGTACTCCAGGTGAGGTGTCATCAGTGCACACTGACAGAATCACCTCTTTTGGTCTGCTGGCCACAATTCTTTCAGTGCAGCCCAGGATGAGGTCCACTCTGCATCATACAGGTGTTGACCCATTCTGTGACAGGAAAAAAGGGATGGCATCTTTGTGCCTATCTTCCTTCTAATTTTTTTTCCTTCCCTAAATATTCTTCTAAAACTTCTGACAAAACCACTTCACCTTTCCCAAAAGGTGCCTAGCCATTTGTGGCCTGGGAGTCTGGATCTGTGAAGAACTAACACAGTGCACAAACCACCCTCAGGTGAAGGAAGCAATCAATGTCATAGGCGTGACACTGAAGGTATGACTGAGAGTCTCTCTGATCAAAAAGCTTTGTTTAACAAAAAAAGAGCATTTCCATTTTTTAAAGTTGTGGCTTTCTCCAGGAAGTATTGTCTGCTGGTTTGTTGCAACTCCTCGGAGCCTTATTGCACAATATTGGGTGCAGATTTTTGCAACATAAACAGTTCTTTAATTGTTTGTGTAGCTGCAAAATAGTCCAAAATGTAGAAAAGTTGAATGTATTGTGTTGTATGTATCTGGATGTTGTATTTGACTTCTGACCACCTTTTCTCTTCCAGTTTCCTAATAAACTGGTAGCTCAGGTAGCCTGTGATGTTCTTCAGCTGCTGGTTTCTTACTGGCAAAAGCTTCAGAAGTATGAATCCTCCCTGTCCCGAAAAATTACTGAGGTACATCAGATTCTTTAAGGTGTTCCTATGGAAAATGTATACCCTGTTGTCTGAATCTGTGAATCAAAAGAGTTGGTAAAATGGTTTGGAGGGACCTTAAAGATCATTCGGTTTCAACCCCCCTGCCATGGGCAGGGACACCTTCCACTAGACCATTCTGCTCAAGGCCTCATCCAGCCTGGCCTTGAACACCTTCAGGGAGGGGACATCCACAAGCTCCCTGTGCAACCTGTGCCAGTGTCTCACCACCGTCAGTGTAAAGACTTTCTAATCTCCAGTGTAAATCTGCCCTCCTCAAGCTTCAGTTCCCTCCTGGCCTATCACTACAAACCCTTTTACAATGTCCCTTCCCAACATTTTTTGCAGGCCTTCTTCAAGTACTGGAATACTACTCTGTGGTCTCCCTGGAGCATTTATTTTCTCCTTAATTGAGCTACTGTAGCTGTCTTTATGTTACCTTTTTCTTTCTCTGCCTTTATTGTTGGGAGAGGTATTTGCTGTAGTCCTAGGAGCAGCCTGCTTCTCTTCATAATGATTTCTTTACAAAATGCTCAGTAGAACTTCTTGTTTCACTTGCATGCTGATTTACAAGGACAGTTAGATACTTCTTAGAGAAATGAACCTTTTTCATACCCTGTTCAACTGAAGTTCATGCTGTCTTTATAGTGAAAGAAATTAAATGCCTTTCTGGAATTTTGCTTCTTTTACTCTAGATCCTTGTGGCCACTATTGCATTCCTTTTGCCAAGTGCGGAGTACTCCTCTGTGGAAGCAGATAAAAAGGTACACCCCTGGAAAAAGCAATCTCCAGTCTGTGTTTGTGCTGTTTGAGATGGTTATTAAATGAAGTTGCTTTGAAACAGAGTTGTGTTTGATAGTTTCAGACTGATACCTTTAAAGTTTGGGTGAATTTAATAGCAAATACATTAATGCAGTATTACATGTTATTGTTTAGTTTATAGTTTCACTGCTTCTTTGCTTGCTGGATTGGTGCATGGCATTACCCATGAAAATGCTACTGGAGCCAGTGTCGGTTGGTGTTCTTGAAAATCAACAGGCTTCCAAAGCTCCTCTACTGGACTATATTTACAGAGTGAGTATGAGGAAGGAATGTGATTTATTGTGTCTAGATGTTTAGACATGCCTTTTACAGACCCTGTTAGGCAGAGAAGCATGGTTAAGGGACTTAAACCTCTCTACTGTGGAGAAAAACTGAAAGACTGGGGCTGTTTAGTCTTCAGAAGGCTGGCAGGGGATCTTAGAAGTGTCTGTAAATATCTGAGGGGTGGGTTCAAGACAAAGGTGCCAGTCCATGAGGAGAAACTTCTTTACTGTGGGGGTGATGGAGCTCTGGGACAGGCTGCCCAGAGATGTTGTGGGCAGTCTCCTTCTCTGGAGAATTTCAAAACCTGTTTGGCTGTGTTCCTGTGTGACCTGCCCTAGGTGATCCTGCTTTGACAGGGGAGTTGGACTTGGTGATCTCTAGAAGTCCCTTCCAACCCCTCCCATTCCATTATTTTTATTGCAGGATGCAGAAGGTGATGAATTTGCTCAGTGTGGGTACGAGCCATACAAATGAGAAGTTAAGAATATGAGATGTTAAGATAAGATCGATGATGTAGAACAGGCAAGGACTGTGAAAAGATTAAAATGCATCAAACACCATGCCAGGGAAAACAGTCTTTGCAGAAATGCTTGAGTTGTTTGAAATGGGATGGTAAAATACTTCTGTGGTGTCACACTTGTCCACTTGCAGGTCCTGCACTGTTGTGTTAATGGCTCGTGCACGTACACTCAACAAAGCCACTACGTGCTGAGCCTGGCAGACCTCTCCTCCAGTGATTACGACCCCTTTTTGCCATTGAGGAACATCAAAAACTCTGAGCCAGCCCAGTGCCATTCTTCCACTGATCTGGGCAACCTGCTCACTGTCGCTGAGGGTAAGAGAGCTTCAGAGTGTTGTGAGGATCAGCACGTCAACATTCAGCAGCTAGGAAATTAAGCTTTCCAGGCTACAGCTCTGCCTTGAAAATGTGCCTCTCTTTACTGCACGTAGCAGCTGGTCCTGGAACACTAGGCACTGCCTTTTTGATGAGTTTCAGTTGCCTCTGTAATAGGATGTTCAAGATTGGTGCTCTTTATGGAGGTGACAGCAGAAAGAAAATTAGTCTAAGATGCTGTAAAGCTGGAAATATGCAGAGGTAGGCTAGACTAAGAAGCTGATTCTACAGCTTAGTATCTAGAAATAAAATTGACCAATTTGACCAAATCAATCTTTTTTTCAGAAGCATGCAGCTGCCCTTCGTGAGTTTTGCAGCAGAAATGACTGCATTTTCATAAATAACCTGCCTGTCTGAGTGATTTGAGAAGATCTTGTATCATGTGAACCAAAGATGATCCAAGGGCTGGAGCACTGCTGTGAGGATAGGTCAGGGAAGATGAGGTTGTTCAGCCTAGACAAGAAAAGACTGGGGGAACATTATAGCTGCCCTAGAATACCTGAAGGGATGCTACAGGAAGGCTGCAGAGGGGCTTTTCATGAGGGTGTCTAGTGATAGGACAAGGGGGAATGGTTTTAAGCTGAGGGAGAGTAGTGTTAGGCTGGAGCTGAGGAAGCAGCTCTTCAGTACAAAGGTGGTGAGACTCTGGAATAGGCTGCCAAGGGAGGTTGTGCATGCTGCCTCCTTGGGCATGTTCAAGGCCAGGTTGGATGAAGGCTTGAGCAGCTGAGTCTAGTTGATAGGTGCCCCTGCCCTTGACAGGGAGATTGGAATAGATGATCTGTGAGGTCCCTTCCAAACTAAGCCATTCTGTGAAACTCTGAAGCTGTGCATTAAAAGGTATAAACAAGGGAAGAGGAGAACACTCTAAAGGATTGGTTTATGACATAACTGATATATTTACCTGTCCTGTGGGGAACATCTTAGGATCCAGAAAGCTGCTTGCTACTTTATACAATGAATTTTACTATCACACTTCCAAAGATGGAGAAGCACTGGCTTGTCGGTTCACTGGTCAGGCATTGGAATAGGTTGCCCAAGGAGGTAGTGGAGTCACCGTCCCTGGAGGTGTCCAAGAAATATATGAACATGGAACTTGGGCACATGGTTTAATGGCTATGGTGGTATTAGGTTGATGGATGAACTTGATCTTAGGGGCTTGTTCCAACCAAAACAGTTCTTTGATTTCACAATCTCTGGTTTACTTCTGCTTCTTGTGCCCAGTTCCTCTCTTGCTCTGGGAATGGAAGTGGTGAGTAGGAGCACCTTAGCCTGCAGATGGAAGTTGTTACAGCAGGCACTGTGGGCTTGGTGTGCAGGACTTTTTGCATGTTGTGTGAAGAGCTAAATGCCACAATAAGCTACATTCCAAAGGGTGTGAGGTTAAACACAGTGAAAAAGTATGGCATGTAGAATTTATGGGATGAATTGCCCAGGGATGTAGTTGAAGCCCTGTCCCTGAAGACATTAAAGATCAGACTTGATGTGGCCCTGGACAGCCTGATCTGGTAGGAGGTGTCCCTGCTGACTGCAGGGTGGTTGAACAAGTTGAGCTTTGAAGGGTCCCTCATGTGATCTGGGAATCTGTGAAAGTGATTGTAAATAGTTTCTTGGGCAGGAATAGGAGTGCAATTAAAGCAAGCTTCTGAACTGGGACAGATGTTTGCAGATGCTCTTTCTTAATCACCTCTTGCTGCTCTTACTGATCTGTTACCTTTTCATTGATTGCTTTAGAAAAAAAGAGGAGGAATTTGGAGTTGATACCTTTAACAGCACGAATGGTTATGACTCACCTAGTGAATCACCTCAGCCACTACCCCCTCAGCGGAGGCCCTGCCATACTCCACAGCCTCCTTAGTGAGAACCACGACAACTCCTACGTGGAGTCCTCCGAGCTTTCCTCAGAAGTGTTCCGGAGTCCCAACCTGCAGCTCTTTGTGTTTAATGACAGCACTCTCATATCATACCTCCAGATCCCCGCCGCAAAGGCGATGGCGACGGCAACTGAGCCCGCAGCAGCCCCCTCGGATGTCAGGGTGATTGTCAGAGATATCTCAGGAAAGTACTCTTGGGATGGCAGAGTATTGTATGGACCTTTGGAGGGCTGCCTTCCACGGCAGAGCGCAGCCAACCCATTTGTGAACTCAGGCAGCCCTGAGCAGCACTTCATTTCCCAGAGGGATGTCTCTCAGGTGGAGGAAGGAGAAGATGCTCTCGACCAGTTGCTGGAGAAGATTGGTACCAGCAGTCCTGAGTGCCTTTTACATCCCCAGCGGAAGCTGAATGAGCCAGCCCCACCACCCTCTGGGATGAGCTATGAGCAGGAGAATGCTATCACTGAAGCCCTGATGAGGCAGAGTGCCCAGGAGGAAGAGCACATACTGAAATACAGCTCAGACTGCAGTATGAAGGTGGCCCCTCAGGAAGAGCCACGTCCTTCTGAGCCTCAGGCATCCTTTTATTTCTGTCGGCTGTTGCTAAATGACTTGGGAATGACCTCTTGGGACAGAAGGTGTGGATTGAAACTTGAGGAGGGGAGAATCAGCTGGATGTTAGAAAGAAATTATTTACAGTGAGGGTGGTGAGATAGTAGAACAGGTCACCCAGAGATGCTGTGGATGCCAATTCCTTGGAGGTGTTCAAGGCCAGGTTGGATGAGGCCATGAGCAACCTGGTCTAGTGGAAGGTGTCCCTGCCCATGGCAGGGGGGTTGGAATTAGATGATCTTTAAGGTCCGTTTCAACACAAACCATTCTATGAATCTGGGAATAGGGAGAGAGGGTCCAGAACATGTTTATGATACTCTCACTTCTACCCCAAACATGCACTTGCTTAAGAAGTGAGAATTACATAGCTGAGCAGTAGTCAGAGCATCCTTTCAAACTCTGACATGTAGCTGCTCCAGTGATTAGTTTAAATAGACATCTGCAGATTATTTATAATTAGACTATTAAATAATCCAAATCATGCTGGTTTGATTCCCTTCTCTTAGGTATTTGAAGGAGAATATCCTGTGCCTCCTCTGTGTTGCATTTTAATTAACATCTCTTTGGGCTTTTTCTCCCTTTCCAGAAAAAGCTTTAATCTGCTGAAGAAAAACTCCAAGTTACTGCGAGAACTGAAAAATCTGGATTCCCGCCAGTGGTAGGTGATGTTTCCTCAGCACACCATTGCCCAGGTTAGCCTTTCCAAAGGAGGAGAAAGGGCATCACAAAAGCTTCATAGAATTGCATCTGTGGAAAAAATGGATTATTTCTAAACGAGCTCAGGAGCCTGAATGGACAAGCTGCTTTTGCTGGCATGATATACACAGGATGCAAAATCAGTAGCAAACAATAAAGCACAGCAACCTGATTCCTGTTTTCTTCAGCTAAAGTGGGAGGGACAAAGTTCCAAAATTTTTTATGACCTTGGATCAACTCACAAAGGCATCCATGTCATAAGAAGGACATGGAGCTGTTGGAGTGAGTCCAGAGGAGGGCTGTAAAGATGATCGAAGGGCTGCTACACCTCTGCTATGAGCATAGGCTGAGGGAGCTGGGGTTGTTCAGCCTGGAGAAGATAAAACCTTAGAGCTGCCTTTCAATACTGAAAGGGCTCCTACAGGAAGGCTGGAGAGGGACTTTTCTAAGGGTGTGTACCAATAGGCCAAGGGGAAATGGTTTGACGCTGAAGGAGAGCAGGGATGGACTGGATCTTAGGAAGAAGTTCTTCAGTATAAAGGTGGTGAGACTCTGGAATAGGTTGCTGAGAGTGTCTGTGTTCTTTTTTCCAGACATGGATGGAAGCAATTAAGCCCATAATTGGTCAGTAATTCTTGTTCTGAGTCACAGAAGGCACAGGCTTGGTTCTGCTCTCTGAACTGTGTCTACACTGTGGTCACAGGGAAAAATAATGGTGCAACCAAAATTGAGCGATACATTTGTGCACATGAAGGAAAATGCTAAATGTGGTCTCCTGCTCATAGCTTTTGAGTGTGGATGAGCTGAACCTTCTCAGAGCCAAAACTTCTTTAACTTCTCTTTCTTTTTACATCTTACTGCAGCCGTGAAACTCATAAAATTGCTGTGTTCTACATCGCAGAAGGCCAGGAGGATAAGTGCTCCATACTCTCCAATGCCAGGGGAAGCCAAGCCTATGAAGATTTTGTGGCTGGGCTGGGCTGGGAGGTAATAGTCATGAACATAGGCAAGCTAGAGCATACTTGGTGAGCTACAAACATCTATGCAAGGTGGTTGAGACAGGAAAATGAAAAATAAAATATTGATGTCAATGAATATTTTGTAATTCTCAAAAAAAAAAATTCTGGTGTGCTTGGTGAGGCCTCAAAACAGTTGTGCAGCACAGAATGCTTTTGCTTCCTTGCTGTTGCTTGCTGGAAGGAAGGGAACATAGCCATAAAGCTGAAGAGAAGGCTGAGAGGGGGTTGTTATTAATGTTTATAAATATCTGGAGGGTGGGTGTCAAGAAGGGGCCAGTCTTTTTTTTCAGTGGTGTCCTGTGATAGGACAAGGGACAGTGGATACAAACCAGAAAACAGCAAGATCCACCTCAACACGAAGGAAAACTTCTTTACTGTAAGGGTGATGGAACCATGGAGTCTCCTTCCCTAGAGAGACTTCAAGACCCATCTGGATGTGTTTCTGTGTGAGCCTGCTCTGGCAGAGGGGGTTGAACTGGATTATCTCTACAGGTCCTTTCCAACCCCTACCAATTCTGTGCTTATACATGGTGTGTTATTTTAGTTTAACAGAGGACATTCAGACCACCTGAAACATCTCAGAATGTTTACATTTCCTGTGTAACTTTCACAATTCTTTGCCCACTGATTTCTGGGAGTGTTTTTATGCTGAAGAATAGCTCTGCATAATATAGGTGCATCATGAATTATCTTAACCTTTAGTAAAGGTCAAATGAAGGAATGGGAAACAGACAGATCTAACACAAAGATCACAAAACCACAGGGGAAGGCTTACCTGTCTCTGGGATGGCTACAAAATTCTAGAGTGGTGAATTCACCAACTCTTGATATATAAATCTCTGCTATGAGGATAGGCTGAAGGAGCTAGGGTTGTTCAGCCTGGGGAAGAGAAGATTCCAGGGAAGCCTTATAGCTTCCAATAGCTGAAGGGATCCTACAGGAAGGCTGGAGAGGGACTTTTCATAAGGGTGTTTAGTGGTGGGACAAGGGGAAATAATTTTAAGCTGAAGGAGACTAGGTTTAGACTGGATCTTAGGAAGAAGTTCTTCAGTATGTGGGTAGTGAAACTCTGGAATAAGTTGCCCAGATTGTTTGTGGATGCCTCCTCCCTGGGTGTGTTCAGGGACAGGCTGGATGAAGGCTTGAGCATCTGAGTCTAGTTGAGAGGTGTCCCTGCCCATGTCAGGGAGGTTGGAGTAGATGATCTTTGAGGTCATTTCCAACCTAAGCTGTTCTGTGATAAACAAATCCTGATCATTCATAGAATCACAGAATGGTTTAGGTTGGAAGGAACCTCAAAGCTCATCCAGTTCCAACCTTCTGCCATAGGCAGGGACACCTCCCACTAGAACAGGTCACTTAATGCCTCATCTAACCTGGTCTTGAACACCTCCAGGGAGGGATCACTCACAACCTCCCTGGGCAGCCTCTGCCAGTGTCTCACCACCTTCACTGGTAAGAACTTCTTTCTAACATCCAGTTTAAATCTCCCCTCTGCCAGTTTAAACTCCTCATCTTGTCATTACAAGACGTTCCTCAGCCTTTCCATATTCCTTCTAACGTTGACTTTGAATCACTTAGGTTGACCTCTCAACCCACGGTGGGTTTATGGGTGGCCTGCAGCGCAACGGTAGCACAGGACAAACTGCTCCTTATTACGCTACCTCTACTGTGGAAATAATCTTCCACGTGTCCACAAGAATGCCATCAGACTCGGATGACTCACTGACCAAAAAGGTACATACCTTGTGTGTTTCAAAATGTTGTCTGTAGTCTTCAAGTGCTTAAATTAAACTGAAAACAGATTGTACTAACTGGTCCTAGCAGGCTGTCTTTTCCTCTGCCACGTGGTGCTCTGCAGCTAGATGATCTGAATTAAATGCCATCTAAATTCTGGATTCTGAAACACAATTAACATTTCCATGGTAGCCTCAAATACTCCCATCAGTAATAATATTAGCAATAATTTCATTTGTAGGCTGTCTGCCTGCCAAAACTGTTGTAGTTTGGTAGAACAAAACAACCAAATACAGGATAATAAAACCTTAGGGATGAATCATCCTCAATGTAACTAACAGGAAAGAAAAGAAGTGAAAGAAGAGTGACAAGCATAATACAAAAAGCAGCCAGATGATATTTAAGGCCATTACCCAGTTTTACTCACAATTCCAACAAACAGCCCAAAATTTTGTTGGTTATCAGGGACTTAATCATTTGTCTTTCATAACAAGGAGTGATTTGAAATCATGGTGCTTGCTAACTGCTGCTTTGGGTCAAGGATTTTAAGTGCATAACAAATCTTTGCCTTTTTAATTAGGAGTGGCAACTTACCCTGCACGGATTGTTAACGTGCCTTGATAATGTTGCCACATCTGCCTGTGCTCTGAAAGTTATCTATGAATGTGTCATGGGGGGATTGTGTTTGTTGCCTAGGTAGTTTCAAAAATAACATGTGCTCCTCCTTGAAATAAAAAGGTACAATTTCTAACAGTCAGAACGTGCTCAGCATTTAGTAGTAAAACTGTATCTTTTCTTTTTCATTATCTGTCATTAACAAAACAATTCAACAAAATTTAGACTGGATATCACAGAGTGAAGTGGTGAAACTCTGGCACAGGTTGCCCAGGAAGACTGTGGATGCTCCCTCCCCAGAGGTGTTCAGGGCCAGGCTGGACGAGGCCTTGAGCAACCTAGTGGAAAGTGTCTCTGCCCGTAGCAGAGGGCATTGGAACTGGATGATCTTTAAGGTCCCTTGTAATCCAACCCATTCCATGAATCTATGAAAATTACATCTTTGTTTGCAACAGTTATCCTTGTATTAGTGCATTTACATAGTTGTGATTAAAAAAAATAATCTGAATTGGGATCAAGAAGTAGAGGTGTGGTGCATCTTAAAGAGTCTCTATAGTGTCTTTCTCTTGGACCAAGGTGGGACTATCTGTGGCTTTATTGTTCCTGGCCAGTATTGATCTGCCTACTAGTTAATAACTCCAGTGACACATGCTTTAGTTTCCCTAGGCTTCACATTGTACCAGGAGAAAATTCCTTAAAATATCACCCTGGCTTCAATTTAAGCTCATGGATGTGGAGAACAGATGATTTTGCAGCACACGTATTCATGTTGGAGAACTGCTCCCATGTCTTTCCTACAGGGATTGTGGTCTTCTGGGGTTTAGGGAAACATAGCAAAGGCTGTGAAAATCATAAAATGGTTTGCATAGGAAGGGACCTCATCTAGACCAACCCCCCTGCAGTCAGCAGTGACATCCTCCACTAGATCAGGTTGCTCAGAGCATTTTTGAGCCTGGCCTTGGATATCTCTAGGAATGGGGCCTCAACTATGTCCATGGGCAACCTCTTCCAGCATTCCATCAAATACTGTCTAACTGTTGCGTACTACATCACCTGGGAGAGGAGAGAGCACAATCTGACAGAGCTACTGAAAGGGGGAAAATAGGCTTTAATTGCCAGCAGTCTGTTATACTAATTCTCCTAACTCCCACCCATGTTAGGCATTAACAGACATTCACGGAGTCTGGTTATTCTGTGTAGTTGTCTTCTCTATTTGCTTTAAGCTAATTCCTTTTTTGTGAGAAAGAAAAAGCAAAAGTATTTAGTAGCTGCCAGTCTTCATGTCTTGAAGTGCTAGGAGACAAGGCCAGCTCCAGTAGATATTTTCCACAGAAAACACCACCAAATAATTGTTTGAAGACTTGAACCGCCCACCTTAGGTCAGCTAAAGGAGTGGAATCCTGCAGGGATCAACTCCATAGTCCTGTAAAGAGGGACAGAGGCCTGAGCAACCTAATGGACATGGAGAGCTGGCCCCACTGTAAGCAGTGGATTGGACCAGATGACTTCCAGAGCCTTTTTTTGAAGTGTGATCTTCCATGGTTTCATGCTCCTGCACAGAATGGCTGAGTTTAATGTGTCAGAGCTCTTGTGGAAACAAGTGTGGATTTCTGTGCAGACTGGCACAGACTCCTTAGCAGATTCCACAGAACTGCAGTCTGGGAGTGGAGACCTGATGTGTTTCAGCTGCAGTGTAAAATTTCTGCAGGACTAATAATTCTCCAGTTCTTGGGAGATGCTCTGATCATCTTGCTGACCTCCTCTCAACCTGCTCCAGCCATTCGACATCCTTCTCGTGTTGGGGATCTCCTAGCTGGACACAATACTCCAAGTGAGGTCTCACTAGAGCAGAGTTAAAAAGATGCTTTTCTGGTTTTTACCCATCCAATGCTTCTTTGTCAGCAAGTTGTGAGAAGACAGCTTATGATGCCACTCTCAGTACCTGCTCCAGTGTTTTGCTGCAGTAGAAATGTGTGTGGTGACAGAGTCACTGGGAGAACATGAAAGGTTGGACTAGATCATTACTGAGTTCCTTCTGCCCTGGTGTTCTATGAATGAGTGTATAAAATATTTTACCATACTGTCAGTCAGGAGGCAGTGGGGGCACAACTCTTTTGGTTTTTTTCTTGCATTCCTCGTGCTTCTATCAGATAGGATTGTGTGGATACAACCTGGTACCGTAAGCTCTCCCTTAGCTCTGAAATCTTGATCTCATTTCTGGGGTTTCTTCTCTGCATGCTTTGCCTTCAGATAGGCAAAAAGAATTCAGGCCCACTCAGTGTGCTTGGCTTGAAGGCTCCGAAGCGGAACAGAAGGTCTCACCACCTGCTGGCCAAGGAAGTAGTACAGCAGGCCATAAATTCTGTGGGCTGAGAGAATTAAGCAGATGCAGTAATTTTACTTAAATATGTTATTATGGTTCTTTATAGAACACAAAAGGATAAATTAATTTCTGCTCTCAATTCACTTCTACTAAGGATCATCTTCGCCCCTTATTTCGTGCAGTGCAGCTGTAATTTGCTGTTTGTCTTCATGTTTCTGCAGTATATGCTGACGTTATATTGCTTATTCTGGGCAGGAGAAAACCCAACAAGCAACAAAACAGCCAAAAGAAAGGAAAAAAATCTCTCCAAATAAACCTTATCCCTGAAAGAAATCTTTTCAAGTGGAATGATCAAAGTTCAGCTGATATCGTCTACTGCTGTAGGGTTCAGCATCGCTGATTCTCAATTTTTTTTTCTTTATCTGCCTGTCTTGAGGCAGAAGTGAAAATCAATCATCATAACAGCATCCTACTGTCCCCCTGTCGTGTGCTGCCTAAATTGTACTTAAGGGTTTAAAAACAAGCTGCAAATTTTTAAGTGATTTATTCCATCTTCTCCATTGTCATAGCAGAACTTTTTCAATTCAGAAATCTGGTTGCAACCCCATACTGAACTCTTGTTCCTTCGCTGCAGAAATTTGTTAGCTGGAGCTAGATTAGATTTTTAGCAGCTAATCTAACTGCTGTAGGGGTTTGCAAAGTGGGGACAGAGCTGTGCTATTGGATTTGTCCAATTCATTTGACTCCAGGACTATAATTGCACTTATGTCTTACAAGGCTTTTATAGCCTAGGGCTGGCGAGCAGCAGAAAAACAAATTGGCAGTGATACAGTAAGAGTGAAAGGGAATGAAAGGCACACATTATCAGTCTCCAGGCAGCACTGTTCTGGCAGGAAGTTTCTTGGTTAATTTACAAATAAAACTTAGATTTTAGGATGGGTCCACTGTCAGGCAAACAATGGGGATGTCAGGCCCGACTGTTACTTAGCAAAAGTAGCAGCCCTGCCTGCCCAAAAGCAGGAATTCTTCAGTCAAACAGACGACTCCTCTCTGGAGCCAGCTGGCTGTGTAATGCAATTAGCAGGGAAAGGAGGTCAGGCCATGAGGTGTGTACCGTGACCAGTATCGGCAGCGTGTTGCCTGGCAGGCAGCGGGCAGCCTGCAAAACTGTTTGCTCAGGCGCAGGGGAGCAGCCTGCAGCGCCGGGGAGCGCTGCCTGGCTCCTGGAGCCCGTGTCGGGGCAGAGGGAGCACAGAGCCGGCGCGATGAACGGCAGCCTGACGAACCGCCGAGGCTGTGCCTTCAGCCAGCTCCCAGGCACCGAAGGCTGGGCAGGGCTGAGGCACCAAGCGTGTGTGACTCAGAAACTGGATTCTGTTCACGCTGCGTGCAGGCTGAAAAGCCACAGGCTCGGCTCACGCAGGGAGGAGAAGCTAGAGCAATTTCATAGAATCATAGAATGCCAGGTTGGAAGGGATCCCAGGGATCACCTGGTCCAAGCTTGCTAAATGATAGTGTAAATGAAACGAGCTGCTTTCCCTCAATACTTGCAGAGAAATTGTTCAAGCCAGCAGTATACAAAACAAAACCCTGACTGCTTGTGGTCGAGGTGGGCTGCTGGTTGGTTTGGCTTTCTATTTGGTACCTTATTTCCTGGCTGCTTTGGGGTTATTATTTTAAAAAATTTATTTCTTTCTGGTTTTTTTTTTTTTTTTTTTTTTTTTTTTTTTTTTTTTTTTTTTTTTTTTTTTCGCTTCCCCTAAACTCCATGGAGGGCACAGAGTGAGCCTGTGGGACCTGACGGTGTTTGTGTCACTTTGGCTCTGTGGCCAAAACTTAAGTCCTTCAGGGTACCGAGTCTACCACACAACTCATGTTTTGAATGAGAGACACAGGAAAATAGCAGCTGGTTTGTTGTCACTGCTGAATTTATGATAAGGTTTCAGTCAATGACAGTATCTTCCACAAACAAATATTTGTGATTAATACCAGTTTTCTATTTGCAACAATACTCCTTTTAAATGTAATGAGTAAGGGTGTATCACTGCACAGCAATGGCAGGTAGTACCTCAAGCTTTAACATGAGTTGCGAGCATGAGGACTGCAGCCAAAGCAGTGATTTATTACTGCATGTCTGCAAGATTTTGAGCTCCTAGCCATCACTCCCTGCCTCAGACAAGCACAATGTGCCTCAGTTGGTCTAACTCACCCCTCTTGAATGAATTTTGTTCTCTTGGATATAACTGTGAAGTGTTTTGGGATTCCTCAGTAGGAAAAGTATTAATTGTCAGAGCAGTCCCTTGTAATTTTAAAAAGAGACTCGTAAGTACTTGGACATACTTTGATCACTGTTTTTATAGCAGTACATGCTGTTTATCACTCCAAAAGTACTGGGAGTAAAGGCAGTGAAGAACCTTTCCTGCAGGGACTGTTTTTGTAGGGAGAAAGGCTGCGCTCAATCTGTGAATTGCCAAATGCAACTGGATAGTTGCATCACCTCACAGGATTCCCTTTCCAGATTTCTTTCTGGGGCTTTTTAAGGCAGAGGTGGTAAATCCCATGGCTGTGGGCTTGGGTATCGGGGCATGCTGAGTTCAGCCCGACAAATTGTGGGCACAGCTCACAAACACATTGCCGTTAGGCTGCTCTGAATACAGCTGGTGTGAGCAGGGCCCTTCCTTCCCTCGGCTCTCACAGCAAATTACAGCTGGGTTTTGGCCGTGTGCTGCCAAACACTGAGACCCTCAGCTTGTGGAACCTTTTGTGCACACAGTCTTGCAGCCAGGCAGATTTGAGGCTTTCAAAGACTAAACTTTACATCTCACTTTTAGTCATTATTAAGGTGACCTGACAGCATCTGTTCACAGAAAAAGAAATCAGGATTTTGTTGTGCACGTAAATTGCTGCTTAGTTTTGTATGTGTCAGTCTGCACTGAGATTCTATCCACACAAGTATTTTCTTGGATGCTGCTGTGTTGTTGTTTTTTGTTTTGTTTCTTTTTTTCCCTGATCAATTAAGAAATTAATAATAATAAATTAATATAAATTAAAGCTCTGCCTCAGAAAGGTTACAGATAACGTTTATCAATGTGGTGAGAGATGCTTTATATCTAAACATAAATATAAATCTGTTCATAAATCAAGACAACTACAAGAACAGTAATTTATACTGACTTCTGAACATGTAAGAAGCTCTACTAATAGGATAGGTCATATTTTTATAAGACACAAAAGGTCTGAATTTTCTTCAGGCAGAACTATAAATGTCTTTTACTGACAGGTGAAAATAAAATATAACTATCTTTATTTGAAATAAACTGGGACTCAAAGCCACTCTGAATTTAGCTGGAGGATAAACTGTAAGTTGAATTCATAGTTTGAACTTTGTGTTTCTTGGTGTGTTATGTTTTTTGCCATGTTTCTCTTACAACTGCAGCACAGGAGTAGGAGTGAAAGAAAACAAGGAGTGAAAGCCTTTACTTTCAAAAGTGCAGCCTACTTCTGGTGATACAGTACAGGCTGATACAAGGCGTGTTGGGATTACTTACTTGTTATTTACCAATGAAAACCACTACCTTTTTCCCCTTCTTTTTCTTTTATTCCCCCCCCCCCCCCCCCCTCCCTGCACAGAGACAGTGAAGAAGGCAGAGCTACGTTTTGGCTTCTTTGTTAGCTCCATTGTGCACATTGTTCCAGGGGCTAGCACCAAATTGGGGGTGGGGTGAGTGCACGTCTTTTAAGCTTGAAGAGGGACTGAAATTCTCTTTATGCTTTGGGCTGGCATTCTGCATGTGGATTAAATTTTAACTTTAAAGCTTACAGTTGAAACTATTGTGTGTAGCTCGTACATGATTGCCAAACACTTTTTGCCATCTGTTAGATCACCTCCAGCTCCTCCAATAACAAAGCAAACACGCAAGGCTTGCAGATGCATTTTGTATGTGTCACATTTACATTTCCTCCCTATTTTATGCAACTCTGCTCCAAATTAAAAAAAAAAAAAGTAACTCCTCTCTCCCCTTTCCAGTTTTTCTCTTAATTCACATTGTGCAGTTATTTTTCCTTCAGGTTTTCAAACAAAAGTCCTCTCCAGGCACAGTCAGCAAGGAGCTGTTTGTAATGTAGTAAATTCACCAAGAACACTTCATGAGGGAAAGTTTCTTGACATGCCAAGTCAAGGCATTTCATGTTTCTGTGACAGCTGAAAGATGGTGTTCTGTGGGTGAATGTTTTGTTGCAGCAATTCAGATTTCCATCTTATATTACTGTAGGTAAGGTACATTTACATATCGTGCTAATGGCTAGTTTGATAATTACTTAATTAAGCCATCAGCCAACAATGTGCGGTGAATGGCGCAAATCATTTAGCACAGCTTTTCATGAGCAACTGGAGAAAAACAATATTTTAACTTTTTTTTTCCCCTCCCTTTTACTCATAATGATTTCTGCTATTGAGCATTGTAATTCAATTTGTAAGCCGTGACCCCTCATAAACTGTTGTTATCACTCTGATTAATAAAGACCCAATTTGCCATTGCAGCTTCGTCACTTGGGAAATGATGAGGTTCACATTGTCTGGTCTGAGCACACCCGGAACTACCGCAGAGGCATTATACCAACGGATTTTGGAGATGTTCTAATTGTTATTTATCCCATGAAGAACCACATGTTTTTCATAGAGATCATGAAGAAACCTGAGGTACGTTTTTTGACTGCTTTTTTGGGGTCTGTCATATGCGGTGTGCAAGTGACCAAGAGTTACTGCATTTAGGTAAAGATTGGAGGTTTTAGAGTGGGTTGGTTTTGTTGTGTTTGCAGCAAATAGTAAATTCACTCTCTCCATCTTTGTTTAGAAGTCTGCTGAGCGAGGAGCTTTTGTTTGAAAGTTAAAATTGTTAATAGTGATAGCAATGGCTGCTAATTCATTTTATATTTCTGCTTAGAGAGATATTTCAGAACTTTCAACCCATAGGAGTCACTGTACAAAGAACTGGTTAAAATCATAGTGAATTTTGTATGTCAGGCAATAAAAGCCAAATATTAAAGATTCAGGCTCCATCTTTTCGCCCCATACAACTTGGTTATCATACGTATGGTACTGCACAGAACTTCCGTGTTTTTGAGACTGCCATTATAATCTGACTCACCTGCATGATGTAGTCATTGGATATCCTCACACTAAAAACAGAATTTTTGAATTTTAGTGTTTTCTTTTGAAATCATTGTTAAACCACCATGTTTTAAGTTGTTTGGGTTTTTTGTAATGAATCATTGATTTTTTTTTTCTTTTGCAAAATGTGTATATGTGCATCCATGCAGGTGTGTATGTAAGAGCAAACCTTTAGGTGGTACGTTGTGGATGGAAATAAATCTAAAAGTCATCAGTGTGATAAATACCATATCCCCTCTCTAAGGGACATAAGTTGTCCAACAGAATCACCAGCTGTGGAAAAGGTGTACATCAGAGGACTTCTTGACCAGCTTTTGAGTTGCGAATGAAGCTGAGACATTGACAGCCAGTGGCTTGCCAGTAAACATCTCACCCTTCAAAGCTGTTATTAATTGAAACAGCAAGGGTTTTTTCCCTCCACTTGATTTTGAGCTCTTGAGTCTACTTCTTGGGAATTCTAGCTTTTCATGTTCCATCAGGAAAATGGGGATTTAGTGTTGGGAACGTGCTTGACAATTCTGTGAACCAATGGAGAAAAGCTATGTCATCTTCCATATTAGTCAGAAATACCCAACGGGCAGAGTGAATAATAGCTAACTGGAAATTTAGTGTTATCCCTACATTTAAAGTACAAACCATTACAATGTAATAAAATTAATCCAGACATTTCCAGGGCAAGTGTGGCTGACCTTTTGTTCACCAGCTACTGACCCCAGGGTGAATGAAAGAGGCTTGCACAGAGAAATGTCTGTTGTTTGGCTTCAGTCCCTGGTATTTAAATTGCATTCCCTAATCAAATGAAAAGGCTGTCCTCTCTATCAGGTTACAGAATCCATGGCAACATTTGGCCTTTTATATACATAATGTTAGCCTTTTTGTTTGCATCTAAGTAGAGACACCTGGAGCAATGTTAACATTAACCGATTTAGCATTAATAGCTTCATTATATAAGAATTTCTGATCAGATAGCTGTTACTTTTGTTATATTGCTTCAGCTCGTATTGTTTTCATTTTTTATCTCCCTGCTTGGCAACCAGGCAATGATTTGCAAATTTTTTTTGTCTTGATTAATTAAGCAATATAATTATCGGGAACCGTGATGCAGTCTTTGCTCAACAAAGCTTCTGGGAGAAGACAATAGTAAGTCTGTTAGTGTGAATGCATTCCACGCGTCACAGATGCATGAGGATATTCTGAACAATGAGACGAAAAGCTGCCTGCAAAAGAGGACAAAGAATGCCAGGCAGACTCTACACACTGCACATACCGCCAGGGACATACTGTGGGTTCCCTGGGACACAGATGCCTCGTTAGATTGCAGCTAGTCATCAGAGATTAATTCTCAGCCATTTGGTACAATAATTTACCCATTCCCCACTCTTTTAACTAGTGCTGCTTGCTATAGAGGGGAAGGCTTTGTGCTCAAAAGGTTTATTTGACCTTGCCTACTTTTACTGCATGCAACAGAAATAATTATTTTAATTTTTCCCCCCCCTCCTGGAAATTGTAATGAAGCAGGTGTTTGCAGCAGGCTGAATATTAATTTTTGTTTCATGGATAACTTGGCACTGACATTTGGAGCACTCAAGGAACGGGATATTTCCCTTTACTCTTTTTTATTGATGCCTGTCAAAGCAGAATATATACTTTTTTTTCTTCATCATTATTCAGAACACTCTTTTGCTCAAATGGGTATTTAATCCTAGCTTAGGGAGGAATCATGAGCAGGGGCGTGCAGTGGTCTCCCCCCTCAAACTCCTCATTAAGGCAGAGCCCCCTGTACAGATGGAAGCTGACGATATGCGAGTTCCATTGACTTCAGTGACCCTCTGCACGGCCGCAGGTCTTCTTGGGAATTAATAATGCCCAGCTTTGTGTCCAGGCGGGCCTATGGCCTGGCTGCGTGCCCCTCGCCTCGCCCTGGGCTCCATGAGCCTGCCAGGGCAGGGCAGCGATACCTCTGAGGGGCTCCTGAGGGTTGCCCCCCACCAAGGAAAAGCCATGAACCAATCTGGGGTAAAACTGCAGTCACAGTGGTTCCGCTTGCTGATGCAAAATCCATCACTCTCCTCCAACGACGCTTCTGTCCTTTGCCTGATTTTCTGTATCCATCCGGCAGCCTGTGCCAACGCTGGATGTGCTTTTGGACAAACTGTGTGTCTAGGACACGGTTTGTGAACTGATCTGTCTGGTTATTGTTGGGGAAAAAAACATCTTTTCCCACGTCACCGAAGTGGCTCACTGCACCTATGCCATGGGGACAGACTGGGGAGACTAAGCAAAGCTCTCAGGTTTTAGTGTTCAGCTCAAATTAGCCTGATTTCTGTTGAATGTTACAGTACAGAAAACTCTGATTTACTGGAGTGTGACTAGGAAACATTTAGAGAAAACAGTGATTAAACTTGCTTTAAAATGCCAGAGAGATTTGGTAAGTTTGCTAGGGAGTGCCCACTGAAAGATGGTGTTCAAGATGAGCACATGAATATAAGTGTATATAAATATATATTCACATATACAGGTGCACACACCATACATACCTTATCTGTATTTTAAGTATATAAATCCTGTGCACACACCCTAGACACCAGGTGGTGTTGAAACAGTGCAACAAAACTGGCTTGTCAAAAAGCCTGGCGATAAACTTCCCTGGACAGGAGCTCACTGAAGTGTTCATCTGACTTTAAATATCTGCTGCTTGTTTGGTGGTACAATTTTAATGCTGCTATGTACTTCACCTCCTTACTTGTACATACATTTAAAAATAGGTTTTCCTTTTTCTTCATTTGTCAATACTTAGAAATGTTACTCCTAGCAACTGGAAAACTTGATGCTCTAGAATACTATTGCTTTGGTGACACAATTTCTCTTTCTGCCACCTTGCTTTCCAGTTGCCTGGCTTGTAATGCTAATCATTAAAAGGCAAAACCACAACGGAAACATTTTACACTAATCTATTTTTTTGGGAGGGGGGTGGATAATAATTTTAAGTAAAGGAATGACCAAATAACTGTGTGAAAAGACAGCTGTCATTTGCAGATGTTATATTAAACCCAAATTTCTTCTGCAATTCATTGCCACTTCTAATTAGAGGAATTCCCTAGATGCAGGGGATTTATATTATTCCCTTTGTCCATTTATTGAATGACTGCCACAGTCATCCACTAGCAGTTGCAGAAGAATAATGGAGGGTATTTATTTATGTGATAAGCTTCTGTACAGATGGAAAAAATCCATAGCTTAAATACTGATAATTGCTGCTCCTGTCTGTTGCAGGTTTTGCTTGGGTTATTTTTAGTTTGCTGTTGCTGAGTTATGAAAGGGAAAGGAGTTTGGCTGCTTGTGAATGCTAACATTTATTATAGATCTACACATAAAAATTCCCTGGGTTTGAGGTGTCAAATCCTGACACTTTTCACTTCATGTATAAATCGTCTCTTGTACCTGGCGTAACCTTCATCCGAGGAGCCATACGTCACCAATGACATTCCCTGGTCGTTTTGCTCTGTAGGTAACCCTGAACGAGCAGCACTGTCTCTGTGCTCTATGCTAACCTTTGAGCCTCTGCTAGCTCAGCTGTATGTGTGTTGTCTTTATTTTGGGGCCCACAGGTGCCATTTTTTGGTCCTCTCTTTGATGGAGCCATCGTGACTGCAAAGCTGCTGCCAAGCCTGATATGTGCCACGTGCATCAACGCCAGCAGAGCCGTCAAGTCACTCATCCCACTCTACCAGAGCTTGTATCCTTTTCTCCTACTAGGGCACAGCTCCCCTGGGTAGGGTTCTTACTCCTGAATGTTCTCTGCAGAGAGGTAAGCGTAATCAAAAGTCCTTCCTGTTGGATTTTTGGGAAAAGTGCAAAATTACCTTCATGTCAGGCTTGATGTTTTCCATCATTCACACTCAGCTGTCATCCTGCATTTGAAAATTGAGATCATAATGTTACGAGGCTGTTTTGATGAGCAGCTTCAGGCAGTCGTGCTCATGGTGGGGCCTGCACTTTGATCTGTGAATAATGATAATGCTCAAGTTTTCTACAATGTGTACTAGGCTAATAACCTCACTCAAAGAAGCAATCCAATTGACTTTATGTGGACTCACTGCATTAATAAGACACATAGGATGTGATTTGGGTAGAGCTGTTCCCATTCCTGATTTCCAGTTTCATTCCACCCACATCTGTATTTGGACACTTCAGGACATACTTTTTTGCAGTGGCTGAAAGACCACTAGAAGTTAGGACTCTCTATTACAGGATTTGTAGCAGAGACTTCTCTTCTTGTGTGATATGTGAACTAACAGTGTGTTTTTCACTTACTGTAGCAGCTTCTCAGAATGCGCCAGAATTATGCCAGAAACCTTTTCTAACTTTTGTTAATCGTATCACTTATCTCAGGACCAGCACCTGCTGCACTTCATTTTCCTTGGGGACATTTTGAGTATTTTTGTTACTTTGACAAAGGAAGTTTGTCAACAAAATGTTTTGATCTTTGACAGAACTTTAATTAATTAGTTTGAGACACAAAATCCTTTCGGAGCATTGTGGGGTTTTGTTTTTATAAAGGCTAATTCTTTTCCAGTATACTTTCAAAAGCCATCAGAAACTAAAGGCAGCATCGTGATTAAATACGTTTGTATTTTATTAACTTCACTGTGTACTCATTTTTTAAACAAAGACAGTCAGCATTTGAATACACTCCGAGAGTCACAAAGCTCTGGCAGTACCTGACAGACAATTCAAAACTTGCCAAGTTTTCCACTTCTGTTTCAGAAGAAATTTAGCTCTTTATGGAACTTATTCTCTGAAGAATTTAACTTAATCCATCTGCACCTATAGTCAATATATAAATTAAGTAGTAACATAGTAAAATTAATGTAACAGTGATTACAAGGATGAGGAGATCCTGCTGCCTCTTACTGCTATCCCAGCTCCTCACTCCTGGTTGGAATCCTCTGATTCCAAACCCTGCTCATCTTCTGCCTTTCAACGGTTGTGTGAGCAAACAGAACTCGCCAGCCTGCTGTGCTACAGCTTTCCATCAGGGTCTCTCTCTAGGTCTCTCCTTGTCCCCAGGGAAACATGAGCAGCACAAATATGATAGCACATGCCACTTCTCAGCATATGCCTGAGGTCTAGATGAAACAGCATCTGGACCCAGATTCTTTTCTTCCCTATTTCTGTGCCTGCTTTCACACCAACGATTTCTGCAGTGAGCCAACTGCCACTTTCTGTCTGATAAATGAAAGTGGATTGAGAAACTTCTGAAACTGGACAAAGGTAACATGGTGGGAAGATCCCATCAGAATGACACTGGAGTGGGAGAGAAAGCTATCCACAACTTTTATTATAGATCATGAAATGTTAGTACCTCAGTTTAGATATACTGGAATTTGTAGTGAGTCAAGTGTGTAAAGAAGGTGTTTGAAGCTGTACAGTGCAATAATGCTGCCTTGCAGCTCCCAAAGGGCATACAAGCAGGGGATGACTTTGCTCTGGGGTTCCCTTTGCCAACTGCTGCAAGGAGAATGAGAGAAAGCAGATGCAGTAATTTGAGCAGTAAGTGAAAGAGTTTAGTAACTTTGCCAGACTGGAGATGCAAATAACTCGTGCTGAAGTAGTGGCAGAGTGTGACCTACCTTCTGGTGCCATAGGCAGAGCCCTGATCCCGGCTCCTGCCTTGCAGGGTACAGGGCGATGGAGCTGGCAGTGGTGCCTGTGCAGGGTCGCGTGCCGGGAGCTGGGGCAGCATCTTGCCAGCAGTGACAGCTGAAGTCACTTGTTGGAAAGTCTGTAAACTCCAGTTACAGCTGCACTTGTCAGGGGCTCTAAGGGAAGTGTAATCAGCCACAGAGATTAATTTGCATCTCAATTAGGAAAGAGTCAGGAGGAAGCATAGGGTCTGTTGCTGGAAGGTTGTGGAAGAAATCTCATCAGGCACAAAAGGCTTGCGAGTCTCAGTGCTCCAGCGAGTGGAGGACAATATCCGAGTCTGGTTTCCATGGGGACTAGGACCGCAGAGCCGCAGGAGAATCTCGCTGTGAGCTGTAATCGCTTGGTCATGATGACACAAATTCCACTGTTGTACCCAAATACGTTTTTCTGTTGGAAACGCCTTTGAAAATGAGGAAGGTATCTATGGGCAGACCGCATCCGATTAACTTTCTGAGTCTCATTTTTATGTCCATGTAACTGGCTTTGTTTTAAGGAATTCATTAGGGTGAGCCAAATATTAATTTAAAAATAATTACGTTAAAACTTCAGTGTAAAGCCATCCTGCCTCAAAAGTTCTTTGTATACCTCCAGAGGCACAGAAGCAAAGTGATTAACGCACAGTTCGGTTGCCTTGCAATGGGCTCCAGCTCGGTTGTCTCTGTAGCTGCTGCAGTGTTTACATGGTCATGGATGATGAGACATCAGGATATGTTCAAAATAACCATTTTTCAGGAATGCATTCATGCTCAGCTCAGCGAAGCATTGCGGCTTGGCCACTGTAGGCCACAGTAATTGGTGCTCTCACCGGCCTTAAGTAAGCTTCGAGTGCTGGGTAATGTGTTTCAGCAGCCCCACCAGTCTGTTTTCTCTGGCAGTAATGTTTATTTTAAACATGTCTGTGTGCTTTACAGAAATCAGAAACAGTAAAGTCGCTTAAATTATAGAAGAACAAGGAGGAGGAATATTTAGATGTGGTAAAATTGTTGTATAAAATTGTATGTATTTATGCACGTTTTCGAGAGCATTAAAGCCACCTTTTCATGTCCTGGAGAAGGGAAGGATCAACAAATCTCACAAAGGAATAACTACTTATCCAAACTAAAGTTAAGCAGAGGTTGCTAACTCACGGTGTTTAAGAGTAATGCAGGATGCCCTAGGAGATGAGAGCAGGCAGGAAAACTGGTGTGGTCATGACTTAGTGCATTGCTAGCTGTAGTTTGCTGAGTAGGATCCCTTAAGCAGGGTCTGTTCTGGTTCCAGTAAAACTGAGTAGTTCAAACTATGGTGGGATTGATGTAAAACTGCACCTTCGTGCTCTCTTCCAGCTTGTATTAGATTAGTAGTGGGAAGGGGTTTTGGACACTTCTGAAGTCCCATGTCACCCAAAGCTGCAGTAATGCACATTTGGAAACTGGTCTTGTCTGCACAGACAAATACTGGCAGCAGGCGGAGGAGGGTTTTGTTTAAGTCTTTGTGAAGGGTCTGCTGTTTATGATGACAGTTTTTAAACTCAGATGCTAGTAAATCTGCAAATATGAAAGTGTGACGAAGTCTGCAGACGATATGGTTGGTCCATAATTCAGTGCTGGTCTCCCAGAAGAATGTGGGATTTGGGGACAGCAATGACTGAGCAAAAGCATTTTTCAGTAGCTAGAATCCAGATTACCTTTCAGTGTAAAGTAATTTCCTTGCTCCTGAATTAAACTGTTCATGTCTAGACGTTTGTACGTTTGTGCATTTGGAAGGAAACCCTGGACATGACAAGGATGCTTTACATAATATCTGAGCACTGGATGTCACCATTTCCCTGCTCTACGACTTACGGTCCTGTTTGTGAGTTAGCAGAAAACCCAGCCCTTCACATTGGAGAAGTGAATTTGCTATGTGAGTAAAGTTTTTTCTGCTGCAGTGAACATGATGCACCTGCTTAACTGTGCCAGATCATTAGGATGAAATCAAAAGGTCATCTAAATACACAACAAAAAAAGATACCCATAACTTCAATTCACTGCATTGTATCCAGATATGAGCACATCTGCCATCTATTACTATGTCAGGTCTGGAATCAAGAAGATTAAGCCAAGAACATCGACTCTGAATTCTGAGCTAATTCCTTTCATTGGCTTAAGCCAGTTTCTGATTAACCTAATGTACAGTGGCTGATCTGCTTACCTGCTTTATCAGGGACTGGAAGAAAAAAGATATTTGCTTTGATGGGCTTAATTGTGTGAATGGCTGTCACTTATTTTGTAGGTGCATGTGTTGATGCCTGCAGACACATTTTGTGTGGCTCCCAAAATGAGCTTGCACATAGAACTCTGGCTATAAACCAGCATTTGACTGTAACAAAACACAGGAAGGCTGTTATTGTGTTTGGAGAAGGGTTCACAATTTGCTTCCTTGATTTCATCCAATGAAGTTATGCCCCTGAGCTATATAGATTCTGTTAGAAATTGCTATGAAATTTTGAAGCATGTGTCACAGGAGCTGTGACAATTTCTGTAACATGGCATCTGACAGTTTTCTGCCCAAGTGATCGGTTCTGGCTCACAGGAGCGGTTGCCTGTAGTCAGCCCTTCGCTGCTTTGTCTGCGCTAAGCAGCAGGTCTCACTGTCCCTCCTTCTCTTTTCCGGTGATTGTGGTAAGCAGCTGAAGCAGAGGGGCTGAGTTTCAGACGGGAGCGTTTGGTCCTGCCGCGGCAGTCTCTGAGGGATGCTGATGAACGCCACGGCGGCTGTTCGAGGTGGCGTAAAGCAGCGCTGACCTTCATTTCGCAGCGCAGCTCCCCGCTGCAGCGGATCGATGGCCGGGCTGTCTGCCTCGGTGGCTGCTTTCCCTCCTCGCAGCCAGAACCTTCTCCAGGCAGCGATCGATGCCTCTAATCTGTTCCAGCCTGTAATAAGTCATGCGAGGCAAAGCTTTTAGGTGGCATTACATGGGATTGTGTAGGCGGCTCTTCAGCTCTTATTCATAGAGCTCTTCATAGACTTGCAGAGAAATCTACTGCACCCCGCTTGTGAATATATAGAGTATATAATGCTTTTGTGGATTTAAACTTCTCGTGCTGCCGAATGATGTACAGCCACAATGGGTTTAAATTTCAGTGTTTTTGTGCAGGCATCTGTACCTACCTGTGCCTATTTATAGCCCCTTGATGGACACGCGGCATGTGTCTGCAGTACTGCGAACTGCTGGGGAGCTTCACCGTGTGACAGAAGGCAAGGCAGTCAAGTTTGCATCCTAACAATATAATTTACTTTTCTGCTATTTATTCTTCCCTGTATCTGAAAGCTGTTAAAAATCAGCAAGGGTTGCTGAGAAAGTCCAAAGCCAATTCCGTCGCTGAGTTTTAAATGGCAGTAACTGCTGCCCCTCCTGATGGTGATGGCTGTGCAGCAACTGTATTCTGCAGTGGGAGTAAATAAACCCCAAGAGCTTTAAAAGCTTTTATTTCCCAAGTGATTTAATGAGTAGTTTCAAAAATGAACCTGTGGTTAAGTGACATCGTGAATGTCATGTTTTTTTAAATGGAAAGTAATTCACTGTGTGCTGTGTCAGAGGAAACAAACAAATTGACAAACAAACTCAGCTTTGGATTTTTTTAAATGCTGTAGAGGTGCACTAATTGACAACGAGCTTCCTGAAGTATGCAGCCATACCTTATTAACCCCTTCCAGACTGGAAAGTCATGATCTTGCTCAAAATAACATAAACAGCAGATCAGGATTGAGTTGGGAATTTAAATCCTAACTCTCCTCTGCAGGGGGGAAGCCACTGCTTTGCATGAAACTGTTTCTTTCTTCCATTTCTTCATCAGTAATATTTTATTTGTTCATGACTAGTTTTGCTAGAAGCTGGGGGTTTAAGTGCTGCTTAAACTTGTATCCTAGCCTTGTATCAAATTTCGGTTGTGTAGAAGATTTCAGGTACTGCTGCTGCTCTGAAGGTTGCAGGGGGTAGTGCTTGCCCAGTTTCAATCTGTGAAGGCACAACATAGTTCACAAGGAAAATGCAGTGGATTTCTCTGCCAGTCTGTGAAAAGCACTATGAGCAAGTGCTGCAGAGAGCAGTGCAGGGATTATGAGGTCTGGACTGACTGGCCAATAGCTCATAAGTGTTCAGTGTTCTTTATAGTACCTGAAGTTGGCCGTGTTTCTAGATTTCCTTGCCACATATCTCTGGCTCATCTGCTGTCCACTATTCTCAGTGGCATTACTCATTAAATACCTACAAAGTGTTTCTGCTGTTCTTCATAAACATAACACAGGTTTGTTAAAAGTGCAGTTTTGTTACTGAATGCTCTACCTAAAAAGCTCCCAAGAGGTGTGTGGTGAAAGTCTCCCATCAATTTAACCTGCAGTGACAACAATTCAGTCAGCATGGAGTAGGCTTTTGTTTCTAGTTAGTAAATACTCTTTCCCTAGTGAAGTGTGAACTCCAGCTCCTGTTCTCTTCTAGCAAGATGTACAGAGGTGCCTATCACACCTGCCACACTCTAGTTTATGTTTTCTGTTGTATTAGACCAAGAAGCTCTAACTTGTGTTTAATAAGAGTCTCTGAAGTTTGGCAGAATCAAAATTGATATATTCAAGTCACTACGAAGTACTTCCTTCAATCTTGAGGGGGGTTATGCCTTTTTTTTCTCCTTCACTTATACACCACTTAAATGAAAGATGTTTGTGTTCTTTGTATTTGCAGAGTGTTACAGTGATTTTGCTGTTCTGTCCCTATTACCTTTGAAAGGATTTGGGTAGCTAAAACCTCTGCTGTATCCTTACAGTGAGGGTGGTGAGACTCTGGAACAGGTTGCCCAGGGAGGTCGTGGATGCCCCTTCCCTGAAAATGTTCAAAACCAGGTTTGTTGAAGCATAGCACAGCCTGGTCTAGTGGGAGGTGTCCCTGCCCATGGCAGGGGAGTTGCATCGAGATGACCTTTAAGGTCCCTTCCAACCCAAACCACTCTATGAACACCTCGCTTCTGCATGCTCACTTGCACTGTCATTGTCTTAGGCCTATTTTTGTGTTTGTTGGTTGGGTTTTTTTGGTTTTTTTTGTCACATATGAGGGGGGTGGGAGGGAAGTGTTTTATCTGAATGGGCTGTCGATTTAATTCAGGCCCTGCCATTCTCGCGTGGACAAAGCGCCTGTTGGCTCTGCCTGGCTGCGGGTTGGCATCTCGGCGCGCCAGCTGCACGGCCAGGGAAGGAAGGCGACAGTTCCGCATGTCACTAGCAAGGATAGAGCCCAGGTTTGGATCTGAGCAGGGCCAGGCGCCCTGCCTCGCGTGGGCACGGGGGAACCGCAACCACAGCATTCGGAAGGGCAGCGTCCAGCCCTGCCACCCCCTCCCCTCCCAGGGAAAAAACCAACACCACCACCAACAAAAAGCTGGGGGCGCGGGGCTGGGTGCGCTCCGCGCCGCGCTTTGTGCCGTCTCATTAGCATGCTGGCCGGCGGGCGGGCGCGCTGGCTCTGCCGGCCCGGGCAGCCCTGCGAGCTGCGCTAGCTTACCAGCTGTTCCTGCTGCTCGCCACAATGTCCAGTGCGCGGGGATGGCCTGGTTCCTGCGCTGGCCGCCGCGCACAGACAGCCTTTCCGCTGGGGATGCCCACGTGGCCGCCCGGCAGCGGCGGCACCGCACGGAGGAGCAGGCCCTCGCATGGCATATGGTGTCTGGATTCATACAAGATGCAAAACTATTCTGCCGCTAATGCACAATGACTCATAGCATTGCTAATTTTTCTAACAAAAGCCCCACTTCCACACCCACACTTTTAACCCCTCAGGCAAAAAAAAAAAAAAGCCTCTTCTTTAGTTTGAAAGCTTTGGAAATGCAAGGAGGTGGCTTCTGGATCAATAAAAGAAACTCTGTATTTATTTAAAGCATATGCAAGTACGAGCAGTTATTTTACATTGCAGTTTTCAAATCACCCTTCTAACATATGGTAAAATTTTGTTGTTCTTCCAAAGTAGATTCCCTGTCAGTTGTTGGGAATTGTTAATATTTTGCTTAGGTCTGTATTGTAAAAATAGAAGTCAGTGCAGAGAGTAAAAAGTTTTTTTTCCCCGTTTAAGCGAGAATCAAAGCTATGAGCTAAGTAGATCTACAACGATTGTATATCACAGCACGCCTCACTGAGCTGGTTAGTGCAAGCTTGTAATATCTGCCTCTTTTTCCTATAAACCAGCTCTTTGGGGGGGGGGGGGAACAATGCACGTTCCAACTAGAGGGAGTTGCGGGGATCGCCGAGGCTGATTCTTAACCTTCCAGTCTTAATTCCTTTGTGCAGAATGTAAAGCCATCCCTTCCTACGTTTTAATAAAATTAAGTTAAATTACCCCAAGTAATTCAGATTAAAAGGATGAGTCTTAATTTTTACAGCTCAATCATCAAAGTAAACTGCAAAATTCAGAGGAAGCTAAAGCCCCTTTCTGGGTGGCACCCGTGAAAGTGAAAGAATATAGGTCATGAAAAGAGTCGTTAGAAGAGGGATTGAAAAGCTGAGGCTCGCTTACCGTTGTTAAGAGACAAAAAGCACAAGGGAGGTATGAGCGGAGGGGAAGGGAGCGGGCGGCACAGCGGGAAGCTCCTGCGCCCTGCATCGCAACAAAGGAACAAAGGGACCTGCGGGGAAGGTGGCCGAGCTCGGTGTCACGGGCTCTTAGGAAGCAACTTGTTACAGGGCACCTCTGCGGGCACTGCTTCAGCAAGGAGAATGTCCTGCAGGGAGTCATAGAATCACAGAATCTTAGAGGCTAAAAGAGACCTCTGGAGATCATCCGAGTCCACCCTCCCTGCCAAAGCAGGATCCTCTAGGGTAGTTCACACCGGAACAAATCCACGTGGGTTTCGAAAGTCTCCAGAGAAGGAGACTCCACAACCTCTCCAGGCAGCAAGTTCCAGTGCTCCACCACCCTCACTGTACAGAAGTTTCTCAGGTTGAGTCACATGAAACCTTTTATGTTCCAGTTTGTAAAGTCTTCTGAAGGAGACCTCCTGCCTTCAGGGAGTCTTTGCTAAGGGACAGTTTGAGAAATTCCTTGGGGCTGGTGACTCCACAGTGGCCTACTCCGGGCTTCCCAATGGGTCCAGTGCATATCATGGCCAAAGCTGAGGTACCGACCTGGATCTAGCAAGGCAGCTCCTGTGTCCCTGCAACCACTCATTCACCTCTCCATGGGCCGTAAGAAGGCACAGAGATGCAGGAGTGCAGCTGGATGTGCACATGCACAGCTTCGTGTGCACACCCCCACTGAGCTGGGCACTTGTGGGGATTACACACAGGTGTGTCATCACCACACAGGGTTACATCACCTTTCAGACTTTCCTTCTCTTTTTGTTATAAAGAAAAACCTGACATTTCAGTGATGCTTTCCATGAACTGCAGATGGTGTGATCACTTAATTAGGAAGTTAAGAAATCGTTTCTATACCTTTTTTTTTTTAAGGTTTAGCTTTGAACTTTGTAAATTGCTTTGTTTCTTAGTTAAAGTGAGGTCCTGCAGTCAATGTGGACCATACTTGCAAGAGGTAAGACTAGATCACCTCCTGACATCCCTCCAACCTGACCAGTGTTGTGCAGCTGATACTGAAAGGATGAGCACAAAAACTACTTTAATTGGGAGCACCATGATCTGAGATCCTTCTTTAAGGAGGAAAGGCTTTCCTTTGCATGTCTTTGACAAACTTCTAAAGCCCTACTGCTACTGAGGGCTTTGTTATTGGGCTGGGGATGTAAATATTGAGACAGGAAGAGGGGAACAGAGGAAAGCTGCTTTTTCATAGGGAGGTTATTGGCTGACATATTTAATTGGTGTTTCTTCTTTCTTCACTATCATACTTTTGTGTGTATTTCCCAGTAAGATTAACTGTCAGAGTTCCAGTGTATAAACAGGAGCAGATGGCTTTTAACGATTTCTTAAATCTAGTGCTAAGTAACAATCTAGTACATGTACAGCACTTTCTGTTAAAAAAAAAAAAGAGATAAATCTCAGTTCATTTGCTGAGTTTTGATACTTTCTCTAAATTGGTCTTTGAGACCTGCATCTGTAAATCCTGCTTAACAAGTAGATTTGTCATACCTGTTTAATAAAGGTGTCCAGTGACAGGACAAGGGGGAATGTTTCAAAGCTGAAGTAGGAGAGTAGGGTTAGACTGTATTATGGGAAGAACTTCTTCAGTATGAGGTTGGTGACACTGTGGTGAGTTTGGTGGTTGTGGATGTCCCCTTCTTGGGGGCGTTTAAGGCCAGGATGGATGCGACTTTGTGTAACCAAGTCTAGTTGTGAGGCATCCCTGCCCATGACAGGGGTTTGGAGTAGGTTATCTCTGAGGTCCCTTCCAGCCTAAACCATTCTATGATGATGATTCCACATAGGGTTATCCATCCCATTGATTTTCACCTGTCTAACAGTGGATGGTGTTAGAAAACGTACAGCTCTGCTGTACAGTTTGTTGACTTCTTCAGCATTACCCTGTGTGTCTAAGTGGTGTGAGTCAAGTAGCAGTTCCATCACCTGGATATCTGAGTGCTCTCATTGTAACAAACAAACTGGGGGTTAGATCAGGTTTTCATAGCTGCAAAGTCTACATCCCTAAACTGAAGCATCATGGAAGTGAAGTCATTACAATGTCAGAACCTCAAACTAGCATGTGGTTTTACTTCTCTTGTTCCTGACAGTTCTTACTTGTGCCATACCTTCACATCTAACTTCTTTGCATTTAAAGTTGACTTCTGGAGTTGTTAAGGGCTGTGCCTGCCACCCTAATGCTATTAAGCCAGTAGAAGTGTAGCAGTGCAGATAGTGGGATAAAAGTGTAGAGTCCTTACACTGGGGAATGAGCACTAAACTTCAGCTATCATAAAGGAACTCTTCTCCTTGCTATTAACTTGTCTCCATCTTTACCACCTTTCTGCCCAGAGAAGTTGTGGAAGCTCCTTCTCTGGAAACTTTTCAAACGCATCTGGATACATTCCCACGTGGCCTGCCTTAGGTGAACTTTGCCAGAAGGTTTGGACTACATGATACCTAGAGGTCCCTTCCAACATCTAACATTCTATGATTCCTTTCCTGGCTACCAGCACCTCTTACAGCTGAGAAACCCAAGGCAGTGGTAAGAAATGTAAGTGGTTAAAATTATTTCTCTGTCCTTAATTTTTAAATTCCACTTGGTGTTATTTGAAGGTTCCAAGTTCACAGACTCACAGGATGTCAGGGGGTGGGAGTGACCCAAAGAGACCATTGAGTCCAACCACTGCTAGAGCAGGACCATACAATCTAGCTCAGGTCACACAGGAACACATCCAGACAGGCCTTGAAAGTCTCCAGTGAAGGAGACTCCACAACCCTCTGGGCAGCCTGTGCCAGTGCTCTGTCACCTTTACAGTAAAGAAGTCCCCCCTTGTGTTGAGGTGGAACCTCCTGTGCTACAGCTTACATGCATTGCTCCTTGTCCTATCATAGGGAGCAGTGAGCAGAGCCTGTCCGTCCTGTCCTCCCCCGCCCCACTGACCCCCAGCCCTCAGATATTTATAGACATTGATTCAATCCCCTCTCAGTCTTCTCTTCTCCAGACTAAGCAGCCCCAGGTCCTGCAGCCTTTCCTCATCAGGGAGTGCTCCAGTCCCCTCATCATCCTCATAGCCCTTTGCTGGACCCTCTCCAGCAGATCCCTGTCCTTCTTAAACTGGGGAGCCCAAAAACTGAATGCAGTACTCAAGATGAGGTCTCAGTAGGACAGAGTAGAGGGGAAGGAGAACCTCCCTTGATGCGCTGGATAGCGTTTGTGTGTCTGCTAGTTCCACCCATATCAGTCTGAATGACTTCAACTGCACAGCTTTCCTCACAGCCATACTTCTGATGGTGCTGGTTTTAAACAATGTCAGTGCCTGATGCTTGACATCTCCATTTCAGCAGGAAGATAAAAGAAACAGATGTGTCTTTATTTTCATCGAGGCATTTAATGTGTGACAAAGGCTTCCCTTCTCTCTGTTTTCCTACCTGGTTCTTTTTCAACCCTTTGCCCTGTTTGCTTTGCTCTTGTTAACCCTTTTGGTTCTGTAGAGTCCAGCACTCTCCTGCAGCTGATCAGTCCTCAGGGATGTCCCCCATAGAGAGACATTTCAGCCCTTACAGTTCAGTAGCTGAGCATTTTTATGGCTTGGCAGTGGAGAAGAATCTCTTCCAAGCTGGAACAACTCTTAATTCAGACTTTTTTTATAGCCTTCCACAGAGCCTGCTGGGGTTTGTGCTCCTGTGTTTTATAACTTGTTGCCATGATAATTCAGCTCATCTTACAGGTTCCTCTAATTGTGATTGATGTGTAATCACTCATTTTATTGAACCTCATTAAGGTCTGCGAACCTCTGTACCATCTTACAGCAATTAGAGCCCAGATAGCCATTCCATCTGTTCACAAGCACTGTTTAATTAATGAACTTTTAACGTGTTCTTTGCCTTGTAAAAGCCCTCAGCATTCTCAAGTTTTTGAATGGATCTGCGTGCCAGCATTTCTGTTTTTCCAAATGCCACAGCAACCTGCATTTTGGAATCCCAGAAGTCAACACTCGAGGTGCTGCGAGCTCAGAAGGCAAAGTGGGAGAGGTTTTACTTTTCAATTCCTCCAGGTCAGTTACAGTAGCTGTGAAACTGGTGTTTACAAAGAAAAGGCTCACATGGATTTTAGTGGTGTTCTTTATGCCCAAACTGACCATGTTTAGTCTTCCTTTGCATCACTGAAGAAGGTACACAGAGACCAGTAAACAAAATGATTAATTTTCCATCTTAGCACTTACTGGAGGAACATTAAGAATTCAGTGCATGCAGGCACACACTTTCTTGCCCTTGTAGTTCATCTTTTTGTTACATTTAGAGCATCCAGACTGAGACAGCTTTGTTGTTTTGGGGCTGTTGAGGGGTTTTTTGGTACTATTCAATATAATGAGATGTTAGGATGGAGAGGAATCTGCTAGTGCTGCTGGAGTTATGGAAACCGTTGTAATACTGATCCAGAATTGTGAGAAAACAGCAGGACAGATGTCCCTAAACACTCTGAGTTTTTCTGCTGCTTTACCTGTGGGTGTTTTGGCAGTGCAGTAACATGCTGAGGCACTGATTGATGCAGGATGAATAAATAGTTGCCTTTTTTCATTTGAGAAAATGCATTTCTGTGCCCCAATCAGACACCCAAGAGGCAATATTTCCAGAGTGTCTGGAGTAGATGAGGGACCTTCCAACCCTTCACATTCTGTGATTCTGTATGTTAAGAATGTGAAATCAAATGTGAATGTCACTCTGGTGGCCACCTTTGGAGCTGGAGAGATCAGTGAAGGAGAAAGAGGACTCTTCTTCCTAGGGTGTTTTTGCATTCGGGGTCTGTTGCTGGTTTTTATCCAGGGCATGGCATTGTAGAGCAGTAGTTGTGCTTTACCTAATACGGAGAGATCTGTGTTTACCTTAAATAATCAGGACAAGAATTATATCATACTTGCTTAACTCCTTCAATCCTTTTCAGGCAGACCATCTGTCTGACCCAGGCATTCTTTCCTCCCCCAGCATGCATTTCAGCCAGTGCTTTGAGTAAGGCTGTGTCCTGGAAAGCTAGATAGGAAAAGCTAGATAGGAAGTGATAGGCCAGGCTTGAACATGGGGCTGAAGGTGCTGTTTAGAGGAGTGAACACGTTGCCTGCCAGCTGAATTTCAGCAGCTATTTGTGAAATGAATGCAAAGAGCCCTTGGGTTTTGTTGTACTTCCAGTGTCCTGTTCTCTAGCACTGTCTCAAGCTGCACCAGGACAGGTTTGTGCTGGATGTTAGGACAAAGTATTTTGCAGGAAGAGTCACGGTCATGGGAGCGGACTGCCCAGGGAGGTGCAGGAGCCACTGTCCCTGAGAGTGTTTAAAAAGAGACTAGATGTGGCACTTGGTGCCACTGTTTAGTTGATTAGATGGTGTTGGATGATAGGTTGGACTTGATGATATGGAAGGTTTTTTCCAACCTGATCAATTGTGTGATTCTTTGAGGGTGTTTAAAGTACAGCACAGGCAAGCTGTTCTGTGTTGTGATCATTCTTGGCCATGGTCATCTTTTGGGTTTTCCTCATCATATTGTCTTCTTTTGGATCAATTCTAACATGATCCTTTTCACTGTCCTAAAAGAGAGATTTCCAGAGCAGTTATTTGTAATCCTTTCCCAACATTCCCACATGCTAACTCATTCTCTTACAGCCAACCCACACTTTACAGGCCCAAAGTACATCTAAGTGTGATGTGCTGCTTCTTTTTGGAATTGAAGTAGTTTAGCTTTCAGGTCACTGACATATCTGCAAGAAAAAGCCATAGTTTTCCCAGTCTTTTGGGGAAGTACTGTCCCAGTTTGGGCAACGTGTCAGGTGTGAGAGGCTCAACTTTGGTGCCTCCTTTTTTCCCATTGGTTATATTCTGCAAGTCAAAGACTATGACCTTGTTTCAGTTCTTCTGAGGTGTTATTCCACTGCCTGTGACTGAGTTATAACCAAGTGAATTAGGCTTTTATTTAAAGAGCAAGTCTGGCATGTGCATGTAACAACACTTTGTTTATAAAAGCATCATTCCTTTACAGGCTGATAGTTCAGAGAATGCAGTTTTGCTTACAACAAAACTCTACAGTTCTAGTTTCTGTGTAGTTCTTCCCTTGCTCTTCACAAGCATTTGGACTCAACAAATTAACATGTCAGCAAAAAAAGAAATGTGCAGGCAGTCTTGATGAAAACTTAGCAGCAAATAGAGCACCCAGGTGAAGGAATGAGATGAGGAACATCCTGCCCTTCACTTGTTTTCCCTCTAATTCCTCCACCAGCAGGTACAGATCCACATGGATATGTGTCTGTGATTAACTCTTGCAGCAATCCTGTATCATCTCTAGGCCTTTATCTGCTGCAGAAAACACACTTAAAAACTTCTGATACCCTGTACTCTCCTTTTAGCTGTTACTTTAAAGGATGAGAATAAAAATAAGTTTTGCTGAAGTGGAAGAGAGGCAATCCAAGTCATCCCATCTGCAGTGTTGCACTACAAGGAGTCACAGAATGGCTTAGGTTGGAAGGGATCTTAGAGATCATCTACTTCAACCTCCCTGCCTTGGGCAGGGTCACCTCTCAGCTAGACTCAGCTGATCAAGGCCTCATGCAACCTGGCCTTCAACACCCCTAGTGAGGAGGCATCCACAACCTCCCTGGGCAGCCTGTTCCAGAGTCTCACCACCCGTGTACTGACTTCCTCAGATCCAGTCTAACCCTACTCTCCCTCAGCTTCAACCCATTCCCCCATGTCCTATTCTAGACACCCTTGTGAGAAAACCTCTGCAGCCTCCCTGTAGAATCCTGCAAGTATTGTCATGATCTGATGGAGAGGCTGCAGGGATCTGTGTCACAGAGGTGTTACTGCAGTGTTTGGCAGCAGGGTGCTGCTGGTGTGTGTTCTGATTTTCTGCAATTCCGCATGCTCTGTATACTTCTCTTTATGCTTTGCTGAGCAGAGAACTGTCTAGATCAGAGCAGCTCCTCAGTGTTTGCTTCTCTGGACTGATGGACAAAAGTCTTCTGCGATGTGAGAAGTTCTGGGAGCAGAAATCTCTGTTTACTACAGCAGAAGGAGCATGATTAGTAGAATACTTGTTGTATATCTATTTTAGCTATATTGCCTTTTAAACCTTTAACTACAGGTCCCATCCCACCCTTAGCTACACAGAAGTGTTAAGCGAATTACAGTAAAGGTTGTTATTTATGTTTATATAGCACTTATCACCATATCAAGAAACATTCTTCAGGATCACTTCTGTTCTGTGATAGGTAACTGAGTCTGGATAACAGACCTTTAGATGAAGATTTTAATCTTCCCTGTACTTTCTTTGCTACTGATTGTTTTAAATAGCTTTTTTTAAATTTGAAGAATAAAAACATTTCTAACATTTTTTTCCTGTATGTTACCTTTAAAATGTGTTTGATGTTATTTGGGTTTATTAAGAGAGATGAGAGAGATGTTCTATCCGTTGTGAAATACTGCTGTATGTTAATCGATATTTTGAAAGTTCAAAGCTTGCAGTAGCACATCCTTTTCTCTTCTCTTTGCTGCTGGTAGAGACGTTGTTGTAGCGAGCATTCACATTTGTGTGAGAAACAGAATTCAGATCAATCCACTCGTAGAGTGTCAGAAAGCTTAAAGTGTGCATCATGCAATTTTTCTTCTTTCAGAAAGAGGCCTTTGATGTGCTAATGAGCACTGTGCCTCTTTTCATTCAGAAGTGCTGGTCATTGTTTTGAGCTGCAGAAGAGTTTCTGTTTCATACAGGAGTTCTGATAACCCAGGCAGCCCAACCATGCTCAAGGTGGCACAAGATAGAGTCATAGAATCACAGAATTGACGGGGCTGGGAGGGACCTTGAGGATCATCTAGTTTCAATTCCCCCTTGCCACAGGCAGGGACACCTCACACTAGATCAGGTTGCTTGGAGCCACATCCAGCCTGGCAAAACTTTCAAGGATGGCGCTTCTACTGCCTCCCTGCACAACCCTTTCCAGTGTCTCACCACCCTCATGGTGAATGAAGAACTTCTTCCTAACATCCAATCTGAATCTACCCACGTCTGGTTTTGCTCCATTACCCCCCAGTCCTGACACCCTGAGAAGTCCCTTTCCAGCTTTCTTGTAGCTCCCTTAAGGTACTGGAAGGCCACAATAAGGTCTCCTTGAAGGCTTCTCCTCTCCAGACTGAACAGCCCCAACTCTGTCAGTCTGCCTCCATAGGAGAGGAGCTCCAGCCCTCTGGCCATCCTTGTGACCCTCTCTGGACATGTTCCAGCATGTCCATGTCCTTCTTGTAATAGGGACTCCAGAACTGGGCTGGGTGCTAGGTTGGACTGGATGATCTTGGAGGTCTCTTCCAACCTGCTTGATTCTATGATTCAATGATTCTATACTCCAGGTAGGGTCTCACCAGAGTGGAGCAGAGGAGGAGATACAGTATGAGGATGCAGTGATATTCATGGCAGTGTACATGGGGAGTCAGGTAGCAGTGTGCAGAGAAACAGCATGGCAAAGTTAAGGCATTTACTGCAATGTGGGAAAAGAAACACAGACTTGCTTTCAGATAATCCCCTTAGATGTGTCAGTGTCACTGCTGTTACACCAAGCCATAGGACTCGCTTAAGAGAGCAAGCTTAGTGGTGCAGTAAGCACCGCAGTCTGCTGAAGTCACTCCTGAAAACAAGGCTGCAATCTATTTCCAAAGTTAATTAGCAAGTGAAATTATTTGGATGGCCTCATCTTGTGTGTCACAGTGGATTTTTTCCAGCAAATTGATGAAATTTTTCAGGCTGCTCATAGGGCCAGCTCAAAGCTCCTGTGGCAGGGGAGCATGTAGGCCACGACACAGTGGTTGTACCAAATTTGCATGGAGAAAGGCTGTTTATAGCTGCTTTAACTTTTCCCAGAGACACTAGTTCTACTTCGCTTGTTGTCTGTGAAGAAACAGTTCACTGAATTCCTCCTGAAGGTCAGTATGGAAGTGTCAGTGTGTGGGACTGCACAGGAGTGACCTCGGTGTTGCCTACATTCTGTAGGAGACAGAATAGCTGCCAACTGACTGGTGAAATCTTCCTCTTTAAATTGGGTGAATTTTGGAGTTCTGAGAGAGTCACTTAAATAATTGTAGCCTCTGGTGATGGATGTTGTAACCAAGTGTCTTCTGGTTTGCTGAACTTTCTGCTCAAAGCCCAGAACGTTTGTCTGCTGCTGTTCTCAAGCATTAGGAAACTGTAGCTTTTGAAAAGCTGTAATTGCACAGACAGCAAGCTGCAAATGAAACTCACTCCTTCATTTGTAAGGGAGAGGAAACTGGGGGTCCTGCTGGGCAGAAGGATGACCATGAGCTAGAAGTGTGTGCTTCTGCCCAAGAAGGTCAGTGGAGCCTTGAGGTATATTAGAAGGGCTGTGGTTAGTAGGTGGAAAGAGGTTCTCCTCCCCCTCTACTCTGCCCTGGTGAGGCTGTATCTGCAATATTGTGTCCAGTTCTGGGCCTCTTAGTTCAAGAAGGACCTCAGGGAACTGCTTGAAGGAGACCAACAGAGCCACAAAGATGCTGCAGGCAGTGAAACATCTTCCTGTGAAGATAGGCTGAGGGAGCTGGGGCTCTTGAGCTTGGAGCAGAGGATCCTGAGGGCTGCCCTCATTGCTGCTGGTAAAGGTGTGCAGGGCAGTGTTGGGAGGATAGAGCCAGGCTCTGCTCAGAGATGTCCAGTGGCAGGACAAGGGGCTATGGTGGCAAGCTAGAACAGATGAGGTTTCATGTTAACATAAGGAAAAACTGTGAGGGTGACAGAGCCTTGGAACAGGCTGCCCAGAGAGGTTGTGGAGTCTCCTTCTCTGGAGATATTCAAAACCCATCTTGGTGTGCTCCTCTGTGACCTGCTGTAGGTCATCCTGCTCTGGCAGAGGGGTTGGACTGGATGATCTTTGGAGGTACCTTCCAGCCCCTAATATTCTGTATTTCTATGTGAAACAATAAGCAGAGAAATAGAACTCTGAACACATGTTCAAAACTGTTTCTCATAGTATTTCTTATTTTCATTAAAAAATAAATTTCAATTCAAATATCTTAGTTCAGAAAGCTTTACAGCAGAGCAGGTATTTCCTTGATAAACTTTAGGCTTAACAAAAATTAGAAGAAAATTTGAATAAAGAAAAATCTTAGATAAGCCTGCACTTAAAACATTTTCTCTGATGACAGTTCCTGCTGTGTCACCTCTCCCCTAGGTTGCTGTCCCTCTGTGTTCTTCTCTGTTTGCTGCCACCAACTTTGATGCCTCATTAAAAATTCATCTTCTTGTTCTTTTCCCCACTTTCCCGTGGTTTCCTTTTATATCTGCAGTGACTCAGCAGTTAAGGACTTCAGACATGTAGCTTAAAGGGCACTGCCTTCAAAAAATAGTGCTAATGCTAGGAAAAGTACAGCTTCAGTGGAAGCCAGGAGCAAGAGGGAAACTTTCTGGGTTTTGGCTTGGTCTGTTTTTATGATGGGGGCCACCTGGACACCTTTTGTGCCTGGTTGAATACCATGGCTGCCAGGCATCCAGCAGAGGCTCCTACACCAGGTATTTAATTCTTCAGCACCTGTGTGTGGTAGGATCCTTCTTCCAATCTATAAAGGCGGAGGTGGTGCTTCCAGGCACATGCTGGGGAAGGATCAGTCCATGAGGTGATTTGTGGTCATCTTCTGGCCAGCAGACAAAGGAGCGTTGCTGTGCAGTCTGGAGAATGAGACATGTCAAAAAGATCTGTCAGGAAGCAGATGGAAGGGGCTGTGCAGCACAGAGCAGCTCTGCTCTTTCACTAGGGGCTTCTACAGGGTTTCTGATAGCCTTGGATCAAGCTGCACGGTTGTCACTAGATGTCGTCTACTTCTCCTGCCTGGTGCTGGCTCACAGGGAGTGTGAGCAGAAGTTACTTCCCACTTCGGTGTAGGATTTCCACTGCACACCCACTCCACCACACTCCTTCTGACCACCTTGCTGGTTTCATCTGTTTTGGGGCTCAGATTGTCCTGAGCAGGCTGTGTGCCTGTGGCGGTGCTGTCAGCAGCCCTCGCTTTGCCCACACTGCTACACCTGTTGCAGGCTGCGTGGTTAAAAGACCATTTTAATTTAATGGATTTTAAGCAACATTATTCAAAGATCAACAAAAGGAGGCACTGTGTTACGTGAATAAAAGAGTTCCTCTGGACCCTTGTTAACCCTACAGTGCCTGGCCAATGTCATTGAAGTGCAGCCACCGGGCAGGGAGATTTTCCCTATCAGCTGCCAAGGAGGGCTCCGGATGCAGGACCAGGTGTTGGCTGCTCCTGCCTGCTCCTCACCAAGGGATAAACCAACAGGATCATGGGGCAGGCTGCCAGCTCCGGGCCCATGCTTAGGGCTCCCTGGGGGGTTTGGGCACAGTAGAGTGATGGGGACTCACTGAAAAGGGAAGAGCCAGCATGAAAGTATGGCTTGAGATTAAACCCCTACCCCTTGAGCTCTCATGGCCTCACAGTTCAGACAATCACAGAAGTACAGATTGCATTGGGTTGGAACAGACCTCAAAAGTCATCTTGTCCAATCTCTCTGCATGAGCAGGGACACCTCCAACTGGATCAGGCCGCCCAGGGTCATGTCAAGTCTGATCTCGAATGTATTCAGGGACAGGGCCTAAACCACACTCCTGGGCAACCTGTTACAGTATTTCACCACTCATTGCAAAGAACTTTCTCCTGATGTCCCACCTAAATCTCCCTTGCTCCAGTTTCAAACTACTGCCCCTCATCCTGTCACTCCAAGCCCTTCTAAACAGTCCCTCCCCAGCCTTCCTGTAGATCCCCATCAGATATTGAAATGTAGTTATAAAGTCTCCCTAGAGCCTTCTCTTCTTTGAGCTGAAGAGCCCAAATTCTTCCAGCCTCAAAAGAGCTGCTCCAGCCTTCTGATCATCTTTGTGGCCTCCTCTGGAACTGCTCCAGCAGGTCCATGTCTCTCTTGTGGTGGGGGTTCCATAGCTGGACACAATACTCCAGGTGAGGTTGCAGCAGAGCAGAGAGGCAGAATCACCCCTCTTGACCTGTTGACCATGTTTCTTTGATGCATCTCAGGAAGCCACTGGGTTTCTAGGCCACAAGTCCAAACCTGAGAAGGCAGTTTTTGTATGTGTCTTACCTATTTGTCAGAGTCCCATGCCCAGAAGATTCCCTGCTCAGTCCCCAGGTATGCTTTACAAGGGTTACAAATGTCAGAGCATAATTTTAAACCTTCCTCTTTCCTTATTTTCAAGCTGGGACAACCCTGCTAGTGTCTTGCTGGTCTTTTCTGAATTTGTTCTTCCTTCCTGTTCTCTAACGTAGAGCAGTTCCCTGCCTGTATTACTGCAGCAACAAGAACATTTAGTGTTAAGCATCTTGCAAATGGTGTCTCTCCTAATGGCTGTGATAATAAGCCCCAGTTACCTATCTCTGATTGTAATGAATGTAAATTATCAAGTATAATAGAGCTGAAACTGAGCAGTTTACTGTTGCAGAATCCCAGAATGTCAGGGATTGAAAGAGATGTCTGGAGATCATTTAGTCCAACCCATTTGCAGGTTCACCTAGGGGCAGGTTGTGCAGGGTGGCATTCAGGCAGATTTTCAGTGGCTCCAGAGATGGAGACCTCACCATGTTTCTGGGCAGCCTATTCCACCCTT